>NC_139016.1:5043071-5643071 GCF_964374135.1 Grampus griseus | reverse complement strand
GTTGCATACGAAGGAGGCATAGGGTTGCACGGAGTCGTCTCCACGACCACCCAAAGGAGTGCCGGCGAGGCACCATTTTGCCCAGCAGCCACAAGGGCCACCATCCACCCATCCCATACTCTGCATGCACACGACAGGGTGGGCCTTCCAATTCAACCTCAGCAGCTCTGCTGTCGTAGGTCTCCACTGCAGGGTTCTCTGCTTTTTGCCAGTTTATAAAATTGGTTCAGGGTTTAAAAAAAAAAAAGTGAAAAGTCCTTTTGTCTCAGTGTACCTGAATGGCCCGCACACTTTCAGCTTCTGGCTCTGTTTAATAAGGTGACAATGACTGCGTGCATTTTACTAAAAAGGCAAGTATGTACTCATAAAGCCTCAAAAACGTTGGTGGGATCCCACCACACAGGGAAAATGTATCCTTTGTGGAGATTGTTCTGTGTGCCCCTCAGATCACTCCCATTGGCCCTTTGCTGATAAGCCCCACTCCATTCACCCCTGGAAGAGTCCCACCAGTGATGAATATTTATAGCTTTATATATATTTTGGAAAAGAATTGAACCTATAATATAGCACGTAGCTGTTTTGGATTTCATTACATTTCAACTGCATTACACTCAATGCACTATAATGCATTCAAGGCACTACGTTCAACTGCATTACGTTTCAAGGCTAAATGCAATTGAAATATGACAACGCTGTGACATTCGATTATGATCTATCGGGGCCTTATTTCATGGTGAGCAAACCTCCATATAAGAGGTCAACACCGTAACAATGTCACTGCTCTTCCCATTGGTACAGCCTGCAACAGGATGATCCAATCAACCACATCATTCAGTTGATTTGACACAAAAGCAATAGAACTGCAGACATAGATCCCCGCTGTCAGTCTACCTGAAATTCTTGCCCTGCTATGAAGAGCTGTTAAGCAGGAACAGACATATCTTCTCGTTAATGAATGAGATGTCACGGGAAAACAGAGGGGGGAGTGACTGACTCGGCTTGGAGGCTCCTGTGACAGGGTCAGGTGATTTTGAGCTGGGTTTTGTAGGGTCTCGCCAAGAAGAGAATGCAATAGGATTCCAGATACAGGAAATACCTTGATTAACACATCCCAGGAGGCTTCCCGTGTATGGTATTGCCATCTAGTTCTTGGATTCTTCAGGCAAAGTTGATATGAGACGTGGCAGGAAGGGGCGGGGGATGGGAGCGGGGCTGGTGGAGAAAAGAAACCACTCAGTAAGCTTTCCTCGTCCTCAAGAATTTTACAAGACGCCAACATGCCTGAGGTTTGCCCTGTAGGTGACGGCAAGCCCCTGAAAGCTTTACGCAGGGGAGAGAGGTTTGTTTTTTTATTACTTTGGCAAGTCCAAAGTTGCACAAAATGTAGACAGTAAGTATAAAAGCCATGCAGTGTGAGTGTCAAGGTTACGTCTGGCGATTCTTACATCCTAGACTCAATATTAAGCAGAAGCCCACGCCACTGAACTGAGTTCTACCAAGATTTCTACTGAGGATAATATGATTAAGTTCCACTTAAAATAAATCCATTTGCAATCATTTAAATACAACTGACCCAATATTCGGTTTTAAGTATTTCTCTGAGCAGAGACACTTGCATATAGATAGCTGTAAATCAATAGGTGAGGGCGAATACATATATATCTATGCGTATATTTGAAAAACAACAGATTTTATGCCATTTTAATTCACTGACAAAAAGTCTTTGAAAGGTTTTGAACTCCAAATGAAACGACGGAATTTAAATCCCAAGCAAGAACAGTGAAATACTGAATTCAGGAGAAAAACTTCACGCAGAGCCCTAAAGAGATGTGAAAATTGCAGAATTTCTTTAAAAATTCAGCAACCTACAAATCTCAGACAACCGTGAAGGGTATTCTCTATTGAGTCTAGTACTAGATTGGATCTTGATGGATACAATTATACAATTAACTGAGGAGCTGTGAGTTTATTTTGTTTTGATGAGCAAGAGAGATTTCGCTCTAAACATAATCTGTGCCAGCTGGCCAATTCAGGTCTCTTCCCCTCTTTTGATTTTCACAAACCAAGTATGTGCGTTCTACACACCGCGCTGGTAACCAGTAAATGTTGCCTGTCATGCATACTGTTTGGCAGGACATATGCGAGCATTCCCATACATCTAATTGCAGCATGAGTATTGTAGCATTTATGAGATCACTGCCAATCACCATGTATTTTTTCACAGATCACTTCGTGTTCAAGTGTAAGCAAATCCACGTGCACATTTTCCAACTGGACGCGTGATGGCAGGCTCATAGTGAGTGGTTGGGAGAGAGTATGTATAACTCCATTACTCTGATGACTGATCAAATATCATTAATTTAACCATCTTTCAAATTAAACTCTCTTTACAAAAGTAGAGATTTTTGTTTCTTTGCCATATAGAGCAAGCTGAAAGCTGTGATTCTTCCAACATGGAAAATAAACTTGAGCTTCTTAAAATCAAATTAATTTCTGAAGTGGCTCTTCCTTAAAAAAATTAAATATAGAGGAACAAAACCAAAGTTTATCGAGAGAGATGGATAACTTCCTTCGTAGAATGACGTTTTACTTTACAAGAAGATTCACAGCAGGGTTCCTTGAAATATTGGACATACCTAGTGCCCACACATGTGGAAAGACTTAAAAGTCCTGATCTGGAAATCATCCGTTGCATTATATTATCAAGTAAATCACATAAACTCATTTGTGTTTAAACTCTGCCAGCGTCTAGCATTTCTTCTTCTTAGTGTCTGTCCACATTGATTGAGAGAGAGAGTTACACAACATTGCCCACAGCTGCTTATAACCTTCTGAGAGCCACTCGAGACAATCTATTTCAAAGATACTCAGCGTAGGTTGAATAAATGGTTTGATGAAATAGCTCGGGGATGGGAACCATTTCCAAATCTAAAGTCTTTTCCATCCATCTTTTCCCCAGGAGGTTCACTGGCCACTGCTTGGACATGACTTATGCTAAATGACCTCATGTACCAGAGCTGCCTGTCCAATCACTGTAAGACAGAAGTGACAAAGTTCTAGCAGATGATTAAGCCAGGAACATACGCTCATCCTATGGAATCGGAGGCTATTCTCTGATGAGCTTAGAGACATAACATTGAATATAGGAAGATGCCAAGGATGATCTAACTGGACTTGGACTGGCTGAGGGGCCATGTTTATCCTAGAGGTAATAGGGAGCTCATCATCTGATGAAAAATCAAATAAGTTATCTGATGTATACTGAAAACTGAAAACACAAGCAGCGAGGAACATCATAGCACTATTGTTCTGAAAATAACATGGGGCTGTGTTTTTGATTAAGGAGCTGTGGAAGAGTTTGTTCATAGCTCACTCAGGCCAGGGAGCAGATTTCCAGGTGAGGTGGGGCACAGAGTGCACTTTAGGTCATCCTGCTTGACTTGTGTCATCTCTTTAAACAACAGACACGTGGAATATTTCTAATCGGACACATTTTAAGGAGGCTCCATCATTTACTCTCTGGTTCCTGAACTTACTCAAAGTTTCCTGTTACAACTGCCATGTCACCTTCCTTCAAATAGAGAGAAATTTGGGGTCTTAGCTCAGGCTGCTGTAACACAATCTCATACACTGGGTGGTTTAGCAAAAACAGACATTTATTTCTCACAGTTCTGGAGGCCGCAAGTCAGATCAGAGTACGAGCATGGTCGGGTTCTGGTGGGGACCCTCCTGGTTCACAGACAGAAGAATTTGGGGTACACAAACATTCAGTCCATAACAGTTAGTCTTTTTTTTTTTTTTTTTTTTTTTGCGGTACGCGGGCCTCTCACCGTTGTGGCCTCTCCCGCTGCGGAGCACAGGCTCCGGACGCGCAGGCTCAGCGGCCATGGCTCACGGGCCTAGCCGCCCCGCGGCATGTGGGATCTTCCCGGACCGGGGCACGAACCCGTGTCCCCTGCATCGGCAGGTGGACTCTCAACCACTGTGCCACCAGGGAAGCCCCCATAACAGTTAGTCTTTAATAAACGTTAGCAACTAAAAGAAGAATCACTGATTAGAAATTATTTGCTTTTACTGATGCAGATTAAGTTGCCTTTCACACACAAACATTCCTTTAAAATGACTCTTTAGAAGTGATTGTATCTCTTCATGTTTGATGGTAGATGATAGACTAGATAAAATGACAGATTACACAATAGATTAGATAGATAGACACACAGAGAGAGGGGGAGAGAAGAAAGAAGGAAGGAAGGAGAGAGGGAGGGAGGGACAGAATGAAGGAAGGAAGCCAGCAAGGAAGAAAAGAAACAAGGAAGAAAGAAAGGAAGAGAGAAAGAAAGAAGAAAGAAAGAGTCATCCTGGGTTCCTCCCGAAAGAAAGCTTCAAACAATCACTTTTGTGCAGGTGGCTTATTTAGGTGGTGATCTCAGGAGTCAGGGGAAAGAATGGAAGGCGTTGGGGATAAATGGGGCTAATCCTCCCCTATCTGCTTAGGTCTGTATAGATATGCTTTTGGGATTTCACCTTCAGGTGGAACATTTACAGTCGACCCTAAACAACTCAGGAGTTAAGGGCACTGACCCTCTAAGCGGTGGAGAACTTGCATACAACTTTACAGTCAGCCCTCTGTATCCATGGTTCCTCCACATCTTCGAGGTTCTGCACCCCTGGATTCAACTGACCGGGCATCCTGGGATACTGTAGTATTTATTATTGAAGAAAATCCGCGGATGAGTGGACACGTGCATTTCAAACCCATGTGGTTCAGGGATCAACTGTATCCAACAGCATTCAGGCCCTACGGACTGTGGGCTGTCCCAGGGGTGTTAACCCCCTTCACTTCTGGATTAGGAAGCATGCTCAGAGCTCTCCCCTGCGGTCCTACAACGCACAAGTCTGAGAAGGACCAAGGGAGAAGGCACAGGATGACCAGTGTGGACTTCTGAAAGACGATGCCTTCAGGAAGAGTGAATCAGCCCTGCAAGGAACGGCTCAGCACAGCAACCGCTGGGCTCCCAGGGAAGGCAGGCCAGTGGCTGTGTGTCTGCCATCCAGAGGAGGGGTCAGATACAGAAGATGCAGACTGTATGGTTGCTGGGTTTTGAGAGGCATTTCTCGTGCTGACAGTGGTGTTGGAGTCTTATTTTAGTGACTAAAGTTCATTAAAGACTAAGTGTTACGGACTGAATGTTGGTGCCACAGTCACGACTCAAAGGAGGTGACTCCCCATTCCACTTGGACAAAGCAAAGATCAGGGGTGCTTCCGGAAGATCTTCTGTGTCATCATTGCTAAGCCATGTCCATCAGCCATAAGAAAACAGAGGTGAAAACAAGTTGTTTTTTTTTTTAAATAAATTTATTTATTTATGGCTGCATTGGGTCTTCATTGCTGTGCGCGGGCTTTCTCTAGTTGTGACAAGCGGGAACTACTCTTGGTTGTGGTGAGCGGGCTTCTCATTGCAGTGGCTTCTCTTGTGGAGCACAGGCTCTAGGCACACGGGCTTCAGTAGTTGTGGCACATGGGCTCAGTATTGGTGGCTCGTGGGCTCAGTAGTTGTGGCTCGCGGGCTCAGTAGTTGTGGCTCGCGGGCTCTAGGTGCACGGGCTTCAGTAGTTGTGGCACGCGGGCTCAGTAGTTGTAGCGCACGGGCTTAGTTGCTCCGTGGCATGTGGGGTCTTCCCAGACCAGGGCTCGAACCCGTGTCCCCTGCATTGGCAGGTGGATTCTTAACCAGTGCACCATCAGGGAAGCCCCCAAAGGTGAAAATATACTTTTTTAGTCATTAAAATCGATAGAAATTTCTATAGCATAATTGGTCTGCATCCTAAATGTAGTGATCTCATCAAAGATAACTTATGCCATTTTCTGACATGGTAACATTTTTATCGCATCATTTCTTTAAGACAGTGGAAAAAAGCATAAACATCACCAGTCAGTTTTTCAAATGCCGTATTCAAACAGGAATACAAATACATAGTGTTTATTTTAGATTCCACCAACACGGAAGAGGATCGTATAACTGGTGCATGGCCAGAAAATAGAAAAATTACTAATATTCTTCCGAAGGTTGAAATTCACCATTGGGCATTTTTGGGTTCTTATTAAGGTTGTGTCTCCACAGGACCCCAGATATTATGAATGAGTCAAGAGAGCAAGAAAAATGTGCAGGAGGGGTAAAGTCAATATGAAAGGCAGTGGCGGTATTATCGCATATGGATTTTAAACAGACTAGCACGATATAAACATTACCTTGTACATTTATATGCATTGTCATAAAACTTGAGCATGTTTTCTTCACTGAAGTTCAAAAACAAAATTACAGGGTTGCCGCTGGGAGCTGCTCCCTGTAAATCTTCAAGAATTTGAGGGATAGCCATCTGTCCTGTAAGAGTTAAACCGTTCTGCCTTGCAGCAAAGACACATAGAAAATGACTTTTTGAGGTCCCTTGCAGTTTTTAAAAATATGACTGAAAATTATTTTCAGGAGCCCATAGAACAATTGCTTTTTCTGTTTGTAACAAACAGGTTGTGAGAATGATGCTTTAATGATGGTTTCTGGATCATTCAACCCATCAGCAGGGTCCTGGCATCTAGTCTGACCTTTCCTTGCCTGGGTTGGGTGGCCCTGTGGAGCGGTGTCCAAGGGTCTCAGTGGATTGACTGAGTTTCCTGACTCAGGCTGAGGCTCTCCGTTCAGGGACAGAAGGGTTTCCATGTTGAGGTAATAGGCCAAGGAGTTCTATACAACACAATCCACTGGCACACACTTACTTCCAATGCACAATCTGGTGGGGTTTTCTTTGTTTTTCAATGGTACTTGAGTCCCTTACAGTCAAGTGTCCTGAAGCATCAGTGTCTAAGACTTCATGATTTTTTTTAAAATCCTGAGATTTTTCTTAAATTATGTTGGCAGTATAAGAGCGTTGCAGGTACTGAAAGTTACAAAGGAATAAGGTTTCAGAGGCATGACAGAAAGCAAAATAGTACAATATCACTATCACCACCAAATTTCAGCACTACCTGTCAATTCTTCATGTGTTAGAAAAATGTATAGTGATGGTCTTATTTGGGTTTTTTCCATGCACCCCAATGTTCACTGCAGCACTATTTACAATAGGCAAGACAGAGAAGCAACATAAATGCCCATCAATGTATGGATAAACAAGATGTGGTACATATATACCCAATGGAACATTACTCAGCCATAAAAAAGAATGAAATAATGCCATTTGCATCAACGTGGATGGACCTAGAGATTATCATACTCAGTGAAGTAAATCAGACAGAGAAAGCAAATATCATATATCACTTACATGTGGAATCTTTAAAAAATGATACAAATGAACTTACTGAAACAGACTTAGAGAAGAAACTTATGGTTACCAACGAGGAAAGGGGGGACAGGGATAAATGAGGAGGTTGGGATTAGCAGATACACACCACTATAGATAAAACAGATAAACAACAAGGACCCGCTGGATAGCACCGAGAGCTATATTCAGTATCTTGTGATAACCTATAATTGGAAAGAATCTGAAAAAGTATTATATACAAATGAATCACTTTGACGTAGACCTGAAACTAACAAACATTATAAACCAACCAGACTTCAGTAACAAAAAATAGTTTGAGGGCAAGCAGCTCATCCAGGAGGCGACTGCGAGCATCATGATGAGACAATGAGGCGAGGTCGGAAAGGAGCGGACGTGACAGTACTAGTAACTGGTATGCTGATGAGCGGAAAACTGCCATGGACCACAAAGCTCCACCCCCAGGGAACCTCTGCAAGACCTGAGGAACAGCTCTCAGAACGTCTTCCTCCTGGGACGAGGAGTATTGATCCTCTACCTCTTACCCCTCTTTATCTGCGGGTTACTGCGGATTACGGTTCACCAGGGACCTTACTCCCCAGCACGTGCAAAGGTCAGGAATGCTCTAGCAGCCAGAGACAGGCCTTGGTCTGGGGAGATGCAGGTACATGAGGTGAGAAGCTGTGGATGCGTGAAGCAATCGTTCACCAAGATACACGCGTCCTGTGAAATAGCTGGAAAGAACGTCCGGGGTGGCCTCAGGCCGCCCTAACCCACTCAGTCAATTTTGACACAGCACTTAGTCCACGGCAGACCACGTGCCAGATGTGGGCACCACAGGAAACAAACAAATTCATTCTCCTCTTCTTCTCCTCTTGGCAATTTTCTAATGCTCCAAATAAAAACTTCAATCCCTCAGCCAGGCTTTCCCCACCATCCAAATTTAGGGCTCTCTCTTTTCGGTACCCCACAGCATTTTGGTCACATTTCCATTTTAACACCTACCATGCCACATAATTGAGTAGGTGTCATGTCTCATTTATCCAACACTCAAAAATGTTTTTTGAACTAATGAATGAGATGGTCACTGTGTTAATTTTCTATCACTGCTATAACTAGTTACCAGCCACAAAGGTAGTGGCATAAGACAAAGGAATGTTGTATACTTGTGGAAGGTCAGAAGTCCCACACAGGTCTCCCGGGCTACACTTGAGGTGTCCGCAAGGCTGTGCTCATTCTGGACGTGGATCTGTATCCTTGCTACTCCCCGCTCTGGCTGATGCCCGCACTCCTCGGCTTGTGGACCATTCCTCCCTCTTAGAGCCATCAGTGCTGCCCATCCCTGACCATCCTTGCACAGTCACATGCCTTGTCTGACTACAGCTCACTAGGTCCCAGAGACTGCAAGGAGAGATGTGCGAACCCAGTAACCCGCAGGTTTTTACTCCGTTCTACAGGGTCCGTGGTTGCATCCTCTGGGCAAAGCATTGCCAATGAAAGCACAGCATTGCTCTCCTCTTCTCGGTAGAAGGAGAGGCAACCCCGACCCTTGGTTTCCGAGTTTTCTTCCCACTCCTTTCACTCTCCTCTTCCTTTATGATACTTTGGCCAAAGAGGAACGTGCAACATGATTGTCTGCAGTTCATAATTCTGTCTATAACATTCATCAGGTGATTTCTTGCCTTCTACTCATCTGTGCTGGTCGAATGTGATGCTGCTTCATGGGTTGAAGAGGCAAGCCCGGGGCACAGCAGGTCAGAGACCACTGGCTTGCGACACTTTGTAATGAAGGGGTAACGCTCTCATGAGTTCAGGAGGGCCCCTCTTGCGGAAGAAAGGATCCCAGGCACGGCAGTAACCTTATCAAAGTACTCTAGCGTATGCCGGTTATAACCCCATGTCTTTCTCCTCCCCCCCACCAAGCAGTGTCAAAGGCAGTATTCATATATCAGCATGCTGTTAACACTAGTATTAAAAGGAAAGTCGGACACACAGTTCAGCATTAACCGCGCGCACGCGCGCACACACACACACACACACACACACACCCCACACACACACACACCATGAAGGTATGGGATTTAGTGTAATATTCTTCATTCTGTATTGAATGATAATAGAGGTACTGTGACATTAAAAAAAATTAAATATATTGCAGCCTCAATATGAAATACCAAACCTGATTATTTTAAAATATTAGTATACATTAGAATAAAATGGTTAGATATTAAATATTTTATAAATGGATTATAAATTGTGATAATGATAGGAAAATTAGCAACAGGTATCTCAGAATAAACGTTTAACCCCAAAGGGTAGCAACTAAAACCACTATCACATATTCAAAACTGCCTCCCATGTGCATTCAAAATGACTTCAGGCGTATTATTTCCTATTTACACGTCACACCTCTTCAAGCTACGGTCCCCTTGTATGGATGGGAAAACGGAGGCCCAGAGAAGTTAAAAGCTTACTGACCATCACAAAATAACCAGGTCCTCCAGCTGTACTTAAAAAGGACCTGAAGAAGTTAATTATATTTTAGCCAAAGCTATTGATGGCAAAGGACTATGAATAATTATAGGAATTATTTCCCTTTCTGTAATAGCCTTTGTTTTTTAGAGCCGATTTAGGTTCACTGCAGAATTGAGCAGCAGGTAGAGAGAGCTCCCATATACAGCCTGCCCCCTATACACCTACAACTTCCCCCTTTAGCAATATCTTCCACCAGAGTGGGACATTCCTTATCATCTGTAAACTTTCACTGACAAGTCATCATCACCCAAATTCCAGAGTTCACATTAGGGCCCACTCTCAGTGTTGTACATTCTATGGGATTTGACAAATATATAATGACTTGTATCCACCACTGAAGTGTCATGCAGAATAGTAGCACTGTATCAAAGAGTATCGATCCGCTTCACTGTTTATTCATAATTATTTCCTTCTGAATGTTATATCCTATATTATTTTTTTTACCAATTTTTTAAAAAGTCTTTACTGAATTTATTACATTATTGCTTTTGTTTTATGTTTTGTTTTTTTGCCAGGCATGTGGGATCTCAGCTCCCCGAGGGACTGAACCCACACCCCCTGCATTGGAAAGCAAAGTCTTAACCACTGGACCGCCAGGGAAGTCCCAATCCTATATTATGTTTTTAAAACCTTGTTAGATCACGGTTCTCTCAACTGTAAAACGAGGCATCAAATTATCCCTTTGTTTCCTGCAAAGATATTATGAATGCATTTGCAAATGGAAAAATCTATCTCATCTACAGAATTTTGAAAAAAACCATGGAGCAGGTTTCTTCAATATCACGTAAGTTATTCAGTATTAGTTCTAGCTCTATGAAATTCAAAGAAACCACGTTGCACATGGGCAGTCATCCAGCGTTACAGGCCTAACTCACCCACAACAGTCCCAGAAGGAAGCTGAAGCCATCTCTACAAAGTGTCCAGTCAGTTCAATCTAATATATTAAATGACAGCAAATATTAAAGACAGAGCATTCCCTCAAGGCTCAAATTATATATCAATCTCAGGATGGATTTGACTTAAAGAAGGAATTAGGTATATGAAAATAAACAATTTCACTTCAAGCATGGAGCTGATAACAGAGTTACATGGAGCTATGGCTAATTGGTTACGCATAGTTCATTGCACTAAAATTCACTGGGTGAGCTGTATGTAAGGAAAATGGAAAACAGTAAGACAGGAAAAATGGAGACTTTTAATAAAATACAGTCCTTGCTCTTAGAGAACGAAGTCGACAAATAAGTATGTTTTTCCCCTAAGTATGCCAAACTTTAAATAAACCCTGTTATTTAAAGTTAATGGCTGTACTAAAGAATACTTTGCATTCAGTGTTTATACGTAGCATGATTTGAAAGTTGGGTGCTTCCAATTAACACGACTAATGCCAGCTACTAAACTACTGAATGAAAGAACTACAAGTATGATACCAAAATGGGTCATGGAACTATCACCCAAATGAAATTATAAAACCCTCTTTCTGTCCCATGGTTGTACAGCATCTGAATTCCCTCCCACCGGTTGTGTCTCTGAGGCGAGGCAATTCTGTTTTGGAGAGGATGAACTCATTACACCGTTATTAATCATCAAAAACCAACGTAATGCTCAACTGTTTATTCTCCTACTCAAATAAAATTACGAAAGAAGCAGTTTTTAAGGTAAGCAGCGCCTCATACTCACTTTTGTAATGTAATCAAAGATAGAAAAGTGCACTGTACACAGTAGGTTTTGCTGAGTGGATGAATGAGTGAATGGACGCACGAATGTTCACAGACTACGTACAAAAGTTCACAGACTACTGGGAAGCAGAGAGATGAGACTGCTCAGTTGTAGCAAGAACATCATATATAGAATTACATATCCAAGTACTAAGAAATAAGTAATTTCAGCAGGAGGTGGCGTGCCTCAGCTGAACTAGGTAGGCGATCAAGTCACACTGAGGTCAGCTGTGTGTATCCGACGCAAAGCTGCCGTTCTTTTAGTGCCTGTCTACAATGAGCAACTACCAAGCACTAGTTCTGCCTTCATCCACTGAAGTGTTTTACTGGAGAAAAGTCACTTTTGAAAGAAGAGATAAATTACTCATTTGCTTCCCAAAGACAAGCCTTCAAACTACCTGCCACCTGGAGGCCTTACTAGACCTTTTTCCGAAGGAGACACACAGACGGCCAGTAGGCACATGGAAAGATGCTCAACGTCACTAATTATCAGAGAAACGCAAATCAAAACTACAAGGAGGTATCACCTCACACGAGTCAGAATGGCCATCATTCAAAAGTCTACAAATATCAAATGCTGGAGAGGGTGTGGAGAAAAGGGAACCTCCTACACTGTGGGTGGGAATGTAAATTGGTGCAGCCACTATGGAGAACAGGATGGAGGTTCCTCAGAAGACTAAAAATTGAACTACCATACGATCCAGCGATTCCATTCCTGGGAATATACCTGGAAAAAACTATAATTGAAAAAGATATGCTATGTTCATAGCAGCACTACTTACAATAGCCAAAACATGGAAACTACCTAAATGTCCATCGACAGATGAATGGATAAAGAAGATGTGGTACATATACACAATGGAATACTACTCAGCTATGAAAAAGAACAAAATAATGCCATTTGCAGCAACACAGAGAAAGACAAATACCATATGATATCACTTATATGTGGAATTTAAAATATAGCACAAGTGAACCTATCTACAAAACAGAAACAGACCCACAGACATAGAGAAGGGACTTGTGGTTGCCAAAGCAGAAGGGGAGAGGAAGAGAAAAGCACTGGGAATTTGGGGTTGGTAGAGGCAAACTATTACATTTGGAATGGATAGGCAACAGGATCCTAATCATAGCACAAGGAGCTGTATTGAATATCCTGTGATAGACCATAGTGGAAAAGAATATGAGAAGGGAGTGTATATATATATATGTATAACTGAGTCACTTTGCTGCACAGCGGAGACCGGCACAATATTAGTTCAATAAAAAAATTTTAAAAGAAAATCTGCCTCCCACTTGTAGAAGAGAAAAATCATAATCGGCACAGAATTATCCAAAAAGCCTTGAGTGTGTGTTTGTAACACATGAACTTTGCCAGCCGAGTCTATAGATAGATGCCAAAGAGAAATCCGTCAAAGAAAAAGGCCTACATATATTTTTAGTCCCCAGCTTTTAAAGAACTAATATCCCACATGTCACGCAGCTTGGCCAAAAAACAAACAAAGTTTAAAAACTAAATTGTTGAAATTTAGTAAGCAAAATATGCCATGTACAGAGGCTTTAAAGCATTCGCAAAATAAAGGTGCGTTGCCCTGCATATTCCGTGAATCTCAATCAGGGGGCTAAGGTTTTTTGTGTTTTTTTTTCTCTTCTTAATAAATTATCATTTCATTGCCATGGCACATAAGGCTCTCATTTTATCTCCATTTGCAGAATGGATAGAATGCTCTATTGTGAGTACACACACACACACACACACACACACGTTTTTCAATATGTTTTAGAGTAATTTTAGGTTCATAGCAAAGTTGAGCAGAAGGTGCAAAGCCTGCCCATGTATACCATTGTCCTGCCTCGGGCCCAGCCTCCTCAACTATCACCATCCCCCAACAGATCATATTTGTTCTAAGTGATGAACCTCCACTAACACATCATCACCACCCAAAGTCCATGGTTTACATTAGCGGTCACGCTCGGTGCTGTACATTCTGTGAGTTTGGATGAACGCATAAGGACACGCATCCATCTTCCAGCAACGTGAAGAGTGGCTGCACTCCCCCCCCAACCCCTGGCAACCACTGATCTCTTTACTGTCTCCATGGTGTTGTCTTTTCTAGAATGCCATAGTAGGAATCATACAACACGTGGACTTTTCAGATGGGCTTCTTCACCTAGTAACATGCTTATTAAGACTCCTTCACATCTCTTCATGGTTTGATAGCTCTTTTTAGCACTGAATAATATTCCACTGTCTGGATGGACCATACTTTATCTATCCCCTACTGAAGGACACCTCTGTTGCTTCCAAATTTTGGCAATTGTGAATACAGCTGCTCTAAGCATCCAGGTGCAGGCTTTTGTGTGGGCATAAAGCAGAGGCCTGAGCCATGCACTATCCTTTTACAAGAGCTTTAGGGCACTTACCAAACTCACAACACACACAGACACACACACATATACACACACGAAAAAAAAACCACAAAAGACATACACAATGCTTGGCCTTGCTATGTAAACTTGCATACTACGCAGTAGTTACGTATTTCCCACTGAAGTAACCAGATTGTCGCTAAGTGTACATTTTTCTTTTCTTTGAAAAGCAAACGAAAGCACGTTAAATTGGTACGATTCCCCTTTTGTGGGGTATTTGAATTGTTATTATATTTTGAGGTAAAGTAGGTCGTTGTGCAAAAATGAGATTGATCACTTGCTTTGAAATAGCTGGCATTTCTGAAGGTTGACTATGAACCACCTTAGAGTACATTATTATGCAAGCTGTCCACAATAAAATTATGGAGTTTTGTGGCCGTGAGGTTACTTGATAACTCACCATGCTGTCATTTTAGAGCACCGTCATGTTAACTTTCAAAGTCATAAACCACAGGTCAATTGTACTTTCCTTATTAGCACAGGAGATCAGAAGACTCATCTTCTCTCATCTGAAGGACTCAAAACTATCTTCTCTTACAAATGGAAAACAGCAAGAGGTAGGATAATTTAAAGGTGTGAACAAATGTTCTCACAGACATTGATCTAAAACTAAAACTTATTTTTGAATATTCATTACTTTTCCTTGACCTCTCAGAAAGAGTCGTAAAATCTATTTTTTCATTTCTTCTTCAAATGTATGTAAAACAAGGAGCTTTGTATCTTTTAAGTATCTCTTATGTAATATCATTAGTAATAAGAGAGAAAACGGCATATCATGGCTTCGATTTAATGTTATGTCTCTGAAACTAGCCATATATAACTTAAAATGGAATATAAAATAACCATGTCTCAAAAGCAGTGCAAATTTAGAATTTAATGAAAAAACTAATATAAAATTAGATTGACTACATCATTCCATATGGTGTCTTTTTAAGTAAAGTGAAACTTCTTTTCTTCTTTTAGTTGCTCACTCCCCCCCCCCCCCCCCCCCCCCGCTCTCTCTGTCATCAGAAATGAAACTTTCGATTTTACTATTTTGGGCATCATGTTAATAGTTTGCATGGTATTTGCTGGCATTAAAACTCTTCTTCAGAAGACAACACAATTAGGAAAAATAATATGAAAGTAAAGATTTCCAGGGCAAACAATTTATGAGGAAAAAAAACATTACTGTACTTCCATATTCATTGACTATTTCTAAACCTTCACTTCGATGATTATAGAATTACAGAAGTTTAACGTGGAAAGCAATGTTTTCCAACCCCTTCACATCACAGAACCAATGAAATTTTTTCAAATTGATTTTTAAAATAAAGTGTAATTTTTCCAGAAAAAAAGTAAATAGGAAAATAAATAATCCTAATTATCTGGAAAGAATTTTTACTGCAGAATACCTTATTCTCTAATTTTCTGGGATTCTCTCCCCCTCATTCTTTTGGGAATTTAAAAGTTGTTTTAAGCCATGCAATAGACGGTCTTTTGAAACACAGTAAATGATTATTTTTTGAGGCAACCTGGGGTAAGACAGTGAGGCAGCTATGTTTCCAATGCAGTGAGGAGATGGATTTCTGTGTCTTGGGTCTGAATCTGTGTCCTAGTGAAGAGGACTGCTGGGTGAGAGTGACCATTAACCCAACACCCTGCACAGAAAATGGGAAAAGCAGATGCTCATACAGACAGAAACCTGAGGACCCAGGGAAACCGAGCTTGTCGGTGAGAACACTCAGGATGAGAAACTTCCTACACTCTTCGCCCAACCCCACAGCATTCCTGACTCTCTCTATCACGGATTTTCCCCTTGTTACCGAGTGTTAGCCAAATCCCCTTACATAATGGGTGGAAAAACTCCAACTGCAGTGCTAAAAACCAGGAAGTAAATTCCAGCTCCATCACTTAGGAGCTGAGGGACCTGCCTGATAGCAGCCCTCAACGCCTTTGAAAATTAAAGACATTATAACTTAAGAAACTGCCAGAAATGGCTTTTGTAAAATGTTGGTTGAATCCCACGTTCAGAGAAGGGACATCCAGTATTCGGGGCAGATTTGGGTTTCTGTTGCAAGTTGCTATTATCAGATGACAGGGTTGGTATCGTTTTCATTACAAAAACACGATTTATTATTGTATCACTAACTAGATTGTTCCTCCCAGCCCAGCAAAAGCCAAGCTAATTTTAGCATCAAGAAAGTACCAGTTCCTAGAAGTGGAATCTTAGGATCTTAGCAAGAGCTCCTTCCTACAATCTTGTATTCCCAGAAGGCTTAATCGTTTTCAACTTTTCCCTGTCATGTGAAAGCCCATGGCACAATCATTGCCTTTGTTAACATCTGTGTCAAGTAAACATGGTGTCAAATGCCAGGAGACCTTTGAATAACCAAAAAGTGTGTTCCAAAAGACGCTTTCCCACAAAACCAAAGGAGACTATCCGTAATGGACATGTCTATTTCCTGATCATTTTAAAATCCAGCCACTTGAGGTTCCCGTAAAACTGCAACTGTGATTTCTTTAAAATATTAAGATGTAGGGCTTCCCTGGTGGCGCAGTGGTTAAGAACCCGCCTGCCAATGCAGGGGACACGGGTTCGAGCCCTGGTCCAGGAAGATCCCACATGCCGCAGAGCCACTAATCCCGTGCGCCGCAACTACTGGGCCCTTGCGCCACAACTACTGAAGCCCACGCGCCTAGAGCCTGTGCTCCGCAACAAGAGAAGCCACAGCAATGAGAAGCTCGCGCAACACAACAAAGAGTAGCCCCGCTTGCCACAACTAGAGAAAGCCCACATGCAGCAACGAAGACCCAACTCAGCCAAATAAAAAATAATAAAATTCATTTGAAAAACCCAAAAAGAATGAAATAATGTCATTTGCAGCAACATGGGTGTATCTACAGATTATCATACTAAGCAAAGTAAGTCAGAAAGAGAAAGGCAAATACCATATGATATCACTTACATGTGGACTCTAAAATACGATACAAATCAACATCTATGAAACAGACTCGCAGATATAAAGAACAGACTTGTGGTTGCCAAGGCAGGTAGGTAGGGGAGGGATGGACTGGGAGTTTGGGATTAGCAGATACAAACTATCACATACAGGATGGATAAGCAACAAGGTCCTACTGTAGAACACAGGGAACTATATTCAATATTCTGTGACAAACCATAAAGGAAAAGAATATGAAAAAGAATATCCATACACATGTATAACTGAGTTATTTTGCTGTGCGGAAGAAATTAACACAACATTCTAAATCAACCATACTTCAATAAAATTTTAAAAAGTTTACTTGGTGTCGAGATGGATAGGTGAAGTGATTTTTTTGGATGATATTAATTTGTGAATAGAAAAGGAGAAACTGAAATATTTCAACCAGACTTTTTTGACAACTTACATTCTCAGGACTCATTTCCTCATTTGTAGAAAACAGAATAATATTTACTTCACCTGAGATATTCTATGTGAAAGTATTTCAATAGTGTCTGGGACACATTTTTCCAATGCGTGTCACTTATGTTCCTTCACATGACTCATAACCTGGTTCTGATACCAATCAAAAACAAACAGAAAAGGTTTCAGCATTGTTCAGGGCCATAATAACATTTCTGGAATACAGGTGTGGCCTCTCAAGGGACCACTTTGAAGGAAAATACTCATTTGCGTGTGTAAGTTCTCACATCACTTTTTCCATAGTCATCACTCAGGTTGATGGCATTCCAGAAACCTTGTTTGTAGACACTGGACTGACTAGCGTTTGGTATTCGTGGCATCCAAAGGGAAGGTTTTGAGAGGTCAAACCTTCCTGCTGCTTCTGATTCCTATTCCCCTGAAAGAGTTTAAGAATGGGGAGGGTTAAGGACCTACCAAAATTAGGAATGCATTTCCTTCCTGGAAGGAGCTTTCAGTGTTTTGAAATGGATATAGGTGGTGACCAAGACCGAGAGAACAGACAGTCCCGCGTTTCCACATATGATTTACGTGCTAAGGAATTAGGACCCGGATCCTGACTGCTGGCCAACGCCTTCTGAAGGTGGGAGTCTGCTGCTGGCCAGATCCAGGATCCCACGAAGGAGTGCCAGCCTCAGAGCTTGCCTATGTGTCCCGTGATCTCCACGGGAAGACTACTTCTAATCCGTCTACTCACTTAGAACTCTTCTAACGCCGAGAAGCACCGTTTCCTCCCTTCTCCAATAGGGCCATGACACCGCAAGCATGCATGCCCTACCAACAAGAAGATACCTCCCAGGGAACTTGACAACCCATCTTCTCTTTCCTTATGACGCTGCTTTGTAGAAAAGGACACACAAATCACTGGAGTACCTTGCTCAGGTAACTTCCTCTATAGCATGAAGGAAAGAAGAACAATATCATAAAGGTTTCCTGTGGCTTGCTCGTGAAAGGAGGTTTGTAGCGCAAAACTGCTGGGAACACGCACACTTATGGGGAATTTAGAAGTTGAAGTCACTATGGACTCTTCTGAGTTAAATGACCCTCACGTATGGTGTTCGTTAAGTGACACGGTCCAATTGCTTTTCTATGTGAGACGGTTCTATGATTTATGTGTGCAGCTTCCTGACATTCTAATTTTTTTTTCCTAGAACAAGCTATATCAAAGATACACCACAGGGATTATCTCATTGACATGGGCCCCGGTATTGTTTGGGAGAGAGTTCCTTATTTAGCCTGTGTTTCTTTTATTATCCTAGATTTATTCAGGGATTTGACTGCTTCTTCAATCAAATATGATATTTAATATTTTGATTTTATCAATATCTCTTCTTGGTTTTTACAGTGTTTTGAGCTTGGTTTCGCCTCATGTGACACTGATGTCATCATTCTTGCCTTCTTTTTTTTTTTTTTTGCGGTACGCGGGCCTCTCACTGCTGTGGCCTCTCCCGTGGCGGAGCACAGGCTCCGGACGCGCAGGCTCAGCGGCCATGGCTCACGGGCCCAGCCGCTCCGCGGCATGTGGGATCTTCCCGGACCGGGGCACGAACCCATGTCCCCTGCATCGGCAGGCAGACTCTCAACCACTGTGCCACCAGGGAAGCCCCATTCTTGCTTTTTTGATGTTTGCCTTTGGCTGATGAGACCTGGCCCAGGCCATTCTATTTAACCTTCCTTCCTCAGTTAGTTTTAGACGTGACCATTGCACAGAAGGAACACTGCTTAGTATGTTAACCTAATCTGACTGCCTTTGCCTTTTGATCAGCAAATCAATCAAATAGCACTCTAGTCACTTATTATGACAGCTGATATATTTGCTTTTATTCCTCTCATTTTATTTTATATTTAATAAATGTGTGCATTTTTATTGAGGCACAATTTACATACAGTAAAACGCCCACATTGTGAGTGTGATGTTTAGTAACTTTTTAGACAGGCACCTGCTCAAGCAACTACCACTCAGATCGAGGTATAGAGAACAGTTCAGCGATCACGAAACGGTGTTGTGCCCCTTCCCAGCCAACAATCCCGTCTCCCAGGTAACCACTATTCCGAATCGCACTCCGGAATTCAGTTGTGCGTGCTCTAGAATCTGATGTAAAAGTTTCTCATACGCTATGTCTTCATTTTGGTCTTTCTTCACGCAGCATAATAGTTTTGGCATTCATCAGTGTTGTTCCAGGTATGGTTTGTCTGCGCCTCTTTTTTCCTAAGTAGTATTCCATGGTATGATTATACGGACGTTTATTCATTCTCCAGGTGATGGGTGTTTTGGTTGTTTTTATTTCTGCTTATTATGAATTAAGTTTCTCTATATCTTCTTATTAACTCTTTTTGTGAAGCAATGCATTCATTTATTTTGTGTATACAGCTAGGAGTGGAATTACCAGATCACTCACTGGGCATCTATGTAATTATATCAGAGACCGTGAAGTACTCTTCCAAAGTATCATTTTACAATCCTACCAGCAAAGTGTGAGAGTTCTAGTTACTCTGTATCCTTGCCAATACTTCATATTATCATTTTAAAAAACTTTTTACGTGTTCTGCTGTGTATGTCCTGGTATCTCCTTGTGATTTTAATTTTAGTAAGCGCCAGCTGGTCATGATACATCCTTTTTAATATATCACTGAATTCAATGTTGTTGTTTTATTAGGATGTTTATATCTATATTCATGATTCATTGCCATAATTCATTTTTTTATGCAACGTGCTTGTCAAATGTTGGTATCAAGTGTCAGTTGGTGTCATAAAGCTGAGAAGAAATCCTCCTTTCTCTATTTTCTGAGAGAATGTGTGTATGATTGTATCGTTAATTAACTTAGTGCACTAGTGATAATTCTGAACTGTTACAGTGTGGGCTTTTTGTTTTTATTAAGGATTTTTAAAAAATTAATTTTACAGATACAATAATATTCAGTTTCTTTTCTCCATTCCCTGAAGTTCAATAACTTGTGTTTTCCTTCTAGAGTTTTCTCCATACCATCTAAGATGTAAATGTTATTAGCATAACATATGCTAATAAATAACATTCCTTTAACACCTACAGAACCTCTGGTAATGTCTTCCACATATTTTTGGTATTTGTCTTACTTGTGTGAGTGTGTATGTGTTCATGCATGTGTATGAGTGTTGTGATTTCCAAATATATGGATTTTTTTTAATGTATCTTTATGTTATTGACTTCTACATGAACTGCATCTGTGAAACTGGTTCTGGGAAATTCACAGCTTTTCTCTTTAAATTTTGTTTGTTCTCCATTGTCTCCATTCTTTCCTTCTGGAAAGAATGTCACATTTTCTTTTTCAATATCCTGAATCTCTTAACTTGCGTTTTATATTTTCCCTTGCCCTTTCTCTCTGAGATACATTCTAGGGGAATTTCCCTAAATAACTGTGATGGTTAATTTTATGTGTGTCAATTTACCAGCTAAGGGATGCCCAGATAGCTGGTACAATATTATTTCTGGGTGTGAAGGTGCTTCTAGGAGAGATTAGCATTTGAATCGAAAGCATGATCCGTCCTCACCTCTGGGGTGGGGCAACTACCACTCAGATCAAGGTATAGAGAACTGTTCAATGATCACCAGACGGTGTCGTGCCCCTTCCCAGCCAACATCATCCAATTCCTTCAGGGCCCAAAAGAACAAAAGGCAGAGGAAGGGCAAATTTGCACTCTGAGCTGACACTTTGGTCCTCTCCTGCTCTCAGGCGTCAGGGCCCTGGCGTTTGGACTGAGCTACACCACGGGCTTTTCCGGGTCTCCAGCTTGCAGACGGCAGATCCTAGGACCTCTCGGCCTCCATAACTGCATGAGCCCATCCCTCACAATAAATCTCTTTCTATCTATCTATATATAGCCTACAGGTTCTGCTTCTCTGGAGGACCCCAGCTCATGCGTTACCTTTTCCAGCGAACTGATTTTCAGTTAAGTCTTCTATTCATATTCAGCCTGTCAATGGAGCTTTTTTAATTTTAGCAATCATGGTTTACATTTCTAGTTCTTCTTCCAAATTTCCAAATGTTTATCTTCATTCCTAATAACCTCTAGTTACATCCGTATTTTTGTGAACTGATCCTCATTTCAACATCTTACAACCATCTGTCCTATACTCCGTGTGTAAAGCTTCTAAAATCTATAACGAAACCTGCTCTTTGCACTATTTCTTAGCTCCCAGTATAGGGGTTTTCCTTCAGGTCCACCCAAAAATCTCCAACTGTGAGCTCACTGTTGATCTGAGTCATCATTAGTCCTGAAGGGCTAAGCTGAGATAGGCTTTTGTTTCTACTGGGAGCCGGAGGGTACCACACACCTGTAAGCTTTCGGTGCCCTCCGTAGGGACTGGGCTAAGGGTGGGGTCAGAGGTTAGGCTTCCCTACCTCTTCTGTGTCCTAAGGTTTACTGCTTCCATGGCATACGCCCTTAGGAAAGCTTTGTCTCTACCACAGCTTCTTCATCAGTCCTCAGCGCCCTGACTCTGGACACAGCTCAGGCTTGTTTCCTCTTGGTAGGATGTAGTCCGTAAAAAATTCCACAGACACTTGTGAGGCCAGGTATGTTTTTCCCCATTGTCTTTCTACCATTTAATTTTCAGTCTATAATGCAATATACATATATATTACATATTAATAATGTTAAATATATCATTAAATAATATATTATGTATAAATATTAATATAAAATTTAATATATTATATAATATATAATATTATAGATAATATATTATAAATAAATGCATAATACACTCACATATGTTATAAATATTAAAATACAAATATATGTATTATATACTTATATATAATAATGTATTATATACGTATAAAAATATATTTACTTCCTTATCTTGTATTGCTTTTCATGAACTTGTTACTATTTTCTTAGAGGCCAAACCCCTCAATAAATTTTCTTTTTCAATTCACAGAAACAAGGGTAATGCTATGTAACACCACAACAAAAAAGTGTGTGTTTTAAAACAAAATGTTTGAACTTGTGATTAGTTTTTAATTCTAAAATTTATACTTTATGAAATATTTATAAACATTCAAAGGTACTGGTGTCAACTTTACTCATTCTATTAGGACAAATATTGTTAATGGGTTGGTTGAAGGGATTAAATAATGAAATTATACATTAGGGTAAAAGTTAAAAAGAAAAGGAAAAGTTTTATCTTTGAAATGAAAACCTGGTTCGTTGAAAAGATAAACAAAATTGATAAACCTTTAGCAAGACTCATCAAGAAAAAAAGGGAGAGGGACCAAATCAATAAAATTAGAAATGAAAAAGGAGAAGTTACAACTAATACCACAGAAATACAAAGGACCATAAGAGACTGCTACAAGCAACTATATGCCAATAAAATGGACAACCTAGAAGAAATGGACAAATTCTTAGAAAGGTACAATCTCGCAAGACTGAACCAGGAAGAAATAGAAAATATGAACAGACCAATTACAAGTACTGAAATCGAATCTGTGATTAGAAAACTCCCAGCAAACAAAAGCCCAGGACAAGATGGCTTCACAGGCGAATTCTATTAAACATTTAGAGAAGAGTTAACACCTATCCTTCGGAAACTGTTCCAAAAATTGCAGAGGAAGCAACACTTCCAAACTCATTCCATGAGGCCACCATCACCCTGATACCAAAACCAAAGATATCACAAAAAAGAAAATAACAGGCCAATATCACTGATAAACATAAAAACAAAAATCCTAGCAAACCAAATCCAACAATACATTAAAGGGATCAGACTTCCCTGGTGGTACAGTGGTTAAGAATCTGCCTGCCAATACAAGGGAAAGGGGTTCGAGCCCTGGTCTGGGAAGATCCCACATGCCGCGGAGCAACTAAGCCCGTGTGCCACAACTACTGAGCCTGCACTCTAGAGCCCACAAGCCACAACTACTGAGCCCACGTGCCACAACTACTGAAGCCCACGCACCACAACGAAGAGTAGCTCCCACTTGTCACAACTAGAGAAAGCCCGCACACAACAATGAAGACCCAACACAGCCAAAAATAAAAATAAATTACTCTTTTTAAAAATGCAAGGGCTTTTCAATATCTGCAAATCAATCAGTGTGATACACCACACTAACAAATTGAAGAATAAAAACTATATGATCATCTCAGTAGGCGCAGAAAAAGCTTTTGATAAAATTCAACATCCTTTTATGATAAAAACTCTCCAGAAAGCGGGCATGGAGGGAACCTAACTCAACATAATAAAGGCCATATATGACAAACGCACAGCTAACA
The DNA here is from genome assembly GCF_964374135.1 of Grampus griseus. Lineage (NCBI taxonomy): Eukaryota > Metazoa > Chordata > Mammalia > Artiodactyla > Delphinidae > Grampus > Grampus griseus. The sequence continues at coordinate 5,619,378 of NC_139016.1, read as the reverse complement.
TCAAACTCAACAGTGAAAAGCTAAAAGCATTTCCTCCAAGATTAGGAACAAGGCAAGGATGTCCACTCTCACCATTTTTGTTCAACATAGTTCTGGAAGTCCTAACCATGGCAATCAGAGAAGAAAAAGAATTAAAAGGGATCCATATCGGAAAAGAAGACCTAAAACTGTCCTGTTTGCAAATGACATGATGACATACATAGAAAATCCTAAAGACACTACCAGAAAACTACTAGAGCTCATCAATGAATTTGGTAAAGTTGCAGGATACAAAATTAATACACAGAAATCTGTTGCATTTCTATACACGAACAATGAAAGATCAGAAAGTGAAATTAAGCAAACAATCCCATTTACCATCACATGCATAAGAATAAAATACCTAGGAATAAACCTACGCAAGAGACAAAGACCTGTACTCTGAGAACTATAATTTGCTGATGAGAGAAGTCAAAGGTGACACAAACAGATGTAAAGATACACCATGGTCTTGGACTGGAAGAATCAATACTGTCAAAATGACTATACTACAGGCAATCTACAGATTCAATACAATCCCTATCAAGTTACCAATGGCGTTTTTTCACAGAACTAGAACAAAAGTTTTTTTTTAATTTGTATGGAAACACAAAAGACCTTGAATAGCCAAAGCAATCTTGAGAAAGAAAAACGGAGTTGGAGCAATCAGGCTCCCTGACTTCACACTACACTACAAAGCTACAGTAATCAAAACAGTATGGTGTGGGCACAGAAACATAAATATAGATCAATGGAACGGAAAAAGAAGCCCAGAAATAAACCCACACACCTAGTTCAATTAATCTGCGACAAAAAAGGCAAGAATATACAATAGAGAAAATATACAGTCTCTTCAATAAGTGGTGCTGGGAAAACTGGACAGCTACATGTAAAAGAATGAAATTAGAACATTCTCTAACACCATACACAAAAAATAAACTCAAAGTGGATTAAAGACCTAAATGTAAGACCAGATACTATTAAACTCCAAGAGGAAAACACAGGCAGGACACTCTTTGACATGAATTGCCGCAATATCTTTTTGGATCCGTCTCCTAGAGTAATGAAAATAAAAACAAAAATAAGCAAACGGGACCTAATGAAACTTAAAAGCTTTTGCACAGCAAAGGAAACCATAAACAAAAAGATAACCTACAGAATGGGAGAAAATATTTGCAAACGATGCAACTGACAAGGGATTAATCTCCAAAATATACAAACAGCTCATGCAGCTCAGTATCAAAAAAAAACAAACAACCCAATCAAAAAGTGGGCAGAAGATCTAAATAGACATTTCTCCAAAGAAGACATACAGATGGCCAAAAGGCACATGAAAAGATGCTCAACGTCACTAGTTATTAGGAAACGCAAACCAAAACTACAATGAGGTATCACCTCACACCAGTCAGAACGTCCATCATCAAAAAGTCTAAAATAATAAATGCTGGAGAGGGTGTGGAGAAAAGGGAACCCTCCTACACTGCTGGTGGGAATGTAAATTGGTGCAGCATGTATGGAGAACGGTATGAACATACCTTAAAAACTAAAAATAGAGCTACCATATGATCCAGCAATCCCACTCCTGGGCATATATATGGAGAAAGCCATACTTCGAAGAGATACATGCACCCCAGTGTTCACTGCAGCACTATTTACAATCGCCAAGACATGGAAACACCCTAAATGTCCATCTAAAGAGGAATGGATAAAGAAGATGTGGTATATAGATACAATGGAATATTATTCAGTCATAAAAAAGAATGAAATAACGCCATTTGTAGCAACATAGATGGACCTAGAGATTATCACACTAAGTGAAGTAAGTCAGAGAAAAACAAATATTGTATAATATCACTTATATGTGGAATCTAAAAAAAATGATACAAATGAACTTATTTACAAAACAGAAACAGACTCACAGAGACAGAAAACAAACTTATGGTTACCAAAGCAGAACAATGGGGGCAAGGGATAACTTAGGAATTTGGGAGTAATACATACACATTATTATATATAAAACAGGTAAACAACAAGGACCTACTGTACAGCACAGGGAACACTACTCAATATTTTATAATTACCTATATGGGAAAATTATCTGAAAAAGAATATATGTGTGTGTGTGTATAAATATATGTATACATGTATCATATGCATATATATATACACACACACATATATATAACTGAATCACTTTGCTGTGCACGTGAAGCTAACACAACTTTGTAAATCTACTTCAATTAAAAAAAATTAAGAATAAAAGTAAAATAAAATGTTTGAACTTGTGATTAATTTTTAATTCTAAAATTTATACTTCTTGAAATATTTATAAACATTCAAAGGTATTGGTGTGAACTTTATCCATTCTGTTAGGACAAACCTGGTTGATGGGTTGATTTTATTTTCCAGGAAATATAAGGTTGTGGAATTTATCATTCAAGAAGACTTTTGGATAATTATAGAGAGAAAGTGATGACCCAGGATTTGATTTCTATGTAAGAAAATCAAATCTGGGTCATCTGTTTCCATATCACGCTCATTATCTTCATACAATTACCTTTTATTAAAACTCAAGTACTAGCTTTCAAATGAAAATGGTACACTGACAATATCGAACTACGGGGAGCAACTCAATGGAATAGACAGCTTCTTAATCTTTAAATTATCTGAATTCAATTTTTGGTATATGTTTGTAGGCAAAAATAAGACCTGTAAATTCCCATGAGGGGCTTCTATGGTGGCGCAGTGGTTGAGAGTCCGCCTGCCGATGCAGGAGACGTGGGTTCGTGCCCCGGTCCGGGAGGATCCCACATGCCGCGGAGCGGCTGGGCCCGTGAGCCATGGCCGCTGAACCTGAGCGTCCGGAGCATGTGCTCCGCGACGGGAGAGGCCACAGCGGTGAGAGGCCTGTGTACCACAAAAAAAAAAAAAAAAAAAAATTTACCATGAAACAAAACAGTGATAAGTTGTGAAAATACAGTCCTTTTATTGATCATAACTTTCTTCTTAAAAATTTCAACTGCTGTTCTCCAAGGAGCAAACACTGAAATGTTCTGTCATTCAATTTCAGGTTGTGACATGACAACCATACAACCTACTGTATGGCTCCTGCTCACATGTTCTTTGTAGCTGGGCTAAAAGCTCATCCATCTACTTTCTTCATGTTTGTTTTTTTTTTTTGCGGTACGCAGGCCTCTCACTGCTGCGGCCTCTCCCGTTGCGGAGCACAGGCTCCGGACGCGCAGGCTCAGCGGCCATGGCTCACGGGCCCAGCCGCTCCGCGGCATGTGGGATCTTCCCGGACCGGGGCACGAACCCGTGTCCCCTGCATCGGCATGTGGACTCTCAACCACTGCACCACCAGGGAAGCCCTCTTCATGATGTTCTGAGATCATCTCTCTCACTTATAGAGAGACTTCATAAGATTTTCAACATTCATATGCTTTTGCTCCTATCCTCATCAATTTGCTTGTGCATGTTGTCTAAACATTTGCAGGCCATGGTTTCAATACTAGTGTCTTTGTAGAGGCATACACACTAAGTAGCTCACCAAGAAAGCATCTGGCAGCCTGGCCATCTTCACATTTGTGAAAATATACTAAGATTTTTTTATATGAGGTTATGGATTTTCCAGGTTGAACGTCTACATCCTTCCTCCAACACATTTCCAACCACTGTTCTCTTATTTCCAGGAGTCCAAGGGGATACATCAGCGAGAACCTCCCCAGCTCCACCCCCGTATACACAGGAACATTAAACTCTTTGTGGCTGTTCCAGTTAGAATCACACCATCAGCAAAGCTTCATAAAGTGTCTGATTTATTCCAGCTAACACACTCCTAACCTTCACCCCACATTACTCAGAAGAATACAGCCCAGACCTGCATCTCTGCCCGCCCATCACCTACTCCAACCTGACTTCAGGCTCCATTTCTGGGCCGATGAAGGGTCTTCCTGGTTCCACTGGTGTCTTCCCCTTCCCTGAATTTAAGAAGTAGAATAAAATTTGTTGCACCACTGTGTGCTGTTCACATTTACTAGCTCGACATTTTTTAAAGTGCTATTAATATTTTATTCCCCCAACCATGGTATCTCACCATTTCACATCCTCTCTCATACTCATAAGACATTTAGATTTTGGCCAAGCAGATGAATGCAAAATTGTATCTCATCTTAGTTTTAATTTGCATTTTATCCATTAATAGTGAGAAGGGGCATCTCTTCTTTTATTTATTAGCAATTTGTGTTTCTTCTACGAAATGCTTTCTCAATTATCTTATTTTCTCTCTGTTTTGTTTGAATTTTCCTTATTGATTTCTAGAAGTTATTTATCCATTTTGAAGAATCATCTTTTGCAGACAATACGTGTTGCAAATATCTCCTCTCAGCTTGTGGCTTTTTTCTTTTGTGGTATCACCTTTTAAATTGGGTCATACATTATACATGACAAAATTCACTTAAGTACAGTGTTCAAAGAATTTTGACAAATATCTCCAACCAGATAACCACTTCTATGTAATGTGATGATTGGTATGTTGAGGGTAAGGCTACTATCTTGCTCTCTGATGTCCACTGGTCCATCTATTCCTATTCCCTTTTCCTCTTTATTTTCATTTTGTCTTAGTTATTTTTTTGATTCCCTCTACCTCTTTTGTAGGATATTAGCTATAACTTTTATCATTTTAGTAGTTGCTGTAGGATTCACATTATGCATCATTAACTTATTATATCCTACCTTTAATGACACGATACCACTGCACACTTAGTATAGGAACCTTAAAATAGCTTACTTCAATTTCCTATCCTGGAGTTTACGCTGCTGTTGTTATGCATTTTACTTTCACAGGGGTTAAAAACCTCACAATGCATTCCTATTATTTTAGTTACAACAGTCAACTATATTTTAAATACATTTAAATAATGAAAAATATTATATATTTACGTGCACAATTACTATCCCCAGTGCTTTCATTCCTTTCTGTAGATGCATACATTTATCCTGATAATTGACATCTTGGGCCTAAACCCACACTATTGTTTGCCACGTCTTTTTGTCTTTTTCTCCTCTTTTTCTTGCCTCCTTGATCTTTCATTGTGTTTTATTTATATTATTTTAGTGGCTTCTTTATGGGACTTACCTGCATGTTTACCTGCATGTTTATCTTAATAAAGCCTGGCGCTAACGACTATCTTCATTTTCTTTGCTCCTGAACAGTTCTAATCTCATACACTTTTATCTTTCAAGATAATTAAAATTTAATAAACTCAAGAGTACAGTAGAAAGAATACTGGCTATAAAATAAGACAGTCCTGATTTTTAATCTTAGTTTCATCTTATCTTGGCTAGAAACTTTGGTAAATAACTTATCTTCCTTGAGACTTGGTCTTCTGATATATAAAACTGAGATAAAATGTTTAATTACATAATTGAAGGAACACGATTAAAAGGCACATGGTAGGTTCTCATAAGTTCTAGTGACGTTCCCCTTCCTACAAAATTTAATGAGGCAGATTTTAATAAGGGAATTATATCCACCTGATTTGAAATACTCAAGCTAACACTGAAGGACATTTCTACCAACTCATGATACAATGTGAACCTAGCGTCACGCTTACACAGAGAAGGAAATGTAAAAACAATGCCTCAATGAATTAAAGAATGAATGAATATACTAGACTTGAGCACGGAAGTGACAGAATAAACACCAGTAACCGACCATACTTCAAAACTAGAGACAGAATCATGGAAAGTAGTCTATGTTCATCTTGTTTGTTGAATTACCACATTGGACAAGTCCTTTACTTTGATGAGTGTCAGTTTCTTAATCTATACAAATGCAGATATTAGATTATAACATATTCAACGTGGATTTGCAAATTTTTAGGATTTTCTGATTTGACAATTTGGGAAAGTAAACTGTATGTCTCTTTGTGAATGAAACCATAAACATGGCTAACATTTCAATTAGTAACATAATCCCACAAAGATACTTTTACAAATACAGTTACAACCAAGGGAATATTTTAGATGAATAAAATTACCCCATGTGTTTGGTTTCTTTTTAACATCTTTATTGGAGTATAATTGCTTTACGTTGTTTAGTGTCTGCTGTATACCAAAGTGAATCAGCTATATGTATACATGTATCCCCATATTCCCTCCCTCGTGCGTCTCCCTCCCACCCTCCCTATCCCACCCTCCCTATCCCACCCCTCTAGGTGGTCACAAAGCACCAAGCTGATCTCCCTGTGCTATGCGGCTGCTTCCCACTAGCCATCCATTTTACATTTGGTAGTGTATATATGTCAATACCACTTTCTCACTTTGTCCCAGCTTCCCCTTCCCCCTCCCCGTGTCTGCAAGACCATACTCTACATCTGCGTCTTTATTCCTGTCCTGCCCCTAGGTTCTTCAGAACTTTTTTTTTTTTTTAGATTCCATATATATGTGTTAGCATATGGTATTTGTTTTTCTCTTTCTGACTTACTTCACTCTGTATGACAGACTCTAGGTCCATCCACCTCACTACAAATAACTGAATTTCGTTTCTTTTTATGGCTGAGTAATATTCCATTGTATATATGTGCCACATCTTCTTTATCCATTCATCTGTTGATGGACACCTAGGTTGCTTCCATGTCCTGGCTAGTGTAAACAGTGCTGCAATGAACATCGTGGTACATGACTCTTTTTGAATTTCGGTTTTCTCAGGGTATATGCCCAGTAGTGGGATTGCTGGGTCGTATGGTAGTTCTATTTTTAGTTCTTTCAGGAACATCCATACTGTTCTCCATAGTGGCTGTATCAATTTACATTCCCACCAACAGTGCAAGAGGGTTCCCTATTCTCCACACCCTCTCCAGCATTTACTGTTTATACATTTTTTGATGATGGCCATTCTGACCAGTATGAGATGATATCTCATTGTAGTTTTGATTTGCATTTCTCTAATGATTAATGATGTTGAGCATCCCTTCATGTGGTTGTTGGCAGTCTGTATATCTTCTTCGGAGAAATGTCTATTTAGGTCTTCTGACCATTTTTGGATTGCATTGTTTGTTTTTTGATATTGAGTTGCATGAGCTGCTTGTATATTTTGGAGAGTAATTCTTTGTCAGTTGCTTTGTTTGCAAATATTTCCTCCCATTCTGAGGGTTGTCTTTTCGTCTTGTTTATGCTTTCTTTTGCTGTGCAAAACCTTTTAAGTTTCATTAGGTCCCATTTGTTTATTTTTGGTTTTATTTCCATTTCTCTAGGAGATGGGTCAAAAAAGATATTGCTGTGATTTATGTCAGAGAGTGTTCTGCCTATGTTTTTCTCTAAGAGTTTGATGGTGTCTGGCCTTACATTTAGGTCTTTAATCCATTTTGAGTTTATTTCTGTGTATGGTGTTAGGGAGTGTTCTAATTTCATTCTTTTACATGTAGCTGTCCAGTTTTCCCAGCACCACTTATTGAAGAGGCTGTCTTTTCTCCACTGTATATTCTTGCCTCCTTTATCAAAGATAAGGTGACCATATGTGCCTGGGTTTATCTCTGGGCTTTCTATCCTGTTCCATTGACCTATATTTCTGCTTTTCTGCCAGTACCACACTTTCTTGATTACAGTAGCTTTGTAGTATAGTCTAAAGTCAGGGAGCCTGATTCCTCCAGCTCTGTTTTTCTTTCTCAAGATTGCTTTGGCTATTCGGGGTCTTTTGTGTTTCCATAGAAATTGTGAAATTTTTGGTTCTAGTTCTGTGAAAAATGCCATTGGTAGTTTGACAGGGATTGCACTGAATCTGTAGATTGCATTAGGTAGTATAGTCATTTTCACAGTGTTGATTCTTCCAATCCAAGAACATGGTATATCTCTCCATCGGTTTGTATCATCTTTAATTTCTTTCATCAGTGTCTTCTAGTTCTCTGCATACAGGTCTTTTATCTCCTTAGGTTTACCCATGTGTTTTAAAGACTTTTTCCAGTTGAAATAGCTAGCTTCTTGCTCAAAAGCAGTAAGGACCCTACTTACTGTCCTCTGATCTCTCAGAGAAAAGTGTTTTATTAATCTGTGTTAAAATTGTGCTTTTCATCCTGTAGACACTACACTTTGATGCATTTTTGCTATTCCTCTTCAGAATGCCAGTACATAAAGCCCTTTTATGACAGTGCACTAGGCTGTGCTGTTATTAATTGCTTTTTCCATGTTAGGTTTAGATGATGTAAGACATTATTGACTTTCTTTCTAATGAGGAGTTGAATCTCATTACTGTCCTGACTCACGGTTATTCCTTTAAATTAGCAATAATGAATCAAAATGTGCTGCCATCAGCTGACTGAATCCCTAAAGAATATGACACACTTTTTACAACAAAGTAAAATCACTTTATCTAGTGCTGCTTTTTCAAAAAAAATGCAATACTGTTTGAACATCCCTTTATTGTAGAAACTAAATGTGCCAATTTCCTCTACTCCTGCTTGCTCCTGTCATATCAAGAGGAATATATTAATAATGTGCTTGAAGTAATCTAATATTTACCAGCATTTCTTTGTGTTACTAAACTAAGTGAACATATGTTTGTTTTATGCTTTATCTCATGGCATAGTGATTAACAATTTTTATATCACTGAATAAATAAATGAATATGAAGTGCTAATCATCAGTGTTCAGTTTTGCATAGAAAACTAATTTTATTTTTATGCCTGAGACCATTCTTTTTCACACAGGTCCGTAACTCATAAGAAATAGATTTTTCATATTTTGAATTCTGTGCTTTAATACTATGATTGTCATCCAGCATAATATCACTTGCTATCACCCCTTCCATCTCGAATGTTCCCTGTATTGTTACCCCTTCCTTCACATCTGAGCAAAATTCCCAGCCCTTCTCCACATCAGTACAAAACCTCTATCTCTTTCCCTCCTCTCCTGTCCTTCAATCTTGCCTGGAATTTTGCCCCATTTACAACCCGACTTCCCTTCATCCACAGTTTCTACTCTTCCCTCGCTCACTTCCCTCCAAATCTGAAGATACGCTCAACTTTTCTGCATTCAAAGAAACCCACCTCAACTCCTTTTTCTTAAATTTGTACACTCTTCTTCCCTCCGAGGAAAAAAAAAGAATACTGTGAAATAATATTCTAGCATCAATAACGACTCCTCTTTTCCCTCTCCACTAGTTTTAAAGCTTCTTGCAACACAGATTCCTCCTCTACTGTAGAACTGAAGTTGTTTTTGGAGTTAGCTTCACCAAATAATTTTTTTTAACCATTTTTAACCTGATTGGTTTTGCAGCATTTGAAACCATAGACTGTACTTCCTGATTTCTGTTATTCTCTGCTTTCCCAGCTCCCTCCCTCCCTCCCTCTCTTTCTGCGCTTGCACTTTCTAAAGCTATCCAGCTGGATCCTCTGTCTTCTGCCCCCACATGCCCCTCAGTGCTGACATTTATTCAGGGTTTATAATCTGTTCTCATCTTTTCACTCTGAACCCTTGGCAGTATCACCTACCAGCATGGCTACAACTACATCTCCAGCCCAGTAACTTCCTCTTTTAAGCCTCATATTTTCCTTCCAGATTTCTCTTTCCAACTGCCTCCTGGGCATGTCCATATGTATGTGCCCCAGATGACTGAGATGCATTTTATTGGAGAGAGAATTCATATTCAAAAAATGTCCAAACATACTACTCTTCCCAGTGCACGCCTTGATTATGAACACCACTAAACACCGCCAGCCCCCAGAGAGATGAAAGCTAACAGCGCTGTGACTTCCCTCCTTTAACTTCTAACCAACCACGCGTCAGTCTGTCCAGAGCTCTCGTCTTACTTCACATCCACGCTAACAGCACCCTCTCAGGTCTCCATCACTGTTCTCTTGAAATATCCCTTATTTACGTGTGTGTTCATCCACAAGTATTCTCTGAGAGCCGAGAAGGTGCCCCATATTAGTGCAGACTCTGGGTAAGGAAGCGCTTTAGCAGGTAAGAAAGAGGAGGTGGTAAAGACACGGAAATAAACAATTATGAGCACCCGTACCAATGCCTGATGGGGATGCCTGGAGGGCACTACTGTGCACGTGTGGATGTCTGTGTACCTAAACTCTACCCAGGGGAGGTGAGATTTATTTCAGTGGGGATTTGAACATTAGCATAGACAAGTACACAGGGGAAACTGCAGGTCATTCAGAATGACCAGAACACCTGGCTACGTGCAGTGTGACCCAGGTGGAAATTTAGAGGTTGGCAGGGACAGAATTACGAAAGGTCTTTTCCAGCTGTGCTGAAGAAGTTAGATTTTATCTCAGTGTCAATGAGGTTCCACTGAAAGAATTGAAGTAAGGGTTTTATGCAATCGATTTCTTTGGGCTGCTCACCTCAGCAGTTGACTGGAGCATGGTTTGGTATGGAGGTAGTTTAAAGATACAGGAAGGTGTCATTTGAAGTTTGTTGCAATAATCAAAACTAAAAAGCAGCAGCGGTATGAATGAAGAGCTGGCTTAGAGAACAAGGAGGATGAATCTTTTAGGACTTGGAATGTGATTAAGCATCAATTCATTCAATGTAAGTTGTAAGACAGAAGGTGTAGGCAAGATCTGGGACTTGACCCATCACGTGGACGGTGGAGTTTTAATTGAGGAGAAGGATGTGGAAGAAGGTACGGATATAAGGGAAATATAAACAATGAAATTGAATTCTGAGAATCTTTAACTTCAGGGATCCTTGGTAGAAACAGTCTAACAGTTTCTAGGTTATAAGGATGAGGAAATCAGAGAGTTTCAGAGTGACAGAGTTAGAAATTTGTGGCTTTTCAGTCACTGGTGCGTACGTACTACTGGGAATGATGGAGATTCGGGAGAAAGTTTCCATTACTGAGAAAATGTGGAATATTTTTCAGAGCCTTAAGCGTAAAGATGTAGCTGAGAATGCCACTCCGCTCTGTAAGAAAGTACAACAGAACTTTGTAAGGAAGTACATCCTGAAAAGAAAATTGAGATGGAAGAGACCAAAGAGGAAGAAGGGAAAAAAATGTCATGACAGAAAATGAGGGTGGGGTCATGGGAAGAGGTACCTGGGAAGAGTCAGACAAGATGGAGCCTGGACATCCTTCCCCTTGGACCAGATCTGGCCACTTCCAGTATCTCCACTGGAATCATCTCAATCACTCTCTGACCCAAGTCCATGTAAACACAATCCTACTGAGATCCTCTTCCTGAAGCACAGGGCTCTGCATTTCATCCCCTCACGCTAACCATGATATGGTTCTCATCAAGTTACCAAGATGGACTGAAACTTGAACTCGACATCCAAAGCTTCTCACTACTTGGCCCCAACCAATTGGTGTCTCTTCCAAAAAGCAATCAAGGAAGAATCTCTCTAGTTTGAATCCCTCTCTCCCTTTCTTCAGCCTCTGCATCCCTGCCCGTGGGACTCTGTAACAGCAAAAACAATTTTATTATCCACTTCGTTCTGGGTGCACTTATTTGTGCCACTCCCTGTCTCGCTGGAAATCTGAAAGGGTTACTTTAGTGCACTTCTGCCCTTAGTTAGTGGGGGAATTACTGTTAATTTTATTAAGTCCTAATGGCAACTGTTTTAAACACTGATTTCCATCTCACATTTAGAATTACAGTTTTCAAGAGTCAAAGCACCTTAGAGATCCTTTAGCTCCAACAGCTCATTTTCCAGACAAAACCAAGGCCAAAAGTTACTTGCTCCAAGACATGAAGCAATCGGTGTCAAAGCAGACAGAAACACCAGTTCTTGTGGTACAAAGTGGAAACGAAAATTATTTCAGCTCACATGATTAATGGGACTTTGGCACAATCCGTACTGAAAGATCTCGTATAAAATGTCATAAATTGGAGAGCAGCTTATGAAAGCATCCTGACCAGAAATGTACTGAGAGTTGTTTGTTCTGCAAAATAAAATGAGTTACTTATACATATAAAGCTGGTTATGATGAACTCTCACACTATACCTTACAGGTTAGGAAAGTTTCTGTTTTAATTTTTATTAATTTTTAAAATATTATGGCTTTTATTTTATTTATATAAACTTTTATTTATAGTTACATTTATAAAGTTCTTGGTTTTGCCCGGCATCTTAAAAACATTGCTTTTTATCATTTTAGGTTTTCAGCTGACAAAGGTCAACTAGGTCTGCCCAACACGGATGAAACACTTCGTCCAAAAACTGGAGAATCTGCCTTCAAAACCACGTATTTGTACCGAAGTAGACAAAAGGCTACTGCTGTTGGATTAAATGACAATTTTATTTTAAAATATCACAGCCCCTCAGAAAACACCACATAGCTTGAAAAATCACATTCACTCACAGCTCACATTCTTGATCCCTGAAGTGACATTTCCTAACTCCAATATATGGCATGCTTCTCTGAGTCAGCCGTTTTCTCTTGGATGCCCTTTAAGGCAGCATTCCTAAATGTTCAAACGAGGTATGACTTCTTATTAATTTTACCAGCCAATACCTCTATCAAAAGGAACATTTCCCTTTCTTAAGAAGAAATACTTAGTTTTAATTTACACGGTTAGAAATGGTAGGTGCTTGAAGTTCTAAATCATGCGGTTCTATCATCTGAACGAGCCAGTTAGAAGTAACCTTGCGAGGAAGAAAACGTAGTATTTTAACGGGCATTTAACTTCTTGGGCCTACTGTCACTTTAGATTCGGCAAAACAGCAAATGAGTTCCTGTTCTTAATCCCCTCCCCCTCCACCGCTGGCAGTCTTCTGCTGCACTAACGTTGACGATCTCTAGACAGAAATTTCGTGCAAGCTGTCTGTAACCTATTAGTTCTGGAGCTCAGCATCTATACTTCACTGCCTACTTATAACAGAGAAGAAGGTAATTATCGAGTTAACAGGAAAAATAAAATTTGACCCGAATTAAGAAAGCCACTGCTTTGTTTGACAGAGACGCCCCGACTGGTATATAAATTGCATCGAGAGATAAGTTACACGTGGAGGTGGAACAACGGTATCAGGCTGAACCTCCGTCTGCTGCTGGTTAGGTGGGTCAGTTATGACACTGTGCTAAAAAGGTCAAGTGCAGGTTAAAAGCCCAGGTGAGCATCTAACTTTGCTCTGATCCACGGCCAGAAAAGGCACCTTCAATTTCAGCTGTTTCAGAATCCTCCTTTTAGGGACAACAATATACAAACACAGCAAGTATTTACGTATGTACTCATAACATATGTCATTGGCGAAGCATATATGTGAATTTATGGTATGAATTTAGGTAACTGGGAGAAAAACGGTAAATTATCCCATTACAAATGACACTCTCTCCCATATGAGCGCCATCTGAAGGGGACCCTTCCACAGGCTCTATGATGGGCTGCCGACAGGGCAGGCGTGTATTTAACGTTCCATCTTTCCATAACCAGTTTCCTTCATTTTCTTAAGAATGTGTCAGCATGGCTCTCTGTTACGTAAGTCATGCAGACCGGCCTTTAACTGTTAACAGAAAACACTCCCAACTATTTTCTTACCACTGGCTGCCATCATGCTTTATGCAGCCAGATTTTCACCAAAACTAGGTTATCAATTTTCATATTCATGGAGAATCGCTGGAAGGTTATGCAAGCTGTACTTTAGAAGGTCACCCTTGGTTCCTGCCTTTAGAAACGGGATTCGACAATACAGCTTCCGTTACCTTTAGCTCAAGCTCGGGTTTATTATCCTAACTTTCCTTTCTTTTACTCTGATTACATCTACTTCCCCTAGCCTTTTAATGTTTCTGTAAGTTACCACTAATTGTTTTACAGTGAGGTAAGCCAAGGAAACCTAATTGAATGAGTTAAAACCAATAAGAAACGTAACTGCAGACACAGTGTCCTCTGGGAACTAGTAAGATTTGTTTATCCATCCTTCTCTTTCCTCCTTCTACAGCTCTGAAATCAGAGGGAGAGTGTGAATACTTGTTTTGTAAAATGCATTGCAATACCCTGGAAAGAACCTTCTGACTGTATTGAAATTGAGAGTGGAAAAACTAGGCAGAGAACAATGGCAATGTTCTCATTTTCAGCTTCCTTGCCTCTTAGAGGATCTCAACGCAACTCTGAATGCCAGGAAATAATTTATCCCATTGCTAGATGTATCCATTTTGACAACAATATAATTTAGTCCAGTTCACATTACTGAATCCAGGAAAAACAAACAAACAAACAAAACTGTCCCTAAAAGAACTCCTGATTGAGGAGGTTGACCTGACAGGAAGAAAGTAATTACTCGTTTTAATACTAGTTCCAAACACACTGGCTATTTCAGTTGGATGGTGAAGAAAACCTTCCAGGGGCTGCCCGATAGAAATTTCTACAGTGATGGACATGTTCTACAACTGTACTTTCCAAGAAGGAATCACATTTTGAAATGTGCCTAGTGCAACTGAGGAACTGATTTTTAAATTTTATTTTGTCTTAAATAATGCAAACGTAGTCCCTGGTGGCTGGTGGCTACCATACCGGACGTGTAACACAGCTGCAGACTTTGGACGGATACACACTGGCTTGTCTCCATTCCAACATCTCACTGTGTAGGTTTGCTGTCCATCCCTGTTATCTCTTCTAATTATTTAGTAGTTAACTGCATGAATAAAATTCTCCAGTTCTACGCTTTTAATGCCTAAAGGCACTGTACCCACAAAACTAAAATTTGTCAGGATTACCTAGTGTCCCAAAAGAAAATTTAGGACTGATACCCTAAAGGTTCTCTAAAGTAACTGATGTAATTTAAGCTCTAAATTATACCCTATCACATTTATCTCTTTAATTCACATAGATTGTTGAAAACAGGAGATATCTGAGGATTGTGCCTATCCGTTTACAGATATAAAATTATATAAATAAATAAAATAACTCCAATCCTACAAATCTCTATAACGGCTGCTTAATATGAAGCCATTCCCCTCAGGCTCGGTAGAATATGCTAGCAAAGTTTATTACAAGTTAAGGACATACTGGTTTTGATCATTTGATGTATTTTTTAACTGAGTAAGAAGCAAGGAATGGTGATTCTAATGTGAGTGCTGGTGGCATTTCTGTTGTTGACACTCAGGATTTCCTTGTATAATCTCTAAATTATCCATCTATTCACACTCCATGATCTAATATATGATTGTCTTTTCAAGACAGATGGGGACAATGTGAGACAAATAATCCTGTCTATTTCTCTTTTGAGAAATAAAAGCAGTATATTTATCCTAGTAGGTATGATCAAGCAAATACTGCAAAGGATTTTTAATTTAATAGTTTTTTTTTTTTCTCTTCCCAACAAATCTGAAAAGATAGACTCTCCCTTTTAAATTAGTAAAACGGCCGCATGCCCATGCACGGCCTCGAAAGTCAAATCCTTACATAAAAGTTTTAAGATAAAGACAAACGTGAACAATTCCAATGTCAAGTCTATTCATCATATGGAAATGGTGGGCTAATTTAATATCAAATACTCATACGAATTCTGTTTCTTTAAAAAAGGACACAAGTCAAAGAGTTCTTATTCCTTCCTATTTCCTTTGTTACCTTGGGCCTGCTTGAGCTACTAGGGGAAACATCAAGCGATAGCCTCTCAGTGAAAGATTAATAGGTGCGTGTGCATTTTTAGCAGGGCTCTGTCAATTAAACATCCACCCGAGGCTTCCCTAAGTGTCTGTACAACGTGAAGCAGGATACTTCTGGGCCACCCTTTCAGTCTGCGGTTGTGCTAGGGTTGTGATGATGTTTCTCCCGTTTCCAAGGAGTCTCCAGTGAATTGCATTGAGTTTTACTTCTGGGTTCCCATGGTTAAAGGCTGATTCGACTGACAACTGTTTGCAGAGAGCCTGCCGAACGCCCAGGAATTTGGCATTAAGGACCGAGAAACAACAGACAGCCTCTCTCCACAAGGAGACGCATAGATGTACGCAGTAACGACAGTGCGAGGCAACGTGTGACGTACGGCATCTACAACGATGGTGTTCTAACGGAAGTACGGAGCCCGAGAGCAGAGGAGGGACGGGGAAAACGTGCAGAAATGCGTCCTCGTGACGTGGCTGTGAGTCCTCCCTGCCTACCTGACTGCATCATTCCCTGGAGGCTCTCCCCCCTGAGAAGAGGTTTCCTCTTGGAAGCCACCATTTATTTTTCAAAATTAAAAGAAAGTGCTATGAGTGGAAAAATAAACACACACAATTTAAGAAAATACAAAACACACAAAACACTAACTTTAAAACGAGAGAAGCTGACAGTCATAAACATTAGACTGGACATTGATATAAATTCATGAGAAGGAAAGAGTCCTCTCTAACAATGACAGACTCCGGGGCTGCCCATTTTTCTTGGGATTTCATTAGGTCTGACTTGACTACTGAGTACAGAAGCATGTGGTGGGTGTCCGTGGGTCACAGCAGCCCCGGTGCCCTGAGGCCCTGGGTCACATCTTCCTGCCACTCCTTCCATGTAAAATATATTGCCTCCCTGTAGAGTTCCATATTTATATGATTTTTTTTGTGTGCCTAAATCAGAGGTTATCCAAGACAGATCAAAACTTACTCATTGCTTCCTCCATCGTGCACCTCCTGGACTCTTGGTGAGTTTCTCATTAGTCTCACAGAGTCCAAACGTCTTCTACTGGCAGAAAGATCACGTCTGGTCTGGCCACCCCTTTCGTCTGCATGCTTGTCGGTTGTGAAGCCCTCTCACTTCAGCCCCTTTCTGCTCCAAAAAGCTGAGAAGGGCAATAACTCTTCCCTCTCACCGTGTCAGCCAAACCCGTGTCAGCAGGCGGGCATCTGCCGACACTCCTGTCCCCAGTTACACGCTAAGACTCCGGGCAGTCTTTCCCGCCCACCAGCAGGTGGGTCCCCCAGTTTTGTGTTTACGTGACCCTGTGTACCTTTCTGTCATAGCATTTTTCACACTGTTCAATTAAACATAGAGCTGAATGGTAACACGAGTTGTACCTGTTTTGCCAAACTCACCGGTTCCATAAAACTGGACACATTTCTTGCACATGTTTTTCATTATTTCAAACCCTCAAGCAGCATGACTGCTGCAGAGAAGGTGTTCAGGGTATTTTTCTAACTGAATATTAATATGTATAATATCAGTTTACATAAATAAATGTTTATGAATAAAAGTTTATAATATCAATTGATGGCAACTCCAATGCTTCACACTGAATGAATTTTCAGACTTAAATTTAAATGTCCCTCAGATGAGTGCAAATCCAACATACAGTTCTTCTGGAAGGGAACCAGTAACTCAGATGGAATGGGCCCAGTATTCCACTTGATGTTTTTCTGCACCCGATAGGTAATATCAACAATAAGAAGTGAAAACATGCCTCCTCCAAGTGCCACGCCGAACTTTAGAACCTTTACAAGGTAGGTACATTATCAACAATTTCAGGAAATGTTTGTCTTCATTCATTTGTGATCAAGATTTAAGACTAAAATTATACCAGATTACTGGAATGTAAATCGGTGCAGCCGCTATGGGAAACAGTATGGAGGTTCCTCAAAAAACTAAAAAAAGAACTACCATATGATTCAGGGATCCCACACCTGGGCATATACCCAGAAAAAACTATAATTCGAAATGATACACGCACCCCTATGTTCACAGCAGCACTATTCACAATAGCCAATACATGGAAGCAACCTAAATGTCCATCGACAGAGGAATGGATAAAGAAAATGTGATACATATATACAATGGACTATTACTCAGCCATAAAAAAGAATGAAATAATGTCATTTGGAGCAACATGGATGGACCTAGAGATGATCATACTAAGTGAAGCAAGTCAAAGAAAGACAAATATCATATAATATCACTTCTATGTGGAATCTAAAATATGACACAAATGAACTTATCTACAAAACAGAAACAGACTCACAGACATAGAGAACAGACTTGTGGTTGCCAAAGGGGAGGGGAGTGGGGTAGGGAAGGACTGGGAGTTGGGATTAGCAGATGCAAACTACTACATATAGGATGGATAGACAACAAGGTCCTATTGTATAGCACAGGGAACTATATTCAATATCCTGTGATAAACCACAATGAAAAAGACTATGAAAAAAATATATATATATACATATATATAAAATGAGTGACTTTGCTGTACAGCAGAAATTAACACATTGTAAACTGTAAATCAACTACACTTCAATAAGACTAAAAAATAAATAAAATTATACCAGATTACCATAAGGCACCCTCAGCTGTTCTATGTGACACAAAAGAAAATAATCTTAAAAATAACTTCACTGGGGCTTCCCTGGTGGCGCAGTGGTTAAGAATCCACCTGCCAATGCAGGGGACACGGGTTCGAGCCCCGGTCCAGGAAGCTCCCACATGCCGCAGAGCAACTAAGCCTGTGCGCCACAACTACTCTAGCCTGTGCTCTAGAGCCCACAAGCCACAATTACTAAGCCCACGTGCCACAACTACTGAAGCCTGTGCACCTAGAGCCCGTGCTCTGCAACAACAGAAGCCACTGCAGTGAGAAGCCCGCGCACCGCAACAAAGAGTAGCCTCAGCTCACTGCAACTAGAGAAAGCCCACGTACAGCAACGAAGACCCAACACAGCCAAAAATTAAATAAAATAAATTAAAAAAAATAATTTCACTTTACAGAAATACAGATGAAACATTATATACATAAAATTGTTTTGGCATTTTCCTTTCAATCACTGATTTTCTTTCAATTCAATGTGTTAAAATACACACTGAGATATATTAGCACTACTGAATACACATAACAATCATGCGAGAAACTTGCCCACGGCATGCCCTAGACTAATAAAATACAAGTCCCTGGCAGATGTGACACAGGCACCAATATTTTAAAACTTCTCAGGTAAGTCCCATGTACAGGCAGGTTAAGAAGCCCTGGGCTGGATCAATACCTCTCGAAATTTAAGGTGCACACAGGTCACCAGGGCAAGTGGATAAAATACTGATCCTAATTTCAGGGTGAAATCTGAGATTCTGTATCTTAACAAGCTCTAGGTGGTGCGTGGAATACACTCTGGGTCGCACGGGGCCAGATGACCCTACATGGGGCGAGACATCCTCATTCTAGAATATGCAGGGGTATGTAGAATTGAGTTCTCAATTATTTGGGGTCTTCATACTTTATGACCAACCTACTTTAACAAAGTGTTCCATTTGCTTCCACTGAAAAAGAGGACTACTAAAAACCATAAGATGCAGTGTAAGAGGGCATAACGCAAACGTGGTGAGCCACGTGGTAGGCCAGGCCCCGTGATCCCCCCTTCCTGCTGTTTATGCCCTTGTATTGTATCGCCCTCTCCCGGTCAGGTGTGGGCTTCACCAAGTCCACTCTAACTCGGTGACGCATGTGGCAAAGGTGACGGGAGCTCCCTGCTGTGACGAGGCTACAAACACTGTGACTTCCGCCTTGCTAGTAGATGCTCTGTGCTCTGTTCTAGGACTGTAGGCTGACAAAGCAAGCTGCCATGCAGGAGAAGCTCACGGGGCAAGGAACTGCAGGCATCCTTTAGCCAACATCCAGCTGAGAACGGAAGCTTGCAGCCCAACAACCTGGGAGGGATTGAAGCCTGCCAACAACCAGGAAACTGGCTCCACTAACAAGGCAGATACCGAAGTGTGCAGGGCACACCACCCGTCATCTGGAAATGAACGTACTATGTCCTGTCTGTGTACCAAATGGGTATGCCCTTCAATACCATTAACGGGTTTGACTCTATTTTATTTCTCAAAACTGCTACAAGATGTAAAGTTGCTTCTGTTCTTTTTCAACTGCTATTGTGGCACCTGAAATTACAGGGTGAAGAAAAGTTTCTGTTTATTAAGACAGAAATTTTAAAAACATTGATGCTGTAATTATTCATTTAAATGCCTACTGTATACATGTTTTTTGAGTTTTAACTACCTGACCCCCCCCCCAACTGCGATCCCTCTTTTATTTTTCCTTTATTCACAGTACTCTCCCGACTCCTAACTGTAGCTGGGTTGATACCCAACCTGTGACTATAAAGGACGCACACCCACTTAGTCACCAAGATGGTGGTAACTGAATGGAAGCTTCCATCTGGATTCATTACTTAATCTTTAGCCAGCAGGTGCTTTTCTCCATAAACTTTCTTTCCCACTCACAAGAAACTCAAACCGCATGGTGATATCAAAAAACTGTTGTGTGCCCAGCTCTTCTCAGATGATCTGCTGCCATGTTTTCAGCTTTGCCTATGTTCTTGCTTCATGTGAAAAGTATTGGGATTTATCTCCCTTGTAAAAGGTAAGGAAATAAAATGGATTAAAAAAAAAAAAAGAGTATAAACCATGCGTTGCATATGTCAGAGTCCTCCAGGGGAGCTGTTAAGCCCAGGTGCACATTCAGGAATGGATAGGAGAACCAACATATACTCAATTTATTCTCAGCTTAATTTTATAATCTGAGGTGTAAATTATATAACATTCAGGTTATAAAGTATCTTTCAAAGGTTGTATTTTAAACATTGTTTATTTAGAGATACTATTATCTCTCTTACAATGTATGCCAGTAATTCTGAGCACTCTGAACATCTTTTATGAGACATCTGTCATATCCAATGGTTCACTCTTGAGTGATGCTTTGAAATGTTTAGGACCAAACTGAGAGATCACACACAAACATATGTCAGTAATCTTTAACTGTTGAGAGTCCAAGTGATTTTGAAACCATGAATACTGTGTAATATTATTCATTGTAACTGAGCTATATATGAGGGAGAGGCATCATGCCCAAGAATTTCTTAGCTCATATGCTCTTCTAGCTACACAGATGCCTGTTTGGTTGTGCCTGTCTTCTGTGTGCCTGAATTTCCCCGTTTACCTCTCAGGTGCTGTCATCTGTTAAGGACACAGGCAAAACCTGGGTTCTGTCCAGTCTCCTCTGGTGCTGATTATGAGGATGGCGGCCAAACTTTCTCACACCTCTTTGGTTTACAAACGCTGCTTGTTTTCCTTGCTATGAGGTCACATAAGAGCTCCTCTCAGCCACAGTAAAAACATGATGGGGGTCTCATCTCTACCAAGAAACGTTTCATGTCATTTAAAGAAAAATATAATTGTCCCTGGAATTAGAGAATTCTGCATGGGACTCTGCTGTTCTATGGAGCGTGAAAGAGATTTAATTTTTCTCTGGGGTAAAATCATTTCTCAAGCGATACTTGACTGTTAACTTGCCATTCCAGGCTAGTTGTTCCATAGGCTGGAATTTCCCCTCTTCCTTCTCACTTCCCTGTTCCTTCTGCCGACCACAGGCATCTAATAAGCACAGATCCCAGGGCATTCCCAAGCTTCTGAGCCAGCTCTTATGTGGGCGTGAAAATATGCTTCTTGGGTTCATAACTCATCTGTGCTTTGGTTCTGGAAAATGAAGCCAGCTACTAGCTGGCGGCTGCATTTGAGGTTTCAAAGTTTACTTTGAGAAAATGTAGGCAAATAAGCCTACACACATCTTTCTCTTTCCCACAAGGAGAAAGCTGACTGTGTTCCAAAGTGATTTTCCCTTGGGCTAAGAACAAAATGTGGAGCACAGCATGGGGATTACTTCAACTTTAATGTTGGAATTTTGTTCCAAACCCACACTCAATGACAGCTAAGAAATACCGTACCGTAGTACGTTTACAATATCTAACAAATGTCACTTTGATGCCATCATCTATGAATTACTCAGAGATTACAGAGAATGTATCTACAGTTAAATAATTTGCTTCTTTACTCACTCAATTAAATAGCTGATGCCTAAAACAAGATTTCAGACAAGTAGAAGCAATGTGATTTAAATTTGCAATGTGATATAATTCTGTTAATAGCACCACTTCCATCTTAAAGAGGGCAGACCACAGCACTACCTCACATTTTAAAAATACTTCACTCCACTGTATAGATCTGTGAAATCTGTTTTCCCGTGAAGAAAAACTCACGCTTCTCAAAGGTACCTTTCATGTTAATATGACTTCTTTTAGTCTATCAGTCTTTACACAGATGTCGTTTCCAGTAAACTACGTTTAAAGGCGTAAATGGTTCTGTAGTTATGTATGGGTCTATTACTAATATCCAGCTGGAATTTAATAACACTTTGAACTGATCTGAATCAAGCTGGTTGGATAGTTGCATCACTGTTGAAATTATGATAGCCAGTTGTCAGGGAAACTATAGCTTGCTATGGTATTTCATAGCAATATCTGAGCCCCAGAATGAACACGTTGAGAATAAACAGAACCATGTTGATAAGAAAAACTATAAGAGATCTGACATAAATGTGTGGCAAAGAAAAACCAAAGATTGTATGAGAGTTTTTAAACTCCAAGAAAATCTAAACATAAAATCTAAATGATAAAGATTTTAAAAATACACATGGCAGAGCATGTAAAGAGAGAGACAGAGAACGAAAGTAAACTCTAGAGAAGGAATATGTGCTTTCTGATTTGCCTCAAGGTCAACGGGAAGGCCCCTCGGCTGTCCTGTCAGACAGCTGTCTTTACAGAACTGACTCCAAAATCATACCATGACTTGCCATCACAATGTGGTATTATGTTATAAAAGTAAAAAAAAAAGTCTCAAGGAAGGAACAAGTCCCATTAGAAATTCTATTTCCATTCAATATCAATTCCATTTTTGACTCTCCAATCCTTTTGCTTTTCTAAATATGGAGCCAAGTTGATACCCCATCCTAGAATTTACTTCCCCAATTTCTCTTAAAGATGTGAGCAGCCAGTGATTAAAAGACAAAGATCATTCTATCCAGTGGAATGCAAGGATTCCACAGCACAGTCTGCACAGACACAGACGGATGGAGGTAAACAGTCTATGGATTTTAATCCACCTCTAGGAGACAGAAGACGATTATAGCCACACGCACCAAAAAAAGTCAGAATTCTACATGTGCGACGGTTATAAACTTCAAATGACTGTTTTTCTGTTTTGTTTTTTTAAATCTTGTAGCCGTAAAACAAGCACTGTAATTCTCAGGTTGTAGATTGGGCCAGTTTTTAAATCTACATGTATAATTCTCTATTTTTATCACACTACTGCAACCCAATTCATCCACCCATGGCTGATACCCAGGCTGGTCTGAAGCTTCTGTTGGCACGAGCTGCGTGGTGACAGATTTCTTCATTTCTGAGTATCTTCCCAGGCCGACAAGCTCGATTCTGCACCAACTCACAGCATATGTGCGTATCCTGCACTGTTCAAAGATGGCGCCATCTGAAGGCACTACTTTCGCTGAGGGCAGCTCTTTTACCTCCACACCTATGCATGCGCTTTGCCTCTGTTTCTTGAGTGAACATGTAAAAGGCAACTGACTACACAGACGGTGAGCAGGAGAAAGTGGCAGAGGCATCAGGCTGCCCCTGAACTGGAGCAATTCCCTAACAGACACCAGGCAGGCAAAGCTCGAATACGCCACCACCCCAGGATACCCTGCCCTGACCCACAGAACCGCGAACGTAGGACTTCACTCCCTGTACAAGGCAAAGGCGCCGTGGGAGATGCAAATAAGGGTACCAACCGCTTGATTTCGAGTCAATTAAAATCCCTTTCTCTTTTTGATATTGAGCTGCATGAGCTGCTTGTATGTTTTGGAGATTAATCCTTTGTCAGCTGATTCGTTTGCAAATATTTTCTCCCATTCTGAGGGTTGTCTCTTCATCTTGTTTATGGTTTCCTTTGCTGTGCAAAAGCTTTTAAGTTTCATTAGGGCCTGTATGCCTATTTTTGTTTTTACTTCCATTTCTCTAGGAGGTGGGTCAAAAAGGATCTTGCTGTGATTGATGTCAGAGAGTGTTCTGCCTATGTTTTTCTCTAAGAGTTTGATGGTGTCTGGCCTTACATTTAGGTCTTTAATCCATTTTGAGTTTATTTCTGTGTATGGTGTTAGGGAGTGTTTTAATTTCATTCTTTTACACGTAGCTGTCCAGTTTTCCCAGCACCACTTATTGAAGAGGCTGTCTTTTCTCCACTGTATATTCTTGCCTCCTTTATCAAAGATAAGGTGACCATATGTTCCTGGGTTTATCTCTGGGCTTTCTATCCTGTTCCATTGATCTATATTTCTGTTTTTGTGCCAGTATCATACTGTCTTGATTACTGTAGCTTTGTAGTAGAGTCTGAAGTCAGGGAGCCTGATTCCTCCAGCTCTGTTTTTCTTTCTCAATATTGCTTTGGCTATTCGGGGTCTTTTGGGTTTCCATACAAATTGTGGAATTTTTTGTTCTAGTTCTGTGAAAGATGCCAGTAGTAGTTTGATAGGGATTGCACTGATTCTGTAGATTGCTTTGGGTAGTAAGAGTCATTTTCACAATGTTGATTCTTCTAATCCAGGAACATGGTATATCTCTCCGTCTGTTTGTATCATCTTTAATTTCTTTCATCAGTGTCTTGTAACAACAAACAACCCAATCCAAAAATGGGCAGAAGACCTAAACAGACATTTCTCCAAAGAAGATATACAGGTGGCCAACAAACACATGAAAGAATGCTCAACATCATTAATCATTAGAGAAATGCAAATGAAAACCACAATGAGGTATCACCTCACACTGGTCAGAATGGCAATCATCAAAAAATCTACAAACAATAAATGCTGGAGAGGGTGTAGAGAAAAGGGAACACTCTTGCACTGCTGGTGGGAATGTAAATTGATACAGCCACTATGGAGAACAGTATGGAGGTTCCTTAAAAAACTAAAAATAGAATTACCATATGATCCAGCAATCCTACTACTGGGCATATACCCTGAGAAAACCAATATTCGAAAAGAGTCATGTACCAAAATGTTCACTGCAGCTCTCTTTCCAATAGCCAGGACATGGAAGCAACCTAAGTGTCCGTCGACAGATGAATGGATAAAGAAGATGTGGCACATATATATACAATGGAATATTACTCAGCCATAAAAAGGAACGAAACTGATTCATTTGTAGTGAGGTGGATGGACCTAGAGACTGTCATACAGAGTGAAGTAAGGCGGAAAAACAAATACCGTATGCTAATACATATATATGGAATCTAAAAAAAAAAAAAAACCCCAAATGGTCAGAAGAACCTAGGGGCAAGACGGGAATAAAGATGCAGACCTACTAGAGAATGGACTTGAGGATATGGGGAGGGGGAAGGGTAAGCTGGGACAAAATGAGAGAGTGGCATGGACATATATACACTACCAAATGTAAAATAGGTAGCTAGTGGGAAGCAGCTGCATAGCACAGGGAGATCAGCTCAGTGCTTTGTGACCACCTAGAGGGGTGGGATAAGGAGGGTGGGAGGGAGGGAGATGCAAGAGGGAAGAGATATGGGGACATATGTATATGTGTAACTGATTCATTTTGTTATAAAGCAGAAACTAACACACAATGATAAAGCAATTATACTCTAATAAAGATGTTAAAAAAAATAAAATAAAATCCCCTTCTTTTAGTGGGTCTAATCCTGTCACCCAAGTCCTTCACAAGCAGAGCTTTTTCTCTGGCTGTTAGCAGAAGGGTAAGTCAGAGATATTCCAGGCCTAAGAAGGAGTCAATGTATTGTTGCTAGCTTGGAAAACAGAGGGCCACATGCAGGGACAGGTGGGAGGTGTCTAGCAACAGAATGTGGCCGCCACCCAAAGTCCAGTAATAAAGCAAAAACCTACATGCTACAACGGCAAGGGGCCGGGTTCTTCTCCATGGGAATGGCCTTGGACACAGAGCCTTCTCCAGAGCCCGGAGCCAGAAGCCTACCCTGCAGGGCACCATGTGACTTTGGCCTCGTAAGACCCTAAGCAGAGAATCCAGCAATGTCTTGCTGCGTTTTTGACATGCAGAACTGTGAGGTAATAAACAGATGTTAAGTTCCCACATCTATGGTCAGCAGTAGAAAACGAATACCAATGTCTTCCATTACGACTTAGGATCTGCTAGGTATAAAGTAAGCTACAAGCATGCAATGTAAAACACAAGGAACGTAATCAATATTTAATAACTTTGTATGGAGTATAATGTATCGAAATATTGCATTAGTTTGTTGCACCCTTGAAACTAATATGATACTGTGAAGTCAACTGTACTTCAATGAGAACAAAACAAAATAAACCTCCAAAAAACCTTAGGATCTGCTATATCGAGATGAACATGAGCAATAAATGTCTATTTGGAGATTAATCCTCTCTCCTTTCTTACAGTGAACAAATCACACTGCTTCTACCATGTACACATTTCTTAAATCCATCCCTTTCTTGATTCTCAGCCTGGCAACTTTCAGCTAAACTTCTCTTCTTCTCTTCTCAACTCCTGCCTCTGCTCTGAGCTCCCTGTAATAATCCACTGCTAGATTCATCATCCAGAAACATGGCTGTGACCATGCTATGCTGCTAATTAAAAAAAAAATGGAATCATCATTACCTCCTTTACTAAGTAGGAAACCATCTTGTTGGAACTCAAGCTCTCCAAGACCTGATTCCACTCTTCCTTTCTGGCACTATTTCCCTTCTAGTGACATCAAAGTGTTGGCTCCAGTCAAACCTATGCCTTTGCTGCTTTTGCAGCATGTTCTAACTTGTACCTTTGCACAGGTGGGTCGCTGGTATACCTGCCAAGATGCTGCCCATTCTTTACAGCTTAGCTCAGATATCACCTGCCATGTGAGGCTCTCGTGCATGGTAGGAGTGTCTCTTCTACTGTGGGCTTCCATGGCCCAGGGATGTAGCCCTGGGCAGTCTATGCCTCATGATCTAGCATGTCTTGTAGCCCTGACAAGCTCACAGAAGGCAAAATCTATACTAGATTCATCACTGTATTCCTTCAAGCACTTGGTTCAATGCCCTACGTTATGAAGATTCCCCAAGAGGATGAGTTTGTGCAAGCTGTAAAGAATACCTAAGGATGTGGGAGTCTCCTCAAGATACACAGGCAGTACGCACTTAAGTTCAAAAAATGCCAGAGTACTGAACATCCTGCACGAGATGATCTGTGTTTCTGTTGTTGTGGTTGTGTTGGTTCACTTTCGGATGAAAGGAAAAAGAGGAAAAAAGGAAGGGAGATTGGATTCAAGTGGTGGAAAAATACCAATTGCTAAGAGTGGCTACTTCCTGTGACCAGATGAAATGAAATATAAAATATCTTATTTTTATACTGTGCATATTTCACAAATTATTTCTTTATTGTTATTTCACATATTACGGCTACTTGTATTAGCAATTCCCAGGCTGATGTAATGAGTCCTAGATCAAAATGCCCAGCTGATGTTTCCTCTGCTATTTTCTCAAACTTCCAACAATGAGCGGTTCATTGCCACAGGCATCCTTTGCTCTTTAATTTCCAGTCTAATTTAAGCAAACAGTAGGGGTCAGACGGAAAGCGTATTTGATGAAAGTACGATACATATAAAATCCAAAGTCTAAATAAGAGTCCTTACTTGGGAGACACTTTCTTTGCTTTTATTTGAAAAGCGAAGGTACAGTCTATAGTTCTGCAGCCCTGAATTCATTAGGCAGGATCCAACCTTCCATTTCCATCATTTCAGAAAACAGTGAAAACAAAACTATTGATATTTAAAATAAAACTGGTGAAAAAGTAGGTGTTTGAGATGTGCTTTCCTATTTAAAAGTCAAACTATTTTTCTTAAAGTCCATACAAAAATATTTTTATGTTCTCTCCTTTCAGACATAAGGCTGTATTTTTATTTGCGAAACTTAATTCCAATAAAATTGTGTCAAGTTTTAAGTGATTAATGTAAATGTCACATAAAATGGAACTTTTTCATAGGAATGGGCTGTCATTTGTAACGAAATGTTTTTGTTTGTGAATCTAATTTCAAAAATGGCATATGTTATTTGTGTCTTAAATGTTTTCCCTGTGTTAGAGGGGAAGAATATAGAATATTCATGTAGAAGGAACACTACAGACCATTTATCCAATCTCTGCATTTTACAAGAGAAGAGTCAGTGAAATGAGGGGTTATTGGGCAAATTATGTTCTCTGTGTCTTAGTTGTGAATCACCAAATTGCACTGCACATACATGAAATGTGTTGACGGAAACGTAAGTTCCTGTAAATTAAATTATTTAAACATAAACTCTCCGTATCTTCTGGTTCAACATTGTGGATGGAGAGCAATCATAGGTCTTCCCTCACTCCCAGATGCCCATTTAAAAAGAAAAAAAAAAACCAGGAAGCAATCTATAATTGGAAAGAAAAATGGAAGAAGTTTAACACTGAACAACAGATTCCAAAAGGTTTCTGGAAGGACCCTTAATGTCAGAAAGCGAGCAGTGCACCAGACATGTGCTTCATTCTCCAATGTCAATCAGACTCAGAGAACAAGAAGAGCCTAGTGGGCAGGGAAAAGGAGCTGGGTGATACTGCTGCCTAGAAGGGAAAGTTCACAGTTGCTCCACGTGCCGGCACAAAAACAAACACACAAACAAACCAAAGGACTCCTCTCTTCATAATTGGAAAGACTACCTGGAGAAAGAGAGTAACTAGGGTGAGTTTTGATATCCCAGAGAAAATGATATCCTTATCCTATCATTCAGGGGCTCTGGGACATTGAATCCAACCCTCAAAAGCTCAACCCAGCAAAACCTGATAGCTCACAAACCCTGCTCATCTATACAGAGCAGCTGGAGAGCTCTCACTTCACCTGGAGAAAACTGATGAAAACAAAACATCACGAAACCACGGTGAAAGAAACTCACACCATCCACCCAGTATAATCAGCCTCGTCTTCTGAAAACCACAAGTCAATAGTGAAAAAGAAGAAAAATGGTATATATGAACCTGTTTGCAAGGCAGAAATAGGGACACAGACATAAAGAACAAACATATGGACACCAAGGGGGGAAAGGAGGGGGTGGGACGAATTGGGAGATTGGGACTGACACATATACACTACTATGTATAAAATAGATAACTAATGAGAACCTGCTGTATAGCACAGGGAACTCCACTTCACTTTGCTGTACACTAGAAACTAATACAACATTGTAAAACAACTATACCTCAATGAAAAAATGTAAAAAGTTAAAAAAGGAAATGACTTGGGCACACTAAGGTCAAAAACAGGTATGACTTATGGAATTAGAAATTTTCATCTACCAACAAACTGACGATTGCCTAGCATATGGCATGGAATAATGTCTATAACAGGCTGCCTAACAGACAAATGTCTATTACTAGGAAGTTGTCAAAAAGAAAAAAAAATCAGGCAGAAGGTAACGTAAAAGATTATGTAAATTTAACATAAACACTGATCTCAGAGAAAACAGACGTGATTCAGGGAACAGAACGTAAAACACACTGACTTAACCCTCAGCAACATTCCAGTCGTTTTGCATCCATGAGCAAAGATTAGATTTAAATGAAAAAGAAATAATGAAGATGCCAGAAAGAATACTTGAAAAGTAAAAATAGAAGGATGGAAATAATTCATTGGAATGATGGATGACAAAGTAAGGAAACTCCTAGAATGTAAAACTAAAAGATAAATGTATACTATTTGACATATAAGCGAGTGACTCGCTCCATCAAGAGCTTGTATTGTACTGGTAGGATTTTTAGAAAGAAAACCGAAGGGAGTACATTATTTTAAAAGATATAAAATTTGAAACGGGGTTTTAGGTCAAAGGTAAGAGGAATGAAAGAGAAGTCATGTCCTTGTGAAATCTCAGAACCTCAAGAATTAAATCATCTCCCAAAGTGGTGGGACATACAGTCAGTGTAGATTATCTACAAAGTCAGGCTATGGCCTGATGAATGCTTTCTTCCTGTTTTCACCTTTTAGAATCAACTCACAGAAAAAGCACAAAAGATCAAACTGTACTTCCAGAACAAAATCTAGGTGTCATAAACACTTGACAATGGATAATTAAATATATTTTATAAAATATTTTATCTAATTTTATTACTTTACAATTATTATATAAAATAATATACAATTATTTTGGAATTATATAAAAATACATAGATCCATCTCCAAGAGGTACAATGTCAGATAAGAACTGGAGGAAAAGTAGGCGTGTCAGAATTCTCACCTTATTTAATGGAGAATCAACAGAAAGTGTCAAGTGGAAAAATACATTTTTCAAGCTCAAAAGTTAATCAGTAAAAACAATTATAGTTGTCAGATAGACACTGATTAATAACTGCCTAGAGAATATTGCAGTAGACAGAATAACTCCCTCCTCCAATCACGTCCATGCTCCAGAAACCTATGAATATGTCACCTTACAGGGCAAAAGGGACTTGGCAGATGGGATGAAATTTAGGATCTTGAGACAGAAAATTGTCCTAGATTATCTGGGTGGGCCCAATGGAATCACCAGCGCCCTTGTGAGACGGATGCAGGACAGTCAACGGTGGAAAAATGACGTGAGGAAAGAAGCAAAGATTAAGTGATGTGCTCGAAGACAGAGGAAGGGGCCGCGAGGTTAGGAACGCAAATGTCCTCTAGAAACTGGAAAAGGCAAAGGAACGGGTTCTTCTCTGGAGCCCCTGGAAGGAATGAAGCCCCAACCAACACCTGGATTTTAACCCAGGGAGACCCATTTAAAACTGCTGACCTCCCGACCTGTAAGATAATACGTGTGTGTTGTTTTAAGCCACTAAGTGTGTATTTGTTTGTGATAGCAGCAAGAGGAAACGAATGCAAGTATGTGCATGAATTAATACATGGCTGAATAAATGAATGGATGAATAAATAAATTTATAGAGTTGGTTGTACAGAGCGTGTCCAGAAACAGGGACTAGTACCAGCTAGGTCCCTGGGTTGCTGTGACTAATTTTTATATATCTATCACGTCTGGACACACTGCCAATGTTCAGTTGATAGCTTGCTTCTTGCTCTCTCCTACGTGTTTACTTTATCACCACTGTACACACTCATTTAAACTAGGGGAAGGCAAAAGAGAGAAGATGCCCGTCTCGCTATTTGTTTTGAAACATCTCATTAAACTGTTTCTGACTTGAGTATGCATACATTCCTGGCTTGTTACGAAGCAGTAGGATGGTTTCTTAACATTTCCCAAATTTCCCATCATCACAGCTGCAAACCACGTACCAGCCACTTGAAAAGAAACAAGAACCAGCCAGCTGACATCCTTAGCTGAAAGTGACACCAATCCTTTTGGGAGTCTGTAACCACCTTCTATTAATTTAACGTGGGGGTGCCTGAAACATCATTTTTTCAGACCACGACTGTGGGTCACTTCTCAGGGAAAATGCTCATTTACAATGCACTATGTGCATTCTGACATTAAACTATAATGTGCAAAGATGTTTCTAAAATATGTCGGAAAATAATTGTATATTTCACACCAGGTCTTGCTAATCTAATAGAAGTGAAATAGAAAAAGACACAAGTATGGAACTGGTTCTATTTATAACTCCAGGCAGGAGTTTCAGCTCAGGTTGCATATTCAAATCAACTCTAGGAGATTTTGGAAAGGAAAAGGCATCCTCCCACCCCTCTCACCACTGGATTAGAATCTCTGGGCATGGTACCCCGCAAATAGCATTTTTACAAATACCTCTCTAGTTGACCATAATATACAACCAGGCTAAAGAGAAAAATGACTACAAGCAACTAAGCTATCAAGACTCTACATTTGTGATTTATTGCCAATGAACATAAGGATTTTCTGGCCCTGTTTCATCACACCTATAACACTAGTATTGACTTACGCCTCATTCTTCCTCTCAGCTGAAAGCTGTCTCTAATGCATAATATCTTGCTTTAACATGTCACGTGCTCCATAAGTGCTGTCACAGATATTACTAAATCTGACTCTAAAATTACTCTTGAAACTGATTCATAATCATACAATGGACATATTGGGCCTCTTTACAAATTGTAAGATTGGACCTCCCTAAGAACAGTCAGGCTGAAATCAGGCACACAAATTAATGCTATTAAAACTGAATTGTGTCACAATGGTTTTAAAATGTTTCATTCTGTTTAAAAATTCATGAAACTGTTTGAATCCTTTTTTTTTTTTTTTTTTTTTTTTTTTTTTTGCGGTACGCGGGCCTCTCCCGTTGCGGCCTCTCCCGTTGCGGAGCACAGGCTCCAGACGCGCCGCTGGCTCACGGGCCCAGCCGCTCAATGGCATGTGGGATCTTCCCGGACTGGGGCACGAACCTGTGTGCCCTGCATCGGCAGGCGGACTCTCAACCACTGCGCCACCAGGGAAGCCTTGAATTCCTTTTTGAACTCACTTTCCAAATCAATTGGTCCTTATTTTGAATAGATACCATTGAAAAAGTATCATAAGTAAAGAAAGTAGACTTCAAAATATAGAACCTTGTAAAAAAATATAGTTCAATCTAATTTTTTCCCCCAATTTTAGTTCATATCTCTTCCAAAGATCTAATTATTTTCTGGATGTTGGAACCTTTTTCTCCATGGTAAAGTCACCTTAAATGCCGCATTGTGTGGGAGTTCCGGTGTGTGTTGCTTCTTTAATTGGGTGATTTCCCCACCTTTCTCTCTTCTTTCTCATCCTTGACACAATTCCGGATTATCCATATTTTCAAACACCTGATTAGCTCTTGATCCTAGTCTTACAGGCACAGTTTAATAAATTAAAGCGAGCACACTACATCCCCTGAGAAGATCAAAGGAGTCGCTTGTGAGTATCTACTTTCTCCCCTCCATCCTTCACACTGGAAAGGATTAGTAAAAAAAAAAAAAAAAAGTTACTCTGTAGCACTTACCTAAACATTTTTAAGTGAGCGACAGATTGAATGGTAAGGTGTCCTGTTCGCATAATCTTATGTAAGGATCTCCAGAGTTGATTCTTCTAAAGTTTACCAGCCAATCTTAATGCCATTACTCTTAGATGTCTAAGATCTCGGTTATGCACTGTCCAAGGATAGACTGATGAGTGTTGAGAACGTAAGGTTTAGCTACATTGTCCATAATATTCAAGTTATAAATATTCCTCTGCAATTTCTGTGGCATTCTCTTTCTCTGCACTTAGTTTCCCCTTTGCATTGAACTCTTTTAAGAGATTACAGTAACATGTATCCACCCAAAAGGGATTGTCAGAAAGGGAAAATGACCATTTCATCCTGAGGCAGAACGTCTTCTTTTCTCTTTGAAAGTTAAAACCATCAACACCTGTGAACTCTTACACATTTAGGCAGAAGGGGAAGATGGGTAATAGTCGTTTGATTGCTGACTCAGTCTTCTGCTTTAACTTACTACAAAGTACTAAAGTCTCTGTATCTTTTTTTTTAAACAAAATGACTCCATGAAAAGGGCACATTGCATTAAATATATTAAAACACAAAATATTCTCAGCGGACCAGGAAAAGGATTACAAGTTACGCTCAGCTATTTTAAGCGTAAAATCAGTAACTCGTTATGTATTATACTGGGTATACTAATGTCCAGTTAAATGTATAAATATATTTTGCCTTCTATTCCCACAAAAAATATATCGGGTAACAACAGCAATGGAAAATAATTACAATGCTTGCCGTTCTATTTATGAGACACTGACTGAACTAGCAGTTAATGTGAGAGCCATTTTTCTACTACTCTAGGAAATACACATAACTGACCACACAATGTCATAAATGAGTCCTTTCCTTAAAACGTACACATACATAAAAGATCCGAGAGAACTGTGTCTAAGTATTAACAGACTGTAAAGGTGGAGAGGGCGTATGGGTGGTTTTCCGTGGATGAAGAGACAGAGCACAGAGGATTCTTCGGGCAGTGAAACTACCCTGAGTGATTCTATAATGATGGATACGTGTTATTATACATTTGTCCAAGCCTACTGAATGTACACCAAGAGTGAACCCTGGGCTTCCCTGGTGGTGCAGTGGTTGGGAATCTGCCTGCCAATGCAGGGGACACGGGTTCGAGCCCTGGTCTGGGAAGATCCCATATGCCGCGGAGCAACTAGGCCCGAGAGCCACAACTACTGAGCCTGCGCGTCTGGAGCCTGTGCTGCGCAGCAAGAGAGGCCGCGACAGTGAGAGGCCCGCGCACCGCGATGAAGAGTGGCGCCCGCTCGCCGCAGCTAGAGAAAGCCCTCGCGCAGAAACGAAGACCCAACACAGCAAGAATAAATAAATAAATAAATAAAAAGAGTGAACCCTAATGTAAACAATGGACTCTGGGTGGAGATACTGTGTCCATGCGGGTTCATCTTTGATAACAAATGTACCATTCCGGTGAGTGACGTTGATAAGGGGAGAAGCTATGCCTGTGTCAAGGCGGGAAATATATGGGACATCTCTGTACCTCCCTCAGTTTTGTTGTAAACCTAAAACCGCCATTAAAACATAAAGTCTTGGGGCTTCCCTGGTGGCGCAGTGGTTGAGAGTCCGCCTGCCGATGCAGGGGACACGGGTTCGTGCACCGGTCCGGGAAGATCCCACATGCCACTTAGTGGCTGGGCCCGTGAGCCATGGCCGCTGAGCCTGCGTGTCCGGAGCCTGTGCTCCGCAACGGGAGAGGCCACGGCAGTGACAGGCCCGCGTACCACAAAAAAAAACCAAAAAACAAAGTCTTAAAAAAAAAATCACCAGGCGGGATGGCTCTGAGCTCAAGCAGCATAGAGTCACATGCAGTACATCGGCGTCACCCACTGCTCTCATCACTGCTGAAACTGGCTCCTTCACAAAACTGAGCTATGGCTCTTGAAACGGCCAGCACACACGGTCGATCTCAGCATCTCAGAACGGGTACAGCATAATGTCTCCTCATCATTACATGGGCTCCAACTTCTTCCAGTGCGGCCTGAGGATCCCCACGTATCTCTTCAGATTCTCTGGGGTTTTAAATGCTCACGTTTTTTTCCCCCCGCCCCAGATTCCAAATATTTTGGACCCAATATTTTACACTTACTTCATATGATTAGAGAAATGATATGTCACCTGGGGATTCTAATGGGCCATTTAAACCTGATGAATAGTCATTAAAATATTATCTAGTGTCTTAGTCAATGAATAGGATGGACATTCTCTTTATGCACTACTTTTTTTTCCCTAAAGTAATAACTACTTGATTAATTTGAGAAGGATAACATCAGAGAAAATTAGAGAAATCAAACTCAGAGCAAAGTTTATAATTTTAGGTTCAATACATAAGCCAGATATTTTAAAAAGGGATGTGCTCAGACTTCCCTGGTGGCGCAGTGGTTAAGAATCCGCCTGTCAACGCAGGGGACACAGGTTCGAGCCCTGGTCCGGGAAGATCCCACATGCCACGGAGCAACTAAGCCTCTATGCCACAACTACTGAGCCTGCACTCTAGAGCCCACGAGCCACAACTACTGAGCCTGGGTGCCACAACTACTGAAGCCCGTGCGCCTAGGGCCCGTACTCCGCAACAAGAGAAGCCACCACAAAGAGAAGCCCGGGCACCGCAACGAAGAGTAGCTCCTGCTCGCCGCACTAGAGAAAGCCCACGCATAGCAACAAAAGACCCAAGGTAGCCAAAAATAAATAAATAAAAAAGATCCCACAGGCCACAACGAAGACCCAATGCAGCCCAAAATAAATTAAAAAAAAAAAAGCCTGTATGTCATAAAAAGGGATGTACTCCAGGTGCACAGGAGGAGAAGAAAACACCACAACTCTTTCAGAAAGGAATATCACAAGAACCATGAGGAAAATGTTAAACATCATTAATAAAGCACTTGCCCTATTTTGCCACTGGACAAAATATTTATAAAGTGTCCTAATAACATTCGTGTTTGATATATGTGTCTACAATCATTTCACCAATAAGAAACTAAACTTTGAAGGGCTATGTGAAATGAAGTCACACTGCTACAGGGATGAGGGGGGATTCACTGTGAGGCCTTTCCTTACCTATCCACTCTTGTGTCTTGTATCGAAATGTTTTACTCATGCTCTTGAAACTTAATCCCAGTAACCTCCCTCCTAAACCTTTATCAAAAAGAAACTGTTTTAACAAATCAAAAGTTGGGTGCAGGGCTTCCCTGGTGGCGCAGTGGTTGAGAGTCCGCCTGCCGATGCAGAGGACACGGGTTCGTGACCCGGTCTGGGAGGATCCCACATGCCGCGGAGCGGCTGGGCCTGTGAGCCATGGCCGCTGAGCCTGCGCTGCGCAACGGGAGAGGCCACAAGAGTGAGAGGCCCGTGTACCGCAAAAAAAAAGAAAAAAGTTGGGTGTATCAAAATATTCATAACAGTAAAAATTGTGAAGTCCCAACAGACGGGAAGAGTAAATAAGGTTTGGTATACTGATCAGAAGACAAGAATTAACTGATGATTTATAATTCTGAAATGCATTCAAGTATTGTAGAAAATGATGCTGATAAACTAGTAAATGCAAAAGCAGACTAAAACATTTTATGAAGACTATTTCTAATATGTGAACTACAACTCTAATGTAACATTGAAAACCATTTAAAATGTGATTTTAGTACGTGAGAATTCTGTTTGGGGGGGGTCAAACCGTTTTATTGAGGGGCTTTGGGCTTTTGACATTGAAAATATTAGTGTTAGTTGCATGTAATTTGAACTTTATGAAAATCTTCAAAGAATCCAATTTAGGTGTGATTAACAAAGCAGAGACCCATTAAATCTGGAGTCTTATAATGAAAAAAAAAATAATACAATTAAGGTACCTTTTTGCCATTTAACAAACCCTAGAGAAAGTGTGAGGTGTCTTTTGCTATAAACAACCTTTGCATTTTGGAATCGTTGGTGTAACCTCTCTGAATACGCTTCATTACCTGAAAAAGGATAGGTTTGGAGGCGATCTCTTAATTTGCCTTTAGTGGTAATATTCCATGAATTTATAAATCCAAGGAATATAGAACAAGAAGCAAATTCACCAGCATGGTACTATGTGTAATAAGAAGAGAACAGTTTTAGAATAACTGAGATAATCAAAAACACTGAACTTGGCCCATTTCAGCTAAGGATAAATTACATACCCCTGTACAGATGTGTAAGAAGGAAGATAATTTATTTTTCTATTGATGGATACTTGGACAGTCTCCAGTATGGGACTGGAAATCAAATACTCAAATGGAAAATCTACTTCATGCGTGTACCTGTTCCTTGACTTAACCCAAGCAAACGACGGCCAAAAAAGTGAGGCATGACATGGACGATGGAGATGTAGTCATGCAGGATGAATTTCTTTAAATCCTCTTTGCTATCTTGAAACTTTTATTCTTTGCCTGTAGTTATACATTCAAACCCTTTAAAAAGGAGTGGTCCACAGCCAATGCCTCTGCGCTCAACATTAACTAAGTATGCAAATCAATTCCAGGATGTTCAAACCAAGCAGTTACACACGAGATACACTGAACTCATCTATATGCAGTTTCATTCTCTTCTGAATACTTTTTTATATTCTCCCCATCTGTTACGAACACAACTTGTATAAAAAGCGACATCTCACACAATTCTATGTTTCCACGGATTGCTCTTGATCCTAAAGCTTCTTAGGAGGACGATTTTAGTGGCCACAAGTAATGCGCCCTTTTGAATCATTACCTACCTTCTTCTCGGTCTTGGATAAGAGTTAAGTCCTTTCCTCTTACCTCACTAGTTTACAAAGTGCCCAGTCTAGATGGCATCCATACCTCATAGGCTAATGTCAGGAGGTTCTAAAAAATGGTCAAAAACAACACTAATATACTGACCGGACTCCTGGACCTACGTGAAAGAATGAACTTGACACATTTTTCCAAGGAAGCCAAGAAGAAAACTGATATCGGAATTTTGGGTTTGTGGAGTGGCCTAGATGTAAATTTCTTTTTAAGTGATTGAATTTCATCTTGTCTGAAAAACTAAAATAACAGGAAATAACTAACACCAAGAAATGAATTTCAGAGGCGATAACAGCACATTACGATTTTTCAATGTCTCCAATTTTATTTGAAAACCAAATAGGTATTATATGTTCATACCATCAAACTAGACAAATAGGTCTGTGACAGCAGATATCCTTAATTCTAAACTTTTCCCTCAATTTGCCTTCTTAGGAATATCGACTCTATTACTTGCAGATGTTCCAACAAAGACCATCACTTTTGAAGATATAAAATGACGACTACAGTCCATGCCTGTCTTCAGTTCAATTATTTGGTATATTATCTCCATGTTATCTATCTGCAGGGTGCCATTATGAAAACTCGTATATTCACTCTTTTTTCAGCAAATATGACTTGAGTCTCTGACCTAAAAAAAAGTGATTATTATGGTGGTGACAGACACTCATGAAGTTGTTTTTGTGTGTTTGTTTGTTTTTAGTGGAAAATGACTGTAAAGATTTAATCTTCTTCCAGGTTTTCAGACAAGAACATGCTTGAGGCATATGTGTTTTAAGACTTCCAAATCTCTACATGACCACCCCTTAGAGCCTTCAAATGAACACCTTTATGTAAGAATTTAAGTCTACACCTCATTCGCTTTGTAACTGAAGGACATGGTGACTTTATCTTTGATAGAACTTTGAGTTTTCTTATTTTCACCCTTAGAGTCTTATTTTCTCGGTGTGGTTTTCAACTGACTAGCCTACAAAGGATTTATTCTCCAAGTTACTGATCACTTTATTGCTTGAATCTGAGAGGCCTCCTGAACTCTTCCAAATATCAGAAAAATGTCACTACTGGTGTTGGATTAATACTAAACCTTCTTATAGTCATTATGAATTTCAAATCACTTAAATGAATTTACATGAAGCTCGAGTAATTTACTGTCTGACATATTAGCGCCTGAACACTGGAAGGCAAGACACTCTTTCTCAAATGCCGATATTCACAATCTTAGTATCCTGGAACTGTTCATACACAGCTGGATGCACATGTAGCAGAAATGTAATAGTAAGTTTCCAAACAGTGGCAAATTTTAGTCTAGAAAATATTTAACTTCCCTTCCAATACTCACCTATTCTAAGGTTCTGTGAGTCTAAGGATGAGTGTTTTTGCTTGACTTGCATTCTGAATCCTCCTTGGGGAATAAAAGGTCTCACCTTTATTTCCAGGGATCCAATAAGTACAGAGCTGAGATCTCAGGGATTGACCCAATATGCTGATGACCTGTCACTGAGACAGGACTATAATCCGGATAATTAATGTGTATCTATACAAGCAATTTCATTTAAAGGGTGGATAATCTTCCACTTTTTTTTTCTTTTTTAGTGATGATCCTGCTTACACAGAAAATGCAGTTAATTTTGTTTTATAAAATGCAAAGAAGCCAGAGGCAAGCAGATGAAGCTTACCATCCCCTTTTGTTATTCTGTGCAATTCGTTCTTGAAATATTTCAATGTTTCAATAACAAAGTTATTTCTTATGCAGTGAATTTTTGCCAGTCAGGCACAGGAAGACGAGAACAGGGCAGTAGTCAGCACTCTGACCTCAGAAGACACAAGAAAACCTGTGGTTCCTATACCCCAGAATTTTCTTCCAAAACTAACTAAAAGGGATGTTCAAAACTAACAAACTTTGGGACTTCCCTGGTGGCACAGTGGTTAAGAATCTGCCTACCAATGCAGGGGACACGGGTTCGAGCCCTGGTCCGGGAAGATACCACATGCCGCAGAGCAACTGAGCCCGTGCACCACAACTACCGAGCCTGCGAGCCACAACTACTGAGCCCATGTGCCACAACTACTGAAGCCCGCGTGCCTAGAGCCCGTGCTCTGCAACAAGAGAAGCCACCGCAATGAAGCCCACGCACTGCAATGAAGAGTAGCCCCTGCTCGATGCAACTAGAGAAAGCCCGTGTGCAGCAATGAATACCCAACACAGCCAAACATACATACATACACACATAAATAAAGAAAGAACTAACAGACTTTAAAAACCAAATTAAATATAAAGGTTGGTCACAGACTTGAGTTTTCTCACGTATTCCCATCTCTATTTTTAGGTTCCTCAAATGGAGGTGAAATATACATTTCACAGATGGATGACATATACTTAAAACAGTCATAACATGTATTTAATAATAAGTGACTCTATAATATAGGTTTCCTTTTTACAAAATTCCACATGAATTCTTTTTTAATTGAAGTATAGTTGATTTACAAGGTTGTGTTAGTTTCTGGTGTACAGCAAAGTGATTCAGATATATATATGTATTTTTTTTCTTTTTCAGATACTTTTCCATCATAGGTTATTACAAGGTATTGAATAAAGTTCCCTGTGCTATACAGTAGGACCTTGTTGTTTATCTATTTTATATATAGTAGTGTGTGTCTGTTAATCCCAACCTCCTGATTTATCCCTCCCCTCCTTTGCATACATTTGTTCTCTACATCCATGAGTCTGTTTCTGTTATATATATAGCTTCACTTGTATATTTTAGATTCCACATATAAGTGATATCATATGGTATTTGTCTTTCTCTGACTTACTTCACTTAGTATGATAATCTCACATAATGTTTCTAAACAATTCTGGAAACAAAGTTTACTCCTTCAGTCCACAAAGGTTGCTGAGTACCTACGAGGTGTTAAGTAATGGGGATACAAAAAAAAAAAAAAGAATGAGTGTGTCATACCTACAAACAGATCACTGCAATCAACAGAAAGATCTACTATCCACCCACCTATCTCTGTGTCCACCTGTATATCCACCTACTCACCTCCCTCCCTCCCTCCGTAAGTATCAGGAAAGTCACCAAGGAACAGAGGGAAAGCACTTCTCTTTGCGGAGAGTCAGGTTAGGCTTCACCACACTAGTGAGAAGTAAGCTTGACAGGTTTACTTGGGCGCAGCCCCTCTTGATCTGAAGGCGTGTGAACTAAAGTGATGAGTCGTCTGCCTCTCAGACGTAAACATACAACCATGAGAGAGGCAGACAGGCGGGAGAACTGCCACAGACACATTAGGATGAACGCTCAAGTTTCATACAGACGTTTCAACTCCATGAAACTTCTTAGGCACGACTGAGTGGCAATGGCCCTTCTCAGCACTCACATTTTGGTTTGGGTATACCACTGCCTACTTCAAGAAGACAGAGTTTCTTAGAGAAATGACTGCTTAAGATGAGACTAGAACATCTGGACAGATCACAGAAATAAAGATACCAAAGACTAGCAGGGTTCTGTCAAAAAGACGCAGTGGCCAAGTTGAAGGAACCTGCACTGGCCGCAGCTGAGCCAGTATGAGCTTCAGTAAGGAGAGATTTGTAAATGAGTGAAGCCCAACAAATATATTTAGATCCGTGAATTTATGAATATATTTAAAAAATAAAACTAGTTGATCGCACTGTGAGTATGAGCGGTGGCCAATTTATTACCTTGAAAATCTAAATGTATATCTTGCTTTCTCCATGTAAGCAAGAGAATGTTAGCAGAGAGTTATACTTTTACTACCGTTAAATAAATGAATAAATAAAGTCATCAGATTAGAACATCACCATTTTGCAGGCCTCAATGAATTCATGGATATAGGCACTGAATACCAAATGCTGATAAGAGCAAAAAGATTAAAAGCCAGGAAACATGCATCTCCTGATGAAAGAATTTAACGCCAGCTATAGTCTTGCCCAATGGACCAAATGTGATTTCGATCGAGCCTCTGAATTCACCTGATAATCATCTGGAACCGAAGGGAAGAGAACAACCTGTTTAACCACAGCTTAAATATACAGTAAGTAACACTCAGACTGTGGAGAACACTACAATTCAAACAACCCAGGTTCTCCAACAGATAAGCTGTAATAGGGGGAAAAAAAGGGGGACAGCATAAGCAAGACTGCAATTTAAAGACTACTACCACTACTTCTTAAAGTATCAGTGATGTCATCTGGACGGTGATATTAGGAATCATTTTCTCTTTTCACTGTACTTCTGTATATTAAAAAATAAACTCATGTTATTGTTAAAAAGCATAACTAATGAAAGAGAAATTCTAGGATCTTCTGTTGAAACACTTCAGACAAA
Source organism: Grampus griseus (assembly GCF_964374135.1). Lineage (NCBI taxonomy): Eukaryota > Metazoa > Chordata > Mammalia > Artiodactyla > Delphinidae > Grampus > Grampus griseus. The sequence continues at coordinate 5,577,481 of NC_139016.1, read as the reverse complement.
TATTCAAAGTTCATGAAAAACAGCTGCCGTAACATTGCTTATTTTAGGGAAATAAATGAACCACTTTATTGCCCCAAAGTTGAAGACTGAATTTTTTTCAAAGTATACATAAAATATTCTTTAGCCATTAAAATGCTCTAGATGCATTTTATTATCAACAGCTCATGTTTCTAAATATCATACTAAGTGGTTAAAAAAAAAGATGATCTGTTAGCAGATATAGTTACAATCCAGTTTTTGAATACATATATATGTTCAGTATTTGAATATATATATATTCCAATATTCTAGTATTCGGAAAAAAAAAATATATATATATACACCTTTCCACGCAGGCAGTAGTATGAGTGCACATACACTTCTAACTTAAATACGTATAAAAATAAATCAATTAGATAAAATGTCATAATATTAAAATACTCCACCAAGTTTAAAATATGTAATTAATTTTCAGTCCTGAACTCTGCCCATTGTTAGAAGCCAATATGAATGTTAAGTATTAAATTGATTATAAAAAGAAATAACTCACATACTAAATCTTCAGATGAAAACCTAGCATCACTGTCAGTAAGGTGATGATTTCCAAATGTATGAACCCAACTCTCACTCCCCACGTGAGCCCTAGAACTGCCTTTCTAATGCTTCTGAGGCACCTCTACCAGGATATCCCATAAACACTATGTGAAAAAAATTTTATTATTGTTTTCTCCCAAACCTATCATTTGCATTCTCTAGCATTTACCTATTTCCCAAGACTATTCTCTTATAATCACCATGGACTGTTGTCATCATAGGCATTAATCAGTATTTATGGTGAGTAACATCTCCAGCCGGTACAATGAGAACAATATTTATCTCACGGGGTTGTGAAAGATATTTAAACGCAGTGCCACTAACATGCCCAGAAGAAGTCCTGCGACAAAGTAAGCGCTAAATGAACAGTAGGTACCGTTTAAATTTTCATCATTATCATTCTCTTCATTCTTCATGCCATATTCACATACGTATGCTTCTTTTGTAACTGGCCACCTTATTTAACATGCTTGTGTTTTCTGTTATCATTATCATAGTTCATTATCATTATCATAATGAATTCTTTTGGCTTTCCTATCTTTAAAAAATGTTAATTTTGATTTCCAAAATTTTAAACAACTGTATTGGCTAATACTTCCACACTGATGTTAATAATAAAAATGACATCAGGCACCCTTCTTTCTTATTGACTCTAGTGGAATGTTTCTTTCATCATCAAGACATAGTTAGGCATTAGGTTGAAGTTATTTTTATTACTTTCATGTCTATTTTACCTAGAACTTTTGTCTGAAATAGTGGTTGAATTTTATCAAATTTTTTTGGCACTTACTGAAGCACCAAAGTTATTTTTTTCATTTAACTTAATAATGTCAGGAATTACATTAATACATTTCCTAATACTGAATCATTCTGGTATTCCTAAAATAGATGTTATTTCATCATGAGGTATTACTTCTTAATATACTGCTGGTTTAAATGTTCACTTACAGAGTTTGCGTTAATATTTATATAACTGAGATGACACATTTTATGCGTATAACTTTTTTACTTTGTGATCACTGTCAGATTTTAATATCAGAGTTAATCTACCTTCATAATATTTAATACAACTACTCCTTCTTTTTATATGGCCTTGGTCAGTTTTAGTACCATAGGGATAACTTGTTCCTTTAAAGTTCAATAGCACAGAAATTTCACTTTCTCTATATTATGGGGGAAAATTACCTGCGGAATAACCTCCATCTGTCACTGTGTGAGCAGAGAGTGGAGGGAGGCTTTGACAAGTGTTTTCAGTTGGGACCATGACAACAGTCTGTTTACACTTTGCTAACATTTCACCTCATAAATATTCTACAGTTTTCCGTACATATTCCAATTTTACATTCTTACTTATCCTTTATATTCCTCTCTCCCTCCCTCTCCCTCTTCCTCACTTAGACTGGGCTACTCAGGATTTCATCTACAGGTTCTGCAATGTGCACCATGCCTTAGGAAATGAGGCTCTACTAGTAATTCTCAAGTTTGTTTCCAGACTATAAGACCAGCTCTAGGACAGCAAATGTAAATCGACAACCTACTAATCCCTGGCTTATCATAAATTGCATGGAGAAATTCATTGGAACCCACATGAAACAATCATCCAAGTGAATACGGTCATCTCGCCCTGGAATAAGACAATGAGAAGGAAGCTCCCAACCTAATGAGACAAGACTCAAGAAAACAAAGAAATGAACAAACACTGGGCTCTGTGCAGAACCAAGGCTGCTGCAGTGGACACTGCTGGTTTGTTGTGTGGAGGGTGCTTTGAACCCTGACTCTGCCCTGGGAATTCCCCAGAACACGGATCTGTGGGAGGTACCCAGCTGCAGCCCAGCCAAGGGAGACCAAGTCACTTGTATCCACTGGCAACCACCCGCATCCCTCGCAGAGCCCTGGATCCCGAGGATGCCCAGCACTGTGACCACGAGCCACAGTGCCCCCTGGGTCCATCTGCTCCTTCCCTTTCCCAGTGCCCCCTGGGTCCATCTGCTCCTCCCCTTTCCCAGTGCCCCCTGGGTCCATCTGCTCCTCCCCTTTCCCAGTGCCCCCTGGGTCCATCTGCTCCTCCCCTTTCCCAGTGCCCCCTGGGTCCACCTGCTCCTCCCCTTTCCCAGTGCCCCCTGGGTCCATCTGCTCCTCCCCTTTCCCAGTGCCCCCTGGGTCCATCTGCTCCTCCCCTTTCCCAGTGCCCCCTGGGTCCATCTGCTCCTCCCCTTTCCTCTGCACCCAAGTAAATAAGTCTGGGCACAGAGTTTGGATTTCTTAAACTACTTAGTTTGGTCAGCTCAGGTTGGAGAGCTGAACAAGCCAGATTGGTATAAGCTGACCCTACCGCTGCTGGAGTCAAGACTTTCCACATCCTTGGAACCGGATCCAGGACTTACACTCTTGGTGAGGGGCACCCAGCGTGGACCACGTGAAGCTGTACTGAGCCACCTCTAATGCTCTGACCACAGGGGAACTTGATCATCTCCAAGCTCTCAGAATGAGGCCAAGAGACTTCCCTGGTGGTGCAGGGGTTAAGAATCCACCTCCTAATGCAGGGGACACGGGTTCGAGCCCTGGTCCAGGAATATCCCACCAGGATGTGGATCCCACTTAGACGCGGAGCAACTAAGCCCGTGTGTCACAACTACTCAGCCCGTGTGCCACAACTACTGAAGCCCGCACACCTAGAGCCCGTGCTCTGCAACAAGAGAAGCCACCACAAGGAGAAGCCCGCACTCTGCAACGAAGAGTAGCCCCGCTCGCTGCAACTAGAAAAAGCCCGCGCACAGCAACGAAGACCCAACACAGCCAAAAATAAAAATAAATAAATAAATGTATTAAAAAAAAAAAAAAGAATTAGGCCAAAATACTTGGCACTTAAACCGACTTTAGTTCCAGAACAGGTAAACAGCAGGTAACTCTACAGAGTCATATGAATCTATCCCATAATCTCCTACAAACACTCCCCTACTTCCTGTTCTGGCCTTATGTGTTCTGTTCTCCACGTCCAGCACCTTCTCTCTTAAGAGGACCGGGGATCAATGGGAACAAGGAGAGTATCGCCAGATTTTAGTTGTGTACATTGCACATGTGTTGAAAGAAACTGGCAGAGTATTCGTTTATAAATTCTACCCTGCCTTCCTATTTTCTAAGTACTATTCTTGTTTTTAACTTTATTAATTGTTCCTTCCTCCTATTTTTAGGGCTATCTAGTCACATTACTGTAACGTGTATTTTATCGAATTAGAAATTAAAACAATTCTAAGGACACTTTAGACTGGAATTTTCTCCTTCTAAGGACACTCTGGACTGGACTGTCTGCCGGTGACGTCTGGGGCTAGCTCACACAGATTTATTAGATGTTCAGGAATTCGGGGAGCCTGCTGTTCAACGCTGTCATTATTAAAAATTAACTTACATAAACTTTGAGTCAAAACTCTATTAAAACCATAGTAATAAATAAACAAATGCTGTAATTCTCTCATCATCTCCCTACTTGTTATCCCTGCTTTGGAGGTTACTGGCGTCTATGGTGGAAACACTATTGGCGGCTACTGTCCATCTCCTCCCATTTCTGTGTCCAGTGACCATGGTGGGAGCTTGAGATCGGCCATGGTGGGGGCATTTCCACCACAGAAACTGGCAAGTGCTACAAATCAGGACTTTATTGTTTTGTTGATTTCCTAAAGAAAATGCTGGAGAAAATAATAAGAGTGCAGATTAACCACAAAAAGAGTGTTGAGTCTTCAGCCATTACCCTGTGAGTAACAAACACAAAAAAATGGAGGACATATCTCCCAGTATTTGAAGTTTATTAACTACCGAACTCAGCAAACAAATTGCTCAGCTGGGGGATGCACAAGTAAAGTTCTGATGTGTACTTTCCCTGTTATTTTTCTCTCACTCATTAATATAAATGAATACACAAACACCACTCGTGCTTGAAATACACCCAGAAAAGCAACTGTTAAAGTTACCAGCCCACCACTAACCATGCCCAGCTCGTTGTGATTTTTACTCTGCCCAGCAGCATTATTTTCTAAATAACTTGCAATTACATTTTAAATGTTCCCTTGTTTGAATGTCCTTAATCTCTAAATGCCCTCTTAAATAACTCACTACTTAAAGAGTGCTATTTTTAAAAGAACACACCCACTTAGGATTTTATTACACTTTTTTGTTATTAAGTTCTAATTTTATTGTTCCCTAGTCACAGAATGTGGTGTCTACTACTGCTCCCTTTATTGAGTGATTGCGGGGTGTCCTTGTGGCCAAATATAAAGCCAAATTTGGAAATGTTTTGTGGGTCCTGGAGGGGGAGGCATGGTCTGCCTAGCTCGGCTCACGGGTATTAAATATACAGACACACACGCTAAATTCTGCTAATTATTCTATCTGGGTCTTCTACCAAGTTTCCAAACTTTGTTTACATGATCTCTGGAGGTCTCAGCCTCCCCTACTCCCTGTATTTCTAAAGGTTTTACCCATGATGATTAAGCACAGTCATAGTTTATTTATGCTTGCTGACACTTTTCCTAAATGTTTTGATCAATTTGTTTTAGGTGTGTCTCTGGTAGACAATTTATCACTTGGTTTTAATCTGTAATGAGTGCCTTTCTGTATGAATAGAGACCCTATTTGCACTTACTGTCAAAAGGCAGTTAAGATTCAATTGTGTCCTTTTACATGGTGTGTTATGTACAGTGAGATGTCTGTGCCTTCCTGTCTGATTTTGGTTTCGTTAGTGATATGGGGAGCGTGAAGTGAGTTTTTAGCAGTGTCAATTTAGGACATTTCTTTAGCTGTCTTAAGAGGACCACAGAAGTACGCTATTTTCTCAACGGCAGTAAGATGGTCTAATCATCTCTACCTGGTTGACACTTGACGGAAGGCTGAGTTTTCTCTCTCTCTATCTGACCTTCAGTTAGCCTCTGAACCAGATACATAGTGTGGGCAGGCCAAATCTCGCTAGTCTCACTGCGCTCCTTGTGGAGTGAGGGTCCTTCCCCGCCTCACCGTGGGTGTCGTTCCCCTGTAAGACCAGCCTTCCCATGGTGGTAGCATGAAAGTCAAGGGAATGTTGGCCATGTCAGTCTTTTTAGTGGAGCTAAGGTTTCCTTTCTCCACCAGAGCCCTCTGTTTTGCTACTGTCCCCAGAGGAGACAACTGTTGATGACTTTATGGATGCTAAAAAGTATCCCATCACCAATGTCATGCAAAAATAAAATGTCTTGTAAAGATTAAACCACCTGTGATACATTTCTGTGTTTTTATCTGTAGAACAACCTGTTTCACTGGGAGCCTCATGACGGCGATTCAATAACCCGTATGCATTGTTATTACACATCCAGGCTGCAGTCAATGCTGCAGACTGAGTTTCAATGCACATGGCAACATATTTTCAATTTGCTGTTCATTACGTTTGTAAAACATCTATTACAGCCAACACTGTTTCCTTAAAAACTTAGCAACTGGATCTAAAACTCAGTTAAATTCAAAGTTATAAAAAGCTAGAAATAAATCATTGAAAACCTGAGAAGAAGGAAAAACTAATAAGCCAACAATCCACTAATTTTGTTCTCTCTTTATTCCAAATACATATGTATTTCCTAATTTATGAGGTACAGACATACAGGTATGCCTGTGTGTATGTGTGATAAATATACAATATGTATAATATGTAATATACGTATATCGCATTTTTTGTGAGATATATATATCACAACAATTGAATCACTATTCTTTTTGCTTTAGGGTTATTCCCTAATTTATTGCTGAGACATTAGTTAAGTGCAAAGCAGAAAATTACTTTATAAGCTCCTGGGAAGAGTAAACCAGAATCTATCCTCAACTTACTCGGAGTAGAGTACCAGAAAACCAAACATACACAGGAAAAGCTGCAGATACACCAATTATTATGATTCATGAGGACAAGGTAGACTATGACACGGTATCTAAGAAGCACCCCCATTTCAGTGACTCCACACAGCAAAGATGTATCTCTTGCCCACTCATCCTCGGTGGTCCTGCTTATCTACCAGCTGTCATGTCTACAACTTGGTGGCCTCCCAGGCCCCCAAGCAGGGGATGTGAGACTGAGGCATTCTGCAGGACACTGGTGCAGAGCAGGCCTGCCCAATCAAACAATGGGCAGAAGACCTAAATGGGCATTTCTCCAAAGAAGATATACAGATGGCCAACTGGCACATGAAAAGATGCTCAACATTGCCAAGTACTGGACAAATACAAATCAAAACTACAATGAGGTAGCACCTCACACCAGGGTCAGAATGGCCGTCGTTAAAAAGTTTACAAATAACAAATGCTGGAGAGGGTGTGGAGAAAAGGGAACCCTCCTGCACTGTTGGTGGGAATGTAAATTGGTGCAACCGCTATGGAAACAGTATGGAGGTTCCTTAAAAAACTAAACATAGAATTACCATATGATCCAGCAATCCCACTCCTGGGCATATATCCTGACAGAACCATAATTCAAAAAGATATGTGCAGCCCAATGTTCATAGCAGCACTATTCACAATAGTAAAGACATGGAAACAATCTAAGTGTCCATCAACAGATGAATGGATAAAGAAGATGTGGTACATCTATACCATGGAATACTACTCAGCCATAACAAAGAATGAAATAATGCCATTTGCAGCAACATGGATGCAACTGGAGATGATCACACTAAGTGAAGTAAATCAGAAAGACAAATACCATATGATATCGCTTATATGTGGAATCTAAAACACGACACATACGAACCTATCTACCAAGCAGAAACAGACTCACAGACATAGAGAACAGACTTGTGGCTGCCAAGGGGGAGGGGGGTGGGGGAGGGATGGATCAGGAGTTTGGGGTTAGCAGATGCAAACTAGTATATATAGGATGGATAAACAAGGCCCTACTGTAGAGCACAGGGAACTATATTCAATATCCTGGGATGACCCATAATGGAAAAGAATATGAAAAAGAATGGATATATATGCATAACTGAATCACTCTGCTGTACAGAAGAAACTAACACAACACTGTAAATCAACTATATTTCAATTAAAAAAATTTTTTTAATGCATTATGTGTTTTTCTAAACATGATACTTATGTAACGGTTCGTACACTTTTTTTTTTTTTTTTTTTTTTGCAGTACACAGGCCTCTCACTGTTGTGGCCTCTCCCATTGCGGAGTGCAGGCTCCGGACACACAGGCTCAGCTGCCATGGCTCACGGGCCCAGCCGCTCCGTGGCATGTGGGATCTTCCCAGACCGGGGCACAAACCCGTGTCCCCTGCATCGGCAGGCGGACTCTCAACCACTGCGCCACCAGGGAAGCCCCGTACACATTTTGAAAGTCATATTTTATCCAAGTCCCTCAGAACCTATTTCTTTAAATTAAAATCACAAATAATCCCATAATTTATATTTTGTTTCCAGTACACGCTATAATTTTTTGCCACTTTTGTCTAGGGATACTTAATGATTTTCATTATTATTAAAGAAAAAAATAAGCCCATTAACATTTGATGAAAGTGGATTGTTTTTAAAAACCATGTTACATATGACAGACCAATATATGATCTGAACCTGAAACTACTGTTGCAGTCTCCTGGTGTTGGTCAACTTCAGGGACGTTGATTAAAGAAAAATATTCAAATGGCAAAATTTACAGATTTAAAAACTAAAAAAAAAAAAAAAAGAAAACAGAGATGGTGAAAGATCAGTGGTTGCCAGGGGCTAGAGGGGAGGGAGGGGTGAACAGGTAGAGTGCCAAGGATTTTCAGGGCAGTGAGACTCTTCTGTCTGATACTGTAATGGTGGACATGGGACATGGTGTATTTGGCCAAACCCACAGCACACTCGGCACAAAAAGTGAACCCTGATGTAAGCTGAGGACTTTAGCTAACAATCATGTATCAATCGTGGTTCATCAATTTTAACAAAATGGATGAAATTAACTCAAGATGTTAATAATAGAGTGACCAGAGGGAGGAAGCAGAGTACGCAGGAACGCTGGACTTTCCGTTCAATTTTTCTGTAGACCTAAGAGTGCTCTGAGAAACAAAGCCTACTACTTTTTTAAAAATTCCATCTGTAGAGGTCAGGAAATGAAATGTTTAGGATGGTAGGAAATTTAAGTGATGCCTTCCTCAGTAATTTGCTGAGACGGTTTAAATGAATGGCTCGGTATGTCGTGATATGTAAAATATAATCCTGAATTTAACGGTCAGAAACTCCCCCCCACACCAAACCCTAGCTATCCAGAGACAGAAGAGAAAAAGAACGTTGCATCTGGTTTGCATAAAAACCTACCTGAAGGGCTTGTAAGATGATTTAGAAGGACTCGCTGCCCTCCTTCGCTGCCTAAATTCTCCCCATGCTTAGATTCTTTTGTGTAAAGAGGGCATCGTCCTCATCATCTACTCCTGATTTGCAAAGAGCACATGAATTGCAAATAACTTGGACTTAATAAATTTATTAGAGGGCTTTGTTCCGTGGCAGGGGGGAAAATCAGGCCAGTGTGACCTCAGCGTGAGCGAGCAGCGGGGCACAATCCCCGATTTTCCTCCCACTGCAAATCCCTGCATCTGATCGGGAGCCGCCACAATAGTAGGATGGACATGTGCTTGCTTCTCCCCATCCCGGGCCCTGAGAACGTGGCCGAGCTGGCGAAGCTGTCTCTAGGGCTGGTGAGCCGGCCCTGAGCATCCTAATTGCACCCTCAGCTGCTGATGACCCCAAGAGGCTCCTTCAAGCCCATTAACTTTGAATGTGGTCCCCACCAACAAGGCCGCCCATTGTTAACCACAGCTGAATTCCGTGAAATGCTGGTTTTCAATGTTTTGAGTAAAAATTCTTCCCAAGCTGTGAAACGTTGGCAAGAGCCTGATTAATGGGACTGGAGCTGAGACAATGCACCGCGCAGCTGAGTAATCGGGGAAGCGTGGAAAACGAAGAAGAGCTTGAAACACAGACATTAGCCAAGGCCAAGGACGCCAACCAGACCAAACCAAATAAGGCCATCATCTTGGGGAGAGAAACATACAGACTGGCTGCAAAGCGCTCTGCGATGATTCAAAGATAAAACAGCCATGTCTTCCAATGAGAGCCAAAAACAAACAAATAGAAAACAAAATCAGGGTCACCATTCCCCAAGCGTGAGGACTTACTTTATATCATTGGTTTTACCACAATTAGGAAGAGGACTCCTGGTTCTAGCTGAGTTAAGCCCGCAGCTACCTGTGCATCTCTCTACAGCTCCTCAGGCAGCCGTACTTCCTGAAGGGACTGAGTTCACATCCCTTGGGCTTTTCAAAGTTGACCCAGTCTGTTTTGTCCTCTGTGCTGTATCCCTGTCTCAGACTCCTGGAATCCTTTCAAATGGTTTGTCTTCAAAGCCCTCCCAAACCTATTCTCAACCAAAGATGCCACCTTTTGCTTCAACTGGAAAACAGGAAGACATCAGCCTCCAGTTCATACGTGTGCCCACTATTAGAATCTTATGTACGTTATCTGTAGCCAGACTCTATTCTGGATTCAAGAAATATTACTTGATTCAAGAACACAGGTACCAGGGCCAGATCACTCTCACAATTTCTCTCCATCAATAACCCTCTCTGAGTCCGTTACTTAGCCTTAACAGTAGCACCTGCCTTCTTCCAGGGTCATTTTGACAAATGAACTCTCTAACACATGTTAGATGCTCAGCACAGTGGTATCTGATGCTGGGCATTCCCTCACACGCTCTCAGCAAAAGTCAACTCTGAAGAGCCCCATTGATGTGAACCTTGTCATATGAGAAAGTCAGATAAACACCGTAATCATATTCTCATTTCCATTCTGCATCCATTGTTTAATACCCTATAACCTACATATTAAACACCATGGAAGACCAGGGATGTCTCCTCGGCAATATTCTCTAACTTCTCTGCCTGATACAACAAGCTCATAAAGTTACAACTACATTCCACACACAGAACAGTAACTACTTACTGGATACCTGCTGTGTGGCATGAGTTATATATGAAAACAACGAATCCAGGCAAAATGACTACATAAACGCAGTGCAACTCATTCATCCAGTACATGTTTACTGAGCCCTCCATACACCAGCCTGGTGATATAGCAACGATCGAAACAGATCAATTTATTCTCACTGAGGACAGATTTTAACTGAAGGGACAAATAACAAAGCAAAATGTCCATCAGGGAGTGATCATTTCCGGGAAGAACAGATCAGACAGGGGAGAGAGCTGTTGGGAGTGTGAAGGGACAAGGACCTCTGTGTCTTCATGGAGAAAAGACAAGGGGAGGAGCTGGGCGGGGTCAGGTGTAAGAAGGCGTCCTCATTTTTTCCCTACACACTCGCATCATGCTTGACGTGATGCGTGCTGCACTATCACGCTTTGATTAACAACTGTAATGAAATAGGGGGAAAGAGCAAATTAGATTTCTGCACTGTCACGAAATAAAGGATGAAATGCATTCAACTAATATTAGTTGGGAGGGCTGCCCACTTATTGGTCTGCTCCAGACGTCACACATTTTGGAGGTTCCCTGGCTCCACGGAGCAACGAGCCTGTCTCCCACGCTTATGACGTCCTATCCTGGAGTTGCTGTCCGGAGTGGATGTGGTCAAGGGTTAATGAAAAACAGAACGGGAGTGTGCTCTTTCTCCTAGAGCCCACGATGCCCTCCCTCTCCCCTCGACCGTCCCCACCCCTTCTCCTCCTCTCCTGTGGGGACCATTAGGTACTGGGCTGCCATTGTCCAAATGGGAGATCGTTGCTCTGGAACCAGAGTCCAAAAATGTCAGTCTTGTTTTAAAAAAAAGCAATAATGCAGACGTATGACAAAAAGATTTGGAAAAATAAAAGCCAAGTGCGGAGTCAATTCTTCTTCTCCTCCTCGCCCCCTCCTTCCTTCTTTTTCTTTTCTCTCCTCGTAAAAGAGAGGATAGGGGGACTTCCCTGGTGGTGCAGTGCTTAAGAATCCGCCTGCCAACGCAGGGGACACGGGTTCGAGCCCTGGTCCGGGAAGAAACCACATGCCGCGGAGCAACTAAGGCCACGAGCCACAGCTACTGAGCCTGCGCTCTAGAGCCCGCGTGCCACAACTACTGAAGCCCGCGCGCCTAGAGCCCGTGCTCCGCAACGAGAGAAGCCACTGCAATGAGAAGCCCGCGTACCGCAACAAAGAGTAGCCCCCGCTCGCCACAACTAGAGAAAGCCCGCACGCACAGCAATGAAGACCCAATGCGGCCAAAAATAAATTAATTTTTTTAAAAAAAGAAAAAAAAAAAGAGAGAGGATAGGAACTCCATGCAGTGTGAAGGCCACCCAGGGGCAAGCCAGTGACCAGAACTGATGCCTCCTCCCAATGCAGTGACTACACACAGCCTAGGTTTTCTGATGCCATTGCAGGCAAGAGGAAAAGAGAGCAGGCAGGATTTAATTGATCCGAACTGAATGAGTTCACCTATATTTTTACTGCAGCCTAACTGTCTGTCATTTGGCACAATGAGGACTCAAAAGTTAGCTTATGTAGAGTTACAAATAATAGAAAAATATGTTTACATAACTCACTATTTGATCCAAATACTCACTCACTCTTTGAAGGCCTCGGTAATATCTCTGCTAGTAATGATGATAATAATAACACCAAGAGTAAGAAGAAGAGAAAAACTAGAGACATATTTGAATCCTAGTTTTGGTTAAAAAGAAAAAAAAAAAAAGCTATGAATGTGCTGAGGCAGCAAAGCATTTATTAGTTGCTCAACAGGGTCCCCCTGGAAGGGACAGACATTTGTAACAAACTGAGCGGGCACCTGCCCTCAGGTTGACTTCACGCGGCATCCTCTTCTACAAGATGCACTTCTGTTTACCTACAATGGAGCCCTGAAATGACAGCTTGTCAGAGTGGAGCAGGTGGCTGTAAAAGAGAGCATCTAGAAAGGTTCTCCTCTCTCTCTCTCACGATTTATACTCATTCTTTAACCAAACCAATCACGTAGAAGACAGGTGGCAAAGCAAGGTTATGTAGGGTCACATGCCGTTAGAATCAAGGGTCTGACTTTACGAATGGAAGGCAACCTGAGTTGACTTGGTCTCTCTTTCAGTTTCTTTTTCAGTCTGTCGTTTTCTCCTCCCCCCATATAGAACCCAAAAGACTTGCTCCAGTCTAGCATTCTTGCCTCTCCATCAGGGCTTGGCAAATAGCTCATGGATCAACTCAGCCCACTGCCTATTTTTGTGGATAAAGTTTTATTAGAACACATCCTTGCCCATTCATTCACACAGTGTCTGTGGCTGCTTTCACAGGACAGCAGCAGAGCTGAATGATGGCAACAGAGACCGTATGTACAGTGTTCACAAAACTGAATATATTTACTCTACGGCTTTTTACAGGAAAAGTTTCCTCTACATTGCAGTATGGACCGACCCAAACCAAAGGACATTCTATGTAGTACCTGAGCAGTACCCCTCAAGATCGTTCTGTAAAACTCTGACTCCCTAGGTAGTTCTGAGAAATGCCTGACGTGACTGAAGGAACCTGGATGAAGATCTTGAAGCAAAGGTTACTTTCGGTACGTACCTCCAGACCGCCACGAAGTCAGCAGTATAAAACCCAAAGAGGGCCTCGTACAGCGAACCCATCCCACTAAGGAAGGCCCCGAGAAAGGCCAGCCTCTGCACGTCAACCCACCACACCAGCAGCATCAGAGTCAGGCTGCCCAGCGCACCACTCGTTTACACACGTGGCCAGTGTACACTGGAAACGTGGCACTTCCAAACTGGGACGTGACGGAAGTGCAAAATACACACTCACCTCAAAGGCTAAACAGGAAAGGAGGTGGGCTATAAAACATCTCATTCAACGTTTTACAATGCGTGTAGAGCTGATACCTGGGATATACCGTATTACACAAAATATACTGTTACATTAATCTCACTAGTTTCTTTTTACCTTTTTAACGTGGCTACTAGAACTTTTACAATCACAGAGGCGCTTCAAATTTTGGCTGACGTATAAATTCTACTAGACACAGATGACTCAGAGGAACCAGGGAAAACGTTCATGTACTGTTGCAAGTATCATTTCATGTTTTCATAGAAAACTTCCGAGTGTAATTTAGGAAATTTATCAGGATACTAAGTATACCTACACACACACAGACATATTTACACACACACACACACACACACACACGGGTACATGGTATGTCAAAGACTGACCAGTTTAATGTGGAAAAAAACAAAAAAGCAAAACCACTGTTCACTTAAAAGGAAGACAGCATTATTTACACTTCAGTTTTCCTAGGAGTGTCCATCTTTACACCTTTCTGTAAAAAAAAAAAAAAAAAAATACACGTGTAATTAATAGCCAATATATGGAGACAATCTAAGTGCCCATTCAGGGATGAATGGATAAAGAAGATGTGGTGTGTGTGTATACACACACACACACAATGGAATAGTACTCAGCCATAAAAAAGATGGGATTTTGGCACTTGTGACATCATGGCTGGACCTTTAGGTTGTTATGCTAAGTGAGATAGGTCCAATAGAGAAAGACAAATACCGTATGATTTCACTCACATGTGGAATATAAAAAAAAATGTATCAACAAACCAAACCAAAAAAAACCTTTACATACAGAGAACAGAGTAGTGGTTACAAGAAGGCAAGGGGAGGGGAGAAGGTGAAATGGATAGAGGGGATCAACTGTACGGTGACACATGGAAACACAATTTGGTGGTGAGCACACAGCAGTGTACAGTACACAGAGGAGAAATATAATGCTGTACACATGAAACTTACATAATGTTATAAACAAGTGAAGCAAATAAAGTGAAACCTGTGTGGTGACTTTAAAAAAATGTTTAAATGCACATGCATTCTCCTTCTTGGGAGGACCTGGTCTTCATCTTGGAACGAACATACCCTGCCTGGCAGACCACTGGACTTGCCTAACCAATAACCCCAAAGGCAAGGTAAATAAACTCCAAGGCTTTCCGAAAAGCACAGCGTGGGTCCCCGAAGCTACGAGCTCCCATGGACTGGAGGTCTGACCCCAATAGGAACAGTGTCGGTTTCTGCAGGTAAGTATAGTGGGTTTCAGTGTGGTCTCTCAGACACCCCGTGACCCTGTGCAGAACTGCTGTGCTTCCAAGGTGACTCACCACCCCCCAGGCATTCCCAGGAGGGTCTCAGCCTCTCACACCCCCATGACCACAATGAACTCTCCCGTCTACCAGAGATAAAGAGGCAACCAGGCCTCTGTTCACAAATACGTGGTCTCGACGGGAAAAACGGTGGAGGTACGACCACCATGAGACACTTTATAAAATTATTATTAATCTTAGTTTTACCTAAGGGCAAACCTGAGCTTTCCATCACTTCAGCAAAACTCATGACCTAGAGCTTTCAACCTAACCCCTTCGTGTTTAAGACGGATTAGCTGGGGGAGTTGGCCATTTTACAAATGTTAAAGAAGTTAGTTATTCTTGGCTTCAGTATTTATTTACTCCAGCAAATAATGGGGAAAACACTGCTGCAGTGAAACAACTGGGCTTTGCAGAAGTTAAGACCCGTCTGTCTTCTGCAAGTTTTTATAATACGTTCTCAGTTACATAACGGTCCCCATTATCTGGTAAGTGCCAAGGTCAAACTAAGTTCAGGTTTTGGAAATACCTGTATAAACAGAGTGCCGTGAAATGATTTTTTTCCGTGGCAGGGGGAGACGGGGAGTTGTGCGCAGACAGAGGCTGATGTGTGCTCTCCTGGAGCCATTTTATCAAACGAGCTAGAGCGTTTGCTTCAACTGACTGACCTCAAGCTATGCCTCAGCATCTCAATTGCTGGGAGAGATGAATACCTGATAAACGATGGTTACAAGATTAACCCTGAGGACAACAAACAACTCAGAGCCCAAGAAACCTAATTCTGAACATGACACCAACATCATTTAACCACACACTGCAGACAAAGGGCATATTTCATTGTTGGTAACACGTGTGCCTGCAACCAGTCCTATTTCCCAATCTTGTCATTTTAATCTGTAGCACAGATAGATACACTGCCTACTGCAGAAGGCACGTCCCTAAACCAAAGTCTCCTTTTTACTTATGGGTCAAATGGTCAACCACCCAGTCGCAACATTTCTGAAGTCCCAACATTCTTCTGTTATTGGTCATTTGATTAAGTGACATCTTCACCTGAAAATCTATTTCAAATATATTTTAAAGGAATTTTGTTTCTTAAGGACGCCCCCTTACAGCTCCTGAGTTGTGTGGAAGCCATGGATTCAGGAAACTTCTATTCTTACACGGGAAGATGGCATGGAGCTCCTTTCTGCAGTGTGCAAAGGTGAATTAAGATGCAGAAGGGTACATGAGAGACCACTGTTCCCAGAGTAGAGAAGGCCACTGAAAATACCACTGGAACCCTTGCTTTACACTTCCATCTACTTAGAGAACCAGGGCAGAAAACGCCCTTTGGTAAAATCCTAGTTCAGTTATCCCGGGAACCACTCACAGGAAGAAATGATACAGATGTTCTCACCTCCTAGTTCTGTAATACACAGCACTGTGAAATATGGTTAATTCTGCTCCATGCACTTGAAAGTTGCTGAGAAGACTTGAAGTCCAATGTTCTCACCACAGGACAGAAATGGAATTATCTCACACGATGGAAGTGTTAGCTAACCTACAGTGGTATCATATCCACACTTTCTACACCTTAAACTTACACAATGTTATATGCCAATTATATTGCAATACAGCTGGGAAAAATACCATTAAATTCTCCCCACCCCCGGACCTTGACTCCCTTATTCCTGTGCCTGCACTGGCTCTTTCAGTTCTCATCCTTTCTAGCACCTGTGAAGGCTCGATTACACCCCTCCAAGCAGTGCCTCCTTGCTCTGAAGTACACAGTACTTAGGACACTGCTGACCTGGCAATATTACAAGCAGCCCGTCCAGCCGCCTCTTTTCTAATGTGAATACTGTGTCTCAGTTCCCACTTGCATTCTCCTTAAGACCATAAAATGTGTTCTGTCAGTATTTTAATCATCCCTGCACAGAAATATGCAAAGGAAGGTGCCCAATGCAACTCAACAGGAAAAATAACATGGAGCGCGTGTTAATTACAAAATGGAGTTTTAGAGGTTGGTGAGAAGACGGCTCCTTGAAACTCCTTCAAAACACTCGTGGCTGACCACCTGGACTCTGCTTGCGAGGATCTCTCAGCGACCCGCACATCCTTGCCTCGTAGCTACATTCACTGCTCTAGATGACACTGGTCATGTCTCTGCAGTTATTGACTCTATGTATCTGTTTTTCACACTCATGGCTCTCCTTAATCACGCCTACCGCACGTATTGTACTGTAGATACGTGAAAGGTTCGCCACGATACTATGTGACTGATAAAATCACAAACTGATACCTGAAGGAGCAATAGTCAGCCTCAACCTCAGCTATCCCACTGCCTAGTCCTCAGTCTCCAGCTTCAGGACACAGATGGTCGTCTCTCCTCCCGGGCTATTAATCTCATAAAAATACACAAGGAGTTTTCAGGGAACATG
The DNA here is from genome assembly GCF_964374135.1 of Grampus griseus. Taxonomy (NCBI): domain Eukaryota; kingdom Metazoa; phylum Chordata; class Mammalia; order Artiodactyla; family Delphinidae; genus Grampus; species Grampus griseus. The sequence goes on along the minus strand of NC_139016.1, from coordinate 5,560,330 downwards.
AGGTAAGCATTAAAACTTTATTCTCCAGATAACTAAACATAAGCAAGAGTAACCATGCTTTGGGAAAGATCTGAAAATACATCTAGTGACATTTTACCTTTAAGTTCATTTTTCTTCCCCCTAAGTAGCTGTAAGATTACATCTAGAACAAATAACCCTTTAAGCACATGAGTAGACATTTTTACTTGATTCCAAGAGTTTGAAGTAAAGCAATTTTGGTCTCCAGTGATTAGAGTAGGGGCACTGAAATTCATCCCTGCTCTTTTTTTGTGTTTCTAGAAAATGATCTGTTCATAACATGTGCTGATATAATCCTGTATCCAGGTAGAACAATTATGTTGTTATCCAGTGTAGTTTAAGGAAACATGTAGGTTATATTCATACACATGTTAATAACTATGTGAGTTAAGAATGGTGGAGGTATTATGTTTCCTTATGAACTAAAAAGAATTCTCTAAGATTTCAGGCAAAGATAGGCAGCAGGCTCCTTAAACAAGCAAAAATTCTTAACTCTATGTTACTGTGGTCACCAGGCACTTGCGTGGTATAACAATTAGCGCATTTCAATAAAGCAGAAATCCTCAACTGTTTCACAGTAAGAAATGACTCAAATTACTGAAAAAGTCCTACGTGATGGCAACTCACACGCATTTAAAATTATCCTTTCCGAAACGTCCTTAAACAAGTATCTGATATTTTAAGTCCAAGGTTAGCGAATGTTTATCAGCTAAATTCCCAAAGACGGCAACACTTTCTTTCTCTGCCCGTCTACTCCTTCCTCCTCACTCCCATTCCTGTGCGCGCTAGTGACACACAGTTCATAGACACAATGATGCTGCTTCAAGGTCTCTGCATTCTAAGACGAGATTTAGCTAATTATGCTGCAAAAGACATTATAATTACCACAATTATAGTTGGTGCAGACAAAAGATAGTATTCTGACCAGGGGAAAAAAGGCATCAGGCAGACGTGTCCCTGAGGAAAACACTTCGAGCAGCACCTCTACCTGTCCATCCTGGACTTGCCTGCTGTGTCTCCCCAGCCCAATTCTTCCTCCGTGTTCAACTCTTATCTCTCTGGACTCGGGGCGGGTGCGGGGGGAGTCAACACATTCCAGCCTCAGGCATAAGTCTGATTTAATTAGGACTCCGGTGGTGCCAAGGATCTCCACCGGGAAGGGCAGGAAGGGCGACAAGCGGCCAGATGCTCCAGGGTACGCCAGGCGCGTGACAAAGTCTACAGCAAACGAGGAAGCGTGTCCGCTGCCTGAAAGCGCTTGGCTTTGGCTCACGACGCCACGCAATCCATTCAGGCTGATGAGACACACGAGGAGACTCCCTCGGGTATTCGGAGGAAAGCGTCTCTGCTCTTTCAGCAGGACCATGGGACGGAACAGCCCTTCTCCTCCCTGCCTGTGTGCACTAAGTCCTGCCCCTCTGCACGTTCTCCCTACCAGGCGGGCTGAGGAGAACTGTACTCTCAGAGTCTCATCAACAGAAGTCAACATTCAAAAACATCTTCCAAAGAAAAACTGCTTTTTTCTGAGAACCATAACATGAGTTGAGTGGACACTACCAAGTGATTGAACGCGTGGTCCTTTTATTCTTAATATGCGTCTGGGGGAAGGAGTTGCTGTACAACCAGCTGAAGACGGAGGACTCACGTAGAACCCCTTCCACGGGCTTCTCAGGAGCTTAAACACATTTCCCAAGTAGACACCCCACAGACCGGAGTTTCAGGTCCCCCATCTGTGCCACTAAGGAGCTTAAACTGGGATTAGAAATGCAGTGGGCTCTTCTTTGTTTCTTTGAAGTGTTCCCCGTTCCTGAGATATAAAATTCTGTATTGATAGATCAAGGTCATTTTGACAGGAATTCTCAGTTTTATGGCATCTACGAGATCTTAATTTTTTTATCTTTTCACTTGGAAATGTAGTACACATTATAACTAGTTTTCCTATCAAAGGCTAATCTTTTTTTTTATAAATGTATTTATTTTTATTTTAGGTTGCGTTGGGTCTTTGTTGCTACAAGCAGGCTCTCTCTAGTTGTGGTGCGCGGGCTTCTCACTGCCGTGGCTCCTCTTGTTGCAGAGTACGGGCTCTAGGCGCACGGGCTTCAGTAGTTGTGGCACACTGACTCAGTAGTTGTGGCTCGCGGGGTCTAGAGCGCAGGGTCAGTCGTTGTGGCACACGGGCTTAGCTGCTCCGCGTCATGTGGGATCTGCCCAGACCAGGGCTCAAACCCGAGTCCCCTGCATTAGCAGGCAGATCTTAACCACTGCGCCACCAGGGAAGCCCTCAAATGCTAACCTAACCATAAATATCTCAGACTGCAATTAGACACTTGTGGATTCTCCTCCACAAACTGAGGGCTGGGTTTTTGTGCTCTGCTGGTTTGGTTACACCATCTTTGAATCGCCCTTGCTTGTTCTGAACTATTCTGGGTAACCCTGGTGAGACCAGGAATTTTTGCTTTCTTCTAACACAGCACTGAGGTCATTTCTTCTAATTTAGACACAACTATTTTGTCCAACTCTGTTCTCTGTAGACCCTGGGCTCCACAAAGACGCCTGAAGGCCGACGCTGAGTGGGAGGGGGGCCGCTGAACGTGTGTCTTCTGATCCATGAGCCACCGTGTTAACGTTTATAGGGGAGGAGGGCCCACGTCAGAGTTTGTTAATAGCCTGTCGGTCCATTTCCACAGGAACGTGTGAAGGTCTTCACTGCTCGTCTGGAATCCCCTGGTTTGCTTCAGTTTTTCGTTGACCTCCCCACCTCCACCCGTCACCCTTGCTCCAGCCTGCGGTCTCTCAAGGCCTTGCTCTGTGCGCGTGTGCGTGTGTCTCTCCTCACCCTGACTGTTCTGCCCAGCACGTAAATTAATCACAACAGCACAAATCCCCGAGCGTGAAATGATTTTCTGGAGGTGCATTTCCTCCGGCACCAGAAGAAACCCTCTCAAAAACGAGCTGCCACCGCGCAAAGCCTTTTAGAAGGTGAGGGTGTTTGATAAGCATGACACAAAAACGTCCAATTAAGACTGGTCAAGTCACTGTAACAGACACAAAAACAGAAACTGTGAATTGCCAAATTAGATTGGGCCTAGACTGCTGGTCCATTAACGTCCTCCAGGGTGTCCTCGATAATGTTCTCAACATCAGGCTTCACAGTAAGGCAAAAATCTCCTGATAATGAATTGACAGAGCACCAGACATGGATATAGGAGAAACGTCTTAACCTCAGAGGATCAAAATCTACCTTGTAATATTCAACCTGCTTTATGAGCTTTCTTTTTCACTCTATAACCTAATATAGTTATGTTAATACAGAACCCAGTAGCTACATGGCTATTACATTTATATTTAAGTGAATTAAAATGAAATGAAATTAAAGATTAAGCTTCTCAACCACCTTGGGCACATGTCAAGGGGTCAAAAGCCACATGTGGGTAGTGGTTACCCTACTGGACGGCGCAGATCTGGAACCTCTGGGTCATCACGGGAAATCCCATTGGACAGTGCTGCTACAAGGGTATACTGTGTCTGAGGACCGTCGTCAGGGCTTGTGTCTCTGTTCCGTGGGGTGAGCCTAGATTATCTCCTCTCACGTTAGCGTCAGTCTTTGGAAGGAGCGTGCAATCCCCCAGTTCTCTAGCAGTGCCATGAAACCCACTTCTTCAGCTCTAAGCCACCAGCGGTCCCTCCCGCCCGTCAATGACCCCCCAACCTGGTGTTCATAGCCCTCCCAGGTGTGGCCCAGCCCCTGTCCCTCCGCCGTCACCCTACATTCGCCCTGTGTTCCAGCTGGTGAGACTGCTCAGTCCTCTTTGAATTCTTGTCCCTACGAGACCCATAGAAACTTGGCTTCCTTAACCATCTGCCTCAGGTTTTTACTCCCAACAGAGTCCATTTACCTGTTTCTCTGCAGTCAGCTATAATTTTCCCCAGATGGGAACGCCCGAGTCATTAAATGCTCTCGTTTGAGAACATACATCTTAGTCTCCCTCGCACTGCAGTGATGAATAGACACGCTTGTGGGTAAAATTCCCTGAGGACTCCGGCACGTCCCTGGGTCCCGTGCGCCAGCCCCGCTCTCTACGCCTGACGTGCATTAGGCAGTCCATCTGGGCACTGAGAAGTAGATTTAAACACCCGGATAACACTTCAGAGACTTGTTTCGGTCTCCACAGAGTTAGCATGAGCACTGAAAGCTACATTGCACTGATCAAAAATGTTAACTTTGCTCGCTTACAATTCCCATAGGACAATACGGCAGGAGGATAGAAGAGATACCTACTTCTATAATTTTATAACTGGGTATCATTCTATACTGATATAATGGGGGGGATGGCATGTAGAACTATCCACTTTTTAGAAAATCTCCCACAAAAATCCTGCTTGTTTGAATCAAGAATATTTAGGTATAAGGGCGACAGAACCCCTTCCTTCTCTATGTCTCTACTTGTCTCTATGTGTCATTCTCTCTCCACACACACACACACACACACACACACAGACACAGACACACACACAGACAGACACACACGCACACACCTGGTTCTTTTCCTGCTGCCGTCGTTTGTACGCCTCTCCGTGGCGGATTTTCTCTCTCGCTCTCACTCAGGTGTCCCTGTCCCTGTTCTTCATCGCTCTTACCCTCCTCAGCAAAGCCTGCTATTTCCATCCACGTTTTCTGCTCAGGCTGCCTGCTGTGTTTGAGCCTCTCCCTCCATGTTCTTCCCTGACCGTCTCCCATCTCTGACCGCCGTCCCACTCTCTTCCATGAATGCAGTGCAGCCTCACAGCAAGGCCCCTTGCAGCTCTGGCCGTCTTGGTTGTTCAGGCATAACTACATCGTTCCTGAGATATGCATCTAGGCTACACCCGGCTGAGAAGATGGAGGGAGCCCTTTTCAGCTCTGTTCCAGAGGCTAGATTTTAGCTCACCTGAGGGAAGACCGAAAGTACACCCAGATATGCATTCTGGAGCAGCCAGAGCATTCCAGGGAAAAATTCTGGGAAATCTGTGAACGGCAAGAGCGCGACTCCAGGGGGCCGGAACACTGGCCCTGAGTACGGCTCTGCTGTACAGCACCTCAAAACTCGGGGGTTCCTGCAACTGTCCAGGTTTCCTAGTGTGCCGGGGGAACTGATCATTATACATATTTAAAATCAGTGTATTTAGCTCTAAAATATCTGATGATCAATTAAAGTGATACCTCCAAGCTTCCAATTTTATAAGTTTTTATGCATAATGATAAATTACCCAGCGGACCCCACTGCTGATACACAATCAAACGCACACAAAGCCCATTTGCTCTAGAGGTGATCTGAACAGCTCTGCACCTCTCATCCTCAAAGTGGCGTGTGAGAGAAGTCACACCGACTCAGGACTGTCAGGTCCCGTGACAAAAAGCATCCTTCCTACTGTGCCACTGAGTTTTTATTTCCATTCAAGCTGAGACACTCCTGCAGAGGAACTCACACACGTGTCACTAGAATCATGTCTGGCCCTACGCTGCCTCTGCCCTGCTGTAACAGACACAAACGCTTAGCACAGACACCACCATGCTCTGCTGTTCGAAATATGACCATCACCCCTGTGGAGTCAGACCTAAGAGGACACAGCAGTCAGGGGTCTTTACTTCCGATTCATCCGTAGCAATAAAACATAGGATACGAGTCGAGAGAAATGGGCGGGTTCGCTTATTTCTCAGGTAGAAGCCCCAAACGCATTTGCCAGGACCCAGTGGAACGACACAGCCTCTCTCCTCCGGGGACAGCCCCATCGTGTTGGCGTGGTCGGACTGCCAGAAGGAGGAAATACTTGACATGTGTGCTTTCAAGAGCCTAGGGAGGGGCGACAGCTTTTACAACATACACACGAGATTTTATTTTAAAATAATGTACTTTGAAACCGGATTTTATGTGACAGATCGCTTTAAGGCGGGAGTTCACAGCCAGACCGCTCGATCAATAAAGAGAGCGATGTCTCCAAAGACGAGTGTCGGCCTAGACAGACACCCCTACCCTGCAGGTGAGGACGGCTGAGAGGTAACCGAGACGAGCCTGCCAAAATCACACGGGCAGTCAGTGGCTCATCTTTCAGTAACTGACCACCTGCTGCATTTCCATATTGGTTCAAAGCCTGTTTTGAGTATGTGTTTTCCTCCATGAGACAATGATTTCAAGATGGGATTCAACGGAATGCCCTTGCTGAGCTCAAATAATTCAGAAGACCTTTCACTGATGCTAGGTGTCTGCCCTCCCCGCCAGGTTGTACAATATATAATGGTTTTGCCTTTGTTATCATGTTGCCTCAATAGGTATTAGGAAAACAAACAAAGATCTGCCCAATCTCGCACCAGAGCCAAGCCCTGCAAGCCCTCTCCCAACATTACCCGGGCCTCTTCCACTGCCACCACAGTGAGGAACAGATACCATGTTCACATTTCAGCCCAGTTCAACCTGCGAGTCCCTAAGGATAAAGTCATCGATTACGCTAACAAACCCTGAATTAGCTCACTGCAAAATTAGCACGCAAAAACTGAGCTCCACTGTGATGTCGTTTTTTTCCCAGTTCATCTGTAGGTAGGTCCGAATTAATCAGACTGCAGGTCACTCACCCACCAAAACAAACCTGAGGTAAACTGAGAAGCAGTAAGAGAAAGGCCCTGTGCGGTGGCTGATGGCCTGTCGTCCATGCACTCGTATGCCCAGCAGGGCCAGGGTACAAAGTGCATACAGTGTGCAGAATCGTGCTAGGGCTTCGCAGCACTCTATTTTTTTTAACTGACGCCACACTCGTTTTCACGTCTCTGTTTCTGCCTTGCGTCTCCCACAACTGCCCAGACTGGAACTGCATCTTTGGTCATCTACTTGTCCATATTATTTTTCCAGGACTGCTCCCTCTCCGAAAGAGCAAACTGAAGTCTCTCATCTTCAGACCTCCGTCTTCTACCTTGCGGATTGCTTGACTGACCACTCCCACTAAAAATTACTGCTTAGTACCACCTAGTCCAAATTCGCACGGGATCCATCGCCCCTTGTTACTTTTTCTTGTTTGCATATCCACTTATGTCACAGCAAATGTTCACCTTTCTAATAACTGCCCTGCCAATAAGCTAACCTGCCTTGGCTCTGCATTTTCTCATACTTAACAGACAAAACATTCTCACCCAGATCTCTCTGCTCCCTTTCACCCAGACAGGTGAGGAATACCAGGAAAACCACACCCAAACGGCAGATGGATAACAATGCACTGCTGATCGACGAAATCCACTGGGGAGTTTAAAATATCCAGAAAAACCAACACATTTTTTACTTGCACTCCATACCCACTGTTCACAGCTATTCTTTTAAAGGTTCACTGCTGTCCACTCCATTCCTGCCTCACTCCTTATACTCAGTAGAGGACACAATGCTTCCATCAGGGTACAACCTCATCCAGCCAACGGGAACTCGTGTTCTCCCACTTCAAGTCCACCAGCCACCCAAGCCTGCACTGTCCCTTGTCATCCCCCCTGGGTCCTCCTGAGGGCAGCCCTCCTCTGTTCTCTGGACTCGACTCTCTTCTTATTAGCGACGTTAAGCTTTACTACACCTTTGCTCTTTAGTCTTTCCTTTTCTACCAGAAGAATCATGAAAATATTTAAATATCTAAGTTTCTCATCAAGAAAGAAAGGCAGGAGCTTCCCGGGTGCAGGGGCTTCCCTGGCGCACAGCGCGTCCGGAGCCTGTGCTCCGCAACGGGAGAGGCCACAGCAGTGAGAGGCCCGCGTACCGCAAAAAAAAAAAAAAAAGAAAGAAAGGCAGGCAGGACAGCAGGCAGTGAGGAGGGTAGAGGGGCAGGAAGGAAGGGGAGGAAGAAAGGGAAAACGGAGAAGGGAGCGGAGGGGAGAATAAAAGGGGGAATTTCTCTGTATTCTGACTTCCCTCCCCAGCTCCCAGCTTGTCGAGTCCAGCTGTGGTCCCCGCAGTGCCTGTTCCCACTTCCCCACGTGCGGCTCACCCCTCGGGCTGCTGCCACGTGTCTTCCACCCGGTCACTGCAGAAACGGCTCTGCAGAGGTTCCCACAGACTCCGGCCTGCAAAACTCGGTGGGGCCTTCCCACTCTTCCTCCTTCCTCCAAACTCAAAGGTTCTTCCTCCTTTTACTCAGTGGCCTTGGCTGCCCTCACCCATCCCTGCCAGCCAGCTCTCTCTTGGTGTCCCACGACAGAAGCCACGCCGTAACTAACGGAGGCGACAGGAGGTCATGTGTGTGGGGAGACGCACAGGAAGGGGGGAGGGGGCTGACGCAGCAGACGTGGCACAGGACTCCCCCGGGGGCCAGGCTGGGCCGCCTCCCCGCGCTTGCACTCTCTCCACGGCACGAGCGCATGAACGCCTGCTTCTCTCCAAACACAGGTTTACTCTTTCTGATGAGTGGGTCTAGCTGCACATGCGGTCACCCGGGTGTCCCTCCGCTGCAAGTCCCCACGCCTCATACCTCCGAATCTATACACCGGAACAAAAGCGAGCCTTCTTTCGCCTCCACTTTGGAGCCTTCCAGAAAGAACATCCAACTGTCCCCTTGGCTCACACTGGACCCCTGCACCAATCCACTGTTGTCAGAACAGTGGCATACAAAAAACTACAAGGCAGCCTCACACAGAATCTGGTTCCAGCCCATCTCCAAGAAGAAATGTGCCCAGAGGAGTCATTTATTTTCGGCAAGGAAGGGGCACCTCGCGGCGTGCCGAGGAAGCACACGCTACGCGGCTGCTACGTGAGGCTCGACGTGGGGGAGTTTCTCAACAGTCCTTCATTGACTTGCTGTCTCCTCACTCTGTACTTCCCACCTAGGCAACACCGCTGACATCATGATAACCATCGTATTAGTCAGGGCTCTCCAGAGAAACAGAACCAATAGGAAACGTAAACATCTAGAAAGAGACGTATTCTAAGGAACTGGCTCATGCTATCAGGGAAGAATGGCAAGTTCCAAATCCACCAGGCTGGAGACCCAGGAAGAGCAGATACTGTAGTTCCAGTCTCAAGGCCATGTGCTGGCAGAATTTTCTTCCGCTCAGGAGAGGTCAGTCCTGTCCTACTCAGGCCTCTAGATGACTGGATGAGGCCCACCCACATTATGGAGAGCAATCTGCTTTACTCAATGTCATCCAATTTAGACGTAAATCTCCTTCAAAAACACACTCACAGAAACATGGAGAATAATGTTTGACCACACACCCAGACACCACGGCCCAGCAAAGCTGACATATAAAATTAATCATTATTCCATTCCTACCTCATGTTTCTCTTCAGAAATTCAGACCAGTAACCAAACGTCTGTCACTACTTATCTCCACTAACGTTGCGAAGACGCCTCAAGTTCACCAACCCCAGACGGAATTCATCACCTATTTCTTGAGGCTTGGATCCTTCAAGCATCCACTTCCCATGCACCCCGTTAATCCAACCGCAAACCTGAGATGTGTTCCTGAGGACCGCCCCCCACCTCGCCAATCTCCTCCCACCATCCAGTTACGAACGATGCCTGTCTTGTCAACTTCATCTGCAAACCTTCTCTCAACTGCATCTGATGTGCTCCAAACGCCACCACCACCCTCCTACGAGCTGTCCTCGTCTCCAACCTACGTTACTGTCACGGCCTTCTCACTGCCCTTCCGTTCCCTTCTGTCTCTCCTTCTGCAGGGATGTCTAAGACGCTCAGAGCTTCTTAAACAGCCCTACAATACACTCCCTCCTCCCTCCAGATTATCGCACGCTATGCCTCCACCTGTAGTGGCCAGCCTCCTCCCATCCTATAAATACTCCCTGCAAGCGACAGTCTCTCAGTCCCTCAACCATCCAGGCGCTTTGCCCTCAAGGCGTGCCCCCGAACTACACGCACCACGCTTGTCCCAAGCTCTGCTCCCACCGGCCTGAAGAGCCAGCATGAATTCATCAGGGAAACCTTCTCTGCACCCCAAGACCAAAAACAGGGCTACCAACACGACATGTCCCATTTTAATGACATATCTTTGTGAGTATTTTAGTATCTGACTCTCCTCTAGCTTGACAGTTCCCTGAAAGCTGGGGTTTTGGTGAAGTAGAACTTCAGCTTCATTCAAAGAGTAAGTGTCCTAAAAATGCCTGTTAAATGAGTGGTTTTAAATTTTTCTTGGTCTTGATCTCATTTCAAAAAATTTTCCTATTGACAGTTGTAACCAAGAATAGCACCTCGGGCTTCCCTGATGGCGCAGTGGTTGAGAATCCACCTGCCGATTCAGGGGACACGGGTTCGGGCCCCGGTCCAGGAGGATCCCACATGTCGCGGAGCGGCTGGGCCCATGAGCCATGGCCGCTGGGCCTGCGCGTCCGGAGGCTGTGCTCTGCAACGGGAGAGGCCACAACGCTGAGAGGCCCGTGTACCGCAAAGTAAAACCTAAGTATAATCAACACAACTATGTAATTCTTGGACGTTTAAATATTTAGACGTTAAAAATATATATTTGGAGACTTAATCCTCATCAGCCAGTTTTAGATAGAAAATAATACTGACAATGCGCTTTAAACAAAGCATAGTAAACTGAAAAAGGACTGTGGCATAGTTTAATGAAACATGCCATTTACACTGCTAACCCCTGCACCGGAAATACAGGAACCCCTCAAATATCAGTGAAGGGTTAATGATTACAGGGGAAAACCATGACATCCAGTGGCCAAAGACTTTCGATGCTGCATAAATTTCTCTGTCCCCTCTTCATCAGTCACCCATCCATCCATCTAGCTACTCATCTAGATAGCTGTTTATGTATAGAATGAAATTCACAATATTGAAATAGGCAAGGCATTCATGAACAATTTTGTATTTTCACATGCATGCATAAAAATTATCCTTTTTGAGAAACCGTGGATGCTAATGTATAGTTGATGCACAGATATATGGTATCTGCATCAACAAAACTGTGAGTGTATCTCTTAAGTACATACACCCATTTGCAAAGAACCCCTTAATCTTCATTCATGATTAGAATTCATTCTGTCCTGGCCCACTTTTTTTTCTTTTGAAAAAACACTCAGAGAAAAGTAAAATGAATTATTTCACTTAGTGAACTAATAACAGAAGTGGACCTTGTTTATATATGAATAGAGCACTGCATAATAAAAAGGGGGCCTTAAGGATGGGTAAATTTATTCATACATTTGTTGCTTCTCTTTCCTTGGCCATTGTCATTTATTACAATTTTTCCTCCTTCACGTCATTACTTATGTAAACCTAAGAAGTTATACTAGCGATTTATAAGGAGAAGTTCCAGATTCCGACCCTGTCACTACTGATTTGTAACTTTGACCATGCTCCTCAAGCCCCTGAAAATTTAGTGTCTTTGTTTGACATAAGGGATATTTTTTACGCATCATGCAAAGACTGTACTCCCTCTGCTTCACATTACATCCCTGTGACTTATTTATTTTATAACTGGTATTGTGCACCTTTTACTCCCCTTCACCTATTTTGCCCGTCCTCCCACAGCCTCCCTTCTGGCACTATTAGATTGTTCTCTGTGTCTGTGAGTCTGTTCCTGTTTTGTTGTATTTGTCCATTTGTTCTGTCTTTTACATTCCACATGTAAGTGAAAAAAATAAAATGAGTCTTTCTCTAATGTTATTATGGCTGAGTAGTATTCCATTGTGTGTGTTTGTATGTATGTCTGTATATATATACACGTGCCACATCTTCTTTATCCATTCCTCTGTCAATGGACACTTAGGTTGCTTCCATGTCTTCACTATTATAAACAGTGTTGCTGTGAACACTGGGGTGCATGTATCTTGTTAAATTAGTGTTTTCATTTTCTGGGGATAAATACCCAGGAGTGGAATTCTACATCATATAGTAGTTCTACTTTTAATGTTTTTGAGGAACTTCCAGTCTGTTTTCCACAGTGGCTGCACCACTTTACATTCGCACCAACACTGCACGAGGTTTCCCTTTTCTCCACATGCTTGCCAACACTTGTTATTTGTTGTCGCTTTGACGACGGCCATTCTGACCAGTGTGAGGTGATACCTCATTGGGGTTTTGGTTTGCATTTCCCCAATGATTAGTGATGTTCAGCACCTCTTCATGCGCCTACTGGCATCGGCATGTCTTATTTAGAAAAATGTCTATTCCTACCTTCTGCCCATTTTTAAATGATTTTGTTTGTTGTTTTTGACACTGAGTTGCATGAGTTCTTTATACATACACCCACAGAGGTCTCTATGGGTTATATATTAAACCTTCTATCAGGCATATCATTTGCAAATATCTTCTATTCAGTAGGTTGCATTTTTGTTTTGTTGGTTTACTTCACTGTGCAAAAGCCTTTTAGTCTGACCTAGTCCCATTTGTTTATTTTTGTTTTTGCTTCCCTCACCTGAGGAGAGAGCTCCACAAAAATATTGCTAAGACTGATATCAAAGAGCAGACTGCCTGTGTTTTTTTTTTTCTTTTAGGAGTTTTATGGTTTCAAGTCTTACATTTAAGTCTTTAAACCATTTTGAGTTAATTATTGTATATGGTGTGAGACAGTGGTACGGTTTCTTTTTTTTTTTTTTTTGCATGTATCTGTCCAGTTTTCCCAACATCATTTATTAAAGGGGCTATCTTTTCCACATTGTATATTCTTGTCTCCTTCATCAAAACTTGACCATTTTGTGTGGTTTGTGTCTTCAGTTCCAGAATACTCTAATTAGCTTTCAATCACCTATACCCTGACTAACCCATCTGAGCCAGAGTGTCTGTCACATGGACGGTTAGAGAATAACAGAGGTCTCCATGGGTTATATCATTTCTAAACCAATTTTTAAAGGCAAGAAAACCTGGCCAGAGAGAAATAAAAAGCACACACTAAAAATAAAAATAATGTAGCCAAATTCAGAAAAAAAATGAAGAACATAGTTGAAAATGATCCAAAAATAACAATTTTCACATTCTGGACACAGGAGAAATAGAGTTGATTATTTTTCTTTTGGTTTTAGTGCCTGTGGAAACTTCATCATAAACTAGCAGGCTTTCATAGTAATTTTGTTTAAAAAAAAGATACAATATAAAATAGACTAACCAAGAGAAAAATACATACACAGTGTACATTAATATAAACATGTTTTCACATATGAACACAGGGCAATTATCTATCATTTTGGAGCAGTTCCATGGAGCTGTTCTGTTAAAGCTCCATGGTCTGAAAAAGAAAATTGTCCTAACTTCAGATAATGCTTCATTGATTGATTCATTCATTAATCCATTCATTCACTCAGTATCTCAGCAAATATTTATAATGGTTTTCTTCTCAGTAAAAGACTATGCTAGCACTATAAGATATCCAAATCTATTTGATAATAATCCCGGGCTCTGTAAACTTAGAGTAAGACATAATTTTATCACTAAAGTATATAACTGCACTTAAAATATTTCCTACCAGCTTTAAGAAATAGGAGGGACTAGGGACTTCCCTGATGGTCCAGTGGGGAACAATGCAGGGGGCCCAGGTTCGATCCTTGGTCGGGGAACTAGATCCCGCATGCCACAGCCAAGAGTCCACACGCCCCTACTAAGACCCCGCATGCCACAACTAAGAACTGCACATGCTGCAACGAAGATCCAACATGCTGTAACTAAGACCTGGTGCAGCCAAAATAGATAGATAGATATCTAGATAGATAGATAGATAGATAGTTTTTTAAAAATAGAAATGGAAGGGACTACAAAATAGTTTATATTTACCATATAATGCATGTGTAAAGATGCAAATATTATTATGTACACAAATACACATATTATTAAAATGCACACATGGTATATTATTAAATCATGCTCATGGATTTAGAAAAAAGGAATTATACCTAATGAGAACTTTCCTTACACTAAAAAGTTTCGGGAAACCGTGAATGTGAGCTCTCTACATTACTGTTTCTATGTTTGGCAAAACTGGTATTACAACCCAAAAGGCAGTAACAGGGGACAGGATACAAGTTGTAGGATACAAAATTCATACACAGAAATCTGTTGCATTTCTATACACTAACAATGAAAGATCAGAAAGAGAAATAAAAGAAACAATCGCACTTACCGTCACATCAAAAAGAATAACTAGGAATAAATCTACCTAAGGAGGCAAAAGAACTGTACTCTGAAAACTATAAGATGCGGATGAAAGAAATCAAAGATGACACAAACAGAGGGAAAGATATACCATGTTCTTGGATTGGAATAATCAATTTTGTCAAAATGATTATACTACCGAAGGCAATCTACATATTCAATATAATCCCTATCAAGTTACCAATGCCATTTTTCACAGAACTAGAACAAAAAATTTTTAGATTTGTATGGAAACACAAAAGACCCCAAATAGCCAAAGCAATCTTGACAAAGAAAAATGGATCTGGAGGAATTCAGGCTCCCTGACTTCAGACTATACTGCAAAGCTATAGCCATCAAAACAGTACGGTACTGGCACAAAAACAGAAATATTGATCAATGGAACAGGATAGAAAGCCCAGAGATAAACCCACGCACCTATGGTCCATTAATCTCTGACAACAGAGGCATGAATATACAATGGAGAAAAAACAGTCTCTTCAATAAATGGTGCTGGGAAAAGTGGACAGCTACATGTTAGAAAAATGAAATTAGAACATTCTCTAATACCATACACAAAAATAAACTCAAAATGGATTAAAGACCTAAATGTAAGACTCTTAGAAGAAAACATAGGCAGGACACTCTGACATATACCACAGTAAGTTCTTTTTCAAGCCGTCTCCTAGAATAAGGGAAATAAAAACAAAAATAAACAAATGGGACCTAATTACACTCCAAAGCTTTTGCACAGCAAGGAAAACCATAAACAAGACACAAAGACAACCCAAAGAATGGGAGAATATATTTGCAAACGATGCAACTGACAAGGGATTAATCTCCAAAATTTGTAAGCTCAAAATGTGTGAGCTCATGTGTGGCTCAATATCAAAAAAACCCAAAAAAACAAAACAAAAAAAAAACACAACAACCCAATAAGAAAAAACTGGGCAGAAGATCTAAAGAGACATTTCTCCAAAGAAGATATACAGATGGCCAAGAGGCCCCTGAAGAGATCCTCAACAGCACTAATTATTAGAGAAATGCAAATCGGAACTACAATGAGATATCATCTCACACCAATCAGAATGGCCCTCATCAAAAAGTCTACGAAAAGTCTACAAACAGGGCTTCCCTGGTGGCACAGTGGTTGGGAGTCCACCTGCCGATGCAGGGGACGTGGGTTCGTGCCCTGGTCCGAGAGGATCTCACATGCCGCGGAGCGGCTGGGCCCGTGAGCCATGGCCGCTGAGCCTGCAGGTCCGGAGCCTGTGCTCCTCAGCAGGAGAGGCCACAGCGGTAAGAGGCCCGTGTACCGCAAAAAAAAAAAAAAAAAAAAAAAGTCTACAAACAATAAATGCTGGAGAGGGTGTGGAGAAAAGGGAACTCTCCTACACTGTTGGTGGGAAGGTAAGTTGGTGCAGCTACTATGGAGAACACTATGGAGGTTCCTTAAAAAACTAAAAATAGAGCTCCCATATGATCCAGCAATCCCACTCCTGGGCATACATCCAGAGAAAACCATGGTTTGAAAAGATACATGCACCCCAATGCTAATTGCAGCACTTTTTACAATAGCCAAGACATGGAAGCAACCTAAATGTCCATCAACAGAGGAACAGATAAAGATGCGCTAATACACACAATGGAATATTACTCAGCTATTAAGAAGAATGAAATAATGCCATTTGCAGCAACATGGATGCAACTAGAGATTACCATACTAAGTGAAGTAAGAAAGAGAAAGACAAATATCACATATATGTGGAATCTAAAAAACATGATAAAAATGAACATATTTACAAAACAGAAACAGACTCACAGACGTAGAGAAAGAACCTATGGTTACCGGGGGAAGGGGGGAAGGGACAGATAGATTGGGAGTGTGAAATTGACATGTACACACTGCTATATTTAAGATAGATAACCAACAAGGAACTACTGTATAGCACAGGGAACTCTGCTCAATATTTTGTAATAACCCAAATGGGAAAAGAACTTGAAAAAGAAGAGATACATGTATTATGTATAACTGAATCACTTTGCTGTACACCTGAAACTAACACAACTCCAATATAAAATACTGGATATATACTCCAACATAAAAGTTAAAAAAATAAACAAACAAAAGAAGAAAACAAGAAAAACAAAAGACCTAAGGTAAGATTTTGCTCCTTATGTATTAATAATGAATTCAAATACAATATTAATGTTTTAAATAAATATCTTCCCTTAATTATCATAAGCATCTACTTTTCTGCTTACACACAAAAACCTTACAAATTCAAATAATAAAAAGATGTTTCCAATTTGCACTCAGTAATAGACATATTTCGGATAAAGAGAATCTTTAAAAAAACATATCATCTATGTGGAAATTCCCTGGCGGCCCAGTTGTTAGGACTCTGCTCTTCCATTGCTGAGGGTATGGGTTCGATCCCTGGTCGGGGAACTAAGACCCAGCAAGCCGTGTGGTGCGGCAAAAATAAAATAAAATAAAAAATTTGAAAAGTAAAACATCATAAGTGGATAAATGTCTTCAGTTCAACTCACAGAAAACAAGCCAAATTGATCTAAAATCAGTAACAGAGATTTAGAATAGGGGTCAGCAAGTGTGATAGCCTGCTGACCAAACCCAGCTGCCATTTTTATAAAGGTTTTGCTGGAACACAGACACGTCTATTCATCTATGTACTGTCTATGGCCACTTTTAGGCTCAAACAGCAGAGCTGAGTAGTTGAGACGGAGACCACCTGTCTGCAAAGCCAGTAACGTTTATTATCTGGCCCTGTTCAGAAAAGGCTCTGGCCTAGAGCTGCGGATCTCAAACTTGAATTCGCATCAGAATCCCTGGAGGTTTGTTAAGGTACAGACAGCTGCTCCCACCCTGCAGCAGAGGTTCTCATCCAGCAGGTGGGGGGTGGCTGCCGAAAATCTGCATTTCTAACCAGCTCCCAAGTAATGCTGATGCTGCTGGTCTGAAGACCACACTTTGAGAACCCCTAGTGAAGACAAAACATTCACCATAGCTGTATCAGTTTCCTCTGCTTAAATGATGGTGCTGTTAAATGGCTAAATATATGCTGTTGAAGTAGCAACTTCCATTGCACCTTTAATCTAAGCATTATCCATCCCAAATTATTCTTATCAGTAGCTCTGAAGTGCAGGTAATCATTACCCACCTCCCTCACTGGACTGATGAGGGGCTTACGTCATCACAGGGGCTGAATGACTTGTCCTGGAATAGACCCCAAATCAAGAGTACTAGGTGACTAAAAGCCCAGATTTCTTCAGCAATTACTGGGCTCTCCAGGTCACATGTTGTTTTTATAGGAATTCTAGACTCGCATAATGGAAAAAGAACCAGAGGTCACCTTGACAGTTACCTTGCCTCTAAGGCCCAGGCAGACACAGAAGTTCCCAGCTACTCAGGGTCCTCAGTGCCATTCTCCAACCACAGAGAAACAAAAGGGAGCAACCTGTCATGCACATTCAAAGTTGGAGCTCTCAGCAAGATACAGGTGCCATTTGCTCACCATTTCAAGAGAATTCAACAAGGGTAAAACGACCTTGCAAAATAAACTAATTCTCTGGCAGTCAAGTGGTGATTCTGTTTTCTGTGATTACATTCCATTGTTTGGAAAAGAATTTTCAAGGCCAGTGTTATCAAGACTATCTATCATATTAGTAGTAAGGAGTTAAGTTTTTAAAGACATGATCTGGAATCAATTATATTGCATAATAACTTTACAATCTGGGACAATATAGGAGGTCTTTTCACGAATGTCACATCCAGTCAAAATACATGCTCGATTTGAATACCAGAGCCACCCAGATTAGTTACATTAGTAACCTTCAAAACTCTTGACATATATGGCCCTTAAAAGACAATCACGTTTGGTTAGTCATTTTAAAAAGATGAAAAGGAAAACAATAGTAGTTCTGAGGTCAAGTTCACAGTTAGCTAAAAGAAACACTTGAGAACACACTGAAAGATTAAAACTGCCATGTGACGTGTGAAGGTGGAAGCCAGCCCTTGACGAAGGGTTCAGATTTTATCTCCTTCTGCAATATGCAGAACGGCACCATTAAAGTTTCAAGACAAAGAATCACAATTCGATGACACTCGTTTTTCGTTGGCAACTACGTCTGTCCCTATAAAACATGCCCTTTTCCTGATGGCTGGCATCTTCCACAACGGAAAATTCAGCACGGATGAGAAAAAACATGAAAACATTCCCCCCCACCGAATTACGATGCTGTTCAAAGGCGTAATCAAGGCTCCAACAGACAATGAGCACACTGACCTTCCAACGCAATACGCCAACCTTCAGAAATCCACGACTGTTCACACCACTCATCAGCTGAAGTAAATCTAATACCATGTACAAAGCCATACATTATCCTTCTTAGGAGGAATAGGTACATTTGTATTTCACTTTGATGGCAATCTGGAACCAAACCAGTTCAGAAAAAGTAATGTACTTTGATATGGTGTCATAGTAAGTAAATTTCACTTCTCTCTAACACTGTTAAAAATCTGTGACACTGTACTGATTACAGTTCCAGTTTCCCAGTGGTATAATATCTCCTCTCTAGTTACCAGCCGCTGACCTCTCACCCTCCCTCATCTCGCCTGGTTCATCAGTCGTGGTCCTCTCTGTGATGCCCAGACCCTTGCTCCTCTTTCCACCTTCCTGCTTTTTATTAACGCTCAACAAACCATTATGGCTCTGTTGTTTGGATGTCCCCAGACACTGCCTGCTCCAAATACCCGCTGTCCTTCCACCAATTTACCATCATTTGGGATGCCTTCCTCTCAGACATCTTATATCAAGTACTCCTCTCTCTGGCCATGCACACTTCTATTCCTGTAGTTCATGTCCTCCTGCAAACATCTTCCACCTCCAGCCCCTTCACCTCTTTGTCTTCTCCCGTACATCGTCCAGCTGTCTCCTGTTCCTTCAGGTACCCAGCCAATGCCTTCAACTCCTGTAGTCCAGTGTCTTACACACATCCTCTATCAACAGTCTAATACTAAGTTGATCTATGCCCCAAATATTGGCTTGTGTGCTCTGTATCTGTTATTTACTTATCTCCACCCTCGGGGATATGCATCATCTTCATTGTAGATATGAGAAACCTGAGAAACCAAGCACCTGCCTAGAATTACATCAAAGATTGGAATCGGGCAGCCTGGCCAGAGCCCTGACTTGGTCACTAGGGCTCCCATTTCTCTGCCTCAGTGAAAAGTACCAACACGTCTCTTCTGGTGAATGTGTGAGTGGGGTGCAGGAGCCCTGCTACCCGTTTCCCCAGCAGTGGCCATGATCAATATATCTAACGGAACCAACAATCAGGGAGAAAGATACAAAATATGGAGAATTAAGCATGGAGAGAGTAAACCCTAGTGGTACTCTGTCTTTGGTTCTAGTTTCTTGGACACTTACTACATGCTTACACCTCTTGCATTTTTCTGAGTCTTTGGATAGCTGATGCTTTTTTTTTTTTAACATCTAAACCTTACATCCGATGACTGCATCCCTCATTCTCAGCCAAATAACGTACTTTTCTACAAAGAGGAAACAGAAGTTCTGAGACTGGAACTTCTTAGTGTGGGACTGACTCTTATCTGTGAGAGGGGCAGTCCTTTCTTCCTTATCTCCTCCTGCAAAGATTCCTATTGTCCACCTGTATTCTGGATCCCACTGGCTACTGACTTCTCAGGATAGTCATCAGAACTATTATCTATTCTCCTTCCAGAATTTTGTCCTCTCCCTCCAGTGCTTCTTTTCCACCCACACTTAAATATACTCATTTTCGGACTTTCCTGGTGGTGCAGTGGTTAAGAATCTGCCTGCCAATGCAGGCGACACGGGTTTGAGCCCTGGTCCGGGAAGATTCCACATGCTGCGGAGCAACTTAGCCCGTGCACCACAGCTACTGAGCCTGCGCTCTAGAGCCCATGAGCCACAACTACTGAGCCTGCGCTCTAGAGCCCAGGAGCCACAACTACTGAGCCCACGTGCCGCAACTACTGAAGCTTGCACGAGTGAAGCCTGTGCTCCACAAGAGAAGCCACTGCAATGAGAAGCCCGTGCGCCACAACAAAGAGTAGCCCCTGTTTGCTGCAACTAGAGAAAGCCCGCACGCAGCAACAAAGACCCAACACAGCCAAAAATAAATAAATAAATAAATGACTTTAAAAATAAATAAATATACTCATTTTGAAAATAAGCAAAACAAAACCTCTCCTTCAACTTCCATCTGCTTCCCAAGCTTGTCTTCTTTACACAGCCAGGGGTCCCTACATTTGCGTGCTTTGCTTTCTCATCTCTCATTAAACTTCACCTTTAAATGGAAAGAAATCACCCTAAGCAAGAGAGAAAAAAGCTAAATCACATTTTTAAAAAATTTAGTCAAAAAAAAAATTAGTAAACCTTTTGTTATAGCATACTTTTAGATTTACAGGAAAGTTGCAAGAATGTTGGAGAGTTCCCCTATTTGAACCTCTTACATTCATCTGGTAATTTGTTACAACTAATGAACTGATACTGACACACTATTGTTAACTGATGTTTATACTTGACTTGGATTTCCTTAGCTTTCCCCGACTTGGATTTCCTTAGCTTTCCCCTAACGTCCATTTATTGCACCAGGATCCAAACCAGGACCTCACATAAACCTTTAGTGGCCACAGCTTCTTGGTCTCATTCAGGCTTTGACAGTTTCAGACCTTCCCTGTTTTTGATGACCTTGACAGATTTGTAGAATGTCTTTCAATTCTGCTTTTTCCAGTGGTTTTCTCGTGATTAGGTTGGGGTTACAGGCATCTGGAAGACCACAGAGGTAAAGTGCCCTTCTCATTACATCACATCAAGGTCACATGCTATCAACATGACATATCCCAGTTGACATTGACCTTGATCCCTGGGCTGATCAAGTGTTTCAGGTTTCTCCACTGTAAGCTTACTCATCTTCTCTTACTACTGAGGAACAATTTTTAACAATAAAAGTTTCAAACACTTAACGTTAGAGTATCTAAATCACTAGTGAATGTGGTTACACCTACATGTCTGTGTGAGTTGTCCTTTGTGGAAGTGCACCTTGATTTTGTACCGGGATGGAGAGGCACAGAGACAGCGAGAGACACAGAGAAGCCCAAGCACTCCAAAGAACAGGGCCTTCAAGTGACCAAGAGAATACAAGCATCTGGGGTTGAACAAACATCCTAGGCTAAATGTGGAATCGTGAACTTAAGTGGACCGACAGGGTTATGTGCTCATTATTTGGGAAGTAAAGTTACTGTAACACAAAAAAGACTCTAAATACAGAAGTTCAAATAGACTACACAGATACACAGGTATCTGTCCTTCTTTCTCAAGAACTGGAGGCAGAAATTGTTCATGTTGTTACCATTATATTCCACTGGCCTGAACTTAGTCATGTGACTGCATACCAAGCTACAAACCAGTGGGGCAATGCAGAATCTCACTGGACGCCCGTCTGCTTGCTAAAACTTGGTTAGGCTTACAGGAATAAAGTATGTAGAAGAGAATGGATACTGGGAGAATAAATACTGGTCAAAACGAGATCTGTAACTGAATACCTGGTGGCAGGTTGTTTGTTTTTTCTTCCAATAAAAAGACAACACCTGGACCAAAGCTGCAAATCGAATCAGCATCTCGCTGAGTTTGCGAATCTACAACGTTCTCCAAGTCCCACCCACTCATCTCAAACAAGCGAGTCAAGTGGGGCTGTGACAGAAAACAATACACCTGACGCTCTCCAGTTTTGACGGCGGCCCTAGTCTCTGCTACTCTCCTCAGGAACGCAATATGAACCTTGTTTCAGTCTTTTAGTAGGGAAGGCAATTCTGTGAGCTTCTATTCTTCCTGCCACGCAAATCTTCACTCCATGGATTATGGAGACCCAGGTGCCTCCTGTTTCTGTTCTGACTGTGCACTTGGGTCTTGGGAAAATGAGCCCACTGCTTCTCCCCGCCCCCCAAAGATTCTATTTTTACCTGACTCTCAGAATCCCACTCTGACTGGGGGAATCATCTGTACTCCGGGACCCCGCGGTTGGAATCAGCTCACAGGCAGTGCTGAGTACAACCTAAGACGCAATACGTTCTCCTTTTGCCGTTTTCAGGCACCCCGGGAAAGGGCCACCAGCCCCTGGAGGGAGGCCAGAGGAGGATTTGTAGTTCATCCCCGAGCATCGTCTCAGGTACCTGGTCTAGGCAGCGTGGCTTGCCCTTCACACCAAAGTCTTGAGGTTGACTGAGAGATGAAGACTGCTTCTGCACTTAACCTGGCTTCTGGTTACTAGTCCTAAGGTGCGTCACGTGCACAGGTCAGGCAGGACAGTAGCAAAATTCTTAAACTCTCCGTCACAGAGAAAATGAAAAGAGGATGAGGTGGACGGTAAGTAATGAGGGGACCTGATATGAGGCCTGACAACAACTAGGAACGTGGAAAATTCACACATCTTGTCCTTACACCCTGCTTGGGTATAAGGTTGGGACCTTCTGACCTAACAGTGTCAGATCTCTGTAACATGCTCGGCAAAAGCTACACTGTGCTATCACGCTGAAGTGACTGAACTCAGGAATCCACCGTAGCCAGCAGTGGTAAGACACAGTTATGCCGAGCCTGCTGCGCCAAATATGAATGTATAATACCTCTCCACAAGCAGGAAAACACACTAGCAATAATGCCGCATTCTGAGCTTTTGGAGTGGTTTTTATAGGTATTATAGTTCAACTACATACACTCAACCAGTACTTCATCACTTACCCATCTAAATGACAAATAGGGGAAAACATAAAGGAAAACATACCCATAATTTTCTGAGTTACAGACGAAATGCAGTTAATGATAACCATTTCAATATCCAAACTTAACTTCTTAATTTCAAAACTAAAATTACAACTGAAATAAATTTTGTAGTGTAAGTTAAAAGAGTCTGACATTCCGAAGGAGTCTGAAATGAATGTATGTATCTTGATCATTTGCTGAATTTACTGAAACAATGTTTTGGATGTCTTGAAAACGTTTCACCTTCTTTTTAGCCTAATTAGTAATCAACAACTTGATTTACTCATTTATTGGTGAAAAGAAATGGGGAGGGCTTTGTTCTGTTACATAGGAAACATTATTTTTAGTAAACAAACATCAAAATACGTTTCCTCTGTGAATGTAGGGCAAAATCTTCAAACACCATCTGTGCCTTTCCCTATGTGAGTGACACACTGACAGATTCAATTTAGTTTTAAGATCCGCTCTGGCACTGACAGAACGTTAAGCATTCCATTGCTATAGATGTGCACCGTTTTCATTTTTCAATTTTGTTCTTCCTAATAATGAAGTTCCAACTAAACAGCTAGCCAAGTAAATGCCATGTGAGTGTTCAAGGCTGATGGATTACACTCGGTAATTCTGGTTAATGAGGCACTAAAATGATGAGCAGAGAGACCAAGGAACTGGTGACAGCTCGGCAGTGCTGATGACTTCTCCAGGGATAGATACCAGGAGAAGCACTCAGGAATACATAGTCTACACACTCTGTAAACAACAAGGGCATTAACTTATCAGGTCAACAGGCAGATTTCAAGAGTGGAGAGGAAAACTTACCTTAGGGCATCCCTGAAGCTCCTGCACTCACCTGTACCTCTCATCCCATGGAAATCAAAGCCTTCTCTTTCTTCAGGTGACTGGAGTTGGTTTTCACTCTCCTGAAACCAGAGGTTTCCTGATCAGTACAGCTAACTCACCAAGCTGAATTATCCCCTTTGTTGTGTATTGGTTTGATATGATTTCCAGCGCACTTGCTCATGACAACAACAAAGTTGTGATTATAAGTTGTTCTGATGTACAAGAGAAATTGTTGTCAGGACGTCATCACGCATGCATGTGGTTAACAACAAAAACATAGGAAGCAGCAGCAGCTAGGGCAGGGGCCTTTCAGACTATACACACCCAGAGTCCGTGAGGACTGTCCCAGGGTGTTGGGTCTGGGCAAGGCGACTGCTGACCTGAATGGCTCTCTGAAGACCCGGGGGCATCAGCTCCAGCCTGGGCAAGGCGACTCTTTGCCGGCAGTGCTGGAAACCATGCAGCAGCCCCAGGAAGGAGGTAATCTCACCCACAACACCTGCACCTTCACTCCCTGGCAAGGCGCTCCAGCAACAAGGATTTTCACTTTGGACCCATCGCCAGCACCGACACATGGCTCTCAGTTGGCCAAGCAACTCTTCAGAGAAGCAACTCAGAGAAAGGTACACCTCAATTAAACTTGGACTCTATTCCTTTCATCGTCCCCTTGCCTGGAACAATAGTGTGATTAATCTATTATTGGTTTGGAGTATGTTACTTCTTTAGTGGCTTATTAAGAGACATTATCCTGTACTCTATTGGCTTGTGAAATTGCGGGTTAATTTCTGCAGTGAACCTGTGTTAAATAAATTACTGGCAAAGACAATCTCAGTCTCTGAGCATAATTTGCTGCCCGACAAAACACCCTTCTAAAGAGCATGGTTTCCTTTTATGATTAAATGTTTGCTATCCATAAAAACTGACCTGGGGAAGACCTAAGAAATCTTTTACTTCCTAGACTGGGGCAACAAGAACAGAAATGATGGGAAGGTTTTGTATGAATTTCACAATGGTTAAGACCAGGAAACTGACAACGTTGATATCTGCTGATACAGAACTCAGTAATGGTTTTAATGGTAACTCAAGGTTTTTACCTCTTTCAGAAATAAACATGCAAGTAACAAGTCAACACATATAATTCTCCTGTTTAAACCTTAATTAGGAAAAATGCCCTAGGATATTATTTTAGAAACATGAAGAACCATAGGCTTCTTTCAGCTTCTTAGCTTGCCTTATTTTGACATCAAATTGCATGTAATTGTCCCTGCATGTGTCTGCATGGACTCATATAAAGACAAGTGAATTTAGTAATTGCAAGATACTACCTTTTTAATTGAATTTATCAGTAAGTTTGAATCTATAGCCCCTGGATAGCACTGGGATGAGAAAAAAATCACTGATTTTATTTCCTCGGGCAGCAAGGGGTCAACGGTGTCTGGCCTATTTCACCATCACATTACATTAGAGTCTGCACTTTTAATGGTTCCATTTTTAACAGGGCTGTAAACCGAAATGCAAAGCTGTTCTCTGTAAAGGTTTGCAAAGTTATATATATATTGATCAAACTACATTCACTCAGTTTCTATTTAGAATGTGGCTTAATGGAATCATTTTCCTGCACCTGCTTTGATGTAACACGGCTGAGAAATCCTGCATCAGAAGATGGGGTAGAATCGCATGGAGAGGAAATGCCCAGAGAGGCTGCCTACCCTTGCTGGTATCTTGCCTATCGGGGTCGTCCATCCCGGGAGAGGAAGGAGGAGTCGGCAGAGATGACCGAAGGGTATCTGCGCTGGGCCATCCCTTGAGAGGCCGGCACAGAGCCCTATCCAACTCGTGCCATACTCTCCTGAGCGTTCTAACGCCCCTGACCAGGTAGAGTCTGCTCCCTGGGGCAGCACATGTTCTTTCTGCACCCCTGGTTCCCAGCACAGACCTACGCACGAGGCAGACACTTCATGAACATTTCCCGAAGCAACGGAGAGTGTTTCCATTCCTAACACCAATGACTAGGACAAATACTTGGACCTTTTCTTTTTTCTTTCTTCAGTTAAACACAGAGTGAGTACTATCTACAGGCATTTTCTTTTACTGCCATTCCCACTTTTCTCTTGGTTGAAAATGATAGCACCACTTAATCCCTTCGTCCTTTATTTATAAATTCCTTATGGAACACCAATAGATTAGTAAAACGAGGGTCCCTTTGAATTGCACTGCCCTCTACTCCTAATTTCCTATTGCCTATTTTTATTTGAATAAGAGCTCAAATACATTACAAACTTAGAGCATCACCATGGTAAATATTTTACTTGCGTGATTTATGAAGGCCCACAGGTTAGTGACAATTACTATCCCCGTTTGACATTTGTCATCCAGTGCAGAGACGTTCAGATACAGAGCCCCGAGGCGGAGGCCTGCAGTTCCCACCCGGGCAGTCGGCCTGCGGTCCCCCTCCCCTTCCCCAGCACTCTATTATGTCTCCCCTCCAAGCTCGTGCATGAAAGGCTGCAGTGCGTTGTATGAGGTGGTTATTTCATCCCCGTCTCACAGTCAGGACTGAAATCCCGCGTGGTTAAGCAAGCTGGCTCAGACCACCCCGCCCCCCAGCAGGAAATGGCAGAGTCGGGACTCAGGCTGTTTGAC
Source organism: Grampus griseus (assembly GCF_964374135.1). Classification (NCBI taxonomy): domain Eukaryota; kingdom Metazoa; phylum Chordata; class Mammalia; order Artiodactyla; family Delphinidae; genus Grampus; species Grampus griseus. The sequence goes on along the minus strand of NC_139016.1, from coordinate 5,533,916 downwards.
TTGTCATGCTTCCAGCGCCCTCGCTGCAACAGTGCGCTTTCTGTGTGCCCAGTCGTCAACCAGCCACCAGCGCAGACACCTACAACTGTGCTTTGAAAGGCATGACACCCCTTTTCCCAGTTCCTTGTGGGGAGAGGGCACTGGCATGGACAAGACTGTCAAGCCAAATGAGGCTAGTTACTCTGTTATTGCTCTCGGATAACCAGGTCACGTTCTCCAAAGAAACCTCAAAAAAAAAAACCTTAAAAAGCAGACCCTATTATGTCCTCATCTGTTGCCTCAAATGTTTTCACCTGGAGCAGGCGCAACACTGACTTGCAGAACTGAGTTGTGTCTTGTCTAAAACAATTTCAGTCTCCTCCCCAATCGGGTTTTCAGGAAGGACAGAAGAACATCTTTGAAAAGTACTAGGGCTAGCTATTTGCAAACAGCAGACGCATCCGAAGAAACGGGCGTGTTTTCTTTAAATGTCTGACATGCTAATACCTCCGAGACCTCTCCTAGGCGGTTGGTTTCACCATGTGATTTGCTTTGCCAGGCATATTCTATTTGGTTTCCTACTCATCAGCAGAGCACTCTAGACTTCAAAGGCCCCTCAACATCGGTTGACTTGAGTCAGAAATCTTTGGCATTCACACAGCATGAGTCATGGCACCCAAGAGTTTGCTGGAGTATTTCTCAATCCCTTTCACTCAAGGGAGAGTGAGCGCAGCAACTGTCCTTACGAAGCCCTTCACAACTCTTGCTGCACGTTTTTAAATGGCTTTTGCATAGATCTCATTTGGTTTTCTATTAGGAATCCCCTCCTTAATTTGAAGACATCATTTTTTTCTTAACCTATTTATAGTTGAACCAAACTTAGAACAACAATAACAAAACATTACACTAAGGTATATTTCATGCCCGTTTAACTGAAATAAAAGTCAAAGAAAGTCTTTTGTATTTTAGAAACAATTATAATGACTGAAATCTAATGGAATTTGGGATTCAGTCTTACTGTTCTAAAATCAATAGGAAATTTTACGAATTTATATTTTGACTGATATTCAGGAATGCCAAACTTCCTACAAGATTCTAAGTGATCAGGAATAAAAATGTGATTATAGCTTGGCAGCCTGTAACAGGCCAGGATTCATTACATTTTCCATTCTGCGGGCTGTCCTGTTTAATCAGTGACTCTTGGCCCAGCCTCATCTCTTTGCCAGGCTTAATAGGTTGAAGTGGACTGAAATGGATTAGGAATAAAGTACCTTTCTGCTTGGAAAAAGCTAGATCGTTGATTGCACTTTAAACTCATATTCAAATTAATTTAAAAAAATACCGAACACGGACACCACAATCCCCTTTTTGCAACTTCCAGTCAACCATAAAACCACACAATTAAGGTATATATGTTTTTTAAATGCAAAGCAAATTTCATTTTTTAAAACAAGTTACTACCACTGAAAGGTTACGTTCCCTGCAGCACCAGGCCCGAAGCATTCTTTGTTTCATCAGATGACTAAGAAGCTAATTAGAGAATTCTACATGTTTAACCAACTTTAAGACAGAATTGGAAAATGTGGAAAAATATTCTAACAAATGTGTTTTCTTGTAGCCTACGGTACCAGTCAATATTTTTACCAGTGACGCTGTTCTTATTCTGCTGTTTACTTTGGTTACAAGTTTACAAAAATCTATGAAATAATAAGAAAACTTTCCAACCCTTAACTCAACTTTGTAAACCTCCAGTGTGGGATTCCTGTCCCTTGGACTATAAACCACCTCCTATTTTTTTCCCCCTTTCGCCAGAAATAATTTGAGAACATATCCACTTGGTCTTTAGAATGTTCTGAAAAGAAGGAAGGCCCAGACATGTCTTCAATTTACAGACTCAGAAAGGGCAACTGGAGACTCCAAGCACAGTACACTGACACTGTGTTAAAATATCAGACTGGGGCCTTAAACAACAGATACTTATTTCTTACAGCTCTGGAGGCTGACAAGTCCAAGGTCAAGGTGTTGGCTGATTCCATGATCTCCCTCTTCCTCTCCTTAAAGACACTAACCTCAGCACAAGGGCCCCACCCTTACAACGTCATCTAACCCTCACTACTTCCCAAAGACCCCTACCTCCATATGCCATCCACTGGGCGTTAGGGCTTCCACATATGAACTCGGGGAACACAATTCAGTCCATGGCAGCACCTTAGCCTCCCCAGTTTCCATTTAGAAAACAGGGTCTTGAGAAATGAGAGCAGGGTGCCGAGTGTACAGAATTCTCAGAGGCTCTGAACAAGAAACCTCAGCAGCCATGGTCCTTCCCCTTGGAAAGAAGCACTCTGGGGACAGTGTATGTGTGTATGTGGGGGGGGGGGACAAAGCTGCCACTTTCAGGAGAGGATCCTACAGTGGAGAAGGGTTGTCCTCAAGAGCACGGAATGGGCATCCAGGCTTGCAAGATGGGGAAAGTGCAAAGAAGAAAGAAAATAACCACCTGAGAGTGATGACACACTTTCTGATGTGAAGAATGGAGAAGAAAGCGCTCCAGTGGAGTTGACAGACAGTGAGAGGCCCACTCAGTGGGACAGGTACAGCAGAGAGAAAGACACAGAAGAAGAACATAGTTATTCTGGAGAACAAGCGTGATAGAGGAGAGGAGAAAGGAGGCATGAAAAGGCGCTGAGGGAAGGAGCACACACAACCAAGACACCAGGAGGATATCGTTCTGAGAGCGCAGGTGGGAAAACCTGGCTGGAAAAGGAGGGATGGCGACAGAGAAGCAAGTCAGAGAGTGGGCCGTCACAGACTGGGTGTCAGGCTGCAGGGGAGGAAGGGCAGGGCACCGGGTGGAAAAGTGGAACAAAAGGAAGAGTTAGTTGCAGAGAAAATAGGACGGAGTTTCTAGAAAGCTTAACATTCAAGAGAGTCAACACCAGGTTTAAATGCTTGGGAAAAGATGATATCATCAATGATATTATCTGCACTTGGAGGTAGTGGGTTTCCTCAACTCCAAAGAAGCCAGAGATACTGAGTATTCTCTGCCCATCACGTCCTGGGCTTACTGAACGGCCAATGCCCATCTCGGAAACGTTTTCTGTTTCTAAAAACTGCACAAGCCATGCCGAGTTCGTAGCATCATGGGACCTTTTCTAACTCGCTCTCACCTCAAGGTCTTTCATTTCCTCCTTTCCTTGTCTTTCCCCTGCCTGTCTCTTCCCTCTGCTTTAAGAGGAACTGCACGCTCCTTACGTGAAGCCTCTCTCAAAAGCACCTTGGACTCTTCGGAGAAAAGGAGCTAAATTAAGCTAATGAATATAAACAAACGCTCATCTCAGATTCTGAAATGAAGCAAAAGCATCTTCCAGACCCACCCAGCTGAATCATTAAAGGTGACATTAAAGACTTTCTACATCTGCCAAACGTATAACCATCATAATAGAGGGATTCTATTGAGACAGAAAACGAGGCCACCATTTTCCTATCTGAATAATAGCAAGCGAATCTGGAATAGTAATGGGTTTACAGTTCCATTACAGTTCCTGCTGCATTCTCGCAAACATCACCTCACCTGCCTGCTGGTTCACTGACAGATATTTCATGTTTCCCCCAAAGTCTCTGAAGGAATGTTTTTTGAATTGCTGTAAGCATGATCCTTGATGTTTCCAGTGTCTCACCCTTCCAATAATTCAAAAGAGAAAAATGGTTTGAGTTTTCTTGATATTTTCCCCAGATGTGTTACCCTACTTATGTCAAGTTCAGCCTTCCCATGTAAACACCGAGATCTGCCACAGTCTAGAAGTTCAGTGTCTGGAGAAGCACATTAGTCATGCAGGCCTTGCAGCAACACATGGTCTCCAGTTCTGACCCTGGAGATACTACGAACCGTATTAATGTAGCAATGCCACCAAACCAAAAGGGACTTAATACTAAAAGGACTCTGACCTACTTTATTTTAGAAATAACTACACCAGAAAGAATAACCTCTATATCTCTGTTATTACATTTAAAAAAAATATTTCTTTAATTACTAGAACTTTAGTTAATAATCAGCTAAACATGTATGAGTTTGGGGGAGGAACAGGAAATCTGGGGCACTGGACTCTCTAGTTTGGTCAAGATACCATTTATAACAATGTGCACTATACCGTTTTTCCAGTGATGCCTAAGGTATTCACAGATCTGATTTACTCTTAAACGACAGAACACACCTCTAAGGGACAATCAGAGGACTACTGGGTGGGCAGAATTCGGGAAGTGGAATCTGGAAGTTTGCCCTCAAGCTGCTAAGATGCGGAAGGCACTAACACACACGATTACGATTCTTCTTTAAGGTAGCGGGAAAGTGTTCATCATGGCCCCCCTTCACGTTCCTTGATCTTTATCACATTAAAAGGTGAAATATTTGTGCAACACACAAGCAAGCAAAAGACTGCCGATCAATTCAGCTGGGTTCATGGAAAACCTTTTCTATTCACAACTTTATATTAAGTTCTAATGTTCAGGAACCACACGAGATGAAATTTTTTTCTAAATCAATCCTAATACTTTAACACAAGGTTTATTTGTGAAAAAGTAAGAAGTAACTAGGAGAAATAAACAGACAGGGGCTCAGAGCAAATGTGTTCTGAGATGAGTTTGGAAAGATGTCCAACAACAAGCATTTCACCTCGGACGTGCTCACTACGGCTGTACAAATGGAGACACGGACAGACTTCTAGGCGGTAAGTTACGGCTTTTTAAACGCTACATATGTGTATCACCTGCACTACAGGCTCAGATACATCCCTCCCACGCTGTTATTAAGACGTATCTGCTCAAAACGAATGTCCGTCAGCCCCAAATGCCCCACGCTTTCCCACTTCATAAAGATTCAAGGCTGAGCCCTTTTCACTGCATCCAAGGCTGTTCCACGTCAGACCGAGTCTTGTTTCAACTTTCCGCCTCACCCCCTGGATCGGCACACCTGCCCCCTTGCGTCTCCCCACCCTTCCTGCTCACCGAAACTGGAGCTCTAATCACAACGTCCCGTCTCCCTAAAGTGCCCTTCCGTCCCACTGCCGACACCCAGCTCTCCTCCAAGGCTTGGCTCAAATACTGTTTCTCGTATCAAGCTTTCCTCCAATCCCTCGCCACAGCCAGAATTAGTGAGCTCTGCCTCTGCGTGCGACGGAAACAGGAATTCGCTTCTGCTGCAGCGTGCAGACTCTAACGCTCTTGCGTGTCCCCGGTGGATGTCTGAAGCTACCAGCTGTGCCAGAAACCAGCGCTTCCTTCGTTATAGGTCTCACCCTCGTGGAGCCAGAACCCAGGAGAGCAAAGTGCTGGGCGTCCCGGGGAGGGGGGCGGGGAGGGGGGCGGGGTGGGCAAGCAGAGGGCCCAGAAAGGGGCAGCAATGCCGTGGGTCAAGCTGGCTCGCCTCGGCGGGAGGCTGTCGGCATCCCCTCGCGGTCAGCCTGCTGGAGAGGGCGGGGCGCCCCAGCCGAAACGGTACGCGGGGTGGAGGCCCTGCGCGCGGGACACCCGACACTGGAGCCGCACACGAGGCGACAGCAGTTTGTTAGTCGCATGCACTCACGTTTTGGGGGAGAAGGCCATCCCCCAGCGAGGGGGCCCCACGCGGCTGCGAGGCGGAGCAGCGCGAACCTGCCGGGCCTGCGAGGCCCGCCTGGCCGACACCAGATGCGAAGCGGCATCTCGCTCTCGCGGGAGGACGCGATTGGCTCCGTTAAATAACCTCGCACGGCGCACGCGGGTGAAACTCGTGAGGCTAAGGGCCGACAGGTGCGGCTGGCCCGTCTGTGGGGAGCACCTGCCAGGTGGAGAGCCTTTCCTGCCGGGAGGGGGGCGCACCTGGGGAGAGCGGGCCAAACACAGAGCCAGACCTTCCGGGTCCCGGGACGCTTACAGGTGAAGGCAGCACTTGCAATTCTAGACACTACAACACAGAGGCTGGCAAATGTGGGTTTTTTTTTTTCCGCTTATTCTAAAATTGTGTTCGAGTTCTAGGCAGGTGGTCCTGTCTGGAGCAACGCTGACGGACGTTAATAAAGTGTGGAAATTGATCAAAGTAATGGGGCGCCTTGGAAAAGCCGCATCACTACAATGCGTGCTGGCGTGCTACTTTGTTTTCTTCTTCAGCAGTAACGGCCCTCGGGAGAGGAATCCATTTTCCTAACATCCCCAAATCACCATTGTTTTAACGACACTGTTTTTTTGCGTTCTGTGAACTTGGAGGAAAACACACTGGAAAGAAAAATAAGGGCCTCTGGGTCCACTCGAGGCTTGCAGTAGAGGAGGAAAGACAAAACCAGTCCACAAAAAACTGCTAATAAAAAGAGATGTCTTGGGAGTGAAATAAAGGGCGAGCAGAGAAGTCATTAGGTGGACATGGAGCAGAACAGACACGGGTGGCTCCCGGCTGCATGGCACACGTGACCTTGAGCTCCTCGCACGGGGGTGTCCCACTTAGCACGTTAGGTACTTCGGGCTCTTTACTGCCTGTAAGAAACAACAGGGCATTTCTCACACAGTATTTCTTACGTCGTGTTCGGATGCGTGCTGCACGTAACCTCACAAGATGGCTTCCCGGGTGCCTCAGTTTTCTACACTGAATAGCAACGCCCCACGATCTCAGCATGTTCGAGCAACACGCGCGTACGAGATGGCACAAGTCCAGGCCGGGGGGCGGGGGGGGCCCGGTCCTCTGCTCACGGTCTCCCCAGGCTGAAGTCAAGCTGTGCCGGGCTGCATTTGCATCTGAGGTCTGACCAAAAAACACTCCATTGTCAAGCTCATTCAGGTTATTGACAGAATTCAGTTGCTTGCAATTTTAGGGCTGAGGCCCCATTTCCTGGTCACCTCTGCCCTATCTCTTCCCTTTTGCCACATTCTTGGTATAACCACAGGAGCACCTTCATCACATCCACATTCAAGGGGTGGGATCGTACAGGGTGTGGACGCCGGGGTTGGGGGGGACAGAATCGGCGGCGGGGGAGGGGCGAGGTTAAAATTCTGCCGACCACACCCTCCCCTTCTCACCCTGAGCTCTGTTTGCAAAACAGTACGCACACTCAAAATTCTTAGACCACTAGCAGACGCACAGAGATCGCTCAAATTGTGCCACCGCTAAAAATGAAGATCAACACAACACTTTCTCCAAATACCGTCTCTCATTTTTATGAAACATTGTACAGTGGAAGAATAAACAGACCATTTTTTCCCTCAGCACTTTCAAATTTTGAAAGCCCACCCCATCAATCGACAGCAGGTGAGAAATCTTCACTTTCTCTGGTGTACCACGGCAGGCACCCTGCAAGATGGTTCACAAGACACCCCTCAACTGCTGCCCTGAGAAGGGGCATCGTGACATGCAACCCTTTCCCTCTGTGTTTATGGGCCTGGGCTGTACCTTCGAGAACATACTACACAACCAGAGGGGACAACAAAGCAAAACAAAATTAATGAACGTGTTCTTAATATCTGAGGATAAATGTCTCTTGCAGCACTAGGTGTCTGAATGAGCATAACTGACTGACTTTGCTTTGTTTTGTTTTTTAATTTCAATCAATACTTTACTGGCATACATGAGATAATCACATGATTTTCCCCTTTATAAAATTAATGTGGAAAATTACATTAAACTGGTCTTGTGCTCCTGGTTTAAACTCAGTTTGCTCATGTGTTAAGTTTTTTATATATTAATTGAGTTGACCTGCTAACATTTTCTTCAAAAATTTTACACTTATTAAAGTTGTTGGTAATATCCTCTTATTACATTTTCAATGTCTGCAGGGAACTATAACGATATCCTCTTTTTTCATTCCTAATACCGATTTTATTCTCTTTTTCCTTGTTTGACCTTGCCAGGATTTTTTTTTTTGAACTGCCATTTTAATTTCTTTCTTTTTTAAATTGAAGTATAGTTGATTTTAGAACTGATTTTTTTAAACTTTGCCCTGAGAAAGAACCCTGAGGTTTAGAATGAAAGATGATTTCACAATGCCCAGTCACGGTATCGGCAGATGCCAGAGACAACAGATGTGGACACTTGTCCTTTGTAAACCTGCACATGAGGCGTTTCTCTTTTCTTTTTCTTCCTTTTGTTTTTTTCCTCCTCCTCTTCTTGTGTACAAGTTTTGTTAAAATTTGTAGAGAATTTCATTTCTGTGACTGTGTGATTAACTGTTTAAACCAAACACAGCTGAGAGCGAAAGGGAGACCTAGAAGTCATGAACACGGGCTGTGGATCCACAGAGGGCTAAATCAGGGCAGCCTCCAGCAAACTGGAAGCAGGGTATCCTAGCTGGACCGCAAACAGCTACATCATTGCCTTGAAGCACGTCTTAGATTTCGAGCCAAGCGGTCCTACAGCAGCCTCCTGGCTGCACACACATAATGTGAAATCTTCACTTTCTCTGAGTATTGAAAGATGGAAGCTCTAAAAGGCACTCCTGCATTCACTCATTTCTTCATCACTTGACAGGTAATTACGGAAACCTGGGATTCCCGCAACGAAGGGCTCCCAGCAATGGTGTATTAAACACAGAGTGGGTTGAGGGTTAGGTGAGACCTGACTCTAAGCTCAGCACGTCTACCCCTTTATAAGTTAGGCAGCCTTTCATATGAATAGTAATACCTATCTTGCAGGACTGTCAAGAAATGAGAAATTACACACATAAAATCCTTAGCAACATTGCTGGCATATGATAGGGGCTTAATGAAAAGCAGATTCTGTTAGGCACTGGCAAACTTCCTTGGTCCTCAAGAAGGCTCCGGCAGCCCTGACATAACGAAGAGGTTGCATAAAGGAAGCGGCTCCAGCTCGCAGGCAAAGCCCCTCTCCCGAAAGAATCTGCCACCTCTCAGAGCAGATTAGAAAAGTCCACTTGAGGCAGCAGATAGATGGGCCCCAGGCTGAGCCACGGGACAGCTGAGCTGTCCCCTGTGGACAAACACTCCAAGATGCAGAGGGATGGAAGAGCCGAGCCCTGCCCAGGTTAAGAGGTAAAAGACCACACAGTCCTCATACTCGGGACCTCCCCGACGACACATGCGCAGAAAGCCTCCTCGGAGGTCAAAAGGGAGGGGGCGCCACCCCGTGGTAGGTGACGTCAAGCTACCCACAGGCCTCTTCGCTAGAATCCGTCCTGGTTGAGAGATGCGCACGCACACAGGGGAGGACCCTGCGATTAGCCCGATACGGACTCAGAACCCGGCAAAGCAAGATGACTGGCCAGAGGAAGCGCGGCAGAAATGCCCCATAAACGTGATGCAAACTACCGCGAGGGCGTGACTCTCTGAGTCCATCCGTGTGAGTCTATTCACACGTACCTATTTTCCTCCTAACAAGCACTTTACTTGTTTCACTACTTTCCGTCTCTTGGTGGGAATTCATTTCTACAAAGCCGACAGGCCAGGCGCCTCGTCACTGGCCGCTGTCGCTGATGGTCTAGTGGCTTGGATTCAGCGCTCTCCCTGCCGCGGCCTGACTTCAGTCTCTGGCCGGGAACTGAAATCTTGTATACACATATAAAGGTTTATAGCATAATTCCTTTTTAAAATCAATGTCAGTAGGAACTATGCATTGGCTATAACAATGAACAGAAAAAGAACAAACATAATCCCAACCATTTGACATCGTAACAGTGCAGAAAATAACCTATGTCAGGTTTCTCTGACATATCTTGACTGTAAAGATTAATCTAAAATCATACTGATGGAACATCCTTAAAGCCAGAAAATATTTTGCAATATGAATATTTATACTTCACTTTAAAACGTGAATATACTAAGTTATTTACATCATTTCATCCCTAAGGCCCTGTCTACACATAAAAGAATTGAAACACTTTTTAATTGTAGCCACCAGCCCTCCCCACCCAAAAAGCATGTGAGCTCCAACGGCTTTAATTACCACTGTAATTAAATGAATTCAACCTACAAATAACCAGAAAATGGCTTTAATTAGGCTTTCTGGTTTGTATTGGTTTAACGGCTTTTAAAATTTTATAAAAACTAGGTAGGTTAAGAAATAAAATATCCAGTTTATCAACACATTTGGAATAAAAGCTGTATGGTGAGGTTAAACCTCTTTTTTGATCATTGATCCTTTAATTACTTTTGATAATTTAACAGAATTCAACACAAGACTTCAGAGCATTTGAGCAGAGCCAGGAAGAAGGGTTGCAACGTACAAACGTGACGAGGGAACTGCAACAACAAATAAAAGTGATGGGGAGGAAATCGCAACCAAAGGAACAGCAGTCACCAGTACTCTGAAGCGGGGAACTGCACGTACTTGTAGAGAACAACAGTCATCTTGCTTGGTGCCCCGAAGTGGGCGGGGAGGAAGCCGGAACACCGGGCCCTAGGCCAGGTGTGCACTATGGAACAGGTGACCTTCAATACTACGGTCTACCCATGAAACGGGAATAATAATATCTGCGCTGGGGACTTCCCTGGTGGTCCAGTGGTCAAGACTCTACGCTTCCACTGCAGGGGGCGCAGGTTCCATCCCTGCTTGGGGAACTAAGGTCTCACAAGCCACACGGTGCGGGCAAAAAGAAAAAAAAAAAAAATTCAGTATCTGCTCTGCTTTCTGGAGAAAATATCGATCAGAACACACAGGTAAGATCCTCAAGCAAACTGCGTAATCCTATTACTTGCTCTTTAGTCGCCCTCTTTGCCAGTTACGCTTTGATGTTGCATAAGGTTATGTAAAACAAGCCTGTCACAATCTCACACCACTTAAAAAATACCCTACGGAACATCTTTCCTATCACTTTATTTATCCAGACCCTTCTATGCCAAATATTCTGTATACGTATTTCCACATATCACGAGGCTTAGATCCGTACTGTCCGCACAAAATGATGCTCACGCGGGTCTGTCTGAAAGTCGCGTGTGAGAATATGACACTGTCGTTGCCTTTTAAGGGCGAGCTTGACTTTTGCATTTCTACGTGCACAAAACTCAAGCATGCTCTAAAAGACAAGAGCTTTATTTAAATCTCAGGAAGAATTAAGATTTTTAAAAATTATCTTGATCATACGTTTGCACAGGTGCTGCGTGACTCTAGAATTAAAGTTGAACTAGTGTTTTTGAACAAGAAGCCAAAGCCCATAGTTTCATCTCCATCATGAGCAGCAGAGTTCCATGGCACAGTGGAAAAATACCCATCTGTAGTCAAGGTTGAATTTCATTTCGGCTTTCATAAATAAATTATGCCTGTCATTTCCATTAGACACGGTTCTTACTGTAAATCATTACAAAACATCTTTGAGAACCTTGGGGCATTTCTTATGTTCCACTTCAGATATAGATATAATTCACTGAGCTGTTACAAGTTGCGATCAATGAAGCTTAGAAGATGTTTCAGTATTTGGAAACATAAAAATGCCCGAAAATTCTCAGGGAAACTATAGACACTAAGGTCAATGTATTCTTAACTGTGTTCATCCCTGACTCAGGGAACTTCCTTAAAGAGAAAAAAATGATGTTTGGAATTCTTTAGGCCATAGTAAAGGGTCTTAAAACCACTTGTTTGCCTAAAGTTTCCCAAAGTAATTTGATTCTTTGTCCTGGGATGAGAATAAAGTTAGATTTCACTTACTGCATCTGCCACGGTCTGACGGGAAGACATTAGCACTCTATGGGTTCAAACAGAGGCACTTTGCTGAAAACAAACTGTTTACAAAGGGGTAGGAGGCCCAGAAGAAGCTCAGAGGAGAGGGGAGATTGCTCAGAGATTAGTAACCACTGGAAGTTCCTCCCAGCCTCTGCCCAGCTCATAAAGAAGCCCATGACGTGGATGATTTGAGGTAGAATCTACCCTGAAACCCACATCCAGGGGGGGTTACAGAAAATGTAGTTTCCCAATAGACAAGGGAAAGGTGACCAGGGACCATCTGGAACACAGTGGGAAGTGACTTAAACTGCCTGTGTCTCCAACGGCAAAATGACAAGAGTGAAAAAGTAGTGACATATCCTCCTTCCGTCTGAAGAAGGTCACAGTGCTAATATTCTCTGGGATGTCGTGTGCCTGACGATCTGGGATAAGGCACAACTTACACAGTGCAGAGAAAGAGGGAGACGGTCTGTAAGACCTGGCGAGGGAAGCCCTGAAGGGCAGCACAGAAACTTAGAAGTCACCCTGCCCTTGAGGGAAGAGTGCAGGGTACAGGCTGGGTATAAGAAGGCGCACGTGCACAAATGGGGGCTGTGATGCCCACCTGGCAGCCTGTCAGGTACGTCAGATGCAATCACACCTATACCGCCGTCGTCGTGGCCGGGTCCTGTCCAGCTGCTCTCTGTGCTGGCCTTTATCTGCTGTCCATAACATTTGCGGGGTCGGGGGGCGGCATTCTATTTTTGTTTGTTTCCCAGAAGCCTTGGTATCACCCAGGAGAGGATGGCAATGGAATTCTAGAGGAGCACGGAGCGGGAATGTGGTGGGAGTCTGGGTTGGTCAGAAGGCAGACTCCCGCCTGGACACAGTGGGGTACACAGCGTGCTAGCAACCTGTACAGCCTCCTTGCTAAAAACTTCTGAAAATCCTGGCAAGGGCAACGGGCAGAAAGCGGTGCTAAACGAAAATTAAAATAGTACCACTCTTTTGTCTTATTATACCAATCAACACACGATAATTTTATAGCAGTATTCAATATCATGATCTTGTACTTTTTCAAGGAAATGGTGATTTCATTTATATGGTGCACAACCCATTTCAAGTTTCTGAATGTTTGGAAGGGGAGAACCCCTTCTTTAGGACTCTGAACTGCCAATCACAAGAGGATGCCTGACAGGACCTTCACAAGTGATTTAAACTGCCTGTGTCTCAAACAGCAAAATGTTTGCGAACCGGCTCTGAATGGATGGAGGCATTGCAGAGGAATGCCTCAAAGAAGAGAATGTTCAAGATATGAAGCAGAAGCGCATTAATGAGAAACACTTGGGTCTTAGGCTCCAATTTTAGCCATGGATGCCAGGTTAAAACTATTGACCTGGACGTGTGGAATACAGATTCGCTACACTGATTGAACCAGGCGGTATGAATGGATTTCTGGTTTTCGACATGTCTGATATCTTGACCAATTAGCGTACAGGCCGCCTGACAAATGAAGAGGTCCAAGTCTAGGAAATCTGGTGGAATCTAAAACCAAACCGATCAGTGGAGACCTGTCTGCTTGAATCATTGCTGGGCGTGAGTTTGTATCCCAATGAAGGATGTATGTGAAACTATATGATTTTTCATAATGCTTTTGGTTTTCTTTGTCAGACGTGGATTTTATTTTTCACCCTGAACTTACAACAGATCAAATTTACATCAAACCACATGAAGTGCATGCTACAAGCCTTAATTACACACACATACACACAGTCTGGCTTCAGCTTCCATCAACAGACACACACATACACACATTCACAAACGACAACAGGATGCATGAAAAACTTATTTAAGGAAAGGGACCGCATGTATAAGTACTTTTATTGTATTCACCAAAAAATAAAGTTAATCAAATTTGGATGCAGAATAGACCTAAGATCAGTCATATATATAATATATATATATACACACACACACACACACTATTTTTCTCCCCTGTGGTAATCTAAATGATTGTGGTAGCCAACTAAATGATTCATACTTTCTTGAAACTCTGCAAACGCATAAACTTGAGGCCAATCATAAAAATGAGGCTGCTGGGCTTCCCTGGTGGCGCAGTGGTTGAGAGTCCGCCTGTCGATGCAGGGGACGCGGGTTTGTGCCCCGGTCCGGGAAGATCCCACATGCCGCGGAGCGGCTGGGCCCGTGAGCCATGGCCGCTGAGCCTGCGCGTCCGGAGCCTGTGCTCCGCAACGGGAGAGGCCACAACAGTGAGAGGCCCGCGTACCGCAAAAAAAAAAAAAAAAAAAAAAAAAATGAGGCTGCTGATTTATTCAGGAAAGATTTATTGATCATCCACTACTGGGGATTAAGAGGGCTTACTAAATTACTACCAGTTTGTTCTTGGCCGAATTCGGAAACAACCGAGAGCGAGAACTCAGACAACTGGCATTAGAAATGTGCAATCCATGCCTGATGAAAGCTGACTTGGAGGACCCAGGTAGGAAAGGCAGGGGCAGGGACCCTCGCAGTCAGCCTCCACAGGTGGCCCTCCACCCCAGCCTCCGTGGGGGGGAGTGGCCCTGTGCGCAACGAGGCGGGGTGGGGGTGGGGGGGACGGGCAGGCCAGATGCCCGCCCTCGGGTGGAGGCTACCGCAGTCAGGACAGGAGCGGGGTGCGGGGAGAAGGCTAGGCAGACCCACTTCTTCCTCCCAGGCCCACCGAGCGTGCAGGCCGCACCTCTCCTCTGCGCGCAGAGGCTGGGCCAGCCCGCCCATCCAGTGGGATACGGGCCTATCAGGGCAGAGGCGACGTGGCCTCCAGGCAGAAGCTGGGGATGGAGACAACAGGTCTGGTGTCTGTTTCCCCGCGCTGTACAGGGCCCGGCACCCGAGCCTCTCAGCTCCCCTGGGAGCAACACCCAGGCAGCATTTCGCTGGGCAGGAAGGAGTTGACCCGCCGGCGGTGTGTGGGCGGACGCTGTGTGAGACTCAGGAACACACACGCGCGTGCACGAAATAGTGCCACTCCGTTGTCTTTCATACGCTGACCGATGCACCCCCAAATCTTCTCATCATGTTCAAAATCTTGAGAGTGTGCTGCTTCTCTCGGGGTGCAGCGTTTGAGAGCTGCGTCTTGTAAAACTTGCAGAGTAACGGAAGGGCCAAGCCAGTCACTACCATCTTCTCTGCCGACATCCTCCCGGCCCTCTGATTCCTCTGAGCCCCGTGTTTCCAGAACCAAGGCTGCCTTCAGGGGAGTCAGCCCGTGCAATCTTTGGTCCCAGTAGCTGCAGTCGCGGACCCTTGCGTGGGCCTGCAAACCTACGCGCTCCCGAGGCCTGTCCCTTTATCCCAGGCTCTCACTGGTGCGGAGGCCGACTTCTGCGAGGCTAGTGAGGCTGAAACTCTGCCTCCACTCCAATAGCGAGGTGCATGAGGCACTCTGGGCACAGAATCGAAGGGAGGGCCCAAAAAGTAAGACATCAGGATAAATAATATTTTAATACATTATTGTTTTTTAAATGTAAATTAATGCAAAAAAAGAAAATCCCACAAGGAACAAAATATTCAATAAGGACAGATTGGACCTTGGACTTGAGTGGCTCACTGGGACCCTGGCCCTGGCCCTGATAATGTGTCCAGTTCACAGGGCCATTTGTTACTGTGACAGAAGGAACACACTTCTGCAGTCAGTTGTGATCCCTACACAGCATTACTCCCAACCCCTCTCCCACGTTTCCCTTTGGTGGGGCAGGGTTGGTCTATTCAGGCATATTTATGGATGGATGAGTTGGGGTAACGTTTTGGTTTCAGTTTAGTGGAACATTTTTAAAGATCTCAGCATTTTTTTTTCTATGTTTAAGTTACTGCTAGTCAATTCTATTGGTTTCGTCTTCCTCTGTAACAAATTATCACAAATGCAGTGACTCAAAGCAACACAAAGTCATCATCTGAACAGATCTGGAGGTCGGAAATCCTAAGTGGGTCAGCAGGGCTGCACCCCTTCAGAGGCTCTAGGGGAGACTGCATCTCCTCGCTTTTTCGAGTCCTAGAGGCTCCTGGATTCCTGGGCTCCCGCATCAATGCAACCTCTGATCTCCTCCTCACATCTCCCGCTCTGACTCTGACCCTCCAGCTCCCTCTTACAAGGACCCTCATGATGACATTGGCTCCCCCTCTGAAGAGCCAGGATCATCTGCCCATCTCAAGGTTCTTAATTACATCTGCCAAGTCCCCTTTACGGTGTAGGGAAACACAGTCACACATTCTGGGCGTTGGGACAGGGACACCTTTGGGGACCACTATTCTGCCTACTGCAACACCCTAGTGTGGAAAAGGCGCCCACCACCTGCTGTGCTGACGCTCTTGGTGACACGACAAAGGAGCTAGACCAGCAGGCTTCTTTCTATATGAAAATGTTCTTTGGGTGCCAGCACTGCATGTGTATCTGCAATGTAGGAGACACAAGGCGGGAAACAGACAGAAGCCAGCCTGTGGAAACCTCTTCCATTCTTGCAGCACATACAAAAGGAATTTCCTAGACATCTTCCTAAATTTCACACAGTCCCAGAAATTTAAATCATATCCCTTTGAGTTCTGACACCTAGGGCCATTTTATGAGCTTAAACCACATTAAAACCCAAAGCCAACCTAGTCCACGTGATGCTAAGAGACTCTTGATAACCTGAAGACATGAATCCCAGAGCTCCACCCTCCACGCCTTCCTCAGGTGGCTGAGGTTGAGAACAACTTTCAATGCCACAGCGCTGTCCGCGGCCGTGTTTTCCTTCTGCCAGTATCAGCGCGGTACTCGTGGTTCTTGAAAAGCTGGAACTTCACACGCTCGTGCTCGCCCACATTCACGGAGCTTAGGTGCAACTTAAAATCCTGGCATGATTCCATGAAGCTCTGGCTCTGAAATGCCTTATTAAAAACAAAGGCAGATGATTGCCAGTTCCTGCCTCCAGAGTATCTGAAAATCAACAGTATGAAAATGGAACATATTTTCCTAGGACGAGTCCTTTCCTGTTTTAGGACGCCTTAGAAGTCTTAGAAGTGCAGTAGCAATGAGGGTCTTCACGTGTCCAGGGCCTGTGTGAATGGAGGGCAGGCCACCTCTCCCTATACCCTAAGGCCCATCCTTTGCTCAGGCCCACACAAGTATGCCCAGCCAGTGTCCTTCCTGGGGCTGGTTTTTGCATAAGGGAACCTCTCACTATGAAAATGTTTTCTGTTGTGTTGTCAGTAATGGCCCAAACTGGCATGACTCACTAAAGGGAAAATTCAAACTCTAGCAAAAGGCCACTTGGTAATCCCAAGGCCAGGAAGCTTGGAGCCCAACCCCTACTTGAAGCTTCAGTAACTTCCTGTTGAAGTGGTTCCCAAATTCTAATCCATGTCTCAAGGCTCCCAACCAAGGGGCAGAGCTTAGTATTTGGGCTTCTCAGATCATTTCACTTTTTCTTCTGCAAGGTAGGAGGGCAGGTGGATGGCGGACTGCCACCTTTATCAGTGATGAGAGTCAGATTAGAAGATACGTATTTGATGTTTATCAGTAATGGGCTACGACCGACTGCCCAGAAGATTTCATTTTCCCCCCGAAGGAAGGACGGTGCCCAGCGATCGCAGCCTCACCCCCAGCCCTTATATCATATGTGGACCTGACACCACACAGGCTCAGACCAGAACACGTGCTCTCGCCCACTGGCCAGGCCGCCTCCCAGAACAGAAGCGCGGAGGGAGAAGCAGAGTTATTCATCCCTGAGCCTTGTCCCAGAGTCACAGGAGGTACGTGATTTCTTTCCCCTACGGGAAGAGGGAGTGAGGGGCAGAGAGATCACGAATCCTGCGCTAGAAGATGTTCTTCTTGGTAGAAATGCAAAGAGACGGCACGGAAAGGAAACTACAGTCTCCCTTCAACACCTCCCTTGTGCCCGGAGTTATTCTAGGTAGCCAAAAATAAACTCTATTTTTTTTTTTTTTACTATTTACACATGTAAATTATTAAAGTCCATGTCAAAATGTCAAGATAGAATGGAAAATTCCCAAAATCAAAAATCATCCTTAAAAATAAGCTTGTGCCTCCTGTTGTTATAAAATTGTGTCCAAAACAAACTAAATAACCTATAAATTTGTATCACAGAGTCACTGGGAACATACAAGAAAGAAGACTAGGCAAACTGGCTGGACAGCTGCCACAGTGACCTTTGAAATAAATATTATGGTCAATTCTTAAGAACTTTCCACGTGGAAAAGGAAAAATAAATATCAGCCCAATAGTAGAATTAAAAAAGAAGGAAAGCAGTACCCTTTCTTACAGTATGAATAAATGATTGCCTTTGGAAAAACTCTGAAGAGATGCATTTTTCCTTTAGAAAGTATTTTCCTGTTTTTTGGATAACGCCAGTTACCACAAAGTAATATGATGATGATAAATTCCTTTTATGACTCATCTTTAAAATGAATTTAAATTCATATTGGAAACTATTTGTCCACTATTACTTTCCATTTCAACAGCCAGAAGTGAAAAATCTTTCGTAGCATCTCAACAGGAAAGATTTAACAAATCTGAAACTCACACAGGGCGCTTCTTCCCACAGTCATTTACAGAGGAATTATCTCCTTTCCCCAAAGTAATCCAAGAATCTCAGTACAGTTCAGTGGGAACAGGGTATTTGTAAAAAGAAATTTTATAGATATGTTCCTCAATACCAAAAAAAATGTGCCCACGCCTTTTTACATCAACTAAACCATTCCTCAAATGGAATGGTTTAGTCTGGCCATCATTTGAACAACTTTTACAATCTGGGTAGCACTGTTGCTGAGCGTTTGGAACTAGCTCTTATACCCTCCATTCCATTTCTGATTTACCACTGGCTTCTGATTCTTTGCCCAAAAGTATTGGCTTCTTTCAACAAACTTTAAAAGCAGCCCTGGCAGGATATTTCAAATATAAACAGATCCAACTACTTACTAAATTTAGGTCAACAGCATTTGATGGGATCGGCAAGATTTCCCCAACTTTTTTTCAACTACTAGTCCAGTCCCACGTAATAATCTTCTTTAAAATGCTTAGATTCCATAGTGTCTACTGAGCATACAGCATGCGACTCTAAGACAAATTAGTAAAACTATCCATATGGAAACTGGTACGGCAAGTATGCCACTAGATAAACAACAATAATAACAAAAAAATGGCATTGGCTTATTGCTTCGGTAGCAAGGAAACTCATACTTTAGAATAGAAAGCTGATGACCTTGAACAAACCTTGAAAATATTTGGTAAATGTGTCACATATGGTAAATTAAAAGGTGGAGTATGTGATTTTTGCAGGACATGAATGGAAAAAG
Organism: Grampus griseus; assembly: GCF_964374135.1. Taxonomy (NCBI): domain Eukaryota; kingdom Metazoa; phylum Chordata; class Mammalia; order Artiodactyla; family Delphinidae; genus Grampus; species Grampus griseus. Next base: position 5,514,976 of record NC_139016.1, on the reverse strand, counting down.
AAAGTTCTTATGTTTGCTGACCCTAATTGGTTTTTACTAAGGCATTACAAAAAGGAAATTAACTTAGGCAATAATTGGCCAATTTGCAGGCAGAGAGGTAAGGAAACAGTGGGGTGAGAAATTGGGGTCATTAAGAAAAAGAAACTGTTTCTGTCCTCCATCACAGGAATTACCAATGCTGAGCAATGCCTTTCTCAAAGGCCATATTTAGTCATTAAAAAAAAAAACAAAACAAGAGATCAAGCCCTAAGACAATGATCTGACTCACAATGTTGTCTAATATATTAAATGATCTCATGGTAGGCAGAGTTAAGACGAGAGAGAAAGTCTTGGGTAAACTAAGAAGTCAAATACGCGAGGCAGACTCAAGACCTTTTTCCAGAAAAGGACTCTGGGAATGACGACAGACTCATGAGCCTCCTGGGCAGTAAATAAATTGGAAACCTATGACATTTTTTGAGGAATTTATATTCTTAATTAAACTACAAGCCTTGCCTGCAGAGGAATACCTTCAAAAGCTCTCATACAGATATCAAAAAGAGGAGTTTCTACAGATCTACAGTAACCCAGGCAGGTCGTGATGGCCAATGTCCATCTTATACGTAGCCAAGGAGAGTGACAAACAAGGATATGCCTCCCAGAGACCCAAGCCGCGAAGGCACCACCAGAAGCACTGCCGTCCAATAAGATTTCATGATCGCTATAGCGATCTCTTCACAGTATCTGCTTCTCATTCTCCCCTTTTCTGATGATAGGTCATCATATGTACCGTGTTACTGCAATGCCATTTTATACGGAAGAGGGCAGGGAACTTGGCTTTTACTTTTTAAATCAAAAAGTGGGTGATGATGGGGCTTCCCTGGTGGTGCAGCGGTTGAGAATCTGCCTGCTAATGCAGGGGACACGGGTTCAAGCCCTGGTCTGGAAGGATCCCAAATGCCACGGAGCAACTAGGCCCGTGAGCCACAACTACTGAGCCTGCGCGTCTGGAGCCTGTGCTCCGCAACAAGAGAGGCCGCGATACTGAGAGGCCCGCGCACTGCGATGAAGAGTGGCCCCCGCTCGCCGCAGCTAGAGAAAGCCCTCGCACAGGAACGAAGATCCAACACAGCCAAAAATACATATATAAATAAACTAAATACTCACATAAAAAAAAAAAAGTGGGTGATGAGAAGCCCCGTATGGACCTGCGGAAGCAAACTACACCTCTCTCAAGAGCTGGATGCTCTCACTGCATGCGACTTGGGGTTGTCCTCCCTTGCAATGGGTTCCTACGGATGGAAAACAAGCAATGTGTGTATATTTCAGGGCATAAAAGATTGGACTTTGGCCGAGTTCTGAAGGTGTCCCTAACCAACCCCTCCCCCCGCCTTTTTTTGCTGTTGTTGTCCTATGGTTACGGCCACAGTATACTTTATTCCTGCTCTCCAAGTACAGATGTGGTCTGTACCTAGTTCTCAGAAGTGGGAACGTGAACAGAACTGCTACGTAACACTTCTGGGTCCTTACGGGTGCTCCTGCTGGCCTCTCTCCCTTTGCCTTCTTGCTGGCTACAATCTGCGACCCCTGGAATAGCATTGGGAGTCACGTGATGATGTAAGGGTCTCCTGCTCTCCCGGGGCCTTGGGTGACCCTCTGGAGCCAGATCTGCCTTCACGCTCTGGGTAGGAGAGAAATGCATGTCTGTCTTTTGGACTGGCTGTCCTGTGCTGTCTCTTAGTTATAGCTACTTAGCTTTTACCCTCCTGTAGTAAGAGTCAGGAAGGACGCTGAACATTCCAGAAACCAGAAAAGTTGGTCTTTACAAAGATATCTTGTTAATTTTGACCTGGCTTCTATTGTCTCTGTTCATTACTATCGGTGGAAAGAGCCCCAGCTGGTTCCGGCCATTCCTGCCATCACGTCAGAAGTATGGCTGAGAGAGGCCTTGCTGTAGTCTCAGGAGAAGAGTGTGCATCTGTGGTGGGGGAAGGAATCCACATGGATCCTTTCTGCTAGAGAATGTAAGCCATCATTGCTGCGTGGCCATCACTGTGGTCATTTGTCACACAGGGTCAGTGGACACGTGTGTCCAGAACAACCCAGAAAGGACACCCTCTGGAAGCATTCAGTGCTCTCAGTCAGCACTACACCCCTTTGCAGTACTCAGCCTGGGCATCGGGAGTCAGCAGTCCACCTGCAACCGACAGTCCGGTGCCAAGCCCGCCAGGGCTGCCACAACAGAGGCGCTCAGCAGCGTTGCTCATCACCTGTGGAAGCTGACCTCCCGAGAGCCCACCCCGGCTGGCAGTTAGGTTTCAGCAGCCATGCCTCTCATGCTAAGGTAATAGAATGGCAGGGGAGGCTGCCTCACCAACTGTCTCCCCACAGATCACTGGGAAACTAAAATGCCTCTCTGTCTGCCACAGGTGCAACCCTCCGTCTCTGGCGATCACACCTTTCTGTGAGTGTCTGACAAGAGGCAGGGGAGAAGAGGCAGGTGAAAGGGCTTCCGAGGCTACAGACATTCTCGCACTTGCACATGGCACAGACGCTCTCCAAATGGGCATTAGGCTAAGCGCAAAGAGGCAGTCACAAAGGGATGAACAGTGTATGACTGCGCTCATGTGGGGTCCCTAGAGTCGTCAAACACATGAGGCGGAAGAGAGAATGCTGGTCACCAGGGGCTGGAGGGAGGAAAGCACGGGAGCTGGTGCTCTGGGGACAGAGTTCCAGCTCTGCAAGATGAAACAGCTCTGGACACGGATGCTGGTGACGGTTGCTCACAATGTGAATGTACTTAATGCCACCGAATGGACACTTCAAAATGCTTAAAATGGCAAACCTTATGGTATGTACATGTTACACTCATTAAAAAAAAAAATAAGTGAAAAAAAAAAGTGACCGAGACGTCTTCAGTGTCTGAAAGTACACATAAACTGTGATACGGCAGCACAGCTGAATATGAACCAGGGTTAAAAGAGATGAACTATGTTAAAAAGCCACGAAGAGACATAGAGGAATCTTAAATGCATACGACTAGGTGAAAGACGCCAATCTGAGAAGGCTACGTACTGCATGATTCCAGCTATACCATCCTGGAAAAGGCAAGTCCATAGACACGGTAAAAAGAGCAGTGGTTGCCACGGGGTGGGGATGAGGGAGGGGTGCACAGGCGGAGCACAGGGGATTCTCAGGGCAGTGAAAGTACTCTGCATGACGCTACAATGACAGAAACGTGTCGTTATACATTTACGTAAACCCACAGAAGGTCCAACACCAGCAGTGAGCCCTAATGTAAACTACGGACTTCGGGTGATGATGTGTCAGTATAGGTTCATCAGCTGTAACACATGTACCCTCTGGAAGGGGGTGTGGACAATGGGGGAGGCTGTGCACGTGTGGGATCAGGGGGTGTAGGGGAACTCTCTGTGCCTTCCCCTCCGTTTTGCTGTGAACCTAAGACTGTTCGAAAGAGTCTTAATAAAGAAAAATAAGAGCAGTGAAAACAAATTTCTCCTCCATCTCCAGCATTGTCTAAAAGGATCATCTTCATGTTACGTGAATCTATGCAAACATAAACTGATTACAAACTCCTTCATCTCTAGCGTTACACAATAATGAAACCAAATGAAATTGACAAAGTAAAGCAAACAAAACCCATAAAATCCAAATTCTTGTTCATTTAATGTGATCGAAGCTTCTGCGCTGCTGACACCGAATGGCTGCTTAGAACATACGTGTGGATCTGGCCGCCACGTGTGAGGCATGGCCAACTGCAGGGTGATGTACTTAACTGCGACGCCCCCCAGACTCACCACCCAGGATGCTTCTCTCTTCTCGGAAGAACAAAGTTCACTCAAACAACCGGCACTGAGGTCCTGTGGTATTCACTGGGAAAAACGCAGCGTTTATGTACTTAGCCCATCTCTCTTCTCTCACTACTCGACCAAAGCAGAAGGTACCACTTGGCACCAGGGCAACTGTAAACACGGACAAAGGTACTGCACTGAGACCTCATACTGTCTTGTGTAAAGTTAGCCATCTTGACAATGCAGGGTGTGGTTCATTAATTTTTAGATTAAATGAAATCTAAAATGAAGACAAAATGACGACAAAAAAAAAATAAGAAGAAACAATGTGGCAGAAAATCAGCTGCATACCAGAAATTTGTCTGCAGGCCCCCAGATTAGATTCAATGACTTTTGGATCAATTCTGAACTGCTTTCATATTTCTTCCAAGAATATGTTCAAGTTGGTTCACAGGCAAAGAAGAGGAATAGTAGTTGACACAGACTGTAAATTTAGCTGTTATTTAATCACAGTGTGATTGTGAGGAAAAATATTTAATTTCTCTACCATGTTTTCCTCTCTTCAAAGAAGGGTCAGATGGTGTCTATGATCCGTTCTATCTTTAAAACTCTGTTTTAAATACAATAGTTTTTTGGCTGGCGCATCTATATGCTAAGTATAATAAAATTTTAGCTGCTATAAAATGATTTTTAAAAAACGGCTTTAGCCCTACACACTAAAACACTGTCACTGTCTAAAATCAAATCACTGTGAAATGGACATTGATATATATTGGGTAAAAATGTCTTTAGTTTAGTCTTCTCATTCATGGTTGCATGAATATACTTTTTGTACTTTCTTTAGCAGAGCTCAAAACAAAGTTATAGCGCCCCCATTAGTGCAGTCCTAAACTGAATTCATCAGCTGTGCTGCTCACACATTTCCTGTGTGTGCTAAAGGTCCTATAAAAATGATGTAAATTGATATATACCAGGGATCTGCAACACATTCTCAGTAAATGGTGAGACGGTAAATAAGTTTGTCTTTTCAGGCCACATGGGCAGCTCTCCAACTCTGCCACTGCAGCAAAAAGCAATTATAGACAATATGTACATGAATGACCTTGGATGTGTGTCAGTAAAACAGGCAGTGGACTGAATGTGGCCAGGGGCTGCCATTTGCTGACACCCAGTGTGTAGGAGGGACCCACTAAGATAATGTGAACGTAAGAAAACGAAGAATAATTTTCATACTCCTGTAATTGTTCAGATATTGAAACAATGAAACTTCAAGGTTTAATGTATCAGACTTTAAATGGAAATTGTTATACATTTCTTAAGTGTTTTAATGTATGGTATCGTGTATGAAAATCAACCTGATACAATGCAAATATATGCTTATTTCTCTCCTATGAATTATGCCTACACTTTGTGTGTTCGAAGCATCTAATGTAAGGTAACTTCCTTTCAAACTCTTCCTTGAAATCAAGTTGAAAAACAGACTCAAAGGATAATTTGATTTCAGTGAACAGTTAATTTTTCAGAGTATTTTCTTTTCTTTAACAAGCAATCTTGGAGGATAAAGATATGACAGCTTTTTTGCAAGGAAAATTTAGTATTTTTTAGAATTCTAATAGTAAAAAGTTCTTCCTTCTCCTTAGAAAGAATATTATCTGCTTTGAGGTAGTAGGTTATTTCTTCTCAAAGGTTTTGCTCTAGTTGGAAAGTCACACATCACCTTAATCCCACGGATAAAAACTTGGGGAGAGCATCGAAGATGGCAGAGTAGAAAGACCCTGAGCTCACCTCCTCTCAGGAGGACACCAAAATCACAACGATCTGCAGAACAAACATCAATGAAAGAAAAAAAGAAAAGAACTTGGACTTTTTGTCAGTTTCGAACAGGCATCTATGAAGAGAAAGTCCTTATACAAAATGAAAAACACAGCTTTAGCATCATGTATTAGAACGCTGCTTACTGTCTTAAGTTATTGTAAAAAGGACATTGACATATAGCAGATGAAATATGCCATGCCGTGTCAAATTAAAACCATTTAAAATCCCAGGCTAAGTCAGCATGACCGTTGTGAACGGAATTAAATTTTATTCATGGGTTAAAACTCTTTTTCAGTCAATGTTTTAATAAGTACAATTTCAATCTTATGGTCCATCTAGAACTGTTTAACCAAGGCACACTGAATAATAATATCTTAAAAGAAGCTGATCCAAACGGAAATGGTATATGCCAGTACCCCTAATTCAGAAAGAATGGTAGATAAAAATGTTCCTAACCGCTGACCTTGAGGGAAAATTAAATTGGGGTACAATAATAATACCTTTAGGCGGAAAGCCTTTGGAAGTGCAAGGGAACCCCCCATGCCGAACACTGCCCACTGTTTTCAATCTCCCTGTTGATATATACGTACGTGCCTACTCTCTTAGGGGTTCACAGAGATTCAGGCAGCCCGGAACAAGACGAGGAAGGAATTAAACATTTACATTTTAGGATCACTGAGAAATTTAAACCCATCTATTCAACTTATTAATATACATTCTTCCTTCAGAGTTTCAGGTTTGGATTTAAATAATCTATTTTTACGCAGAATCAACAATTGAAATACATATTTTTATTTCTGGTAAATGCTGGCCAGATAAGGAATGACGGGGGAAAGCCCAAACGAACTCTGAAAAGAGAAACAGAAAATAGATGCAGTTATTAAATTGGGTCCTGTTTTGTTAAGTAACATCCTGGGGTCTCAGACCTGACTGCGATTTTCAGAAAGCAGAGGTACCTAGGATGAATTTGAGATTCACAGAGACACAAATGATTGTCAGAAGAATGTGAGGCAAAAATTTAAGATTCCCCAGAAGAAACAGATGGGGAATAGAAGGATTTCTGCAGGGTCAGTTCTTAAAGGACAAAGAAGTTTCACCCCCCGCCCCCGCCTGCCAAAATCATAGGATGGAATGCCTTAAAAAAAAAAAATTCACATGTAAAGAAAAAGGGCACGTTTGATGTCTGTGAAAAATAAAACTTTTTGGACATTGGAATCAGTATGTTCTGGTACAACGTAACTACAAATTATGCTTGTCATAGCGGAGAAATGCTGAGTCTGTCTCATTCTCTGTCTACCGTACGTAGCCTTCGTCGCCCACTTGTGAACCTGTCCTGCATGTTTTTATTAGTAGATCCTACACTCTACTGTACACTATTTCAACGGCTATGTTTAAAGTGACTTTGGTCTATATACATTTCTCCTGGTTTGTCCGTTTTAGCTGACAGTTTCTTGATTTTATCAAAGGGAGTGTGCACAAATTAAGATTCCCAATAAAGCGACATAAGATCATTGATTTCAAAATAAATCAGTTACCGTAGAACGAGCTAGGGCTTCAGCGTCAGAAGATCTGGGTTAAAACGCCAAACTCTACCAGCAGCTAGGCACTTGGCAGCCCTGATGCGGTTAGATTCTTTCTCTCCCTCTCTCTCCCGGGTACATTTATCTGATCCAACTCCCTAGAAGATTTTTTATTTTGTAAAATGCGGCCAATATCTGTGAAAGTTCTCAGCCAAGTGAGAAGTCCTGCACGATGACGTCAAGAGAGTGTAACAGAGGTGCCGGAATGCACGGCAGAAGACCAGGCTCTAGACGGACGCTGACATGTAACCAGCCGCGTGCCCCTGAGGAAGCCCTGTAGCCACAGCGGTGCTGTGGAAACGGTGCAGATTTGCAGAGAGGGGAGACGCCCTTCGAATCCCCGTGTGCTGTTGGACATACTTGTTAGCTTTTCCCTCAACGTCCAGATTTGTAAAGAGGAAATGATACATCGGAGTCTCAGGGTTCGGTGGGAATTAAATCACATAAGGTGGTAAAGCACGGACGCCCGTCCCAGGGACTGGCGTCTCCTCCGTGAGCACACGTCCCCTCGAAGGCCCAGGTGGTGACCACACACCTGCCACCTGTGCCAGCAGGGGGCGCCCTCAGCAGGCCTTGCACCTGCCGACCTGGTGTCGCTCACGACTCCTCTCCTGCAGGGGGCTGCCCACCCTGCCCTGAATGCACAGATCGTACCCACCCCTCAAGGCCGAGGTCAAAGTCACCTTCCCAGGAGAGCCCTCACTGTCCGCCAGCCTCAGCCAACTTCCCCTCTGAATTCCCAGAGCGATTACCATGGCCTCACGCCCTCTCTAACCCTGCCACACTACCAAGCACTACGTGCTGCTCCCAAGGTTTTGAGATTCCTATTTAAGTACCGACTTGTGGGCGCTTCACGTTTTAAATCACTCTATTGACCCCTACATTCTACAGTCCCTCACAGTGTCGTAAGTAGCACAGGGCTCAACAAGTAATCTTTGACCTCACTGCTTATGACTCTTCCACGTGTGCATTTAAACTTACCATCTTTAGTTTGTAGCAGGTTGACAAAAACAGAGGTAACTATAGAACATCGCAAAATTTATTTTTCCAGCTTTTATTTTCAAAATACATTTGCTTATGCCTGTCGTTTCAACCTTCTACCCTCTCAGCAGTGAAAGACGTTTCAGATAGACTGAATTCCATTTTTTAAGGTGGGATCATCATTCATCAAGAGGTGCTGATCTGGGCTTCCCTGGTGGCGCAGTGGTTAAGAATCCGCCTGCCAATGCAGGGGACTCAGGTTCGAGCCCTGGTCCAGGAATATCCCACATGCCGCAGAGCAACTAAGCCCGCGCGCCACAACTACTGAGCCTGCGCTCTAGGGCCCGAGAGCCACAACTGCTGAAGCCCGTGCTCCTAGAGCCCGTGCTCCGCAACAAGAGAAGCCACCGCAATGAGAAGCCCGCGCACTGCAACAAAGACTAGCCCCTGCTCGCCGCAACTAGAGAAAGCCTGCACAGCAACGAAGACCCAATGCGGCCAAAAATAAAATAAATAACATAAATAAATTAAAAAAAAAAAAAAGAGGTGCTGATCTGACTTGACCAACATTTCACATAAGGGACACTGTTGCCTCTGTTTTTTATCAGTTTTCATTATGATTACTTCTCAATCCAAAAATCACATTAAAGATAATATTTCTCAATTAAAAAATCAAAATACACAGTTTAATAAAATAAATTTTAAAGCAAGACTGTATAATTTATATATACCTTAGTAGTTCTAGAGAAAAATTAACATTTAATTTGCATATTCAGATACCTGTTAACACTGACCTGTTTACTTGGAAGGTTTTGCTGTGCACATCTGTAGACCTAGCAGTTCATATTCACTGAACTCAAAAAATGGGGGGCAGTGTGTTATAGTCATATAGCTGTAGATGCAGCCAACCTGTGTGTGTGTGTGTGTGTCTGTGTGTGTGTGTGTGTGTGTGTGTGTTATTTTCCACTGAGGATATTTAGACACTTGACAAAGTAGAGAGTTCTCTATACAATATATTACTGAGTTTGACCACAGCAAATTCCCTGCCCAAGAACTCTTCTGAAGCATATTTTTCTGTCTTTCCAGGTCTTATGTCTAGTTCCCAGTTCAGTACAGGCAAAAAAAGATGGTGATGTTAAAAAAAATGAAACTGACACTTGCAGAAATAATCAATATGGCTTCCTGGCTGTGGATCACAGTACCAGTCCCATAGCTGTACTCACAGTAACTGCAGGATGATGATTGTTGTGGGAAAGCCCTACCTCAAGACACTGCGTGACGCAAAGACGGGAGATGAAATAAAAGGTAAATCGTTTGAAAATTCACCTGGTCTGACCATGTTGGAATACAGAGTTGGAATGACTAATGGCAAAGCAATTTTAATGTTCTTAAAAGTAACAAGCTTTTTTCTGGGCTGGGGAGTGGTGCATTAATTTAGCAAATGCAATAAAACCCCCTGTTTTGCATTTGAACATCTCTTGAGATCAGAGTACAGCAAAATCATTCTCAAAACTTACCCAGATTAATATTCTGCTTTATCACCGTGCTAATGAGTATGACTCAATCAGGTTACAATATGGGATGTGGTCGGACTACAGCATGAAGTTGAAACAGTCCTTATTCACCAACAATAGTTTAAATCACTCATTTGAGAAAGGAGGAAATATGGTTCTGCTTCTGGTAAGTCATTAGAATACTGTATCTGACCACTTTTCCACTGACAGATTAGCATATCTTCACTTCAGTATGAGAACAAATTCGAAGAGCTTAGACAAAGAGATTGTGACACTATTTTTTTCGACAAGCCAGTACCTTTCTTTTTTTATTTAGTTTTTTTTTTTTTAATTTTTTTGCGGTACGCGGGCCTCTCACTGCTGTGGCCTCTCCCGTTGCAGAGCACAGGCTCCGGACGCGCAGGCTCAGCGGCCATGGCTCACGGGCCTAGCCGCTCCGCGGCATGTGGGATCCTCCCGGACCGGGACACGAACCCGCGTCCCCTGCATCGGCAGGTGGACTCTCAACCGCCAGTACCTTTCTTATCTCCAAATGTGAGGCCCTGAGTATAACACATTCCAAACACCCTGATTTAGATGGGATGGAAGAATTTAATATATTTTAGAGGAGAGTATCATACCCAAAGTGGTTTAAAAGATGACAATTTTTTTCACTTAAAGTGCAGGAACCATTTATTCAAAACAATGTTCATATATAGAACACATGGCTTACCCAATGGAACTGGATGAAACAAACTCTTCTTATACCACTAAGCACAGCTACATATGGATTTAGTAGTTTTTCAGTGTGCTACCCCAGGAATTTTTCTAGGGTTCATAACAATTTATATGAGAGAATGTGTTCTGAGTTCTGAACAACCACTTACAAAGGGATTGCTGAAACTTTTCTAATGTAATAAACATCACCATGACAATATACAATGTTGCTTAATATTTGGGGCAGTCTTTATTTACCTTCAGTGATGATACAACTTGCAAAACCATGTGGTGTTAAAGAGAAGGAGTCTGATTGTCTTCAATGAAACCGTTATGAAACTGGGAAGGTTTGCCTAATGTGTTTGACTCTTAAGGAGTTACTTACGGGAAATAAGAAAAATGGTTAATAGGTGCTTCCACATATGTGACAGGAATATTGCAGAGCTGGAAAATGACAAAGATGTGCATTTGTCTTGCAGGGGCCACAAAAGACTTACTTAAGTGAAAATCTAGGTCAAAATGCACTTTGGAACCCTGCTCTCCTCTGGGTATTGAAATAGAGATTATTGCTTTTATATCTCAGGACCCTGCCAGGCATGGTGTGAGTATCAGGGATGGGACAGGTGACACCAGATTGGAAGACAGTTAGAAACTAAACCTGCCCAGTTGTTAAAGGTGAGCTGCTCAAAACCCCAATCCAACAAAGGGAAGACACACCCACTGGTAAGAAGAGAGCCAGACAGGTGTACAAGAAAAGCCAAGAGAAGCCATCCGGAAGGACGGTAGATCGGCCTCAGGTTAAAAATGCAGGCTTTGGAATAGGTCAATCTTGAGGGTACGGTCAGACTCTGCCACTTCATAGGTATGCAACCTGCACCAGGTTTTTAAACTCCTGACTCTGAGTTTCTTCTTACGTAAAGTGGGAATAACACTTCACATCTGATACAGCTGTCGTAGAGCTCAAGGGCATGAGGTGTGCTAAGGGTCTGGTGCACCACAGTGACTCATATTAGTGCACCAAGCAATAGGACTTGATGCAGACGCACTCAGGTCTCATGGGTCACTAGACCCACGCACACCAGACGAGGAGATGCAGCAGGACAGGGTGCAGGCAGGCAGCTCTGTAAGCTGACAGCAGTGCCTCAGGGAATTCGGCTTGGAACCCACACCGGTACCAGCACCGCCACCAAGGTGGCCTCCAAGATCGCTCCAGGAAAACAAATTCAAAACCAAAGGCATGCGAGCTACACAAATGCACCTTTCCGAGAAGTCCGCTGTTCCCTCCCTTCCAATCACCCCCAAGCCCTTACCAGGGAGAGAGACACTGGGAAGATGCTCACTGGTTAGCTCATCCTCAAAGCAAGGTCTGGGAGATTTCCAGCTTCTGGAAGTTTAGGGTTCCAGAAAGGACAGTGAGCTCACAGAGCATGGATCTGCTGACCAGAACCAGAAAAGGCAGCCAGCATGTCACAAGAGAAGGGCAAACTGGAATCTGGTTACTGCATCGTTTGTGCAAAACCAAGGTTAGACTAGTAGATGGGGGCTTGATGCCAGGTACCACAGTGCTCCTGCAGCTAGAAGGGGATTGCATTTAGAGGATTAACTGACCCAAGCAAGGGACGCAGAACATTGCAAAAGAGCAGAAAACTGGCTCCACCAACAAGGTAGATACCCAAGTGTAAAGGGCACATTGCCCGTCAGTGTACCAAATGTACCAAGTGTGCCCTTCAAGACCATTAACACATCTGGCTCTAGTTTAGTTCTCAAAACTGCTGCAAGGTGTAAAATTGCTTCTGTCCTTTCTCAACGGTTGCGTTGGCGTCTAAAATGACACGGTAAAGGTAAACCTCTGTTAACCGGGACAGAGAGGCTTCGAAAGATTTGGCGTTCTAATGACTAACTTAAACATCTCATGTATAAACATGTGTTGTGTTTTAACTACCTGACCTCCCAACTGAGATTTATGTGTCTCCCTCTTTCATTTTCCCTTTATTCATAGTGCTCTCCCAACTCCTAACTGTAGCTGGTTTGATATCTAACCCGTGATTGTAAAGGACGCACACCACTTGGCCAATAAAGATGGTGATAATTGGATGGGGGCTTCCATCTGGATTCGTTACTGAACCCTTAGCCAACAGTTGCTTTCCTCCCAGAACTTTCTTTCCCACTCAAGAAATTAAAACCCCATTGTGACATGAAAAAACAGGTGAAGGCTCAGCTCTTTTCAGATCGTCTGCTGCCATAGTTTCAGGGCTGCATTCTTCTTGCTCCATTCTGCAAAACAGTGGGATTTAGCTCCCTTCTAAAAGGTGAGAATAAGCCACACCACGAGACTTCCAGAGACTTCATTCTCTTTGCCTTTTCCGTAACGTTGGACAGGAGTTTCCCCACGTAAGTCAAAGGGGCTGTAGCAATTAGGCACAACAGAATCTCCTCCACATACCGTTTTATCGAATGACTTCCTGAACGGTGCAGCATTCAGAGCTGTAACTACCACATGGCCCACGGTCAGCCCACACTGACCTACACCGGCCCTTGCAGATCATCTATCTTTTTGCTCAAAGTAATCCACATAGGAACAGCAGGACTCAGTCCAGAGTTTTATGTTTTTAAATACGATATATCCAGAAGAGCGGTGACCACAGTTAAGTAGCCACAACACGGGCAGTGCACTGCTTTGTTCTGTTAGCGGATCAAGTTAATGCTGTTTCTCTCCGTACACGGTACACAGGGAAAGCGTTAATCCACTTCAGGGCAGTTCACAGAAACCAGCGACGGGAAGGCAATGTAGAGCCAACTCTTCTGCAAATGTTTATCTGCGTACCTACACGTGCCTACATGTAGGGAATCCACACTGCTGCATACAGTGTCTCAGGTCCAGCTAGTCAACTAACTATAGATCGTTAACTAGCTATCTTCTCATCAGTCAGGACTCAACAGCATGAAAATGCTTCCACTTTTTAATTATTCATGTTCTGAGTGCCTAGTTTAGCCACCAAATTGGCTAATGGCTGAAACTGCTGTACCAACTTAGTGCTGGCTTAGCAGTCAAAGGGAAGGAGCTACGAGAAGTCCTAGGGGCTGAATTTATACCAGTGTAAATAAATAAACCGTGGATGAAGTCCTCCCTCACGAGATGCACTTGAGTACCCCCAGCCATCACCCAATCACTGCTCTCAGCAGGAACTGGATCCCTGCCTGAATCAGTACTTGAAATCTACAAACCATGATGCAATTATATTTTGTTTGGCTTTCACAGAAAATAAATCCCAAATCCTTCCGGCCCGTTTACTTGAAAGGGTGACCTTCGTAAGATGTTCTCTGTTGGAGCAAAGCTGTCTGTTAGGTGTCCCTGGTTCACACAGACACACGACACGGATCACCTGGTGAAAATGCACCTACAAGTCGTTAACACCAGTGGATTCTCCCTCCAGACGACGCTCTGTGGCTCCCAGGCCGCTCATCGTCAGTCACTTAACCAGACAGGACAATGCTGTGCAACTCCACGGCTGCCGGCAAACCAGTTCTTCCGCAGGAACGTGTTGGTTTAGTGACTCGCGCTGAGCCATGAAGCTCAGGGGCCTGGCAACCACTTTTCTCCATGCCTCGGTGCCGCAATTCCACACAGCTGGGCCCACCTCAACTTCTGTCAACTCATTCACAATCCTCAAATACATCCAGTACTTGCCCAAAGAGGAAAACCGTTAGGGTGAGGACTCTGTGTGTAAGTTTCACTTTAATGGACTTCACACATGAAAAGGAAGCTGAGTCTGTTTTGCTTGTAAACCTCAAGAAGCAATAGAGAACACAAGTTGAGACACATTTCAGTGTTTAAAGGGGAACCAATTGGAATCGTGATATAGTAGTACTTCCACTAATTCTCCACATTTACCACTGAGGATAAAAAAAAAATACACTGCACTTAGAAAGTTCTACTAGACAATCATCTCTAAAGTCTGGGGAAGACACAGTTACCTAGGAATAAAAGAAACTTGTTTTGTTGCTAGTTAACAACTGAAAAATAATCCACGCAACACTGTGTCAGGTTTCACTTTACAGCTACTCTGAATCAGGGTTTCTCAACATCGGCAGTACTGACACTCGGACCCTAACCATCCTCTGTCATGAGGAAGGACCCTGTGTGCGCACTGTAGGCTGTTTAGCAGTCCCCCCGGCCTCTGCTCGCTTGACGCCATAATCACTACCCCACTCGGGTTATGACCATCGAGAATGTCTCCAGACACTGCCAAGTGTTGCTTGGAGGGCAGAATCAAGACGAGCTGAGGACCACTGGCTTACGGGAATAAGTAAACGGGAATGTCAGCGTTGGAGGCCTATCAGTTAGACGGTTAATTAGTTAGCAATTCAGGAATTTGTTCGACATTTACTGAGCACAGTGCCAAGCGCTGTGCAAAGTACAGAGGATCTAACGGTGAATAAGACATCTCTCCTTGAAAGGCATACCGTTTACAGGGAGGGGAATAATAGACCAACGGTGAGAACCTGAGCTGCCTCCGCAGAAGGGCTGGGCTGGCACCTGAGCTCTGAGGTGCCTCAGGATGCGCACGGGGCCACCACAGGCTCTTAAATTGGAGATGCTGTAAGTGGCCTGAGCTGTACCCCAGGAAGTGTTGCCGGTCTCTGCTGGTACAGTGGGTTGGCAGAGAACAAGTCTGGGGCCCCAGCAGAGCTATCAGCCTGTAACTATATCCCGGGAAATGGAGAGAAGGGAGACAGGTCGGCAGAAAATGCTGTGACACAATGAAGGATAATGGATGGGTGTGTGCTGGGGTGGGGCTCGCTGAGGGGAAGAAAGAATCCAGCAAGAATGGGTCTTCCTGTCCCGGTTCCGGCACGGCTAGATGGTGACCTTGGATAACCCTGGAGAAAATGGGGTCTGAACGAGGACTGCTGACGTGAGCTGATGTCTTAGCGGTCAGCTTCTCCAGACAAAACCCAAAAACAAAAACCCAAACGGTATTTTCAACATTTATAAAAGTAATGTTTGAACCACTCAAATGACTTTGATATTCTAACAAAAAATGTCTCCAAGAAGTTAAGTAATTTTTTGTAAATCAAATAAATTAAACTTATAAGCTTATGAAGTCTCTGGTTTGCAATCATTCCAACATTTTTTTATGAGCTTGGTGAAATACTTTTATACCTTTCATCTCAAATGTATATTTTATATTGGAATTATAGAGCCCATATGTTCAGGTTTTTATTGGGCACTGTTCTCTTGAACACTGCCCTGATTTACTCCCCAAATTAGCACAAAGTGGGTTTGAATCCTATGGGCTCCTCTAATGCCTCTCTGTATTTGGTGTCCAGCTTTCCCAGGTAAGGACACCCTTTACCTGGGAAAGTGGGATTCTGCTAACTAGGGTAATTTACTTACCCTCCTAAGCGTCTTCCCAGGGTGTCTCCTCAGCAAGCAGGCGTGTAATGTGAGACCTGGGGCACAGATATACGGAGCTCCTTTTCTCCAAGACTTCTTCTCAGTCCCTCATCTCGTTGGAGACAGACTGCATGTTCTCCGCGTTTTGTGGTCTTACAACCCGCACCCCTTATCCAGGCTGCAGACTGCCTAATCACCTACGCTAGTCTGAGATTACAACACCCCAGTCCAGCTCCATCACCAGGATGCTCCAACTCATGTGTTCAGTGTGTAATTTTATTCTCAGTTCTTCACAGACTCACTCTGTTGGAGGAACCAACACTCTTAGGATCATCTAAGTGGTCAGTGATTGGATGTTGTGTCTCTCTCAAGGCTGTGTTTTGATCCACTTCACAACACAAACGTGAGGCAAAAGGCCTCTGTGGAGAACAGTATGGAGGTTCCTTAAAAAACTACAAATAGAACTACCATACGACCCAGCAATCCCACTACTGGGCATATACCCTGAGAAAACCAGAATTCAAAAAGAGTCATGTACCAAAATGTTCATTGCAGCTCTATTTACAATAGCCCAGAGATGGAAACAACCTAGGTGTCCATCTTCGGATGAATGGATAAAGAAGATGTGGCACATATATACAATGGAATATTACTCAGCCATAAAAAGAAACGAAATTGAGCTATTTGTAATGAGGTGGATAGACCTAGAGTCTGTCCTACAGAGTGAAGTAAGTCAGAAAGAGAAAGACAAATACCGTATGCTAACACATATATATGGAATTTAAGAAAAACAAAAATGTCATGAAGAACCTAGGGGTAACACAGGAATAAAGACACAGACCTACTAGAGAATGGACTTGAGGATATGGGGAGGGGGAAGGGTAAGCTGTGACAAAGCGAGAGAGAGGCATGGACATATATACACTACCAAACGTAAGGTAGAGAGCTAGTGGGAAGCAGCCGCATAGCACAGGGAGATCAGCTCGTGCTTTGTGACCGCCTAGAGGGGTGGGATAGGGAGGGTGGGAGGGAGGGAGACGCAAGAGGGAAGAGATATGGGAACATATGTATATATATAACTGATACATTTTGTTGTAAAGCAGAAACTAACACACCATTGTAAAGCAATTATACTCCAATAAAGATGTTAAAAAAAAAAAAGGCAAGGTCTTCGAATAGTGAATTTCATTAGACACAGAATGTGTGTGAAGTGCTGAGTAATCGAAAATGCTACTCTCTGGAGGCTTCTGTCCATAAGCTGCTGAAACAGAATTTCCAGTTTACATATGCATGGATTGTTTAACAATACACCCAGTCGCAACCATAAGTATGAGGTTATTTAACTGTATTTTTAAATGCTATATTTCAGAAAAAAAGGAAAAATTCTACCTTTTATAAAATTTGTTTCCACAAATAAGCCACTTCCCAAACATCTCATTCTGAGAAAAAATCTGACCATACACTAGTACCTTTGTGAATATCACATGATACTCAGACGTTTCTGTCTTAGGTAACGAACACGGACTTGTTCCCCCAAGTGAGATCACAAAGAGAAAGAGAAGACTGTATAGAGGATGGGGAAGATAGTGGATTCAGTCTGGGGCATGTTGAGTTTCATAAGAATTACAGTAAATCCATAAGTTATTCTTTACATCTCTAAAATATCCATTCCTTCCTTCCAGGCAAAGATAGTAAAATGAAGTCATGTGATAAATTACCCATATTCCAATGACATATGTCAAAAAAAGTGAAACTGATCACCTCCCAAATTGATCAAAATCTACACCACAAACTTTCAGAAAGTACTAGAAGGAAAAAAACTAGTCTTGATAGAACAGAACAGGACTGACTTCTAATTATTTGCCTATTCCCATCCCTCTGAGAACATACTTGAGAGTCAGCAAGTTCTTGAGAATTCTTAATAACACTCCTGCATTTGGAAAGCTGCATAGAAAACACTCTGGGGGGTGGGGGTGGGGGGGAAAGGTGAAATGAAAGGAAGAAGCAGGTGAGTCTGACTTCTGTGCAGGAAGGGAAGACTCCAGGGCCACATCTTGATGGGTACCAAGTGTCTTGTGTGAGAAAGAGAAAGAGAAAAGGGCATAAATCCATTCTGGAAGAAAATATAAGAGAAGTTTAAAACTCCCCCAAAAGTTTATGTTAGCTCTTTGAAAACCCTTTTAAGAACACGACTTCCAATTGTTAAAAAAAGCTTAGAGGTAAGATGATAAAAGTACTGAATTGAGATAAAAAAGAAAGACTGCAGAACCAAGGGAACAAAGGCGTCATGATTTACAGAATCAATGAATAAAGGAATCATCAGAAAACAAGATAGGGTGGACCATAAACTGGATTTAAAGGAAAGCTTTAAAGGAAAGCCATCAGAGAACCACAATGAATGAGCTGAAAAGGACAATGTGATTGAAGTAAAATCTGAAAGAGAGATGACGACCATTAAGAAGTATTAAGATGGGGCTTCCCTGGTGGCGCAGTGGTTGAGAGCCCGCCTGTCAATGCAGGGGACGCGGGTTCGTGCCCCAGTCCGGGAGGATCCCACATGCTGCGGAGCGGCTGGGCCCGTGAGCCATGGCCACTGAGCCTGCACATCCAGAGCCTGTGCTCCACAACGGGAGAGGCCAGAACAGTGAGAGGCCCACGTATCACAAAAAAAAAAAAAAAAAAAAGAAGGATTAAGATGATCCAATGAAAAGATTAAGGACTGCCCCCAAATAAAGTAGGATTTTGAAACACATGAATTTGTGGATACGTACATATTATAGTTAAAATATTTTAAAACCTTTACAAGAAGAACAAGTGTCACTTTTACAAGCTGATTTCCTTGAGGAGGGAGGAGAAGAATGGGAGAATGTCAGTGTAACTTTTTTTTTCATAGCACATCAGAACACTGCAATATAACATCAGGTTTCAGTATTAAGTCTCTTGGTTGTTCATCACACGCGTGTATCTTTTTTTAAAATCTGAAGCAAATATGGTGAAAATGATTTAAAAAATATGTGAAATCAAGGCATTTACATTGTTTAATACATTAAACTGTGAAATGGATGATTATGAAAAAAATAATTTTCTCCTGAAATAATATAAAAGGAAACACGCGAATCCAAAGAACATAAGTTTGGGGAGAGATCAGGTAAGACTTAACGGCGCTGGGATACATTCCAAAGCTTTTGCTTTAAGGATAAAAAGCCATTCAGGTGTTTAGACAGAAAAGAGAGACACCTTCACTGGAGGAGGAGAAAGTCAGGTTAGGCTCAGACTTCAAAGTCAGAAGACAACAGCGAGGTATCTATAGTTTTCAGCGGGGAAATGTGTCACCCAGTAATTTTATACTCCGAGGGTATTAAAAGGAATATAAGAGTAGCAGGCACGCTGAGGTGCCAGAGAACCACACCCTCCCTCTCTACAGCCTCCATGTCAACCAAAACCTGTGTCTGGAGAGGGCAGGACACGCAGCTTCTCTGGAACAAAAGCACCCTGATGTGCAGAGCAAAGGACAGCCGCGGGTAACACCCTCTCAGTTGAATCCTGGGACCACACTTAGAAACAAATGTTTCCATTTCCCACCATGTTTCCCACCCAGCACAGGTGTTTGACAGCTCAAGCCGCAGCGGCAACAACACAAAGCAGAATAAAACAGCAACGAACAACACAACACTAAAGATAGGGTCCCTCCACTCAGGCTGAAGGACGTGCGCTACCTCGTGCAATCCTCAGAAGCCCCGGAGGGAAACACCAGTTCACACACAGATGAGCTAACTGGGGAGAGAAACTTCCTATGTTGCTCAAGGTCACATAGAAAATTAGTGGCAAAACCTAACTTTGGATCTCGGTCTCAGTCCAAACCCGTAACTACTACAGTACCGAACATGAAAAACCACACGATGCTCTCAGAATTGCTGAATTTCAGACTTCAGGAAATAAGGAGAGAAAGATTTTTCAAGAGTTGTTTTCAACACCTTGGAATTACATACCATACACAGGTATGGATAATCACACAGGGAACAAGTGTAAGGTGTTGGGAAAATCCACAGCTGAGCTGAGTCTCTCAAAAGTTGACCCTTTCTTGTTACTTAATATTCCATGTGTTCTCATTTGTAACATTTCTCACTGTAGATAATGTACATTAGCTGCCGTTCACATTCAATTTACCAGAAATACATTTGAAAATAAGGTAATCTTATTTTATACGAGTCCTAAGAATGACTCAAGATGCACATGAGAAAATCTCCTCCCTTTTCACCTAATTGCCAAGATTTCGGGAGACATGTGGGGAAAAGGAAATTAAAGGCAATAGGTATTTTTCATGTTGTGTTGGAATACACCGAAATTATCATCTCAGGATTCATATTCGTTCCTATTTCCTAATATTTCCCAGGGGCCTATTATGCAATCACGAGCACGCATGTGCATGTGTACACACACACACACACACACACACGAAGTACCTTCCTCCCCTCCCTCCAAATGAAGGCAACAAATCAGTTTCTCTGGTAAAATCAGATTCATCAATTCTGGGCTATAGAAACATTTTCTGTTTCCCCAGTTTAGAAATTCTTAGAGATGTTCATGTAGTCATGTGAACCTTGAACCTTCAAGAATGAATTACAATATGCTCTACTTCCCATACTTATGTGACTTCCTCTCCAAAACACATTACTTTTACTAGATGTTCCCTCATACTGAGCAGCTGCTATGCTGTGATATTGAATCAACTTTGCTTTTATTGACCAAATAACTTCATATGTGTGAAAACAGGTACCACTTCAAGGGTTGTCAGATTTAGCAAATAAAAATACAAGATATCACATTAAATTTAAGATTCAGATAAACAGCAGTTAATTGTTTACAGTACGTGTATCTCATGCTCAAATGAAAAAACGGTTCGTCTGAAATTCCGATTTACCTGGGTGTCCTGTGTTTCATCTGGCAGTCCTGAACACTACAGGAGGAAAAGAGGACAGAGCTGTGGCATTTACTGGGGATGATGGAAACCTAAAATGCTTTGAGTCGGTGTTGGTAGACTCCCACATATGGACAGTATTCTAAAAACTGAAACTACCTATCCTCAGCCCCAAACTTTCATGCCACTCTGTCCCTCGGGTACATGTTACTTTAAAACATCATTTTGACGAGTTTTTTCCTTTTTATTTACTCCCTCACTGAAAAGATAAGGAATCAACCATAAAGGGAACTTACTGGCTAACAGTAAACTCTGCAGGTAAAAAGTTTTTTCACTGCAAAACCGCACTTCAGAGGGGCACGAAATAGCTGTAAAGGCCAAAGAAATTATTCGTGGGATGTTCTGAGAGGTACATGATGGCGTTACACTTGAGTCATGATTAACGTTTTCTCAGAGTTTTCTTTTTTTCACAGCGACTAACACATCATTATTCCTCTTAAGTAATGAAAAGCTGGGAACCTTGCCAAAAGTTACCTTAACAGATGCTATTTTATCATTTCAGTGAATTCCATCATTTTTCACATCTTGGTAATTATATTTCAGAGGCAGAATTCATGCTGAGTATGGTGGGCTGCTGCTACAAAACTAGACCCCAGAAATAAATTAACCAGATAGCTCCAGCAAGCCTGGGGACGCAGGGGGCCCGGCCCGCCTCACCTGCGGCTTGGTTTTCGGGAATCCACTGTTTCCTATTTTGTGCTTCATTTCAACTCACCTTTTCACACTTGCTCCAAACTGAATTACCTGTGGGGAACCATGAAACTCTTGGTTTCCTTTTGAGAAGCTTAACTCATTGCAAATATTCTGGAGTTTGGAGAAAAAAGAACTACAGGTTCTATCTCATTAGGTACTCATGCTTGAATTAAACCACGATAACATTCCCAAAGGACGCCAAGAGCACAGAAGGGCAGACTTATTTTTAAATGTTTGCTGAGGATGGTAATAGTTCATATTTGTCTAATCTGACTTCAAATCACTTCAGACCTGAATCCAACTGGCCTGAATCGATAATAATGCCTTCACTAATATTCATTTGTTTCTTTGACATACCCGCAAACTCACAAAAGGAAACTCTCGGCTTTCCAGAGGTCAGTGCTTCTCAGACCAAACGGATTACCTGTCCTGATAGCAGGGGATTCACGGAACATGCAAACTCCGTGCCAAACCAGCCTAGACACTAAGAGTAATGCTACTGATGCTAGTCGGTGAGGAGGTAGCAATGGCTCCGGCAGATGTTCAGAGCTGCTCACCACTGCACTTAGGACTAGGAGGAAAGGAACATCTGCTCTCACACTTGTGAGACCTGGGGGGACAGTCACTTTTCATCCTGAGTGTCATTCATAACCAAGGACGGTCATTCCTATTCTAAGGCACTGGGAGGTTATCTAGGTGAGGTCACCCTGGTAGAAGTTTGCTTTTCCACTGCTTTCCACATCAAATATCAACACCGTGGGGACAGACTCGCTGGCAGACGGCAAGGGATCCTTGTGCATGGAGGGAACTGAAGCTCTTTAAGGCAAAAAGAAAAAAGAAACAAACGTCCAGCTGACAGGGCTGTATGGCCTGGAAAGCTGGCTGGGTGTTCATCCGCTTGCTTTATTTGTTCTGGAAATTCGTAGGATGCTTTCATTAGCTGTCCTTTCAATTTGGCTCCAGAGCCAGTTAAAGAGAATCTTCATCTGAGAAGACACTCCTAAGTGTGGGACATAAGAGAGACACAGGACCTGAAAACAATCAAGAATCCTCCTTCCTTTCTCTACGATTACGATAAAAGTGGGATGTAGAGGTGTACTGACCTGCTGCTGAAAGCAAAGAGAAGAATTTCTTCTAGAACAGGCAGTTAAAGAGAAAAATCTACCATCATCTTTAAATTAGAAAATGTCAAATGTGAGAACGGGGTAGGGGTCATAAGAGCAGCAATTAACAAACGCTTTCTAAAACTGTTGAGGAAGGAAGAGGCACTCCTCTGCCTCCGCCCACAAGACTGTGAACCTGTTACATTTGCAAAGTGGAGCTGTTCGATCCTTGAGAAGCAGGAAGAAGTTGTTCACGCTAATAAACGGGCAATCTCTGAAGTGTTTTTCATGATACCTTCCTGTACATCTAGAGGTTAAAAGGTTTTCTCTCCTCTCCCCTCCTTTCATTTGTTTTTTCACTTCTAAGTCTGAAGTCCAAAAGTTTACAGCCTGTTCTGAAAGACAGTTGGTTGCTTTGCATTAGTATTAATTTGGCTGTGTTGACTAAATATTCAGCTGCCAGCTGGATGCCTTACATGGTTTGAAATAAAATCCATACAAGTTATGGAAATGTTGAAAACTAAAATGAGCAAGGCTGTTTTGGCCAGAACATATTGTTTCCAAATTAGATTTTATGTGTAAAAATGTAACATTTAGTGTCTATAAAAACTGTATGAAAATATACTTCTATGAGTTATAGCTATATATATATATATATATATACACACACATTATATATATAATGGTTCTATCTATTGTGGCAGTTTTAAATATAAAACCAGTATATAATCAACAGTAAATTATGTATCACTCATCCTTTCTAGGAATAAATATTTTCTTTAAAAAATTATTTCAACGGGCCAATATTTGATTTATGTTTATTTTATTTCAAGTTTTTAGTTCTTCTCAGGTTTATAAATTTGGATCTTAAAAACATTTATAGTTCTGGCAAACAATTTTATGGAGTTTACATATATAAATACATGGAGACCATTTTAAAATCCATAATCCCTGATTCTGGGATAAAAGTATGCCAGTCGTTTCAACCCAATGGTTTACTGTGACAAAAAGTACTGAAGGGAATCAGCAAGCGAGACTGGTGGGGAAATAACTGCAGCATAAGGAACAGTCTTTACTTCATAACCTGCAGAGCAGTCTGTATCCCGTAACTTATGCTGAAGAATTCACACGATCACCAATTTCTCAATACTCATTCCTGAGATCATCAGGAAACCTAGAAACAGATATCACCCCTTGGCAAACTTTTAAAATAATAATTTGGGATGCGGTATCACCAATCATTCCCTTTTGACTCTAAATCAAACGTGGTTAATTGTAGAGAAGCTACAGTTGACATTGCACATGTAAATGCAATATTTGCTTTTTCGTCACAACCCCCAACTCTCCTAACCCAGGAGGACGAATTGTGTGCAGGGACCTGTCGCTTGAGGTGTTCCCGGTAGTGACAGGGGCTGTGCAGAAGGCTGCTCGCATGTCGGTCATCAAGTAGAGTCGCTCTCCACGTCCAATCACCCTTCTCTGCCCTGCCTAGTGAAGCCTGGAGCTGGGCCCTTCAAACACTCTTCCTGACGCACATGCACAATGTCAGGCTTGTCAGTAGACAGTGCAGGAGGGACCCTGCAGGGGGAAGGGGCTTCTTCCTCTCCAGGTTCTAATGACTCCCCTCCCTTGATGCTCCTATGACCAGGTTTCCAGGAGTCTGCATGGGCCACCGAGCGGTGGTCACCCTGCAGCAACTTCTGTTCCTCACTAGCTTCAACCTGCTAATTTGGACCAGTCCTCTTCCCGGGCAAAGCAAAACTTATCCACAGTGGGCTGCAACCACACCCTCTCCAATGAGTCTGAATCCCATCCACGGGGAGGAGCTCCTTCCCAAATTTATTCCCTCCCGCCTTCAACACTCTTCCTCGGGCCCTATCGTATTCTTTAGATAGATTCTCTTCTGCCTTTTCTTCATAGTTGACCTTCATTAGTTGTCAAAATAATTGTTTACTTTTCCCTCTGCCAATTACTGGTGTGGTATTTGTCTCCTGTCTGGAGTGTGATGGGTAACGTTTCCCAAATCCCCTTCATGGCACCAGGTAAAGGTCCACCCTACAAGAAGTAAGCATATTTTAAAAAATCTTTTCCCGGGCTTCCCTGGTGGCGCAGTGGTTGAGAGTCCGCCTGCCGATGCAGGGGACGTGGGTTCGTGCCCCGTTCCGGGAAGATCCCACATGCCGCGAAGCGTCTGAGCCCGTGAGCCATGGCCGCTGAGCTTGCGCGTCCGGAGCCTGTGCTCCGCAACGGGAGAGGCCACAACAGTGAGAGGCCCGCGTAACGCAAAAAAAAAAAAAATATATATATATATATATATATATATATATTTTTTTTTTTTCCCCAAGTGCAACTCAAAAAGTATGAGCACTCCCACAAACACTTTCCCTAAAATAAACTAGTCCCTTCACAGAGTCTCCCAAACAACTCCAACATGGAGGCTTCTGGGGAGATGAAGAGGGTTACGTTACCCAGAAATTTCTTCTTTTGACGTCTTGATAGTTGTATCTTCAGACTGACCTCGATGGCTGGAGTGACCTGCGTCAAGACTGCCTCCCCTTAAACACAGCTTCTCAAAACTCCTTACCACTTATCCACATTTCGTGTCTCATGTTCAGCTTGTATATCTTATTTCAGCAAAACCGAAGTTAGGTTTGGAAGTGACCCTGGGCAGTTCCTGAGGGAACCTCGGTTTCTGCTGCCATGAAAGCCTTCCTTCGCTTTGATTTGGACGAGTATGTTTACTTTCCATTACTGTGCTACCCTTTTCCAACAACAGTATCCCTAATTTAAATCCTTGTGCTTTCCAAAGACACAAAGAGGTATTCTGCATCGTTACATCTCTAAGGTATTTCCATAACACAGGTTTAAAAAATGTATTCCTCAGCATTTCATGCTATGCTATTTTTTTCCCCTGCGGAAAGGTTCCTATCTTTGAAAAATGGCACGTTTTCCCCCAAATCATAAACTACGAGCTAGCATTATGGTCCACAAAGCTAAATTAGGTCTCACCGTGGGGCTATCTCCTCGCCCTCCTTTCTACAAAACAAGTTTATGTTGAATGACGACTATTTCCCAGGGGCTGTGAGGGGCACAGCATCAGAACAGAAAGGTCTCCGTGCTGAGAGCCTAACCTGCCTCGTCAATAAACAAGTCCACAAACGAATCCACCACCTGAAGGAAGCAGGTCGAGATGGGCTTGAACGTCTCAGCAGGGCTGGAATGTGCGGAGTCTTGCAGAAGTGCCAAAGGAAGTCATCACAGGCTTGACAGAGAGAGAGGCTTTTGTCCAATTGTTTTTAAGGGTTTTGCTTTGGCTGCTTGTGGAACATGAATCGTAGGCAAGCGGGGGAGAATCATGGGGCCATCTAGGAAGTTATCACTAGGTCCAGGGAAGAGATGATGGACATTTGAACCAGATTCAGTAGAGATGACGAAAATGGACCCGCTGGGATACACTCGAGAGACCAAGCACGGGGACTTGGGGGTTGAAGCAAAGGAATCAAAGGGTGACTCGGAGGTGTTTGGCTTAAGAAACTGGGCGGATAGTGGTATCATTTATTAAGATCTGGAAAACTGAGTAGATAATTTTAGGCAAAATTAAATGATCAGTTTGGGATCTATCTAAGCAGAAATGTCAAAACAAAACAAAAACAAACAAAAAACCCCCAACCAGTTGGATACAGCTCTGTAGCTCGTAGGAGAACTCTACGCTAACAGGATACGTGTAGGTGCTATGAACCTGTAACTGGCATCTGACGCGAGGAGAATGGATGAGACCGCTTACAATGAGAGAGCAGAAACAAAGAGAAGGGCCTGGGAAGCAGAGAGCCACGTATAAAGCTGGAAGGAGGAAGGTGTGGCTGCAGAATGAATCCCTTTCACATTGTGAACGTCCTCCTCAGCTCAGTGGGGATTCCCCTCATCCTGTACACGTCCTGGGCATTTGGCTGCGTTTTAGATTTGCCCAGGCACTTTGAAATAACGCTGATGCCTGGGTCCCATCCCCAGCTACTTCTCGTAATTCGTCCACCCAGGTGGTTCCAATGTTCAACTCAGGTTGAGAACCACTGCTGGCAGCTGTGGACTCAGACGATCCTGGTTAGTTAGATGAATGCCATTGCTATCTGGCTGAAGGTACATCAATAGCTTCGCTATTTTCCAATATATCCGTGTCATTAAAGCGTCCCCTCATCTCTCCATCAAAATGTCAAAAAGTTTTATTAGGGGATGAATTTCGTTTAAGTATTCCATGTTCTGATCTAGAAAGGCAACCTTTTTTCACTCAGATTTAAAAATAGTGCTAATTTGAAATGGTGAGTATGGTCCTATATAGGTAGCTGGAGGATGCTACCAGAATCCAAGTGGTGGACACTACTCCCAACTAGAGCACTTAAGAAAGATTTCCTGAGGATAATGACGCCTGAGCTACCATAATGGTACCTGAGCCTGATGAAAATGGACGAGAAGGGAATCCCAGACACAGGGAAAATGCAGGGAGACGTCAAAGAGCATGGCCTAAGAGAACTGCAACCTAGTTTCAGCTGGAATGTGAGGGACATGGAGAATGGCAGGACAGGGAATGGATCACTGCACACCACGTCTGCATGGCGGCCAGCCTGCACTTTATTCTTCAGGTGACGGAACCAATACAAGGGTTTTCGCAGGGCAATGATAAAACCTATTTCTGTTTGGGAAAGATTACAAATCATGAGTCGGACACGGGTTTAAGGCGGTCAAAGGTATATTCAGCGACACCGGTTAGTATAATTAATTGCGTCTTGCAGATGAGAAATGACAAGGGCTTGAACTAAAGCAGTGGCAGAAGGAACCTGAGGCAGATGCAGATCTGGAATAAACGACTGGGTACGGAGGACAGAGACAAAGAGGAAAACTGTACTTCCTAATGAGGCACAGAAGGGACAGGGTGCTTTCCAGTTAGGGAATTGGAGAATTCAGTTGGATGCCTGTAACACATCCAGGTAAATGTGTCCATCAGAAAGGGGACCTATGCACTCGTTTCCTAGGGCTGCTGCAAAAAACTATCACAAACTCAGTGGCTTAACACAACTCAAATTTATTACCTTGCAGTTCTGAAGGTTAAAAGTCCAAAATGGGCTTCACCAGGCCAAAACCAAGATGTCTGCAAGGATGCATTTCCTCCTGGAGACACAGGGGAGAATGCACTCTTTAGCCTCTTCCAGCATCCAGAGGCTGCCCACATTCCTTGGCTAATGGCCCCTTCCTCCACATTCAAAGCCAGCCACGGCTGGTCAAGCGCTTCTCATATTGCATCACTGTCTGCCTCGTCCACTTTAAGGATCCCTGTGATTACATTGGATCCGCGCGGATAATCTATTTTGTGTCGGCAGACAGGCAGCCTTAATTCCATCTGCAACTTTAATTCCTCTTTGCCACGTAAAGCAACAAGTTCACAGATCCCAGGAGTTAGAATGCAGACATCTTTGGTGGGTAAGGTCACTATTCTGCCCTTCTACAGTCTGAAATACGGGGTAGCTGTGAGGGGATGGACATCCAACTTGACACTCCCCAGCACAGAGCCCAGAACAAGAAGCTGAGATTTCCCAGCAGGCTGAGGAGGAGAAGTGTCCGGGGATGAATGTTCAGGGTGGAGAAGGGAGAGGTGGCCATGACACAAGTAAGAACAAGCAGCTGGAGGAGAAGATGGAAGCAGGTGAGAGCAGCAGCAGTAACATATGAGTGAGGGAAAAGGTGTGAGTAATGGTTTTGAGCTGGATACAAATCTGTGCCTGGAAACTCTTGACATGTCGAAATAGCCCCGGAGGTAATGGCTTTAATTCTGAGCCACAGCAAAGACACATAAAACATTCCTTTTTGTTTTATACATTCATTGTATAAAACAGAGCAAACATATATACATCACTTCACAATTCTCTTCATGTCTGCATCACAACAAAAATCCTGTACCCATAAATGGAGTGTCTGACTGAGGAGAGCTATTCCAAGTAAGAATTTTCCATGGATTTGTTATGGCTGAATGTAGTGAAGTTGAAATAAAAGAATCTTCTTTGTGGTTCCTTTTAGATTAATGCGGTCCATTCCGGTGAAATGGCTGTATCTAACAATAATCAACCCTTCTTAACTCTAACAAAAACTTCATCATGTAAGGAACATGTTAGTTGTAGTAGGGGTTAGCAAGTCTTTGGACGGTAACTTTTTCTTGTTGTTCTGTAAGTTTGTTCTTATCTCCTTTCATTAAGTCATTAAAACATCCAGGTAATTTGGTAACTCTTTTAAGATGCAGTACGCACGCGCGCGCACGCACACACACACACACACACACACACACACACACACACACAGTTGATTCAAGGCGCATGGAATGAAAAGACAAAGATGAGGAAGACTAATGGGATTAAATTAGGTATCTAGGGCTTCCCTGGTGGCGCAGTGGTTGAGAGTCCACCTGCCAATGCAGGGGACACGGGTTCGTGCCCCGGTCCAGGAGGATCCCACGTGCCGCAGAGCAGCTGGGCCCGTGAGCCATGGCTGCTGAGCCTGCGCGTCCGGAGCCTGTGCTCTGCAACGGGAGAGGCCACAGCAGTGAGAGGCCCGTGTACCGCCAAAAAAAAAAAAAAAAAAAAAAAGGTATCTAAGATGTGTTCAGGGAAACATATTTACTATGCCGAAAGCCTCAAGGAAGAGTCAAGGCTTTTGTTAGAATTTTTAAACCATTTTTTTACATAACACAAATATTAGACAAAAAATATACAAATTATATATACATGAATGTAGGCAAATTATATATATACACCTAGAAAGAGGGAGAGGGAGAAAGACAGAGAGAGAGGGCAAGTCTTCTGAAGCATGTGCTGTGATAGGCTGCTGCCAAGCTGGCCTCCCTGGTGCTAAAGATCTGTGTCCCCTCCCGTTCAGTGTGGGCGGGAGCTTACTTCTAACCACAGAACATCCAGGACTGCAGAATCCACTGACGACACTACGTGAGACTCCATCTTAGCAGACTGTCTGCTTAGAGTCCTGAAGAGAAGCCCATACCAGCCTGGAAGCAGCAAACGGCCCCGTCGTGAACTGAAAACAGAGAAAGGCACGTGCCTGAGAACTGTGGGCAGCCTTGAGGCTGTGAAAGTGGCCTCCAGCCAAGAGCCAGTAAAAAGTCAGGGCCTCGTGCGTTCAGCCCCAAGGACATGGCTTCTGCCAACACCCTAAGTGCTCCTGAAGGTAGACTCTTCCCCATTCAGGCCTCCAGGTGAGAACACAGCCCAGACGACACCTCGGCTGCAGTTCCGGGAGACAGGAGAACACCCAGCTAAGCCACATCTGGGCTCCTGTGTCACAGAGATGGTGGGATGACAGACGCATGTTATTGTGAACCAGCGCATCTGCGACAACTTGCGAGGCAGTAGAGAAAACTCATAAGAGGCACTTTTAGAATTAAGTTCCATTCCATTTTTGTTATGAAGAAAACACCACATTTGCTAAAATAGTTATTTAAAATTAACTATGTTTTCCCTCTGATTTGTATGAATGGAAATTGGATAAATACTTTTTCTCTAAATTGGAGTCTCAGTTTGAGACGGGAAATCGTGCAGACTTTAAACAGCTGCCCTCATATCTAGCAAGGCAGTCTTGATAATTACATCTGTGGACCTAGAATCTCAGTGTAGCTGACCTATCCATGACCTTGAATTTTGGTAGTTTAATTTCTTAAACAGACAGCAATTATTAATTATATGTTATTGGATTACTGAATTTTTAATTTTTTACTGATTAATGGTTTTCATAAAGGTAGATACAATCTAAAGGTGTGTGTGTGTGTGTATGTGTATATATATATATATATATAACTATGAGATTATTTTCATCCAACATCAACCTTTTTCTAGTTTTTATTCAATGATTTATTTACCATCGTATACAAACACACGAGGAAGACTTGGTAGGCATAAGATAAGAAGGAAGGTACTTTATCTCTCAAAGGATCGTAACTCATTGTAGACTCTTTTCATTTCATTTTATTTATTTTTTAAAGTTTATTTATGTATTTATTTTTGGCTGCATTGGGTCTTCGTGGCTGCGCGCGGGCTTTCTCTAGTTGTGGTGAGCTACTCT
Source organism: Grampus griseus (assembly GCF_964374135.1). NCBI lineage: Eukaryota > Metazoa > Chordata > Mammalia > Artiodactyla > Delphinidae > Grampus > Grampus griseus. The sequence goes on along the minus strand of NC_139016.1, from coordinate 5,484,318 downwards.
TCATTGCAGTGCGTGGGCTTCTCACTGCAGTGGCTTCTCTTGTTGCAGAGCACAGGCTCTAGGTGCATGGGCTTCAGTAGTTGTGGCACACAGGCTCAGTAGTTGTGGCTCACAGGCTTAGTTGCTCCGCGACATGGGGGATCTTCCCAGACCAAGGATCTGGGAACCCGTGTCCCCTGCATTGGCAGGCGGATTCTTAACCACTGCGCCACCAGGGAAGTCCACTGCAGACTCTTTTCTTGTGCAGATATTGAATTCATTCTTCATTAACCCTTCTCTTCTTGATTCTACACAGAACCTACCAAAACTGCTCTCTTTCTACAACTCAGCTACACGTTGGAGAAGAGAAGGAGTTTATCCTCTCGGGTAGAATCTGAAGGGTCACATAAGGTCCTCTAGTCACATGGAGTGAGCTGTAATATCATCTGATCCCGAAACTGAATGTCTCAAACACACTTGCTCGCTGTTAACCGCTGGTGCATCAACAACAAAGCTCTGCTGTGCTTTCACAACTGTGCTAAGACCTGTGGGAGATGTAGATGTGCCTCTCCTTGGCTGTACCTGGTTCAGAGGAGTGCCAGCATCCTGACCCATGAACTCACCTCTGTGATGTGGGTTAGGGGTTCCTAAAAGTGCCCCAGACCACAAATTTCTCATCACCACCCAGTCTCAGTGCCAACATTTTCACAGGTAACTTACTGAACCTATTTAGTAAGGAGCCAAACTAAAATGGAACTGACCTATTTGAGAGAAAATATATGAATTCATTATCAGATGCTGACTTTAGGATAAATTGATTTTCTAGGGTAGGTGCTCCCCAGTTAAACTGATCACTAGTTAAAGCCAGGATAACATCAGAGAGAGAGTATTTTATTACAGAGAATATGATCAGGGATACATCCTGTGTTTTTCTGGGACAAACCTCAGTTATGAATCAAAAGGAAACAGCACAAATATTTTATTGAGCTGCTATTATGTACAAGGTATTTTCTTAAGTAGTGGGTATGTTAAAATGATGACTAATATATGACACACTGTTTTTATTTTTTTGCAGGGATAAATTGATTTTTTAGGGTAGGTGTTCTGCAATTAAACTGATCACTAGTTAAAGCCATGATAGTATCACACAGAGAGTATTTTATTATGGATATCAGGGATACATTGTGTATTTTTCTGGGACAAACCTCAGTCACGAATCTAAAGGAAACAGCATAAATATTTTATTGAGCTGCTACTATGTCCAAGGTATTCTTTTAAGTAGTGGGTAGGTGACAATGATGACTAATATATGACACACATACTTTATGTTTTTATTTTTTTGCAGGTATCAGTATCTTATTCTTTTTTTGCTGAGTAGCATTGATTATGGGAATATACTACAATTTGTTTATTCATTCTCCTGTTAGTAGACATTTAGGTTGTTTCCAGTTTGGGGCTATCTTTTGGGGAGCGTACACATTTCCCTTGGATATATACCAAGGAGGAGAAATGCTAGGTCATAGGGTAGGTGTGTGTCTATTAGGAACTTCCAAACAGCTTCCCAGAGTGGTTGTATAAACTTACACTGCCACCAGCAGTGCATGAGACTTCCAGTCGCCCCATATCCTCTCTGACACTTGGTAATGTCAGTCTTTTTAATTTTAAGAATTCTGATGGGTGTGTAGTGGTGTCTTTATCTTTTGGTTGAAGTATAGTTGATTTACTGTGATGCATACAAACACGTAATGAGATAGGGTACCGTGAAGATTTTGATGATGCTACAAATCAGTTAAAAACAAAAGGTCAGGGTAGTCATAGGGTTTGAGCAGGTTTAAGGTGTTACACAGCTGGAAAAAAGTCACTGAAGTGGGAATGTGCTCGGTGTACTTGGAGGACGGGCAGGTTTCTGTGGGGCTGAGACTTCAGTGTCGGGGAGGGAGGATGTGAAATGAGGATAAACGGTGGACTAGTCCTGCCTAGGGAATCCGCATGTCAAGTTATACTTGACATGCTTGAATATACTTTATAGGTGTGAGAGGCAATGAGAAGGCTTAGGTCTACGAAGGTAACTCTCTTGACGTATTCGGGATGGATCAGAGTGGGAGAGACCGGAGGCAGAGACAGCTGTCGGAAAGTGAAAGAGAGGCTGTTAAGTCTGAGCAGGGAGGCGGGGAACTAGAAGCGGATGCTACGAGTCCCTGAGAGATCAAATCGGCAGAATTTCGCTACTGAAAGACATAAGCAGCAAGGGGGAGGAGAGTGGAGATAGTTCTGAGGTTTTGAGAAGAGCCAGCGGCAAAGTACCCAATTCAAACTGGAAAAAGAAAGAGTCGAGCTGTGGGGAGACACTGACCAGCCGGCTGGCCACTTTAAGACTCACAGAGCCTAGGGAGCAGAGTGGAGAAGAGGCAGGTTTGAAACAGACACCAGCCGCCCAGATGCAAGCGGTCATGGGAGAGACACACCTTTTTAATTTACAGGAGACCTAGCTTTGATCTGACCAAGCCCCGACTCTTAGAGTTTACCTTGTCCAACTTGACAGTTAGATCAAGGGGGTTGTGCCGACATGGTATGTCACTGACTTCTTGTTTAAATATCATGTGTAAGGATTTTACTAGCTCATAACCAAATGGGCTCTTAGATGAAGCTAACAATGCTTCAAAACCACAGGGCAAGAGTGAGGAAGGACATTGGCAAGAGATGATCAGCGTGACATAGCCGTATAAATCACCTTGCAGTGGACCAGCAGATATAAACGTCATCCAGTGTGACAATACGTGAGGCTGACTTGGCTGACATGCTAGCTTGGTGAATCTCCATGTACACTCTTTTACGATGAGGTCCTAAATTATTTTTGTTGGCTTTACCCACAGTTAAAACTTGCGTCATGGAGTATCATTTGTACTTGTTTACCCAATATTTTCTCCTCCTTAACACAATCAAAAATAAATCTTTCCCCTTAACGTTATGCTATTGCTTTACATGTTTTATTTGTAATTTTTATTTATGCTTATTCCTTCAATGCTACATTGTAAAAAATTAATGTGTTTTTGCCTCTTCAAGCTTAACTATAAATTAATTGTTATGAACCAAAGACATTTCACCCGTCATGAAAAACATAAGACAAACTGGCAGTCTGTTCTGTTCTCTATGTGTATTGGCCTTCTCTGAAGGAAATGCATTTGAAAAGATAATGCATGTGTCTAGCACTGTGACTGGCCAATGTGCAACTGACAAAGAGTTCTACTCTTCCCTTGCCTCCCAGGTCTCTTACTTCTAACTCTTGGAGGTGGTGTTATGTTTCACACAGTTCAAAGACAGTTCTGGTCCTAGCCAGGCTGCCACGTAGTTGTTGGAGCTTGAAAGAGCGTCTACGTTCTCTGGTCTCAAAGTCTTCAGGTACAGATTAAAGTGCACCTCAGCTCCTTGTTCTCTGACTTGTTGTCCAGCCAATCACATGCTTATTTCATGTTCACCTTGTTCCCTCTCCCTTTCTTTGTTCCTCTTCATGAAACAAAATTGACATTCTCTCCTGAAAGACTCTATCTTTAAGCCAAGTCTCTAATGACTATTATGGAAAGGAATAATGCCATCCATTGATTTCATTTACCATCATTAAATACCTATTAAATAACAGGCCCAGTTTCAGAAACTGGGAATACAGCAATGAACAAAATAGAGAAAGCTGTACTCCTGTGGAGCTTACATTCCAACGTGGAGAGACAGAAAACAATCACGCAGTTACAATATAAATACACAGAATATATAACAGGGCAAGTGATAAGGAAAGCTAGCAGGAAAAATGTGCCAGGTGTGGGGATAAAGAGTGATAGGGTGGGCGGAATTTACGACAGAGCAGCCAGAGAGAAAAGTCTCTGATAGTGGCAGTAAAGGAGGGAGCAGTGCAAGCACCTGGCGGGGAGAAGGTCTAGGTAGCGGAAACCGTAAGCAGAGACGCCCCCCAGTGCACAGCGGTGTGCTTGGCCCCACCTCTTTACAACAGGTAAAGAGGCTGAAATGACATCGGAGAGATAGCTGGGCACAAGACCACGTCGCTGACGCTGGTATAGACTTTGGATTTCTTTCCGATAGAGAAGGAAAACTACACAGGGCTTTGTTATGACTGACGCTGAAATATGTGAGTACAATAACATACAGTTTAATATAGAAGAATGATAATTTATACATTAACCGACTCACTGTGGCTGAGTAGGAAGACAAGGGTAGAAAGGGGTAGACCAGTTAGACGGCCCTCACAGCCCTCAAGGTGAGTTATGATGCTTGTGTGGTAACTTGGTTTAGGGTGGTAGGGGCAGAAGTGGTGAAAAGTCGTTGTATTCTGCAGGGAGCTGGAAGACACAGCCTGCGAAGTACGTGAAGGATTTAGATACAGAGTGCAAGAGCAGCAGGGAGCTCAGGAACGGCCCAGCTACCGAGGAGGAGCGAGTGGACAGAAGCTGCCCTTTGCTACAAGGGGCAAGGCTGCGGGAGTATCAAGACTCTCTCGTGGGTTCAGAAGCCGGGTGGGTGTGGGGTGATGGAACTCAGAAGTTCTCACACATGGACAGTTTCTCTGTGTAAAGAAACAAAAATATAACTACAAATCCAAATCTTGCTTTACACAAGCATCGAGGTTATGGGTTTTGAGACGTCCTGGGCAGTCTGACTTAGTTTATACCCGGCGTGCCGGGGAGAAGAGGCAGTTTCTGAACTCCCCTCACTCCAGATGGCCGAAGACTAGGCACAGAAAAGACACACTGCCCATGATTCATTCAGCAAACGTGGATGGGGCGCCTGCCATGCGCCCGGCACTATCCCATGGCCTTGGGTTACAGCAGTGAACTAACGGACCGTATCCCTGGGTTCAGTGTTGAACTCGACACCGCCTGACAGAACGTGCCCTGTGCTTGGCAGCCTGCCCCTCCAGAGCTTCGGGGAGTAAAGGGCCGCCCGATGCCCCCTTCCCACACTGTGTCCTAAGGGGCTAGGAGAACAAGCAACATTGGGTGCTGTCAGGGGACCCCAGCGGGTTGCTCGTCTGCCTGCCCTCATCCTGGTACCGACCCTACCCCTCCTTTAGCCTGCCTCCCTGTCCCTCCCCACCCCCCTTCTAAAGCCCCCCACGGTGCTTTTGCACCAGGTTTCCATGCTCAGCAACCCCTCTTCGTCCTCACATCCTCCCCGGAGATTCTCTTCACCTTCCTTCCTTGGCACAAACCTAGTTTTTGCAGGATGACACAGCTTCACGTGCAGCCCTCCTTTTTCTCCCACAGCTTACAGAGGCGGCAAGGCTTGGAGGTGCCCTTCACTTTGCTCTGTCCTCTTTCAGCCGAGCAATCTCTCCTCCTTCGCGCTCCCTGTCATGGCCACTCCTCTCCTTACTGAGCCCCGATGCCCACTAGTCCTTTCCTGAAGCACAGCTGAACACTCTCGTGTGTTCTGACGTGAGGTCGCTCTCCTTGCGCCCCTTGCCTCCGAGCCCTCTGCACACCTCTCCTTCGCTTCGTTTACTAGCTGGAGAAAACTGTGCTTTCATAGGGCCTTGCGATTAGCTTAGTCCTGTCCTCATAACCCCCTCTCTTAAGGTCAAGTGATTAGGAACCTGAACTCCATCTGCGAAGTTCCTTTGGGCATGTACACAATGCGACAGAATAATGACAGTAACACCTGGGGCAGAACTCACAGGTGCCGTCTAGAAGTCAGCCTGCCACGTCTCCCGATAAAAACTTCCAAGCTGATGTTTTCTTCTTACCAGTGGGAGTGCGACTTAACGGGCCTAACCCTGAAATGGAGAAACTAGCATATGTGTATAGGAAGAGATTGCTGATTGACTGAACTCACTTCCAGACCGTGTTTTCATCTAAACATGGCTGACAAAGCCTGCTAGCAGCTGACAATACTTCCAGACGGTGCAACAAAGTCAGGCCACAAAGACCAAGAGGAAGTAGCCAGATAAAATGAATAAGGGGGCAGGGAATGAGAGCAGGAAAAAACTGTGCATCTGTAAAGATTTTATTTTTTAAACAATAATGAGAAGAGAGCAAGTACCAAACACTTGAGGTCTATGTTTTCGGCTGATCTCAACTCATTTATCTAAGGAGCAAAAGGTCAGACGTTTCAAGGGATCATTACATGGTGTTGAGTTGGATGAATCACACCATTCGTCATGGTGACATGGATGAAGAGGCCCACAATGAGTGATGCTAGGCTCAAAATAATACTCTTTTTTTCACATATATTTTACACAGACTCAAATGTTTAAAAACAGTGGGGAAATTAAACAAACACTAGGTGGCTGCTGCTTCTATGCTTTTAAAACAACAGTTATTAAACTTTTTTTTTTTTTTTTTTGCGGTACGCGGGCCTCTCACTGTTGTGGCCTCTCCCGTTGCGGAGCACAGGCTCCGGACACGCAGGCTCAGCGGCCATGGCTCACGGGCCCAGCCACTCCGCGTTATGTGGGATCTTCCCGGACCGGGGCACGAACCCGTGTCCCCTGCATCGGCAGGCGGACTCTCAACCACTGTGCCACCAGGGAAGCCCTATTAAACTATTTTTAAAAAGAAAAATAAGAGGCAGTGTGGTATACAGAATATTCACTGGAATCTAGAAAAAAATAATTTCTAGTCCCTGTTTTTCCTTTAACTGTCAACATGACCTTGGACAAGCATTATACTCTCCCTAAAGCATTATCTTCCGCATTTAAAATAAAAAATGTGACTTACCAGCAACTTCGATCACTTTCCCCTTAAAGTGATAGCCAGAGTGTATCCCTGGCGTCATGAGATACTGCAGACATGTTCACTAGTTTTCACTATTGTGAAGCACCTTCCAAAGCTCCAGGGATTCCCTTCTGCCCAAAGCTCCAGGTATCGCCCAACCCCATTTGATGGATGTAAACAAACGGCCTGATTCGATCACCCTTGGCATCACCCACTCACTCTCCTGATCGAAGAAGATTCATTGCTCGTGTCTGACCACAATCAGCCTTCCACCCGAATGGACCCACACAGACAGCTGACTGAACTATTTTACGGCCTTGATGTCTGTCCCAGGACTGCTGTTTTATATGACCGCCATTTAATTGATCAGGCACTCGGCATGATCCCACGGTGTCTGCTTCCCTTAAACCTTTACACACCCAATCGACCTTGCTCTATAACTGAAGGCAAATCTAGGGGGAAGATTCTAATTTGTATGACTTTCTGTTAAAGGGGTGAATACTAACAATTGTCAAGATTTCACTGATTCTTTCTGGGGAATTCAAATATATTTCAATCACCTGTTGTTTTATTAAGTAGAAAATGCACCAAAACCCTCCATTCTACTAGCCATTGTCTTCCTAGGCCTAACTCAACATGGAAAAAAAAAAAAAAAATTCCAGGCACAGGATACTGGGAACACAGAGCAAGTTCTTAGCATGTGCACGGCACACAAGACTAAAAATACAGCCTTACTGGGTTACAGAGGGCCTTCACCACATTTTCCATGTAAGCAGAACTTTGTTTTCATTATTTTATTTTTTGGGATTAGTGTTGGTAGAGGGATAATGGCAGAAAATATTTGGCTTGTGGTTAAAAACTTCACATGATAAAATTCCATGTGCAATGTTTTTTCTCTTTTCTGCACCAGTACTTAAGTGGCTGAGAACTTTTTCTTTTCTGTGTTCCTGGAATGCACATTTTAGACCCTTTGTGTGAGTTTGTGTGTATCTAAAACTACATATACACGGCCATAAACATCTGAAGTGCAGACATGGACTATGCACATCTGATTGTATACGTGCATAGACATGCACACAATATACGTAGATCAGAATATATACTGTAACTATACAGCCTTCTAAACTAAGTCACCAAGTAACGTGATAAACTCAACCCACCATGACGGGTATCAGAAGAAAATGAACATATTTAGCAGTTATGAGTTCCTGGTAAGGCTAGTGAGCCTTTCATCTAGAAATATTCACTGAGCATCTATTAAATACCTACTTCCTAAAGTGAGGCAGCTATAGGTGAAGGGATAGAAAAATAAAAGTTCTTTCTGCTTTAGTTCGAAATGTCTCTCTACAAAATTATTATACTCTAAAAAGAGTTGCTGAAAACAATTATAGAAAAGCGCTGGGTACACTTCTACAAAATTTTGTTAAAGCTAGTCCACTTGTTACATGAGGAAGAAAAATCCCTCTTTTTTTTTTTTTTTTTTTTTTGCGGTACGCGGGCCTCTCACTGTTGTGGCCTCTCCCGTTGCGGAGCACACACTCCGGACGCGCAGGCTCAGCGGCCATGGCTCCCGGGCCTAGCCGCTCCGCGGCATGTGGGATCTTCCCGGACCGGGGCACGAACCCGCATCCCCTGCATCGGCAGGCGGACTCTCAACCACTGCGCCACCATGGAAGCCCGAAAATCCCTCTTTGGGTAAGCCCCTTTCGTCTTGTTGCTTTGGGGCTTTACCCATTCTGGTGTATTCAAAGCAATCTTCCGTAAAAATCTCCTTCAATATTCACCACAGGTTGCTTCCTCCCCATCTGGCTCCTTTCTCTTACCTTCTCCATCAATGTGCTCTGACAGACCTGATTCACCTTGTCCTTGTCCATTTTCCTCACCGCTTGAAGCAAATCTATCATCAGTGCCTACCAATTCTGCCTCTATAGTATCTTGATAATTTGTGGTTTCGCTCTCAGATACACTGTGCCACTTTCTGCCTCTACTATTTGTAGCAATGTCTTTGCCTGTCTCTGCCCCTACAATACTGTACCTACAGCAGTATGGCTGAGTACTCCATCAGGAAACACTGCTCCCTTCTGGTTTCTTTCAGTTACTTTTCTCTTTTGTTGTTACTGCTATTGTCTAACAGCTTTATTGGAGTATGATACAGATACCAAAAAACACATGTATTTAATGTATACAATCGATGAGTTTGCATATGTGGGAACCTACGTATGCATATACTCAGGAAACCATCACCAGTCACTAGAACTCTCTGCTCTCAAGGAGATTACAATTTCCTTTGAAAAATAAGTCATGCTCACTTGAGCACCAACAACACGTTTGAACTGGAAGAATTCCAGAAAGACCAAGCCATGTCTGCGTGCACATCAGCAGTCCTGGCCCCCGTGGGGAGACTGGCTCAGGCCCCCAGGGTGGAGTGACAGCTCATTTCTACCTCCCTGAGCTGGATGCATGGACAAGGGGAGGAGATCACCTATTTTCAGCGCTGGAGTCAGAGGACCCCAAAGCCTCAGCAATTAGCCATTCGACCGAGCTCCTGCAACAGTTCATTTGACCAATGGCTTCTCTGCGAATCCCGTCTCCTCATGGTGACTGGCCTCTGCATTTCCAACTGGGGTGGTTTCTCTATCCCTGTCAGCCTCCAACCTAGTTTAAGACAGTTGTGTCTAGGGTTACCACAGGCTGGATGGCTCAAGCCTGGACATTTTTTTGAGCAGAAGGGTTTATACTCAGGCCTTGCTCTGAAACAAAGGGCAAAATCTAAGACTGTCCTGGACAAGCAGGGTTCTTTGCCCACCTCATCTCTTACCCTATTCTGATCTACCCCAAACCTCTGTTTCTCACAAACAGAAAATGATCAAAACAGGTTTTATCTAATGTAGCTGTGTGGAAAATACTGTCTTGATAAAGAGGCTATAGCAATAAGCTAAGGCTGGCGTCGTTAAGAAAGGTGTCTCGGGCTTCCCTGATGGCGCAGTGGTTGAGAGTCCGCCTGCCGATGCAGGGGACGCGGGTTCGTGCCCCGGTCCGGGAAGATCCCACATGCCGCGGAGCGGCTGGGCCCGTGAGCCATGGCCGCTGAGCCTGCGCGTCCGGAGCCTGTGCTCCGCAACGGGAGAGGGCACAGCAGTGAGAGGCCCACATACCGCAAAAAAAAAAAAAAAAAAGAAAAGAAAACGAAGGTGTCTCTTGGAGGGAAGGAGCTTTGGAAGAAAATGCGGAGTAAGCAATGCGCTCTGCTCCTCTAGCCCACGCGAGAGACGGCTTTTGCCTAATGAGTCTTTTTACTCAAGGCACACACATCTGCACCGCATCTGTTCTCTGTGGATCCTGACGAGCTGTGACCCTCACAAAACAGGCTCCAAGGCTCACACTCGCTGTCCAAATTCACACACTCAGCAGACTACATTATGCAGTCCTCCATTGTGGAGGTGAACACTGAAATGTTTATTGAAGAAACAATGTGAGTACAGACTTGGCTCCAAAAATATCCAGACTGGAGGGAGGGGAGGTATAGCTGAAAGCAGAGCGACCGTGCATGCACGCTTTGAAGCTGAGTGATGGAAAGTTTATTATACGATTATACTATTTTCTTAAGTTTTGTATTGGTCTAAAATCTAAACATTTTTTAAACATGCTTTTTCCCTGCGCTTTATATCTCTCACACCCAAATTCAATCGTGTCTTCACGTCTTGAGTCAGCCGATTTGAACTTGGCTTATTGGTGATTTCCATTTCCGCTTTCCAGCTCCTTATAAAACATTAATATGCTGTTTAATCATTTCACATTTGCACAATGATTACCTATCATGGGTTCGTTACTGTCCTAGCACTGTGTCTAGAATAACCAATACAACATGACTCCTGCCCGCAAACAGCTAACAGCTGCGCAGGTGCTCACAGGCATGGAGGTATACATACAGGTAGGCAGGTGTGACCAAGTGTCAAGTGTGCTTGGCTCGTAGTCCACAACAGGAGCCGTGGTGCTTTGTAACTGGGGTGGCGTGGGGTGTGAGAACTCAGCAGACAGCAGGTGACTTCTGAGTAAGGAGATATCTGGTGGCACCATTCTAGGCAGATGGAGATTCAGGACCAAGAATCGAGAGATGTCATCTACAACTGGAAACAACTATCAGTGACCACAGTGCTGTTTATTTTGTACACTATATATTGACAGTCATCATTCTACCTGTGAAAAGAGGATGAAGAAAACTGAAGAATTATCCTAGGCCCAAGGCCATCATCGTATGACAATTTACAATATCTTAAAACAAAGTTAATTTTAAGGATCTATTTTTCTCCTTAAATTTTTCATTTCACTAATTTTGTTAAAGTCCAGCTCCTCCTTTCTTGATATTCACGGCTTACTGCTCTGCATGTCTTGGAGAAAGAGATATTTTGAATTGAAATAACACTGCCTAGTTCTCCGTGAAAATCCCAAGCGAATATTAATTATGAACAGTGACGCCAAGTTTTATTCCCAGATGCTCCATTATTTTCTGACTGCACCCAAACCACGGTACGCCACAATGTACAAAGTACATTAAACAGACACACATGCCCTGCTGCAGCTGCTTGAGTATCAGCATTCTGTTATCTTCATGGACAACTGCCATGTCTTCTCATGATAACGGTAATAATCAAGATAACAATTACGCCACTATTCACAGTTACACTAAGAGACAGTATTGTTTCTTCAATACTTAACCCCCTGAAACCAATTTATGTAAGTTATCTGACTTTAGTATCAACACATTATGATCAGAGGAATCATTTAGTCCATTCTACAGAAAAGAAAAATGGGACTCCCTAGAGTTTATATAAGTTGCCCCAAGGTGCTCATCCAGTAAGTGACACAGGTGATGAATCTACAGCTCTGGAGCTGAGCTAATTGCTTCTTCCCCATTGTGTACCCACATGTCTATGTCAGGGACACAGCAAGTACACAATGATCTTTAAGCCAGTAGATAACACGCATTCCAAGATAACAAAATTCTAATTAGTAAGGGGCTTTCCTCGTCCCATGTGGGTAACAGCTTAAGAACAGTGATTGAAAATCAATGGAAAACAAATGAAAAGGTTCGACATTATATGTGCAAATGAGATTATTTACGAATTGATATTCTATGAGAATTTTGCAAATTTCCAAGGGTGAAATATATTTATCTTGTATCTTGACTTAGGAAAAACATTATTTCACAAGCACCTAGGTCATTTTGTAAATTGAGTGTGTGGTTAATGGAGCGTGAGTTCCCTCAATTAGTGCTTCCCTGACTTGCCTGATGGTACGAAGCACTTTGGGAAACTTGTAAAAAGTACGTATGCTTGGGTATTAAACCCGGGGACACCAAAGCAGAGCGTCTACGGGAATTAGTTCCCAGCTCAGTGTGTCAGTCGACTAATCCACGTTGATTCAGAACAAGCAGAGAAAGGAATACACACAAAGATAAAAACACAGAAGCATTTTCAGGTTAGTCTATGGTCCCTCAGTTATCTTTCACCAAAAATACTAAAAGAAGGTAGAAACAGACATCTGCCCATCCATGTGCTGCATATGCAATTTAGCAAATTCCCAAAGACCAAATATATTAATTTTGTAACTTGACTTTACCGCTTAATAGGAGAAAAAAAAAATCTCCCCACGCATAAAGATAATTTTTAAAAATTTCCCTGCAGATCCTGGCTTGAAGTACGCACGCAAAAAGATAACTATGTGATACCTTTCTAAGCTTGAGGATGATAAGAAGTTTCCACTGCCCAAAACTTATCTTTAAGAAAACTTGCCTTTGTACAGAAAAGCAAAGCCATCTTCTTTATTCTACAAACACAATGCCATTCGATTAGAGGACAACTGTCAGGGTAGAAGATGATGAATGTGTCCCAGACTAACATTATCAACATTTTCAAGTATTCTGGATACTAGGTTATACTCAAAATCAGTCTCTAAAGAGAGCACAAGCTTTTCCTGCAGTCTCCACCTCTGCTCCTTCCCACCAACCATGTACAGTTTATAGATTTCGCAGTTTGAAGGTTCAAAGGCACCTTTATGAAGTGTCTCTACCTCATAGAGACAGATCCAAAAAATTACATTAAAAAAATTACAAACTGTATGATTTCCCCCTACCAAAGTGATAGTCATTAGAATCAAACAGTAGGATATAACCCCCAAAGATACCAGACATTAAAATTATCAATGCAGAATATAAAATAAATATGTATTAAATATCTAAACAAAAATAGAAGGAATTAACAACATGAGTAAGATACCATAAAAGTGGCCAGGCAGGGCTTCCCTGGTGGTGCATGGTTAAGAATCCGCCTGCCAATGCAGGGGACACAGGTTCAAGCCCTGGTCCTGGAAGATCCCACATGCCATGGAGCAACTAAGCACGTGCACCACAACTACTGAGCCTGGGCTCTAGAGCCCACAAGCCACAACTACTAAAGCCCACATGCCACAACTACTGAAGCCCCTGTGCCTAGAGCCTGTGCTCTGCAACGAGAAGCCACTGCAATAAGAAGCCCACGCACCGCAACAAAGAGTAGCCCCCGCTCGCCACAACTAGAGAAAGCCTGCGCACAGCAACGAAGACCCAAAGCAGCCAAAAATAAATAAATAAAATAAAAATGGCCAGGTAGATTTTTGAGAGACTACCAAGTAAAATGTTTTAAATGAAAACAAAAAACAAAATTGAAAGTAAAAAAAAAAAAAAATCAATGGAAGGATTATAGGCTGATTAAGATAGCTGAAAAGAATACTAATGGGGGCTTCCCTGGTGGTGCAGTGGTTAGGAGTCCGCCTGCCGATGCAGGGGACACAGGTTCGTGCCCCGGTCCGGGAAGATCCCACATGCCGCGGAGCGGCTGGGCCCGTGAGCCGTGGCCGCTGAGCCTGCGCATCCGGAGCCTGTGCTCCGCAACAGGAGAGGCCACAACAGTGAGAGGCCCGCGTACCGCAAAAAAAAAAAAAAAAAAAAAAAAGAATACTAATGAATTATAATATAGATGTGTAGAAATAATGCAGACTGAACTACAGAAAAGTGAAGAAGTATGAAAATTAAACAGAAGTTTTAGATTTAACTGACCATATGACAAGATCCAAAATATATTCAAGTGGATTATTTTTTTAATGCAGAAGAGGCAATACTAAAAGAAAATGGTTGAGAACTTTGCAGGTTTGGTGAAACACACAAATCTTCAGAATCAAAGATCAACCAATCTCAAACTGGAAAATTAAAAAGACGAATCATATGCTAGTCAAATTGATAATATCAAAGACAAGGAGACAGAAATTTTGAGCCTAAAATGCATGTAATAGAAAAAAAATAGTTAAAGATTCCTGTGCTAAGAACTCAAACAAAGCAGTTGAAGAAATAGAATAAACTCAAGGGAATTTACTCAAAGAAAGTAAAAGGATGGTAATAATAAAGATAGCACCGGGGCTTCTCTGGTGGCACAGTGGTTAAGAATCCGCCTGCCAACGCAGGGGACACGGGTTCGAGCCCTGGTCCGGGAAGATGCCACATGCTGCGGAGCAACTAAGCCCGTGCGCCACAACTACTGAGCCTGTGCTCCAGAGCCATCGAGCCACAACTACTAAGCCCACACGCCACAACTACTGAAGCCCGTGCACCTAGAGCCCGTGCTCCGTAACAAGAGAAGCCACTGCAATGAGAAGCCCGCGCACCACAATAAAGGGTAGCCCTGCTCGCCGCAACTAGAGAAAGCCCGTGCACAGAAACGAAGACCCAATGCAGCCAAAAATCAATTTATTAAAAAAAAGATAGCACCAACTGATAAATAGAGCAAAAAGACATGAAATAGAGTAGAACAGAGCGAAGTACTCAATTTTTTAACAGAAAGGTAAAATTAATAATCAACTCGAAAGCTGACCCAGAAAAAAAGGAAAAAAATAAATAAAGCACAAAAAATTGATGCTGGAAAGAAACTGGGACGATATCTACATTACACACAAAATTTCAAAATTTCAGTCATACACATTCCTTTAAAATCATTAAGACGAACTCAAAAAGAAACTGAAATCCTACATCATCTGATACACATTAAGTAAAAATGGCATAATTACGTTTCTGCATAATGTGTGTATGCGTTGTATTTCACAAAAAAAAATTTAGAAAAGGAATATCACAGCAAGGTAGCAGGATACAAGATTAACATACAGAAATCAATTGATTTCTCTATGCTATCAATGAAATATCAGAAAGGGAATGTAAAAAAATAATACCTTTTAGAATTGCACCAAAGAAAAAAAAATCTTAGAAAAGGAATATCACAGTGTGACCACAGCTCCCCAGATTTCTTCTTTCCTTAGTTTGTGAGGCAACCAAAGAACTCTTTCATGCACCCAACAGAGCAGCCAATAGCCATATGTAGCCACGTAAATTAGTTAAAACTAAATAAAATTTAAAACTCAGTTCTTTCGTCATGGCAAGCACATTTCAAGTACTCTCTAGGCACATGTGGCCAGTAGGAGACTTTTTCCTTTTTTAAGATGTTTTTGATGTGGACCCCTTTTTTAAAGTCTTGATTGAATTTGTTACAATACTGCTTCTATTTTATGTTCTGGTTTTTTGACCACGAGGCATGTGGGGTTTTAGCTCCCCAACCAGAGATCCAGCGTGCACCCCCTGCGGCGGAAGGCGAAGTCTGAAGCACTGGACAGCCAGGAAAGTCCCGGGATACCTTGCTAAAGAGATGCTGGGTTAGCTTCTGCCAAGGAGAAATTCGCAGATGAGACAGTGAAATGCAGACCGTGAGCGGAGTAAGGGTCCTTCACACGGTTGGTCAGCAAAGTTTTCTGTAAGTCTTAAATAAAAATCGTAGGCTCTGTCGACCAAAGAATGTTTTTCACAACAACTCAGCTCTACCGGTGTCTGACAAAAGCAGCCATAGATTGCTCGCCCATGAGTGGCCATGGGTGTCTTCCAATAAAACTTTATTTACACAACAGGCCGTGGGTCACATTCGCCCCAGAGGCTCAGGTTTGCCAACCCCCAGAATAGCGGGAGGGGCACACAGTGAGGACAGTGGTTTCACATTTCCTCGGAACGCTGTTCTGCTAAGGTGAGAAAGTGACTGCATTACAGGGGATTAATATTTATCCGCTCATGGTACTTGCTGAAGTACAACACATTCAACCAAAAAAAAAAAAAAAAAATCAGACCAGTTGAGATGTTTATCATCTCTTTCCCTCACGTTATGCTTCACAGACTCCCTTAAAGAACGCACCGGGATCACATGGGTCAGGCTGGCTTGAACTGTAAGCTACCTGGGGAATGTCATGTCCCTTTAACACCAATGTTTTCCAAACCTAAGAGGCGCTCCTAAGAGGCAGCAGCTCGGATAAGGCGCTGTACTGAGGAGCCCCGCTGGAAATGCGGCAGAAGCCCTTGACCTCTGCCTTCCACGCCTCGAGACAAGCCTCCTGTCATCTCTGGCCCCTCGTTCTACGTTTGCTCCTTACTCCAATGAGGAATAAAAGCTGTGCTCCCTCTTGATTGCCACAAAGACGCCGTTCGGAAGGCCTTAACTCAGAGTTCAGGGCATACAGATTCAAAAAAAGCCTCCCGCAACCTCCCCAAACCAGAGATTAATTTAGCAGCAACCTTGGCTCCCTAGAGGCAGAAACACTTAAGGCTCTGCTGCTCTATCGGACGCCTTTACCAACAGCAGGGGTTGCAGGCACACAAGGGAAAACACCGCTCACTGCTCAACAAATGTGAAATACAACACCAGCACAAGACAGACAAAGCCTGTGTTTATGGAGAAACCATTCTGTGAACCACAGTGATTTCCTTCATGTGTAGGGCTGGGGTTCAGGCACGGGTTTCCCTATAAAAACACTGTGTCACCGTCTTGGACGTAACTCCTATGCCTGTCTCCCCTCAGCTTTGTCTTCCCGGCAGCTCGTGAACAAAGACCATCTATGTAGGGAAAACCCAAGGACGGCAATGACAACACCTGGGCTGCTTTCTGGGTGCATAAATTGAGGAAATGTGCACTACAATTCTTCACTAATTGGGGGTCATATTTAGGAACCTCTTTTATGAGCTTTGCACAAAGTTGATACTCATTAAATAATGGCTGAATCCATAAATAACGCTCCAGCTGACATTACTATCTGACTGTACCTCTGTTAACACATACTGTGTCTCAACCACATACTGCATCTTCAGAAATGCCTGAGATAGACAGACAGACAGATACATACATACATAATACATATATTCATAGACAGATGATAAATACATAAATACTAGAGATGATAGATAGAGGCATACATAATACATGACAGATAGATGATAGACAGATTGAGTGATAGATAGGAATAAAGTAAATGAGCACTTATTCAACAGCGCTAAGTCTCAAAGTCTCTCTATATAATCTGTTTTTCAGTTATCCAGATAAACAAATTGAAGCTCACAGAAGTTAAAATGGGATCAGATCACACGGATAAAAAGGAAATGAGTCGTGTCCCAACCCTTAACTTTGCTTGACTCATATACCTGTTTTCTTCTTCTGTTTCCTTTAAGAGTGGGTTGGGTTCTTATAGGATTTTTACTTAGATGAGATAGCTTAGGACTATGTATTGCTTCTACGTAAAAACTGCTACCATGATACATATATGTGTGCATCATATACACGTGTTCTTTTTTTTTTTGCAAAGACTTCCTTCATTGCACATAAAGTTGACGTCAGCTGCTCTCAAAATTCAAGATTAATCAGGACCAGAAAGGATCTTTACATATCTAGCACAGGAAGAACCATCTTCCAAAACTTTAACAGATTTACTTAGAGTATGTATAGGTTTATCTTGAATTTATATCTTCAGGACAGGCTCAAAAGAAGTCCTACGTGCAGACGTGTGCAGACGTTGTGGAGAAAAGGGATACAAAGTGTGTAGTTGGGAGTCCTGGGTAACGGGGACTTGCCCCAGTTTACTCCTGATGCATTTGAATTGGGTGGTTCCCAGGCTGGGAGGAGCCTCCCCGCACTGCGGAAACGTCCCTGTGTGGGCGCCCATCCGGGTGTGGCTCTGCCACTTCAACCTGCCACTCCACCTCTAAGCCTGGCTCCACTGGCATGCAGCGGAGGGCACTTTTTCTGATGTTTGCTCAATCAATCACCTTTTTCTGCCAAGACAGGAATGTTCTTGGCCACCCTCCCAGTCTTTTCAAGGAGTCAGCAGCACTTCTGTGTCTGCAGAGGGTCCGCAAGTCCAGTCACAATAGATACAATACACACTCTTCTGAATCTGTCTACATGCGTCGCTCCGATCAGCCAGCTTTAGCTGCTGCTTTAGAAGGTAACCTGATTTGTCCTTGCAATCAGCCTTGCATCTGGAAAGAAGTGTGTGTCGTGAGCATTTGCCGTCAGCTCTAAATTTCATGTCAGTCCCTACCACGAGAGAAAGCCACTGCTTGGCCGAAGGGCAACTCTCCTAAGACTTTCTAAGCTTTATTAGTTATTGTTACTATTCTTCTCCCGGTCCCACAGAAATTGATATTCTTCGTGAAGGTGCAGAGGCCAACCTTCAGAGTTAGATGTCTGGGTCACATTAACTGACGTTTCCAACAAGCAACCTGTCCAGCATTACTGGAGATCTGAGAAGCTACAAAGGAAACTAACCACATAGCACTTAACACTGTTTAAGAAATGAATCTATTCTTTGCTCTCCACGGTAAAAACATGATGTTCCAAAGCATACGGACATACATTTTCTGACAAAATCTCTGCCTCCATTCTTGAGTGCGTTTTGATGTGAAAGGCCCTAATATCCGTCAAGAATGCAAACACGCATTGTCAGAGCACGGCAAATCTGCTCCCTAAGCTTCTTCTTCAAAAATAACAGAGTTTTGTCTTGCTGCTGCTTATAAAACCCACCTTACGGGGCTTCCCTGGTGGCGCAGTGGTTAGGGGTCCGCCTGCCGATGCAGGGGACGCGGGTTCATGCCCCGGTCCGGGAGGATCCCACGTGCCGTGGAGCGGCTGGGCCCGTGAGCCATGGCCGCTGAGCCTGCGTGTCCGGAGCCTGTGCTCCGCAACGGGAGAGGCCACAACAGTGAGAGGCCCGCGTACCGCAAAAAAACAAACAAACAAACAAACAAAAACCCACCTTGTGGTTACCAGGGGGGAGGGCAGGGGAAGGGACAGTTAGGGAGTTTGGGACTGACACATCCACGCCGCTATATTTAAAATGGATAACCAACGAGGGCCTACTGTAGAGCACAGGGAACTCAGCTCGATATTATGCAACAACCTATAGGAGAACAGAATCTGAAAAAGAATAGATACATGTCTATGTATAACTGAATCACTGTGCTGTACACCTGAAACTATCACAACATTGTTGATCAACTATACCCCACTATAAAATAAAAAGTAAGAAAAAATGAAAAACAAACCAACAAACCCCCCCTTCCCCCCAGCAGGAGAGGCAGGTGGCAGGAAGACTTGGAATTAGGAAGAGGACAGACTTGCAATGGGACAGGAGGCTTGCAACATGGTTTTTGGAATGACGGGAAAATATTTTTGAGGGGACATTCAAACCCTACCCTGTTTCCTCTAATCTAAAAGAAAAGGTGCGGTATAAATCCTCCCCCTTCCTCATCTCTACCTCTTCACGTACCTTCCAACAGGGCACACAGAGAAGGAACTACTCCCTCGCAACAGCCCGCAGGTGGGGCACATAATTTTGCACACATGCGTAGCAGGCCTCAAATTCTGCTAGCGTGACTGTGTACAACATGCTAATAGGAATCTAACAGAACTACAGCAATGCAGTGAGCGAAGACCCTGAGCTTTAGGACCTGGACGGCCGTGGAGACTGATCCTTGCCAGAAATGACTGCGTCAGCCCGATAAAGGTACAAACATCCTCATCGGGATGCGACAGGGACCAAAATGGGTCCCAGAAAAGGGTTTGGCAACACAGAGGACTGGACAGATAACAGAGGACGGTGATGTTCCTTCTCCCTCACCTTTTCCTTCCACAGATCTGTATCAAAGGCCTGCTCTGTGCTGCGCAACACAGCCCTCACAGAGCTCAGCCTACGGGGGATCCCAAGCAGAAGAGTCCCCACGCCAAACCTTGCTGAGACCTCTGTCAAGCTCCTGAAGAAAAGTAAATTCTCAAATGTGAGCACAAGAATCACACTGTGTTTTTCCTGTACATAAGCCGTGTGCAGACATGCACACATATGCTCATGAGAAAACCGTGTCCGTTTTGCTGTGCTCACCTAATACCTATTTTACAGCGCTAAGTACCGGAACAACTTCCGGGATCACTAAGGACACGTCCCACACCAGGAGGACGCCGCTGACAGCGGCTGCTGAGATGAGTGGCAGCGAGCTGACTTACAGAATGTGCCTACCGGGCTTCACTTCTCTTTGCAGGAGCAACTGTGAAGTCAGCCTCTCGTGACCCAGAAAGAGGAGATCTTTCTCCCCAGTCTGTCAGCGGGCTCTCCGTGTAACTCTCCTTTTCCTGGACTCACTTGCCTCGCTCCTGCACGACTGCCTTTTATAAGTTTATACTCTCAGATAACACAGTCTTCTGGCACAGAAGAGACAGTGAATAAATAGGAATTGTGGGTGAACTAAATACCTACTAGATATAGGGATATAATGTGAATTTTTGAGATAGTAACCAAGTCAAAACAATTTCAATGGCGTCAATTACACCAGCTTATAAAGCCTGTTGGAGAGGGGCCGTCATTTGGATTCTGCAATACGCTGCGTGCAGGCACTGGTGCACTGGTGGTAGGAGGTAGCCAGGAATGGCATTCTAAGCTGTTTCCATCTATTAACTCATTGAATGGAGAGCCAGGCTGCAGACCTTCCAGTCAACACTCCTATCAGCCTCATCAATGTCATTCCCTCTGTCTATAAAGCTTAGTGAGGACAGCATTCATCACATGGTAGCTTTATTTTCACAGCATCGTATACTCTTAGCACTAGAGGTGATGTCGTGTACCATGTTCTCAAGCTTTTATTATTTTATAGATGAAAAGACTGCAGACCCCAGAAGATAAATGAAATCCTAAGTTTCACAATCCTTTAGTGGTGAAGTAACAACTAAAGCAAGGGGCTTCCCTGGTGGCGCAGTGGTTGAGAGTCCGCCTGCTGATGCAGGGGACACGGGTTCCTGCCCCGGTCCGGGAAGATCCCACATGCTGCGGAGCGGCTGGGCCCGCGAGCCATGGCCGCTGAGCCTGCGCGTCCGGAGCCTGTGCTCCACAACGGGAGAGGCCACAACAGTGAGAGGCCCGCGTACTGAAAAAAAAATTAAAGCAAGATGCCTGATTCTTTTTCAGCTAAATCTTGGATGCTCTTCAGCTTTTATTTGTTTTCATTTCAGTTAAATTCATATTTTTCAGAGTTTTTTAGCCCAGACCTGTGTAAGTCTTATGTTCTGACCTTGGCTTGAAGCAAGTTGACAGTAAAGTTTATGTCTTACGGACCTGGGAAATAAATACGCTATTTGCAAAGTCAACATGAAGGCTGCCTCAGTAACAAAAATAAGCCAAAGATGTGATTTGGCCTCAATGACATAAAACAAGAAAGTATTCCTTCTTTTCCATTTAACTAGAGCTGTTGAAGCATGATACACGTACTTAAGAGCTAAACTTGTTGGAAAGCATGAGCTTAGCTATCTGTGGGTACATCTACCCTCTTTCTTCATACAGCTCCTGAAAACGATGAAATACTTGCTTTGTTCCTCTATGTGGAGGAACACTTCACAGAAATACACCCTACTTGACAGGATTATGCTCCAGAACACCCCTAAATCCTGCCCATTCCTGACCTGACTCCTCAGCATCAGACAGAATCTATGAAGAACCGCACCACCCATGAGCAAAACTGACTGAACTGCAACGCTCCCACATGCCATTGGGGGAAAACGTAGGGCCCTTGCAGGCTTGGAGTGAGTTCTGCCTACTTTCACTACACATTCACGCCCTGTATGCACACCTAACCGCTGCCCTTCTTACAGCTCATACACCTACACCCCTGAAGAAAGCTAAATTCGCACACAGGGAATACCATGATACGTCCTGGGAGGAAGGTCCTTTTGCTTTAAGGCAAAAACAGATTTCTGCAAAAAATGATAATTTCTTGTCTTTAGGGGACAATTTCATCTCCACATTTAAACAAAATTATGCAATAAGAATCGTGCACTGAATAGGGCTGGTACTAGGTTCACATTTGCCTGTGTCACCCCCCTGGCAGGCTGTTAGAAAACGTGGAGAAACTCGGTTTCTCCAGAGCCCACTCCGCTTCTCTGTACAGGCCTTTTCCTCCGTCTTCATGTATGCTCAGATCACCCCCACTTTAAGGGGGGGAAAAAAAAACGGGCTTCCCTGGTGGCGCAGTGGTTGGGAGTCCGCCTGCCGATGCAGGGGACGCGGGTTCATGCCCCGGTCCGGGAAGATCCCACGTGCCGCGGCGCGGCTGGGCCCGTGAACCGTGGCCACTGAGCCTGCGTGTCCGGAGCCTGTGCTCCGCAACGGGAGAGGCCACGACAGTGACAGGCCCACGTACCACAAAAAATAATAGGTTGCACTAAATAGCAACACCTCACTGCTTCTTCAAAGTATGCTGCGATTTTTCTGCATTTCTGCTCTGTGCTGATAGCCTCCCTCCACACCCTCCCTCCTGAAATGCCTGTGATACGACTTCTATCTCCTAACTACGGACACAAATCTCCTGGTGTTAGGAAATGCCTCCAGTTGTCTGTTATTCCCCATCTCTGGACCTCTGATCCACCCTGACCTCTGCTGGCAGCCTCTCCTGCACTGTGGCACTCTCCTGGCCCCATCGTGCTGGCCCCATCACTGCTGGCCCCGTATCAGGTCACCCCCTCAGCTGTCTTTCCTTTCCAGCAGGCTGTGCCTTAATGCTGAGCTTATGCAAGGTTCTGTTGTGTTATTGTCTCTAGTTCTCTATATTCTCCCCTTTAGAAAATAAATCCACTTTCTTCTTCCATTGCAACTTCCATGATACTAAATCCCATCTAATCATTTGCAGACCCCATCTCTCACCCATGTTCTGCTCTTATATTCTTGGTGCCTATAGCCTGCTTGACTATTTCTTGGTCAACCTGAGCATATTGACCATCTTTATCAAATCCATCTTGATCGACCTTCCCCAAATGTGTTTCCCTCTTCTCCTCCAAAATACGTTTCTTCTTTACAACCTTCTTGCTAGTCACGCCACAATTCTGCTAGGTTGCTAGAAAACTTAGAATGCATAGTTATCTTTGATGGTTCTGTTTCCTGTTACTTCTGTTGGCACAAGTTTGCTGCATACCTATTAATCTAAGGTGACAGGCAAGATTCTTTGAAATATTCTTTTGATTTATTCCTTCCTCTATTTATCTCAACAGTCAATCTTTTTTTCCCTTGGTCCACATGCAAGACTTCTCAATTCAGAGCAGGAAAATTCCCAGAGTCTAAGTCCCCAAGACATTGGTCTGCAAAGCAGTCCGGGGCTACCTACATCCTGAGTTCTTGATATATGGAAACAATTAAACAAAGCCCCCCTTCATTCCATCACTATGGCCTCATTTTGCTTTTACAGCTGCTGTACCACATATTCTGCTTCTGCAACGTTGCCAACTTCATACATTTTATATATTGCATTCCCAACTATATTAAATAACTTATCAAGTAAAAAGAAACTAAGTATTATCTTCCTAGACTCAAATGGCTAGCTTCTTTAAGCTCAGTTTCATCCATTAACTGTAGAACTTGCTTTTCAAATTGCGTGAGTTCCCTGACATCTAAGAGTTCAGAAGCTAATGAACGACTTCTGTAAACAGTGCGAGTCATTAAATTAGGCATCCCCCCTCGCCTTACTTTAGAAATCACAAACTTTTGCCAAATGACGTGGAAAACAGTCTGAGTTAACATCATGTATCAGTGAGGCTTAAATATTCTCAGTATTCGGCTTCTCCACCTCAACCCCCCATGCATTATGTTCTTTTACTGTAGGACACGGTTCTGTGCCCTCTAGGACTCCATCTTTGGACAAAGAACCGTGCTCACTGGGTATCAGATTAGAGCAGGTGTCGCATTAGGTGCGGGGTCCAATCTAGGTGTTTGTGGGTGGCTCTGCTGTTCTTTCGAGGGGCTGTAACCAAACCCCTTTGCTCTCAAGAATGTCACCGCACCTGGGGTAAAGACAGATTTTTTGGAAGGCCCCGTGGGCAAGGCAGGACAGAACAGGAGGGCCTCAGGCTCTTTCCTCTTATCCTGTCCAACGGTTTCCTCTCAGCAGTCAAGAAGCGCTGAGAGTCACAGAGGAGAGATGAAAGACACCCCTGGAGGGCTTCGGACCCCTGAGATGACATCCGAAAGATGTCACCTTTCGGAGGACAGCTCTTTGAGAGTGAGTGTCATCAGTCATCTTCAAATGGAACCTTTAATCTGTCCCGTGGAATCCGCCCTGTTCACTGATCCCTCTGTGATAAGGGCCATCAAGAAAGGAGCGCTGTTCACGCAGGACCTTCTGAGGAAGCTGAGCTCAGCCACACCTGTCACCAGGAGTCTCTGCCAGGGGTACCTATCGAGCAGCTGCTATCAATGGGGGCGGCGGCCCGTGTCAGCCTTAGTCTGTGGCTTCCAGCCATCCAGGCAACTTCTCAGGCCCGACAGGAGAAAGCAGAGGACGAGAGAATGAGATTATGCATTGAGAGCACAGCGTTCACGTACCAGACTCTCAGTCAAGACAAACTCAGAGGCACATATACGCACACCCCCAGCAGGGAACACTCTGCTCTCTGACTCCAAATACCATCGGCCTACTCTGAAATGACAGAACCATCATAAACCACAGAGCCTATGCAACTTAAATAATTTCAGTTGCATCATATATATTTATCTTTTTCAAATAACGTTAAACTTCATTAAAACCGTCCAGGATAATAATGCAAAAAAAAAAAAAAATGAAGAAAGAGATCTATGTTCAAATCAGCAGGTTCTATTTGCAAAAAGAGGGGTGGGAAGGTAAAACCCATTGTTACTTGCAACTATAAATGTAAAAAACAGTAAAAATGTAGAGTTCCTAATTAACCCTGGATTAATTAACCACGTAGTAAGCAATTAGCTATTATTCGTTATCCTTCCAGATAATTTAGAATTAGCCGTAATTCCCCAGAGCTCCAGTGGGTTTTTACAAATCTTATGGTGTACAGGTGTGCTGTGTATTGCCGGATAAGTTCCAACTAGAAGCAGGGAAATTCCTTTTTTCCTCTCCTGGACAGTTCCCACATGGGGACATCTGAGCGGTAGTTTGCTCTGTGCTTAAAACGTAAGGCACAGAAACTGATCACCAGAGGTCTTTTCCTGCTCCCACAATGCGTCCTGGCTGGTCTTTGGTAGCGTCTAAACCCGTCTGAGACTCAGACTTTCACCTTTCACAAGGGGTTTCTAGGGTGCTTATGGGGCTAGTCTCAAAAAGCCATTTTCATAGTAGAATTCAAATACTAAATCACAAATGCCCTCCACTACACACCCTGTATAGACTTCAGGTCATTTTTTTCAAACTGAGTATCTTTACAAAATTTATAAATAAATTTGGGGCCCATATTTTTTTTTTTTTTTTTTTTTTTTTTTTTGCGGTACGTGGGCCTCTCACCGTTGTGGCCTCTCCCGCTGCGGAGCAGAGGCTCAGCGGCCATGGCTCACGGTCCCAGCCGCTCCGCGGCATGTGGGATCCTCCCAGACCGGGGCACGAACCCGCGTCCCCTGCATCGGCAGGCGGACTCTCAACCACTGCGCCACCAGGGAAGCCCTAGGGGCCTATATTTTTAAGCAGGAGATTAAATGCTATGTTCTCTCAGGCTACACTAGCTACATTCGTCCAGCTTATTTAACTCACATTTGGTACCCAACGACTGTACTGTTCTTCTCCAAGTATTTCCTGATAACTGCCATACTTTGGGTAATCAGCTTCCCTGTCAAATGGACATCCTTTGTCAATGATAAGGACAGCTGTGCCTTGTTACTGACGGAAGACAGGAAAGCATGAAAGTTTGGTACAAGGCATCCTAGTCTAGCTCTTGGAGTGTTGAGTTCTCTACAGAAAGCGAAATAAAATAAAACCCCAAACTTCAGAAGACAAAACGCCGGACTTCATAAGTATTTCCGCAGTTGAGAAGCCTTTCTCTTCAAGGATGTAACACAGCGTAGAGAAGAAGGAAGAGCAAGAAGGAGACAGCAGGGAGACAGGAACCTTATTTACGTCCCATCTTCCTTGTTATCTGCCTTCGTGTTCGTTCATTTATGAAATACAGAAACTGCAAAACATCTTGAGAACTAGTTTCTCTAGATTCACTTTTCTACGGTCAGCTTGATTCAATAAGCATCATCTCGGGCTTCCCTGGTGGCGCAGTGGTTGAGAGTCCGTCTGCTGATGCAGGGGACACGGGTTCGTGCCCCGGTCCGGGAAGATCCCACATGCCGCGGAGCGGCTGGGCCCGTGAGCCATGGCCGCTGAGCCTGTGCGTCCAGAGCCTGTGCTCTGCAACGGGAGAGGCCACAGCAGTGAGAAGCCCGCATACCACAAAAAAAAAAAGCATCATCTCCAAAACTTCATGTGAATCTTGAAAAACTTGGTGTGATTTCCCACAATGGCCAGAGTTTCATCAATTCAGTCTTAACCTTCCAAATGATTCTTTAAGATATCTTCCATTTCCCCCAATCCATCATATTCCCTTAAATATAAAATTTTCCCTTTTGTAAAACTTTCTCTTATAACTGGCTACTTGTGTGCCTCTAATGCATTTTACTCTTTTAGTATGAAAAAGAATCTTAACCTGTTAGAAATCCAGATGCCTCGTTAGCACAGTAGGTAGCACGTCAGCCTCAAAAAATATTAAAAATCCCATTCCTTCTCTCAAAAGTGACTTCGATAAACTAGTACTTAACCTGGGCAATTCCAGGAGGAGCTAAGCCTTCTCAGAACAGGTACTACAAGGTCTTTTCAGGGTCTCCGGTTCTAAGACATAATCCTTACTCTCAGTGTATTTAAACATGGACCTGAAGAACTGCCCTGTTCAGTACTGTATGGAGCCCCTGAGATTTGACGAAGGGAAGAAAATGGAAGTAACAGTGTAGACACAAAGCTTACTTCACAAACCTGGGGATGCACGTAATTGAATCACCATTATTTTACTTAATTTACCTTAGCATTTATTTGTTCCTGTAATTCATGGAGCTGATGAAACAGTTTAGCTTTAGCTTCTCTTTGTGTTTAGGGGTTCGTGGGCGTGGATTCAGCCTACTTCCCCAAGGTTCTGTTAAGCGTCTGGAGCTTGTGTTCTGGGCTCCCAGAGTAACAAAGGAGTGGATGTCAGGTGGCTGTGAGAGCGACAGTTCATCAGTCAGGGGGCAACCCAATACGCAGACCAATAGAATGCCAACATCTATAGTTAGCTCTAGATCCACGGGAAATATACATACACATATGTGTGTATGTATATATGCAATTAACATGGAGATGGATGAGATATACCTATGTATGGTATCTGTATCAATACTATATTGACAGATAATATGCATCATATAGGTATATCTATAGATATGTAGCATGTAGATTGATAAATGTACATAAGATATAGAAAGATATAGATATTACATATATTCCATATACATAAATATAGGGCATATCCTTCTATCTATATACCATATATATTCTCCATATTTTATATCTACATCATATATACATATACACACAGACACATATATATCTCCCTATCCAATATATCCTATAGATACAGATAAACTGATTCTACATATAAGCTATACTTCTCTCCAAGCCGTCACAGGCGTTGTAGAGTTACACACAGTTAGAGAGATTTGTTCCAGAGCTTTGCTGACACCCCTGCAGGGCTGGGCGAGCTGCTGCCATGAGGCTGTTGTCTCTGCGTCCGATGCTTCCAGCTGGAGCCGGAAGCCCACAGGGCAGCAGTCAGGAAGGGAAGAGGAGCCCCAGGTGGGAGGGATGGGAAGCAGGCCGAGCCCACAAGCGCTAGTGGAACCACACAAGGGTGGACCGACGCTGGTCATGATTGCCGCCTCGACCCTGGCGATGAGGGCTTCCTGCAGAACGCGGGGCCCCTCCCCAGGGAGCTGACAGACATCCACGCCTGACCTGTGACTTGGAGAAGCTGCGGGGGGAGCCGGAGAAAGTGGAGGACGTGCAGACCCAGCCGCTGCTTCACACCAACACGGTGAGTCAGTAGATCGGAGGCAATGGGGGTGACCCGCAAAATGGCGGCTGCTTCCCTCGCACCCTCCTGATTCCCTCCCCCCACCCCCAAGGATGATCTCCTTTGTGGTGATTCATACAGGAGAGGGATTTCTGGGAAACATAATTCAGCCTAGCCATGCTGACGTATTGCAGAGCCAACACAGAGGAGGACGTGGCACAGGCTTCCAATAACTTTGCCCCAAATTTTAGCAACAGAATCTCCATATGCCCATAAAGTTTCCCGTAAGAGAGACTGCATTTCCTAGCCTCCCACGCAAATACATGTGGCTGTGTGGTTAAGCTGTGGCCAATGAGCAGAAGCGAAGGATTACTTCCGGAGAGTAGCTTTTGAAGACTAGGAGGGATGGCATCCTTCCTCTTTCTCGTCTCTCCTTCTGCTTTCTAGAATGTGTACCTGAGGGCTGGAGACCCAGCAGCCATTCTAGTGCATGAGGCATGGTAGACCGGAGAGCACACAGAAACCTGGGTCTTTGATGATTTGTGAGGCCACCATATCAGCCCTATATGGCCTCCGATATGTGAGTTAAGAGGAACTTTTATTGTTTCAAGCTACTACTAAATAATGTGTAATGCTAAATGGACACAGAAGCCTTGGGAATCAGACATGGGTGCACCTAGGAGGTTTCCTGGAAAACTCTAGCCTTATTCTTTAGCCCTATTCGCGTGACTCCTGGTGTTCTTAGCTTGAAGAACAGAGGAGCCCTATATGCCTTTTCTGTGCTGGGCGTAGGAATCTTTTGTGGGAGTCCCTAAGGTCCTATGACGCCTGCTATCTCCCTTGGGATCTGCTGAGGAAGCAGGGTTCCTATCACAAGGATTTCCTGAAAAGGGGTGTGGTAAGGTTGCCAGGTAAATTATAGGACTCCCAGTTAAATGTGAATTTCAGATAAACAGTGAAAAAAAAATATTGACACGTCACACCGGCTTGCAGCTTCCATCAGCTGCAAAAACACAGCAGTTGCTGGAATGAGAGAGAAGGAAGCAGGAAACCTATAAAACGAGAGCCGTAACTCAAGAAACGAGGCATGTGAGGGCTATTGAATGTAAAGGCAAACATTTTGACGCAGCCCCGTCTATCTTGAGGAGCGCCCTGTGTAACACAGGCTTAAACAGAACCAAAGGTTCATGGTGGTGATGCTGGACCTCTGGCCACATACATTAAATCTCCAGGTTCCACTCGAGGGTAAAAATATTTTATAAGTATTTTTCTTTTGCAAAAATGGATAATATGCTTTAAAGACACACGTGTTTTAAAAGGCTTCTGTTTTTCATAAAATTCACACCTATGGGAAAGCCTCAAAGACACTTGCTTTTTTTTTTTGCTTTATTTTCAATAAAGAGTCGTCTAATAACCTAAAGTATTGATATACTTTCCCAAGTGCCTAACTGAATTACAAGAAAAAGAAAAACATGGTTTTACCTGTATCTACATGTCTCCATTTTGTACAGCGCACCGATATTTTCCGACATGTCATTTTAAAAACCTGAACCATTTTGATCTGGAAAAAAAATCAGGCCATCTACCTCAGTGAAATGAAACTAAGATGCTGTTGAGGTGTAGTCCAGGAAGAGGACGGACGCCCAAGCGAGTTTTGAATCACACCGCGTTCATCGTGAATCTGCGTCTGATGAACCGTCCTCCTCCTGTCTGTTTCCTTTCCCCGGGAACAGAATCTGTTTAATGTCTTTAGAGTCTTCCATGTTCCCATGTATTTCAACAGCAACGGACCTGAACAGCACACTCCTCGCCACTTGATTGCAAAATCACAGACAGTATCAACCTTTTGTTTCCACTTCAACAGCCTCTAGCACACTGGTCCTTACATGAACTTCTTCTTTTAGGAAATCAAATGCCCGTGATATCATCGGACTATCATGATTTCCCACCCACTGCATTCTTCACTGAAAGAAACCTTCCCACAAACGTTTTCGTTGTTCTGGTTGTTGATGGTGAAACCAAAGCACCAGAGAGTGTACAAGCATGCAGTGCACAGCTGGCGGCAATAAAAAGACGCAAGGCAGGAATATGAATACAACCTTTGCCCTGAATCGTCACTGGCGTCCAACGGATGCTTTAAGGTAGAGGGCCTCTTGACGCCGATTGCTACAACCTAATTAATGCAATTCTTCATTACGCACCCAAAACCAGAGACAGATTCGAAAACAAAACAAAGAAGGAGAGAACACCCGTAAGACACTTTTGATGACCTACCAAAGCCTGTGCCAAAACCAACAACAATCATATGCTGAAATCTCTACTTGAGACACTGTCTGGCAGAATCTCTCCTGCTACTACTGTTCATAAAAATGAAAAGCAACACTTTTCAACGTTCTTAAATCTCAGAAACGCCTTTTATTGAGTGTGACTCTGCTGCCTTATTAGATAGGGCTGGTTTATATCACAGACACTTGGGGCCTTTGGTGCTAAAGTTAACAGTTTACTGAAACAAGCTCTTCTAGTGTGTAGTGCAGCCCTGTCCATATGAAGAAGTTGCACTCTACCAGTTTACACCAAATCCTTCAGTTCACCTCAGTATTATACAGTAAATTACCCGTGTGGTGATGACTGTTATAAATTTTCACGGTTTTAAAAAGCTGTATTCTGAAATGATTGCTTTTGTCCAAGGTATGTCTCTAAAGGAGAGCAAAAAAGGGGCTTTATTTCTTCCAAAGCAGCTCTGTTCCTGGGTGCAGATATTCGGGGTGTTATTTATCCAAGGGAATCCAAAGGAAAGTATCTTTGAAAGTTTCCTCCAAATAATCGTATCTCAAAAACTATCTAAATCCATTCTGTTCATGAATCTGGAGAGCAAGCATTCAGGTTACAAGAATTTGCGTAGTGAAGGACAATGCATATATCCTGTTTAGCTCATATATGTTTGTCATACTTATTATAATGCCCCCCCCAATTTTTCCATTAAACTTGGCATGTCTGGTGATAATGTATAAGTCAGAGCAGATATCAGACTGGAGGTCTCATGTACAGTGTGAAGGAGAGAACATCACAGCTCATTTGTTTTTCAACAAACTATTCAACTCTGACAATTTATACTGAGTCTAGTCAGCATTGTTTCATTCAGTTTTATATCTATACATACAATATAATTTATGTATAGTTATATAAAATATATACATAAACATATAAATATCTATGTTTATATAGATCATATACACCTTATAAAGGAAAGATTTAACTTGTGTTATGTGGAAGCTCTAGTTAACACCGCAAAACAATTCTGAGTCATAAGGATTGAAATCAGAGTTCAGAGGGTAAATGAAAATACAAATGGAAAGGCAAAAGCCACAGGGGGAGGAGGCCCAGTAGGAAGGGACTTGAAGGAGGGGGTCTGCACAGGTCTGTTAACCCTAAAACGTACACAGTGTCAGAGCTCGAGCTGGACGTGGGAGACTCACTGAGGCTCACGGTCAGCTGAGTCCAGACGGTGCCCCTGACTCACTCACAGCTAAGAGTCATCCTTTCACCACCAGGACGCTGACCTGCTGACTCTGGCCAGGTTTCAGAGAAGCCGCCGTCCCCCCCCATATCCTCCCCTGGCCAGGGTCCCGCCTTCTTGCTGTCCTGCAATCACTCAACCCCCCAGGGCTCAGTGTTCCACAGATTCTCACGCCCACTATTCCCAGGAGGTGTGAGAGAACACGCATCATGAAGAAGGGACGCTGACGTCGAAAGGGGGCAAAGAGCGGAGAGAAACAGTCCCAGGAGGAGACAGAGAAGGAGGGAGGGAGGCTCCCAGGTCTGTGAGCAGGGCTGCACGTGCTCAGCCTGGGGAGGACAAGAGAATGGACTCAAAATGGAAAAGCAAAGAGACAAGAAGGGAAGTGCTCGCCAGCCAGGCTCCGGAAGTCCCACCTCCGTTTCCTCAGCACATCGAACTTTCCCGATTTTTAGAAAAGTACACGTGCATACACAAGATTCACACCCCAAGCCACAGACATTTTCCAGAAATTTCTTTGAGAACCTACTTACAAGCCCTATTTACATTCAAGAAATCTCTTTGGGATTCATAGAAGAGACAAGTCCCAGATCTCAAAAGTAAACATATTTCAAAAGGGTATTACAATGGTAAATGGGAGTGTTTCCTTAATTTCTCTTTCAGATTGTTCAGTGTTAGTGTATAGGAATGTAAGAAATTTCTGTGCATTAATTTTGTATCCTGCCACTTTACCAAATTCACTGATTAGCTGTAGTAGTTTTCTGGTGGCATCTTTAGGATCCTCTATGTATAGTATCATGTCATCTGCAAACAGTGACAGTTTTACTCAGCCATAAAAACAAACGCAATTGAGTTATTTGTAGTGAGGTGGATGGACCTAGAGTCTGTCATACAGAGTGAAGTAAGTCAGAAAGAGAAAAACAAATACCGTATGCTAACACATATATATGGAATCTAAAAAAAAAAAAAAAGGTTCTGAAGAACCTAGGGGCAGGACAGGAATAAAGACGCAGATGTAGAGAATGGACTTGAGGACACGGGGAGGGGGAAGGGTAAGCTGGGACGAAGTGAGAGTGGCATGGACATATATACACTACCAAATGTAAAATAGATAGCTAGTGGGAAGCAGCCGCATAGCACAGGGAGATCAGGTCGGTGCTTTGTGTCCACCGAGAGGGGTGGGATAGGGAGGATGGGAGGGAGATGCAAGAGGCAGGGGATATGGGAATATATGTATATGTATAGCTGATTCACTTTGTTATACAGCAGCAACTAATACACCACTGTAAAGCAATTATACTCTAATAAAGATGTTAGGGCTTCTCTGGTGGCGCAGTGCTTGAGAATCTGCCTGCCAATGCAGGGGACACGGGTTCGGGCCCTGGTCTGGGAAGATCCCATATGCCGCGGAGCAACCAGGCCCGTGTGCCACAACTACTGAGCCTACGCGTCCGGAGCCTGTGCTCCACAACAAGAGAGGCCGCGATACTGAGAGGCCCATGCATTGCGATGAAGAGTGGCCCCCGCTTGCCGCAACTAGAGAAAGCCCTCGCACAGAAACGAAGACCCAACACAGCCAAAAATAAAAAAAATTAAAAAAAAAGAAATATAAGTGTTGTAAAATCAGAAAAAAACAAAAAAAAAGATGTTAAAATAAAAACAAGCAGACACACCGCATGGCCCCATGCTAGCACCTGAGTTCCTCTGCCTGAGGGCTCCCTCTCCCTGTCAGAGCCCACTTTACCTGCCTGGACCTGCTGACAGACTGACACAGCACAGCAGCTCCGGTCAGTGACACACAGTTGAGACTGTGTAAAAATGCTCCATCTTCCTCTGCCCTCAGGTGGGATGATGACCTGGTACGTTCCACTCTCCTGTGCAGAATCCCCAGGGAAGACTAGGCTCCAGTCACCTGTGGGGTCACCTGAGCGATAGCAGACACCCTGCTGGCCACCCTCCCTCCCTTGTCACAGCCCCCAGGCCCCCCCACCACCGTTCCACTGGACCCCCTCCCAAGTAACTAATGCATGGGAATGTTCTTCTCCAGGCTTGTTCTTCTCTGGGTAACAAAAACTCACATAAGAAGTAGCTTTACAGAAGGTAAGATATGCATTTGAAAAGAAGGGGATTTCCTTCAGAAGATAAAGGGATACGATCACGCAGATCCTGGGAACGTTAAGAGTAAAGATTTCTTTGTTAACTAAGGTCTTCTGTAGAATACAGGACTTGGCGTCCTGATGGTTATGGAGAGAGTGATTTCATACATTGAAGGGCCGCAAGCCAAGGAATGCACGTGGCCTCTAGAAGCTGGAAGACAAGAAAAGACTCACCTCTGGAGACCCCAGAAGGAAGCAGCCCTGCTGACACATCGATTTTAGCCTGTAAAACCAATTTTGAACTCCCAATGTGAAGATCTGTACGGTAACAAAGGTGTGTTCTTTTAACTACCAAGTCCGTGATCGTTTGTGACAGCAGCAACACCACAGCCACCAAGCTGATGTCTTTGGGGACACTGGGTGCTAGGAATGAACTCATGTGACAGCTCACTCATTTGGGGAAGAGCGCTCTCCTGCCCATCTTCCCCGGATACCTTCCTCTTCCCTACCTGCCTTCATTTTCTGCTGCTGTGTAACCAACTACCACAAACTAGGCGGCTTCCGGCAACAGTCAGTTATTAGTTCACCGTCCTCCAGGCTGTGCTCTCTCATCCTGGCTACGGCGAACAATGCTGAAGTGAACATGGGGATGCAGTGATCTCTCCGAAATCCTGATTTTAATTCCCGTGGCTCAATACCCAGAAGTGGAGTTGCTGGATCGTGTAGTAGTTCTGTTTTAGTTTTTGGAGGATCCTCTGTACCGTTTTCCGTACAGAAGATGGTACAGAGGATCCTCTTGTAACTTGGCTGCAGCAATTCACACTCCCACCAACAGTGCACAAGGGTTCCCTTTTCTCCACACCCTTGCCAATCCACTCCCCCTCCCCCGCACAGCCTTGACGGAGGTCTCATTTTTGGTTGTTCTACCCAGAGGAGTTAGGCTGAAATTATTTTGTTACTGTTTCTGGGTTTCTACATTTTAAGAGCGAATCTGTTTTTCAGACTAACCATTTTGCACAGAAAAATGTCTTCCTGACCATTTAATCCATGAACTCATGGCTATGAAAGACTGTTAATTTCTTTGATAGATATTTAACTGACTCCAGAAAAGGACGGCCGATTAACAGGCCAATGTTATAGCTGGTGTTGACTTGTGGAGAAATGGGACTTGGTGGCCATGGATTCATTCCTCAACTTGAACTTTTCTGACGGCACCTTTGGTCACCTGGATGATGATATAGGTGTTCCAAAGGACGTGATTTGGAAAGAATAGTCAGTGAGTTAGAAAAGAGAAATCAGATCTCAACCATCTGGAACAAGCTCTTAAGACCATCATAATTTTTGTTTTTTTAAAATGCGAGGGCACGAATATTATATCAACATTAACAGAAACTCAAAAGTAACAATTAAAAAGGTAAAAAAAACCTCTACCCTCAACCTTGCAACCCCATAATATCTTTTATACATTTTTGACTCAGTTTTCCTCAACATTATTTTACTCACAGATATTATTTTAACATAACAGTGAAATATATAAAGTCATGAATTTATGATTTTAAAAAATCCATAAATATTAGATGTGGGAGAGTAGCATCTAAAGTTACTTTAAAAAGTTACTTCACTACGAGTTCAATATAAATCAATAGAGTAATTATTGTCTCAAAAGCTAATGCAATTCTGACTTCATTAATGAATCTAGGAACACGAGAAAAGTAAATAAGCAATAACTCCATTCCTCATGTTTAGAATACCCCGAGGGTGCTGTTCTCAGTTCTAAGCCATTTGACACGGGTATTAACAATTTGGACAGATGCTCTAAAGGGGGAAGCTCACAGCTGGAGCACGGGAAGCCCTCCAATGGAAAAGACAGTTGGAAAAATGGAGCAAAGACCTGGAGTAGAGACACAGTCACAATCCTCGAATAACAGAAATTGTTTCATTTAAAGCTGTTCAGAGTCGCTGGCAAGGACGGCCCAAGAAATAAGGCAGCGGCATTCCAGAGAGATCTTCTGTTTCAGAACAAGCAGGAGCTTTCGATCCGCTCAAAGCTGGAAGTGATTGTCTCAGAAGGTAATCAGTTCCTGATTCTTTAATGAAGGCCTCTGTAGGGATTTTGGTGAGAGTATCTGTGAATGGGGTAGACAGCTGGATCGGAAAACTTAAGTCCCTTCCAAATATAACATTCTGTACTCCTATGGGATACAGATTTCCAGAGACTAAAAATTAAATTTTTGTGCTATTCTCCTTCCCTCTTCTGCCCACCCTCCCACTGCAGTCTGTGCAAAATGAGTACCATGGCTTAACTTTCCTACTTACATAGTTCTAGAATTTGTTGCTGTAGCTCCTCTGAAATTGTGGGCGCTGGAGTATGTAACCCTACTTTTATAACGAACAGTTCTCTCTCTTCTAACGCACAGGAACAACGTTGAACATTTAGTCAAGTGACGGAAAAGAGACGTATTAAAGGACAATGGAATTTTGTTTCAAATTTTGGCAAAATATGAGTATTTCCCAACTAAATGAAGGAGAAAGCATTTGGCTAATCCAATATTTTCTGATTTTTATTTAAGACTCAGTTTTCTATTCTACTTGGCTTTGCTGTAACCTATTGAAGCCAAGAACAATTAGAACACCAAGGGGGTTTTGAAAATATTTGAACTTAATTCACAAAGTTAAAGGTAAGTGGACGTTATAGACTTAGAAGCCAAGCTGTAAGAAGTAAAATACATACCAGAAAATGATTCCCTTGAAATTTCCTACGGTAACAATGATCATAAAAATTCCAGATTTCATCAAGCCAAATATAACACTAAACACCTGACTAAAAGGCACCATAGGAAACACACCATAATTTTTATTTTTGTAATGTTGAAGTAGGGTGTGTCAACACTGAACAGTTAGAACATTCCAAAGTGAATTTACCTCAACATTATTGAAATAGACACTTCTCCAATCTAACAAATGTTTGTGTGTCTCCTTCAAGCCCTGAGTGAAGGTCTTCCCACTTGATAATGGCATAGGATAGCACGGAGCCAACTGGGTGCTACTCAAGATAGCTGGGTTGGCACCCAAGAACAGGACAGGGAAGATTACAGCTTAGGAAAATGGCCAGTAGCACAAGCGGTGCCTTATGCCCCCAGGACTCCGCGATGACAATCCAAGACACTAAACCATTTACAGGGTGTGTCTCTAAGCCAGTATGTTTTTGGCAAACACACTGAAGTGACACACCAAATTCACCCACATCCTTCTGAGCAGTCATCTTTAACACTTATTTAAAAATGCTTCCCCGCCCTTAATCATTTTTGGATTCTCTCCTCTTTTATAGCATCCTTATATAGAAGGATGCAGCCAAAAATCATCCTGGGCACAGAAAGGCTAGCAGATGTGGTGAAATCATGACGCTAATTCAATTTGCAATATATATTAAAAAAAAAAAGTGAAATGTTTTCTTGAAATAACACTTGACAGCAATCACAAGAGTTTCCAAAAATCATGGTTTGAAAAGTTTACACACTCACCGCAGGCACCTCTGCAAAAACCTATCAAAATTAGGAAACAGTGTTTTGTAAATACCAGTCTGAAAACTGTCACTACTGAAAAAGAAATTTTTACAAACCCACAAAACTTGACTCTGAAAACCTAATTTTCTAACATGTATTGACTCACTGAATGACTACACTAGGATTTCTTTGCTGTTGTGTTTGGGAGATACAGGGAGTCCTGTAACTATACTGAAGGCGCGAAAAGGGACAGCAATATATTATAGGCATGTATTTTTAATCTTAAAAAGATCATTTTCCATGAACACTCCAATCTGCTAAATGCACGAACCAGCAACATGACGGATTTCAGTCGTTTTCCTGGAGCACGCCTCACTGCCGGCAGTGCAGGACCTCTGTCTCCTACGATTGCTGTGCAGCTCTCACGTCCTTCCCCGCAGCTCGCCAGTCAGGCTGCCCGTCTCCCACATGACGCCCTGTCACCTCAACTTTACAAAAAACCCAGCACCTCTCCCCACTTGTCTCTGCAGAGGGCTCTAGCGGTCCCTTTCAACCGCTGAACACCTCCTGGCTGCTGTCAGAGCTTGGCCTGCCCTGGAACCGCCAGGCTGGGCTGTCCGTGGGTCCCCACCAGTCAGCTGCAGACTGTTGACACATCACTCCAACAGCTCCTAGGGGGCCTCCAGTCGCCTCTCGGGCGCTCTGCCCTGCAGCGAGAGTCGTTAGGGTGGGACATAAAAAAGGCTGATTGGATGCCTTTTCCAGTTAGCGCTCAGTCAGTTCCCCACTTAAGCAACTGAGTGCATTAACCCCTGCAGCAGTCCTCATGTTTTAACAAGAGGTAGTAAATGCTTCTTTGAGAAATTATATGGTGAGTCAAAAACTCTCCTGAGAAAAGCTTTATGATGTATAGAAACTCCTCTGAGGCACCACCTTTAGAATAACTGATCTAAAAATAGTATGTCTTGGGGCTTCCCTGGTGGCGCACTGGTTAAGAATCTGCCTGCCAATGCAGGGGACACGGGTTCGATCCCTGGGCCGGGAAGATCCCACATGCTGCGGATCAACTAAGCCCATGCGCCACAACTACTGAGCCTGCACTCTAGAGCCCACGAGCCACAACTATTGAGCCCGCGTGCCACAACTACTGAAGCCCACGCACCTAGAGCCCGTGCTCCACAACAAGAGAAGCCACCGCGCAATGAGAAGCCCACGCACCAGAATGAAGAATAGCCCCTGCTCGCCGCAACTAGAGAAAAGCCCGCATGCAGCAACGAAGACCCAACGCAGCCCAAAATAAATAAATTTTTAAAAAAGAGTATCTCTTACTTTTCTTTCTTTTTTCAAAACCTAACATGATCCCTGACACTCTGCTCTAATCAATATGTGCTCTCTCAACTGAAAATTTTAATTAATCAAAGAAAGAAAGAATGGATGGATGGATGGATAGATGGATGGCCCACTCACTTAATCAATCAATCAATCAATCAGTGAAAACCTGGCTTGCTGTAGTTCTGGCTTTGCCACTGGCCAGAAAACTCCCTTTTTATATAATTTCCCTCATTTGTTGCAGGGACTTAACATGAAAAACTGAGATTCTGCATTTTATTTACAAGTTACCTTTTAAACTCACTTAATTTTATTGAAAACATATTTTTACCAAAAAAAAAAACTGCCTATCTTGAGTTTAACTAAATCAGTGAGGGGTCATCAATATTGACTGTCTCCAAAGCTAGTGGTCAGCTCGACCTCCTACAGTAAACATGTTTTAGACACTTAGGTAAACAAAAAAGTTTTCTGAAGCAAATGTTCTAACAAGTGTCTGTCAATAATAAACATATTCTAGACTCCAGGTTATAGGTCAATGATCTTTGGAGCTACGAAAAAAAGTCTTTCAATGCTACAGAGAGGTCACACTTTCAACTTTATGAAGATGAAATTCAGAATAAAAATAGATTTCTCTTTAATTTTTAATAGCACTTGTGTAACTATTTATTGACCTTCGCCTGTCCGTCTAAAAAATGTAAGTTACTATCTCAAAACAAAAGTGTGCACATATTCCCTTTTGTCTTCAGGGATTTCTAATAATTGCTGCTTGAAGCCCATCGCTACTGCTTTGGTGACAAGTCTCAATGAAGGATGAATTTAAATTTGTTTCTAATTTTAAAATAAATTTTTTAAAAATAAAATAGGGACCAATGAGGGGCTTATAATTGGTCTAGGATCACTCGTAACCCTACCAATGAGTGGGGTTCTGACCAATAAGTTTCTTTACAGTGGGACTCTTGTGTGATCAAGTTTTGAATCTTCCACAGGGCCCAGCAGTGTCCTCTACATGTATGAGAGGCTCAAAAGTTCTTGACGAATTAATACAGAAGTGACTCTTGTTCCTACCCTTGTTTTCAGATAGGACCATAATTCCATCACATCGTCAGCTGCTGGACCAGCCCCACATTCACCAGCGTTTGGCAAATACCCTATTTATATAGAGAGAAGACTGCAGTGGGAGGGATGCAAGTTACAATTCACATTCTCTGACTTCAGGGGTTTTTGAGACCAAAGACAAGTGCACTCTTTAAGAAAATGAACAACATCAGGAGGTGATGGGTGACAAATACGAAGAAGCTACGCAGACCGTGAGTGTTGAGGGGCTAAAGCGTGAGGGACCATCGGCGCTTCCCTGGCAGTCCAGTGGTGAAGACTGTGCTTCCACTGCAGGGGCGCGTGTTTGGTCCCTGGTCAGGGAACTCAGGGATGTCTCCGGGTGGTTAGCTGATGACCACCTGCGAGTGGACAGAGCCTGGCTTCACGACAGTGTGCAGCAGATCTGCCGGTCTGAGCGGCTCCATTACAGGTCAGAACTCAGGACTGGGGTAAGGCAAGTCCTAAGCCCCTCGAGAATTAAGACACTACTAGGACACAGAGACGGACACAAAATGATGACTTGGTGGCTAGCGGCAAGCACAGCCCAGGTGCGGATCACAAGTGTAAACTCCAAACAGACTGGTTTCAAGCCCCACTCTCTCACCACACCCCTCTCTACCTTTCCACCATCGCCTGCCCTACTCCACAGGTGTATTTACTTCGCGGGGAAGCAGGAAGCTTGGTTCCAGAAACCAATATAGCACAGGATGGGCCTTGATAACTTGAGAGTCCTTCTCACCCATAGGCTAACACAACATAATGCAGCTTCGAAATATTAAACTCAGTTTCCTTTGTGTGCTCCCCCAGTCCTCGCCCCGGCCCCCCCCCCCACAGACAGCACTCTGCGCCTGGTGCCTTCTGAAATCCTCACTTATAAGGCTTCATGACCTCATCCCAGCTCCATCAATGTGTTCAAGAATCAAAAGTCTCCATGTCCTGTTCAACCCAGGTATTCGAGCACCTCCTAGATTTATCTAAGCTCTTGGCTTGTGTATTCAACTACCAACTAGATTTATACAAAGCAATGCCCCGCCATGACCCCAAACGAGTATATCCCTAACTAGAATTATTTTTTCCCGTGTGACGGTCATCCTTTGCAAGCCACGCAACAAACAATCTTGGACATCTCCCTTGCCTTTCCTAAAACCTCCCTTCGACTCTCCTTAACACGCACTGCATCATCCCTTTGTTCTAATCCTACTGCTGTGTGGTAGCTCTGGGTCTCAAAATCTCCCTCCTGGAGGGTGGCACCCGTGTCCTAAATATCGTATCTCCCCTCACACACTAAGTTTATCCACACCGCCAATGGAGGGGTTTTCCTAAACATGACCCCGACCATGGAACTACCCAACTGAGACTCTGGAATAGCTCCCCAGGGTCAACCTAAAAAGATACAAAGCAGGGCACGCACAGCCCTCTGCTGTCTGTCCCGACCAGTTCCACAGCCCCGTCTCTTGCCATGTACCCTTGCTCGCTGATGGGTGTGACGAACTGCTGACTTCCATCTGCCCCAAGTCACAACTGTGTCACGGGTCCATGCCGTTGTTCCTAGTGCTACTGTACCAAACTACCTTTTTCCTCGCTGCCTCGACTGTCGTTTCCCAGTTCCAATATCACCTGTTAAGAAGCAGTCCAACTGTCTCCACTGAGAAACCGTTCGTAAGCATCTTCTCAAGCACCACACAGAAGCCACCTCTCCATTCTCTGAAACCCCAGGAGGTCAGAGGGCACACCTTGCACATCTATAAGTACTGAGAGCCTCATGTGGTACCAAGCCCTTAGTAGCCATTTGAGAGAAATTTGAAGGCATAACGTAAACAACATTTTGAATAATTGCAAGTCAAACGATAGGGCTTACATTTGCTCCTCCGTAATCAAATCCTCCAGTAAGACAGAAGTGAAATATAAGGCCGAGAAAACACAACTACCCAATATAGGCAAAAAGGTATTCCCAAGGCATCTGCAATATTATCTGACATAATTCATATCTCAGGGCAGACCATTAACTGCATATTGTGACTCCTGGGAGCTTTGGATAAAGAACTCTTTCTAATTTTACTAAGAATAACTGTTCCATAGCCATGTGATATATATTTAATTAAATACTTTAGTTATTGTAAACAAGAACAACTTTTACAATTAAAAACTGTATTACCTTTAAATAACTTTACAGAAACCTTTTGAATTAAAGCTTCGTTCTGCTCAGTTAAATGTAAAACCCTAGACATTCATGCAAGAAAATGATCTACCAT
This sequence comes from Grampus griseus, assembly GCF_964374135.1. Lineage (NCBI taxonomy): Eukaryota > Metazoa > Chordata > Mammalia > Artiodactyla > Delphinidae > Grampus > Grampus griseus. The sequence continues at coordinate 5,442,583 of NC_139016.1, read as the reverse complement.
AATATCCATTCAAATTCCCTTCCCCAGATTGTTTTTCAAAAAATAATGAAACTGTGTCCAAAAGGAGTTAAGAGAATTTCCTGTGGTTACAGTCTTGTTAACAACAGAATTGAGATTTAAATCTTTTTTTTTTTTTGCCTACTTCTCTATGTCACAAACAAAAACAACTATTATTAAAACAGCAAGAAAAATGCAACGTTCTCTGCTTCAAACACAAACATTCATTCATTCGAAAAAATAGTTAACAAGTGTGCCCCATATATTTGGCAATATTCAGGGACAAAGGAGGTGAGATGCGGGGGAAGTGCATTGGACTTGGCATTATAGAACATGATTCTAGCACTGACGAAGCCACCTTCTAGTTATTAACGTGTTAGGAAAACCTAAGCGTTAACCGACATCTTACTCTTTGACAGTCTATTACTGGAATCTCAAACATCTTCAAGTATCAGCCAGGATCTTTGGTGAGAGCTGCTGAGTGGCTCAAAATTGGCAAAGTCGGATGCAACTGACAAATATTTTACACTGATTACTGTTCTAAATGTCTAAAGGAAGGAATTCTCATTTCTTTATATCTTCAAGACCAATTCATTGTATCTGTTTAAACAAGAATAGGAGACCGAGTTCCTGAATCTAATAGTTTAGGGAAGGATCTCTGCTGCCTAGGGGTAAGTTACAGATTCTTAATTGGTGCACTGCTGGAAGCCAGAAAACAGGAAATTGCCTTTCTGTAAGAGTGTGCTATATAAATCAGCCCAAATCCATGGATTCTGACAACTGTGCTAAGATCTGAATGTGGACCTATTTCTCATCAGCTTTTCTTCCCTCAAATCCAGGGGTCTGGGTTTATGTTTTAAAGTCCCTGAGTTCCTATCGTTAGCAAGGACCATATGATCATTTTGGAAAACAGTCCAGCCCAGTGTTCATGGGTAGAACACTGCCCCAAAGCATACAAGGTCTTCACAATTAGGTGGAAAACAATAAGTGATAGTGTCCTCTTAGAATAACAAAAGAAGCCCTAAAGCGCCTTTACAGTACGATTCAGCTCACACAGAATGCACTGATGTGGCTTGTAAGAGCAGCATAAAAACACTCCAGGAGACTTCCTTTCTCTCCTAGCTTGGACAAAGCTAATCTCTTCTCCGGAGGACAGCTCTTCGTATTCCATGATGAAGCTCAACTGTCCACCAAGGGGAGAATATGCCAAGCTGAAACACCAACTTCCAGTTGTACTTCTTTTTTTTAAGTGAAAGAAAATTGTCCTAAGACACATATCAACTGTGTAATATTTATACATTCCAAGATAACTAAATAAAATAAATACAGCTAGTGTCGATAGGAGAGCTATTTCTACAACCTAAGCTGATAGCAATTAGGCTCAGTCCTCCATCTTAACTGTCAGTGACTCCAAGTAAGCTATGGAACTTTACCACACTTTCTCCAACTTGAATCCGGGGGCAAAGGGTGAATGTCAGGGAAGAGAAAATAAACAATGAGATAGAGAAGGTTGAAATAAGTCTGGAACAATTTGAATATAGAAAGCATAGTAAGTAATCAATTAAGAAAATCAATTTTTGAAAGGCTTCAGGAAACATGGCAAGAACTGAAAATGTAGAATTATCTCAAGACAATACTATTTATATTGAACAAGGTTTCTGAAACTTGGAACTATTAACAGTTGGGGTAATTTGTTGCTGGGAGGAACCATTTAGCAGCATCACCGTGGCCTCAACCTACTAGATGCTACAAGCACGCCCCCTTGGTGCGGAGGGAAAAAACCCACCTCCGGTTTAGAACCACTAACAGATAAGTATTTCAGTGGTCGTTAAAATGTCTCTCAAGTCAAACAAAACATTAAGAAGTGGGTTCCCCACTACACGTGTGTATATTTTCACTTTTCATTGAGCAGTCGGCAAAAGGGAGCCTCGGTAGTACTTCAATGACTAGAAACCAGACCAAAGACCTCCTGTGAGCCCCTCAGCCTCAAGTCTGGGGTGGAAAGGGGAGGATGATGTGGGGAAACTGAAGGAAGCATGCCCAGGACATGGTGTGAAGGAAAGCCGGGGGAGAGAGGAGAACTGAAATGAATCCTGTTGGGGCTGCTGAAACACTTGGTACGGGGAGAAGAGTGGGGTGTGTGCTCGTCATGTGCCAACACTCATTTCCTAAGTTACCAGCCTGGCAGCCGTCACCAAGCTCATGGCTGACATAACAAGGGACAGAGCCCTCGGTCAGCCTGGGTAGGTGGGTGTGTGATTGCGGAGAATGCTGGATTCCCCTTGGCAGTGACAGTCCTGTTGCTTAAGTGGTCTGAGGCCAAAAGGCAGGAGAAATCAGAACACGGCAAGGTGAGAACTGGCACGTGATTCCCTCTCGTCTTGGGGCTTTCTTGAGATGCTGGAACCGTGGATCACAAGCTCATGAGACAGTTGCAAAGGAGGCACCGTACTGCTCCAAGAGAACCCAGGTGGAACCTGTATCATTTAAGCACCCACATTAAAACAAGAGCGGCTGGGCTTCCCTGGTGGCGCAGTGGTTGGGAGTCCGCCTGCCGATGCAGGGGATACGGGTGCGTGCCCCGGTCCGGGAGGATCCCACGTGCCGCGGAGCGGCTGGGCCCGTGAGTCATGGCCGCTGAGCCTGCGCGTCCGGAGCCTGTGCTCCACAACGGGAGAGGCCAAAACAGTGAGAGGCCCGCGTACCGCAAAAAAAAAAAAAAAAAACAAGAGAGGCTGACAGAATTTAAAGAGATTCATTGCATTAAGCTTGCAGGGCATACCATTACAATATGTAGAGATGAGTACAGACTAAAAAGTTACAGAAAAAAAATCTAAGACAGGCACTGCCAGAAAAAAGAGTTAATGAGTGAAAGAATGTATGAATACATTGCTGGATTTAGTGGAAAATAAGCATTACATAAATAATGACAAAAAGAAATTATAATCCTCCAAATAAAATAGGAATCTGATAGCTAGTGGAAAGCAGCCGCATAGCACAGGGAGATCAGCTCGGTGCTTTGCGTCTACCTAGAGGGTGGGATAGGGAGGGTGGGAGAGAGACATAAGAGGGAGGGGATATGGGGATATAAGTATAGGTATAGCTGATTCACTCTGTTATACAGCAGAAACTAACACAACAATGTAAAGCAATTATACTCCAATAAAGATGTTAAAAAAATAGGAATCTGAGTCCATATTGAGATCATTAAATATGGAAAGGAGAAACCTCTTCCATACAGTACAATGTTAACCAAAGAAAGTAGAAGAAATGATGGAATTAGGACATCATTCTTTGGCAACCATCATTCAAGAAATATCAATGGATGATAAAACTAGTGGTTGCAAATTTGATGAAGAACAGAATGTATTCATACTCTCAAAGCACCTCTGCACGAATAATTACTGCTTACAACAGAAACACCTGTAAGTGTCCTCTGTAATCAAGTGATCACATTTCAAAATCACAAGTCATGGGACGAACCTAGCAGCACAGGGGACTCAAGGAGAGTGCAGAATCCCACGGACGTTGGTCCTGCTAAAGATACACAACCCAAATCTAATCAAAAGCAAAGACAAGACAAACTCCAAGCAAGACCCAGCGGACAAAATACGTGACGTGTAACCTTCAAAAATATCAAAGTCACAAAAGGTAAAAAAAAGGCTGAGGGAACCTACATCTGGTTGAAAGAGACCACAGAAACAGAAAAACTAAATGCAATGCACGATTCTGTACTGAATCTTTTTGCTATAAAGATCAGTATTAGGACAACTGGAAAAACTTGAGTAGGGTCTGTGGTTGTCGCGTGCCAACATTAATTTCCTGATTTTGATGGTTGTATTGTGGTTTTGTAGGAGAATGTCCTAGTTTGTAGGAAACACACACATAAGTATCATGTCAACAGTTGGCTTCAAATGCTTTGGAAAAATAAAAATTCCTGGAATTGTTTTTGCAACTGTGCTTAAGTTTAGGATTATTTCAGGGACTTCCCTAGTGGCGCAGTGGTTAAGAATCTGCCTGCCAATGCAGGGGACACAGTTCAATCTCTGGTCCAGGATGATCCCACATGCCACAGAGAACTAAGTCCTTGCGGCACAACTACTGAGCCTGCGCTCTAGAACCCTCGAGCCACAACTAGAAAGAAGCCCATGTGCCTAGAACCCGTGCTCCGCAAAAAAGAGAAGCCACCACAATGAGAAGCCTGCACACCACAAAGAAGAGTAGCCCCAGCTCACCACAACTAGAGAAAGCTCGCACGCAGCAACAAAGAACAAAGACCCAATGCAGCCAAAAATAAATAAATAAATAAATGTTTTTAAAAAAAGATTATTTCAGTCAGCTCTACCCACCACCAGTCCCTCCCATCAGGAAACTTACACAAGCCTCTCAGATAGCCTCATCACCAAAGGGCAGAGAGCAAAAGCAAAAAGAACTACAATCCTGCAGCCTGTGGAATAAAAACCACATTCACAGAAAGATAGACAAGATGAAAAGGCAGAGGGCTATGTACCAGATGAAGGAACAAGATAAACCCCCAGAAAAACAATTAAATGAAGTGGAGATAGGCAACCTTACAGAAAAAGAATTCAGAATAATGATAGTGAAGATGATCCAGGATCTTGGAAAAACAATGGAGGCAAAGATCGAGAAGATGCAAGAAATGTTTAACAAAGACCTAGAAGAATTAAAGCACAAACAGAGAGGAACAATACAATAACTGAAATGAAAACTACACTAGAAGGAATCAATAGCAGAATAACTGAAGCAGAAGAATGGATAAGTGACCTGGAAGACAGAATGATAGAATTCACTGCTGCAGAACAGAATAAAGAAAAAAACAATGAAAAGAAATGAAGACAGCCTAAGAGACCTCTGGGACAACATTAAATGCAATCAACATTCGCATTACAGGGGTCCCAGAAGGAGAAGACAGACAGAAAGGACCAGAGAAAATATTTGAAGAGATTATAGTCAAAAACTTCCCTAACATGGGAAAGGAAATAGCCACCCAACTCCAGGAAGCGCAGTGAGTCCCATACAGGATAAACCCAAGGAGAAACACAGAGTAATCAAATTGGCAAAAATTAAAGACAAAGAAAAATTATTTAAAGCAGCAAGGGAAAAGCGAAAAATAACATACAAGGGCACTCCCCTAAGGTTAACAGCTGATTTCTCAGCAGAAATTCTACAAGCCAGAAGGGAGTGGCATGATTTATTTAAAGTGATGAAAGGGAAGAACTTACAACCAAGATTACTCTACCTGGCAAGGACCTCATTCAGATTCGATGGAGAAATCAAAAGCTTTACACACAAGCAAAAGCTAAGAGAATTCAGCACCACCAAACCAGCTCTACAACAAACGCTAAAGGAACTTCTCTAAGTGGGAGACACAAGAGAAGAAAAGGACCTACAAAAACAAACCCAAAACAATTAAGAAAATGGTAATAGGAACATACACATCGATAATTACCTTAAACGTGAATGGATTAAATGCTCCAAACAAAAGACACAGGCTTGCTGAATGGATACAAAAACAAGACCCATCTATATGATGTCTACAAGAGACCCACTTCAGACCTAGGGACACATACAGACCGAAAGTGAGGGGATGGAAAAAGATATTCCATGCAAATGGAAATCAAAAGAAAGCTGGAGTAACAATACACATATCAGATAAAATAGACTTTAAAATAAAGAATGTTACAAGAGACAGGGAAGGACACTACATAACGATCAAGGGATCAATCCAAGATGAAGATATAACAATTATAAATATATATGCACCCAACATAGGAGCACCTCAATACATAAGGCAACTGCTAACAGCTATAAAAGAGGAAATTGACAGTAACACAATAATAGTGGGAGACTTTAACACCTCACTTACACTAATGGACAGATCATCCAAAATGAAAATAAATAAGGAAACAGAAGCTTTAAATGACACAATAGACCAGATAGATTTAATTGATATTTATAGGACATTCCATCCAAAAACAGCAGATTACACTTTCTTCTCAAGTGTGCATGGAACATTTTCCAGGATAGATCACGTCTTGGGTCACAAATCAAGCCTCAGTGAATTTAAGAAATTGAAATCATATCAAGCATCTTTTCTGACCACAACGCTATGAGATTAGAAATGAATTACAGGGGAAAAAAACGTAAAAACACAAAAACACATGAAGGCTAAACAATACATTACTAAACAACCAAGACATCACTGAAGAAATCAAAGAGGAAATCAAAAAATACCTAGGGACAAATGACAGTGAAAACACGATGATCCAAAATCTATGGGACGCAGCAAAAGCAGTTCTAAGAGGGAAGTTTACAGCTATACAAGCCTACCTCAAGAGACAAGAAAATTCTCAAGTAAACAATCTAACCTTACACCTAAAGGAACAAGAGAAAGAAGAACAAACAAAACCCAAAGTTAGCAGAAGGAAAGAAATCATAAAGATCAGAGCAGAAATAAATGAAATAAAAACAAAGAAAATGACAGAAAAGATCAATAAAACTAAAAGCTGGTTCTTTGAGAAGATAAACAAAATTGATAAACCACTAGCCAGACTCATCAAGAAAAGGAGGGAGAGGACTCAAATCAATAAAATTAGAAATAAAAAAGGAGAAGTTACAACAAACACAGCAGAAATACAAAGCATCCTGAGAGACTACTACAAGCAACTTTATGCCAATAAAATGGACAACCTGGAAGAAATGGACAAATTCTTTGAAAGGTAAAAACTTTCAAGACTGAACCAGGAAGAAACAGAAAATATGAACAGACCAATCAGAAGTTATGAAATTGAAACTGTGATTAAAAATCGTCCAACAAACAAAAGTCCAGGACCAGAAGGCTTCACAGCTGAATTCTATCAAACATTTAGAGAAGAGCTAACACCCATCCCTCTCAAACTCTTCCAAAAACCTGCAGAGGAAGGAACACTCCCAAACTCATTCTATGAGGCCACCATCACCCTGATACCAAAACCAGACAAAGATACTACAAAAAAAGAAAATTACAGACCAATACCACTGATGAATATAGACACAAAAATCCTCAACAAAATACTAGCAAACAGAATCCAACAACACATTAAAAGGATCATACACCATGATCAAGTGGGATTTATCCCAGGGATGCAAGGATTCTTCAATATACGCAAATCAATCAATGTGATACACCATATTAACAAATTGAAGAAAAAAAAACATATGATCATCTCAATAGATGAAGGAAAAGCTTTTGACAAAATTCAACACCCATTTATGATAAAAACTCTCCAGAAAGTGGTCACAGAGGGAACCTACCTCAACATAATAAAGGGCATATATGACAAACCTACAGCAAACATAATTCTCAATGGTGAAAAACTGAAAGCATTTCCTCTAAGATCAGGAATGAGACAAGGATGTCCACTCTCACCACTATTATTCAACATAGTTTTGGAAGTCCTAGCCATGGCAATCAGAGAAGAAAAAGAAATAAAGGGAATACAAATTGGAAAAGAAGAAGTAAAACGGCCACTGTTTGCAGATGACATGATACTATACATAGAGAATCCTAAAAATGCCACCAGAAAACTACTAGAGCTAATGAATGAATTTGGTAAAATTGCAGGACACAAAATTAATGCACAGAAATCTCTTGCATTCCTATACACTAATGATGAAAAGTCTGAAAGAGAAATTATGGATATTATGGAAACACATTTACCATTGCAACAAAAAGAATAAAATACCTAGGAATAAACCTACCTAGGGAGACAAAAGACCTGTATGCAGAAAACTATAAGACACTGACGAAAGAAGTTAAAGATGATAACCAACAGATGGAGAGATACACCATGTTCTTGGATTGGAAGAATCAATATTATGAAAATGACTCTACTACCCAAAGCAATCTACAGATTCAATGCAATCCCTATCAAACTACCACTGGCATCTTTCACAGAACTAGAACAAAAAATTTCACAATTTGTATGGAAACACAAAAGACCCCGAATAGCCAAAGCAATCTTGAGAACGAAAAATGGAGCTGGAGGAATAAGGCTCCCTGACTTCAGACTATACTACAAAGCTACAGTAATTAAGACAGTATAGTACTGGCACAAAAACAGAAAGATAGATCAATGGACCATGATAGAAAGCCCAGAGATAAACCCCCGCACATATGGTCACCTTATCTTTGATAAAGGAGGCAGGAATGTACAGTGGAGAAAGGACAGCCTCTTCAATAAGTGGTGCTGGGAAAACTGGACAGCTACATGTAAAAGTATGAGATTAGAACACTCCCTAACACCATACACAAAAATAAACTCAAAATGGATTAAAGACCTAAATGTAAGGCCAGAAACTAGCAAACTCTTAGAGGAAAACATAGGCAGAACACTCTCTGACATAAATACAGCAAGATCCTTTTTGATCCACCTCCTACAGAAATGGAAATTAAAACAAAAATAAACAAATGGGACCTAATGAAACTTCAAAGCTTTTGCACAGCAAAGGTAACCATAAACAAGACCAAAAGACAACCCTCAGGATGGGAGAAAACATTTGTAAATGAAGCAACTGACAAAGGATTACTCTCCAAAATTTACAAGCAGCTCATGCATCTCAATAACAAAAAAAAAAAACAACCCAATCCAAAAATGGGCAGAAGACCTAAGTAGACATTTCTCCAAAGAAGATATACAGATTGCGAACAAACACATGAAAGAATGCTCAACATCATTAATCATTAGAAAGATGCAAATCAAAACTACAATGAGATATCATGTCACACCAGTCAGAATGGCCATCATCAAAAAATCTAGAAACAATAAATGCTGGAGAGGGTGTAGAGAAAAGGGAACACTCTTGCACTGCTGGTGGAAATGTAAATTGGTTCAGCCACTATGGAGAACAGTATGGAGGTTCCTTAAAAAACTACAAATAGAACTACCATATGACCCAGCAATCCCACTACTGGGCATATACCCTGAGAAAACCATAATTCAAAAAGAGTCATGTACCAAAATGTTCATTGCAGCTCTATTTACAATAGCCAGAAGATGGAAACAACCTAAGTGTCCATCATCGGATGAATGGATAAAGAAGATGTGGCACATATATACAATGGAATATTACTCAGCCATAAAAAGAAACGAAATTGAGTCATTTGTAGTGAGGTGGATGGACCTAGAGTCTGTCATACAGAGTGAAGTAAGTTAGAAAGAGAGAGACAAATACCATATGGTAACATATATATATGGAATCTAAGGGAAAAAAATGTCAAGAAGAACCTAGGGGCAAGAGACGGGAACAAAGACACAGACCTACTAGAGAATGGACTTGAGGATATGGGGAAGGGGAAGGGTAAGCTGTGACAAAGTGAGAGAGTGGCATGGACATATATACACTACCAAACGTAAAACAGATAGCTAGTGGGAAGCAGCTGCATAGCACAGGGAGATCAACTCAGTACTTTGTGACCACGTAGAGTGGTGGGATAGGGAGGGTGGGAGGGAGGGAGACGCAAGAGGGAAGAGATATGGGAACATATGTATATGTATAACTGATTCACTTTGTTATAAAGCAGAAACTAACACTCCATTATAAAGCAATTATACTCCAATAAAGATGTAAAAAAAAAAAAAAGGAAGACACTGATGAAAGAAATTAAAGATGACACCAACAGATGAAGAGATATACCATATTCTTGGATTGGAAGAATCAATACTGTGAAAATGACTACACTACCCAAAGCAATCTACAGATTCAATGCAATCCCTGTCAAATTACCAATGGTTGGGCTTCCCTGGTGGCGCAGTGGTTGAGAGTCCGCCTGCCGATGCAGGGGACACGGGTTTGTGCCCCGGTCTGGGAAGATCCCACATGCCGCGGAGAGGCTGGGCCCGTGAGCCATGGCCGCTGAGCCTGCGCGTCCGGAGCCTGTGCCCCGCAATGGGAGAGGCCACAACAGTTAGAGGCCCGCGTACCACAAAAAAAACACAAAAAAACAAAAACAACTAATACTAAACTTTCTTTGGGTTATTTGTATGGAAATATGTTAATATAAATGTTTCAGACATTACATGAAATTTCTAAAAATCTTACATATTTTGGTATAATATTATAAGTCACAATTCTAGTTATTACTTTAAAATGTGTATCTCAGAAATAAGTAAAAAAAAGATTATTTCAAAATAAAAAACAAAGTATTATGCTTGGATTAAATTTCTTTCAACCAATGGGAACTTTAAAGGACTTTAGAATAATTAGAAATATTTTGCTAACACGTTGATGAGAATACATGTTCCTAGTCAGTAGAAATAACTTGGGAAATAAGTAAACTTTACTTCTGCATAATAAAAATACTTACTATTCAAAGACACTGGATTTGCTAAGGAGTTTGAAAGAAGAAATATTGCCTTACAGGAAAAATACCCTTGATTATTTTTTACTATTTTTTTTTAATGCCAAGGATATCTATACTGCTGGTACAACTATCTGCTTTAAAATATTTTTCAGGACTTCCCTGGTGGCGTAGTGGTTGAGAGTCCGCCTGCCGATGCAGGGGACACGTCCAGAGCCTGTGCTCCGCAACGGGAGAGGCCACAACAGTGAGAGGCCAGCGTACTGAAAAAAAAAAAAAAAAAATTCAGAGCCCAACTGTTTTATCTGATTAAGCTGATTTTTCAATGGATGTGTGTATGTGTGTGTATGACACACATATTATTCAAGTTCAAATAGCTTTACATTAATGATCGTTGCACAGCTTGTTCTGACCACAAAATCCTGAGGCACATTAATTTTGAGTGCCTAGTCAGGTAGAGTTCCAACAGCCCAGATAGCTAACTGGAGCAACACCGGGAGGGATCTTTAAGCAATAAAAGTTACGTTAGAGAGATCGGTCTCTCCATAGCTTCTAGACACTGTTCTAAGATGCCAAGTCTCCCACACTACGGGGCTAGTGACAAGCCTTGGGATGAGGAAGACATTAATTCCGCTCAGCGCTTCTCCACTGGGGGTTATTTTGTCCCCTGGGGACACCAGGCAACATCCGGAGACATTTTTGGTCACCACCACTGGGGCATGGGTGCTACTATCATCTAGTGGGTGGAGGCCAGGGATGCTGCTCTGCACCCTCCAGTGCACAGGATGGCCCCCCGCAGAGAACGGTCCAGCTCTGACTGTCCATAGTGTGGAAGCTACAAACCGCTGACCTAGGCTGTTGTCAAACACCCCCTTTGACAGAAGGGGCTTAGCATAGTTTGGTCCCCCTGGTTTACCCACAAAGTGGGTAGATTCCTACTCTGCAGATTCAGAAGGAGATTCCAAAGGACTCAAAGGGGAACAGGGAATGATCTGAAGAAATACTGTAGAAGTGTCCTAAAAGGATATTTTTTTTCTTTTTTTTTTTTTGCGTAACGCGGGCCTCTCACTGCTGTGGCCCCTCCCACCGCGGAGCACAGGCTCCGGACGCGCAGGCTCAGCGGCCATGGCTCACGGGCCCAGCCGCTCCGCGGCACGTGGGATCCTCCCGGACCGGGGCACGAACCCGTGTCCCCTGCATCGGCAGGCGGACTCTCAACCACTGCGCCACCAGGGAAGCCCAGGATATTATTTTTGATCATACTTTCAAAAACTATGTTTTTATGATTACTGAAAATTATTCTCTGGCGTGCACAGAGTAATGGGCAACATGACCTCGTGGACTTTGAGTGCAATGATGCCACGGCCTCGCAATATTCAGTCTACAGTCAGAGTGATGCAGATCTCAAGGGAGGTTAAAAAAGTTTCTCACATTTGAAAATACCATACATTTCATGAGCCAGAGGTCATGTGGTAGGGAGCTGGGTTGCTATAGAGGTAGAGGCAGAGAGAACTCTGAAAAGAAGACACAGGAAAATGAGGGGGAGACATTGGTGTGCACTTTCCAAAGAGCTGTGGAATGTGAACCTTGAGAACAGATCCTGCGAGCGAGGGCCTGTGCTGCCCTCCATTCACAGAGCAGCTAAGCCTTCCAGGTAGGCAATACTCTCTTGCATCTTGTTATTCCCGCAAGACGGTTCCCTCTTGATGGTTTTTAAGAAAAACACACGTGTGGCAAATTCTGATTTAGGGGTAAAACAAGTGAATTCATTATTTATTTGTCAATAAGTAGAATTTTTAAAAATGTATTAACTTTCCCATTTTCAGGCAACCTCAGCTCTTTTCACTTGATCCAAAATGATGAATTACGCTACCTCTACTTGATTTCTAAAAGTTGTATGAAGTAATAGGCTTTTAACCCATAGCTACTTTTTTTTTTTTTTAATTTTTTATTTTTTGGCCGCACTGCGCGACATGCGGATCTTAGTTCCCTGACCAGGGATCAAATCCTCACCCCCTGCAGTGGAAGCTCGGAGTCTTAACCACTGGACCACCAGGGAAGTCCCGACCCATAGCTACTTTTTAAATTCATTTATTTCTTATAATACTACCATTCTTGCATTAAATATCAGAACCTATATATCAAACTTCAAGGTCTGTAACCTGGAAGTACTGTTCCCCTGAAACACATTACATCTCAGATAGTTCAATGGAATGAATATCGTGTTGCAGATCATGGAGAACCACAGGGGTTAAACCCAGTCAAGAACCTTAGGGGAAAACCAAAACCAATACAGAAACTGCCCTGTAAATATTTCAAACCTGAAGACCCAACGCAGGTACAAACAAGGCAGGAAATTTGGGGCCAGAGATTCAAGATGTGGTTGAGAAAATTCCAGAGGAAAAGAACTGCTGTAGAGGAGGAATCATCCGGGGTAACTGACCTTTTTTTATCTTTTTTTATTGGAGCATAGTTGCTTTACAATGTTGTGCTAGTTTCTACTGTAGAGCAAAGTGAATCGGCCAGGACTATGACTCGCCATGTGTTACCATGTTTGCTTAGTAATGAGTCCCCTCGGCATCCACACAGCATTCATTCGATAGCTGTTTATTGAAGCCACCTGCGGGAGAGCTCCTGTACAAGCCATCAGTTGCCTTCTAGTCTCTGACACACCTTTTTCCTACCCTGCAAATACTAATGGCAGTTACTAGTCACCGAACGCTCACAAGCATTAGAGCCACTGCTCATGACCGTATGATGCAGACATTGCTACTTCGTAATCACACTTGCAGAAACAAGGTTGAGAAACAAACGTGGCCCGAATCACAGAGCTATTAGAAAATGCAGCCAGGCCTGGAAAGGCGACTCCTGCGATTTCTCACTTTCCACTGAAATACCTTTGAGCAAAAGAAAGACAATCTCTCTCTCTACCACTGAAAGCTATCTGACCATGCCTGTCCTCAGAAGACACAAGAAGGACCTCCACTCACGATAAACATAATGGAGGTAAGCAAGAAAAAACAGTAAGTAGCTACCTAGAGCCAAATCAAGCTATGTGGAGACATAGATAATATAATAAGTGGGTACATCTAGAAAATATATTCCCTAAATATCTATGCCCGTGAACTATTTTTTGAATGGAGGAGGAAAACTATCTTAATACAGATAACCATGTGCATATTCTTCTGTGTTTGAGGTAAGAAATGTATTTCACGCATGCAACATAATATCCTAACTTAGTTGGCAGAGAACCACTCATCCTTATTAAGGACAGAGTTTAGCCTCATGGATAGAATTACGAAGTCTGCTTCTAGTTTACCACACTGCCCCATGCATTATTAATTTGCAGAATTTCACATGATTGAAACAGAATATTTCAGTTGATTGTCAACTGCCTCAGAGTTTGAGGGTCAGCCAGAAGTCTCTTTGTTTAACAGGAGGAGTGTCTTCTTTTTTAGTATCTCCACTTGAAGACACTGCATCTGCTTCAAGGGGGAAACCAATTACACTCCTCCGGTCACTTGAGAAGTTATATGTAAAAACAGGAATTAACTGACTACTTGGATCCAATTTAATTTTTTTGCTCAGGAGCTGGTATTCTGGAGAGTTAGCCGGCTGGCCTTCGGCTTAATTCGAATTCTGAGAATTCCTGCGCGCAAGTCATAAACCAAAGGACCTTGCTGACCCACTGTATTATCCGTAGTTCAGAGTCAACTGCAATTATTCCACTGGGTAGAAATACCATGAGGAAGCAGGCTGAGGGCCTGGTGTGCTGTTCCAATCCCCTCCCATTGCCTAGTCTTTCTACAGCATCAGGACTTGTGACACCCAAATACAAAGTGGAATTAACAAGGCAAAGAAATGAGTTACTGAGAGAGAGGACCAACTTGCACACTCTCAGGATAGAAAGGATATGGTAAGTATAGAAAATGTCTCCAGAAAGAGGAAATACACAGAGAAGAGAGGGCTGAGATGGGACTTTGGGATTTTCCTGAGTTGGAGTTCAGAGTGGTGTAGAGATTGTAAGGACTCGTTTCCTGCAGAACAAAATGCGTGTGAGCCCCACACCCACACCCGAGCCAACAAAACGTGTGTGTTCTAAAGGTGGCAGACCTCACTGCAATTTAAAAAATAAAAGTTCTTTTTAAAGTGCATCAAAAGAACAAAGTCAGACTGGCTCAGAACTCTCCCCCACCATGTTAAGTACCAAAGACATTAGACCCAAGTTAATCAGCTCTTGAGGAAACAGCTCCTGATCTGAGAATTTTCTGCCCATCTCACTTGTCATTCAGGGAACGGGAACAATGAAAGATCATTTTAGGACGTGCACGGACTGAGAGTATATTACCCATGAGAAGTAAATTACACTAACCTCCCTCGTATAAATAAACCTGAAGTCAAGAATATAACAGTTGATATGGAAATAGTTGTGGCAAAGTCAAAAATCTTGTAACAGGAAAAACTCCAACACACATGCTATTTATATGGTCGTAACACTTAATAAAAATGTACAAATAATGCTTGAAAATCAATGTAAAAGATCATTTAAAGAGGATCCAGATGCAAAATTCTACAAGAAGCAAATGATAACTAACAACTGGGAAGACTGAGGAAACACAAGAACACTGAAAAGTAAAATTTTATTAATCCTGGTGACAACAGAAGACAAAGGTATTAAAGTGTATTCTTTAAAATATAAGGGTAACCTTCAGTAGAAAGACCACAAGAATCATATGCATTCTAGAATTCTAGGGAAAGAACAACAACAAAAGAGTATATGTAGGGGAATGGGAACATAAACACACACACAAGAAACTATAATAATCAAAACAATATATGCAAAAAGACAGAATTAAGATCGCACACATAAGCTTAAAGACTCCAAAGTTCACCTATTGAAAAGTCACAGACGAAGTGAGAGAGAGGCATGGACATATATACACTACCAAACGTAAAACAGATAGCTAGTGGGAAGCAGCTGCACAGCACAGGGATATCAGCTCCGTGCTTTGTGACCACCTAGAGGGGTGGGATAGGGAGGGTGGGAGGGAGGGAGACACAAGAGGGAGGAGATATGGGAACATATGTATAGGTATAGCTGATTCACCTTGTTATACAGCAGAAACTAACACACCACTGCAAAGCAATTTATACTCCAATAAAGATGTTAAAAAATAAAAGTCACAGATAAGAAAATATACAGATACATAATTTCCTAGTTTACCTAACAGGCAAATAAAAGTAAAACTAATGATAACAATAAAATAATAATGCTAGAATAAATTACCATGAAAAAAATCTCAAGAATGTGATGAACATATAAAATTATAAATTGTAACCAGAAAGTAACTGGGAAAAATATATGTATGAAAATACCCTTGAAATTTTTAACAACAACAACAACAACAGTAACATACGATACGCACCATCATACGTTAAGGGTACTATCCAGGTGCAACAATTATAATAATGTTTTTTTTGTTTTGTTTTGTTTTGTTTTGTTTGTGGTACACGGGCCTCTCGCTGTTGTGGCCTCTCCCGTTGCGGAGCACAGGCTCCGGACGCGCAGGCGCAGCGGCCATGGCTCACGGACCCAGCCGCTCCGCGGCATGTGGGATCTTCCCAGACCGGGGCACGAACCCGCGTCCCCTGCATCGGCAGGCGGACTCCCAACCACTGCGCCACCAGGGAAGTCCTATAATAATGTTTTTATTTAAGCAAATTCATATGGATAGTTTCAATATCAACAGTACAAATAGCTAATCCTGTTATGGAGGATCCAAGTTTAAGCATTCCATTCAAGATAATAAGGAAGACTATATTATTCACTGACACCTTTTTGAACAATAAAATTTAAGCTCATGGGCACAACAAATTCCTTTTGCGATGGCTGAGAAATTAAATATAAAAGTTTTTGAGAACTAGATGAAAATATGAGTGAATATTTATCTCATACTGCAATACACAATGATCTTTACAAACAGAAAACAAAATAGGTTAAAATTTTCACTATATATGAATTTAATTTTTTGCATTTTAACAAAAACATTGAAAAAAATTTACTCATTAAACATCTAGGAAAAAATGTGCAACCTATGTGGTGGAAAAGATTTTGTAACGGACTGAATGTTTGCGTCCTCCCCAAAATTCATATGTTGAAGTCCCAACATCCAATGTGATGTATTAGGAAGTGGGGCCTTTGGGAGATGACTGCATCGTAAGAGAGGAGCCTCCATTGTGAGGTCAGTGTCCCTCTAAGAAGACACATCAGTGCTCTCTCTCCCCCGTGTGATGCCATAAGGACAAGCTGGCCATCTGAAAGTCGGGAAGAGAGCTCCCACCAAGAACCTGACTATGCCAGCACCTTGATCTGGGACTTCCTGTCTCCAGAGCTGTGAGAAATAAATTTCTGTTGTCTAGACCCCCCAGCCTATGGTATTTTTTTATGGCAGCCCAAGCTGACTAAGACAGATGTTAAAATACCTTTAATAAGCAAAGAATATTCAAAAGTCACTAGGAAACTGTTGTACAACTTTGTACACCAAAAAAGGTGCCAGCAGCTATTTAAAATAATTTAATCTCAATATTATTCACCAAAATAATGAGATATTTATCATCTATTAAATTCAATAAGCATTAATAGAAATAAGGAATAACCAGTGAGTGAGAGAGCATGGAAATAAGCCCGTGCATATTCTATTGTTGGGACTTTAGTCAGACTTTCATTAGTATAATGTTCCTGAGTTGAAACTGGAAAAATATATTAAACATAACTCCATGGGGGGAGAGGGGAGAGGAGGATTAATGACCAGAACCTTCCTATTAAGAGAGAAAGAATTCTGCAGTAAATGGTATCAGGACAACTAGCTAGCAATCTGGCTAAAATAAAAGATTCAGAGTTTCACATCATATCAAACACTGACTTTAATCCTCAGTGACTTAGTGAATTTAATTAAAAATATAAAATGCCAAGAAGAAGGCACAGATGAGTGTCTCATCTCCTCAAGGTGAAGGATTTTTAATCTTTTAAGTAGTGGAGGAGAAGAATCATTTTCTATTATAATGATACATAATAATTGTAAGTATATATAATTATATATAAACTAAAGCATACGTTTTTTAGAAACTTATAAAGGTTATCCTAACCCTTCAAGAATTACCCATTTAGCAACGTTACCAGTCATATTTCTTACAAACTTGAATTCCATTCTTAAATGTTTGAACCAACTGTCTTCTCCTACATCAGTGTTTATGTATTTTCACTCAAATTAGGATGTGAATTCCTCCTAAGTAGGAACTGTCTTAGACATCTTTGTCTACTCTATAGGACACAGCTTTGTAATTAATAGGTGACCTTTATTTAGATTTAGAAAAAACATTATATATGTATTTTTACTTTATGTTCAACGTTTTGCTAACAGTCCATGTCAGAGTGACTCCATTCCCATGTTTCCCTGGAATCTGCTTGGCCCCCTTTCCATAATTATATGGATTTTTTTTTAAAGCCTAGACCTCCGTGATTTTCTAGAGCTCCACTAATGATTACAGTTCCTCCCATGGCCTGCATCCTTTACATCAGTGGTTCTTTTCTCTGAACCATTCCCCCTCTGTACCAGAAATACTTCATCGTACCTTTTTAACTCTCCTTAAATAAAATTCATGGGTACCATAGTCTACCTACATATATTATTATAAATATTATAGGAAACAATGCCCATTGCAATGCAAAGCAGAAACAAAGACACTATAATTTTTTATAATTCTCTTTTTAAATATATAAATATTGGGCACGATGACTGCAGAATGAGGCCGTTACAGGGTTGCTCCTATTTTTAAACAACAACTTAGATATAGGAGACGTAAGACACTGTTCAAATGAATAATGATACTTTCGAAAAAAACTGACATTTTGAAAACGGATAAGTATGTTGGTGCCTAGTTGTAAATCTACCAAAAATATATAATATCACGTGCAGCCTGATACATGAGTATCTACCCACAACTCAGAGAGCAAGGGGGATTTTCAAAAATGATGAGATTTTCTCAAGTAGTGAACTCTCAGTGGTATTCTCAACGAACGAAAGTAAAATATTTCTTCGAGTGACCTGCAGGTTGCATTCCTCCAGTACTCAATATATGTTAGAACCATAAAGAGAATGTCTTGGGTTTCTATGTATAACAAAGTTAGCTTTTGGCTTTGGAGAATCGTATATAACTTTACCCTGTGGGGCATTCAAAATGCTGTGAGTGACCTGGGGCCCTTCTCTATTGAGTTACTTCATTGCCTGTGGAATCCCGCCAGGACTGTGGCAACTAAAGCACCTCTGAACACCTATTTCAGAATGTTGCTATTTCTTCTGATCTTTCTTTTTGTTTATTGGTACCAATTTTTTTTTTTTTTTTTTTTTTTTTGCAGTACGCAGGCCTCTCACTGCTGTGGCCCCTCCCGCCACCGAGCACAGGCTCCGGATGCGCAGGCCCAGCGCCATGGCCCACGGGCCCAGCCGCTCCGCGGCACGTGGGATCCTCCCGGACCGGGCACGAACCCGCACCCCCTGCATCGGCAGGCGGACTCTCAACCACTGCACCACCAGGGAAGCCCTATTGGTACCATTTGAAACACAACTTGCTCACATTCTCAGCCTCTTCCCCCTCTTGTTAAGCCCTTCCTCTGCCCCTGTGTTTACCTTTGTATAGATTAACATTTGCAAATGGACTCTATTTTTAGTAACACACATAGATACACCTCCTCAGCAGGAAATATAGGTGATTTTTTTTTTTAGGTGATTTTTTTTAACATCTTTATTGGAGTATAATTGCTTTACAGTGTTGTGTTAGTTTCTGCTGTATAACGAAGTGAATCAGCTATACCTATACATATGTTCCCATATCTCTTCCCTCTTGCATCTCCCTCCCTCCCACCCTCCCTATCCCACCCCTCTAGGTGGTCACAAAGCACCGAGCTGATCTCCCTGTGCTATGTGGCTGCTTCCCACTAGCTGTCTATTCTACATTTGATAGTGTATATATGTCCATGCCTCTCTCTCACTCCATCCCAGCTTACCCTTCCCCCTCCCCGTGTCCTCAAGTCCATTCTCTAGTAGGTCTGTGTCTTTATTCCCGTCTCTTGCCCCTAGGTTCTTCAGACCATTTTTTTTTTTAGATTCCATACATATGTGTTAGCATACGGTATTTGTTTTTCTCTTTCTGACTTGCTTCACTCTGTATGACAGACTCTAGGTCCATCTACCTCCCTACAAATAACTCAATTTCATTTCTTTTTATGCCTGAGTGATATTTATAGGTGATATTTTTATTAGCTGAGTTAATATGAATTTAGTCAGAAGGGTTTTGGTAGAAAGAATTCAAGGAAATTCAGCGGATGAAAACTTAAAGAGATAAAACTGATAAGCTCATCTATTTCATTTATTTAATGGGAAATGGTATTAAACGAAGATACATTTTTAAAATCTTGTGTCACAATTGAATACTTCTGTATGCCAGAAGGGCCAGAATGTTCAGTCATCACATTAGCAAAGTTAAACTTACTCGAAAGCATGAGCTGTTTGTGCCCTCCTTGCGTCAAGCACTTGGCTCCTCCTATGAATGAACTTGTTCTCATTCATCCAACAAACAGGCTGCTGTTGCATGAGTGGCCTGGGGTGACACTTCTGCGGGGATGGAAATCCGGTAATCAACTCTGACGGTATCAGTGCAGTATTGGGTAGCTTGAAGCCTGGGTTTCAAATGCTCCCGGACAGCAGCGGCCGTGTATTCCTGCTGTGGCTGTGGATAACATTTCAGGACGGAAGGAACTCATCTGTCCCCACTGATACGGTGTTGACAAGACTTCTCAGCTTCTCCCAACCTATGAATGAGTCCTAATAGAAGGTTGGAATGAAGGGAAATTCCTCCAGCATTTAAACTTGATTAGGAATGCTTATCTGCACGATGACAGATGCCAGCCATTCTCTCACAGTCCAAACTCACCAAACCATGAGCTTTAGGGAGAGCAATTTCATCTTAGATTAGCTCATGGTGGTGAATATTTATTGAGCCCTACCCATGGACGAGGCACTACACAAAGTGGAAATGCAGAAGCGGACATAAAAGGACCACGCATGTTGCTGTTCATGAGGAACTCCTTGGTTATTAGCCATCAAAGTACTTTCACTCAGCATGAAAGAAATGAGAGCCCTTTCAAGCGTGAGCTGGTCATAGCGCTGCTAAAATGCAGAAGAGAGAGCAGAGGAATCACATCTGTCTACTGGGCAGCACAGCCCAAAGGTGACTGGCACCTTCCCCCAGGCCATACATGTAATGATGCATCCAAAAAAGCCAAGGCACTGACAGTGACTGTAAAATAAAAGCTTTGGGGGCCTCCCTGGTGGCACAGTGGTTGAGAGTCCGCCTGCCGATGCAGGGGACGGGGGTTCGTGCCCCGGTCCGGGGGGATCCCACATGCCGCGGAGCGGCTGGGCCCGTGAGCCATGGCCGCTGAGCCTGCACGTCCGGAGCCTGTGCTCCACAATGGGAGAGGCCACAACAGTGAGAGGCCCGTGTACCGCAAAAAATAAATAAATAAATAAAATAAAATAAAATAATAAAAGCTTTGGGGTGCCACAAAGGAGACAGTTTCATCAAGACATTAAAGAGGGACAGGAGGTAGAGAAAATTCTCTCCTTCTACAGTCACATGTTTTATTGTCCAGTGAGAAGGAAGTCTATTACATCAGCTGAAAGTCTTAGAACATGTAGCTCAGGCACGTGGCTGTCCACGCACCGTCTGCACCCCAGCAGTGTTGCCTTTAGCTAAACCGAGGGGCGGCGGTTACGTGATGAGGAACAGTCAGCTGGAACCAATGTCAACAAGCCAATGTGCGCCAGGGAGGAACAGGAGGGTCTCAGCACCACCTGATCTAAGCAGCCCAGCGATGTGACTTTTCCCACAGCGAACAGAAGGTGATAAGGGGTCACCTGCTCTCTCTCCAGGCAGCCTTGCCTCTGAGGTAGCCACAGGCCAAGAAGCAGAGACCTGAAATGGGGCGTCCAGCCCAACCAGAGAGAAGAGAGGCGAGCTCGGGGTCAGGGACATCTGGAAAGGGAGAGAGGGTTCCACGAGGCGCAGAGGACAGAAACGTAGGGACAAGCAGGTGCCTCTCACAGAAGAAGGGGGTCACAAGCTCGCTTCTTTGATAACAAAAATGACTGATTATATTTATGTCTCTCCAGGTCACGTGAGGGAAAATTCTAGAAGCGGACGTGTTGTTAGCTTTCTGAATAAAGCTAGTAAAAGCTACAGGTACCAGATTTCCAACTTGAATAAGCCTGGGTGTTTTGGGGTTTTTTGGTATAGAAATTATTAATTTTTTTATCAGAATCATATTTACCAATACTGTTAAGCCACTGACATGAAATATCACCTTTACTACATATTTTCTTCATGTGCATATCTGTTGTAAATACGTGTGTGTGTGCTGACAAATACAGACAAGCCTTAAGAAATTCTTAGGATTTTGTTAGGTACAAAGAATCTGGAGATTAATTTGGGGCCTACTAACATCTGTATAATACTGAGTCTTATACAGTCTTATATCCCCTATGGAAGGATAAAATATCTATTCTTCTTTTCATCCTCCACTAAACTTTCCTCATTTTCTCCGGGTGTGTTTTTTGTTTTTTGGGGTTTTTTTGGTCATACTCCAAAAATTGATGCTGAGATACTATGGGTGGGAGATGACCTAGCACTTTTTTTTTTTAGGTAATTGCATTAGAAATGTAAATTATTATGAAAATAAAGCTATTTTAATTTTCCCCCATGTCTCTGCAATCTAGGTGAAATATTTCTCTCATGGTCTTTGTTGTGCTGAGTTTTGTCACTCTGTGTGTCTTCACTATATCGTAAGATAAATTATGTAGCAGCAGAAATAAAAATGCAACTATACATAGAAAACCCTCCCAGTCTTGGTCACTCAGAATTCAGCACTCCACTTGTGCGCCAGGGGCCGCCAATACACTTCTCTTCCATGTGGGTTTCACGGTTCCTCACCTCAGCTCACCACGTCTAGATTGGTATCATCTGCTGAATCGTCTTTTCTTTCCTTTACCCAAGACATCCCATGGAATCGCATTATTAAACTGATTTCGTTCTTGTCTTTAGGGCTGCCAACTGCAAATTGGCACTAGCCATCTGCCTCTACAAGGATGAGGTCACTGGCAACTGCAGTCGCTGACCTCTAACACCCCCTGAAAGGAGTTCAGGGCAGAGATCAGAAATGAGGCGTTTGTGCTCTGGAAAAACTGGCAGAACAGGCCTGCAGAAAGTTAGATCTTTTCAGGAGAAGATTTTAGGGGCCCAACTTCTTGCATCTTCTCATATATAGAAAAGCACTAAAATCATTAATGGAGACGTCTGCTCCTTGTGACGAGCAGCAACTTTCTTGTGACCGGCAGCAACGTTCCGCCAAAATGTATGCTTCGTTGCACGTATCCTCCTTCACTAAAATCACATCTACGCTGACCTCCGCTCTCCCTCCTCAGGGCAGTTCCTCAGGGCGATCTGAGAGGCTGCATCCCAGGTTACAGCCCTCATTTTGCCCAAAATAAAACTTAACTCACAGCTCTTACGTCATGCATTTTTTTTCAGTCAACAGACATATTCTCGTTTGTTCATAAATCTAGTTTAGCGCAAACTTATATTCACGCCCAACCAAAGCCTGCCTCATACTCTTATCTACCCACTTTCCATGATCGCCTCTGATACCTGAGGAAGCGAGCGTGGACAAAAGGAAACTTAGAACAAAGTGAAATTCCTTGTTCCCGTGAAGCTCCTTCTCTTGTTAACTTCCATTAGTCTCATATCTGCCTGTAATTTTTCTCCAGTTTTGTTTTAAGATGTTGGGGGTAGGACTTTATTAATTAATTAATTTATTTTTGTTGTGTTGGGTCTTCGTTTCTGTGCGAGGGCTTTCTCTAGTTGTGGCAAGCGGGGGCCACTCTTCATCGCGGTGCGCGGGCCTCTCACTATCGCAGCCTCTCTCGTTGCGGAGCACAGGCTCCAGACGCGCAGGCTCAGTAGTTGTGGCTCACGGGCCTAGTTGCTCCGCGGCATGCGGTATCTTCCCAGACCAGGGCTCGAACCCGTGTCCCCTGCATTAGCAGGTAGATTCTCAACCACCGTGCCACCAGGCAAGCCCTTTTCTCCAGTTTTTATCTTCGGGGTTCGTGTGTTCTCTTTTTTAAAATTCTTAACCCTCTGCAGCAGGAGTTGCCAAGAGCTGTCATCTTCACGTAGCAATCGATCGGCTTCTTCGAACTTCCTCGGGTATTTCTTTGATTCCTGAACCATTTTAGCACTCGCCTAACCCCCAAAGATTTCTTCTTGAGGGGAATAAAGGAGCCACTAGGTGAGAACTAACTTGAAAAGCATTTCCCATTTTTTTTCCTCTGTTGAGCAAACAATTGAGTAATAGCAACCTTAAAAGCCAAATAAAGGTTTCCAAAATAAATGCTTGCTTTGCCAGAAAATATGTGTAAAGGTATTTCAATAGCTGCAATAAAACAAATACTTGCATAATGGGCAAACAACACATCAGAAATATTTTTGCATTCCTTTCTGAGCACCTGTGGTTACTAAAGCTTCATTTCTGACCTGTCCAAGGACTCAGGAGATACTGGGGGAAAGTATTTTTCCTTCCTCCCTACCACATACAGTGAATTTAGTTAAAAAGTATTTTGTTTGCCAAGAGGATTTTTCTAGTTAATAAACACCCATTTCAAATTGTGTGCAGTTCCTTGCAATTCAGTCCTCACGGTGGCAATGTGACAGGAAAGGATTGAAAACAGGAGAAGTTGGCACCACTGAAAAGCAATTACGGCAGGTAATTTGATTTGACTGTGAGGGGCCTCGGGAAAAAATATTCCCACCTAAATTCCCCTCAGGAATGTGCGCTGCGCTCACCGGTTATCACCAGCACAGTGTCATTTTGCTGACTGCAGTTCCAGACAATTCATCCTTCTATGTGACAAGAAACTCTATCAACGTCTAGTCAGGGATACGACAGTTGGCTTCACTGACATGAAAGAGGTTGATTCGGTGTCTAAAGTCTCATGAAGTTTAACAAAAAATAAATGTCATCCCTACGGCACCTACTTTAATATGTGTTATAGTGCAAAAATATACCTCCAGAAATACTTAAAATTTAACCTTATCTGGTCTACTTTTCTCTTGAAACTAACACTTACAATCCCATACATTTAATACTGTTGAAAATTCTACTCGAATAGAAATCTCAACTAGAATCTATAATTCCACCGATACTTTCTAAATGGCAAGATTTAGAAATTATATAAAAATTCTACAATTTGCTTCAGTGGTTCTCAAGCAGAGGCAAGTCTGTTTGTCCACCCTTCTGTTCCCCAGAAAGGTACGTCTGTAATATCTGGAGATACTTTTGGCTGTCAGGACAGGGTGGGGCCTCTGGATCAGGACAGGGTGGGGCCTCTGGATCTAGTGGGCAGAGGCTGGCGAAGCTGTTCTGCACCCTAGCATGCCCAGGACCGTGCCACAACCATCACCCAGCCCAAATGACCATGATGCGAAGGGTGAGAAACCACGGTTTACTTTGGGCATTTACCTTTTCTTGATAAAACAAGTCTAAAACATGAGAAAATATAGCCTTTAAATGAAATGTTACGTATTCTGAGGGTCTGTACATAAATACAAATAAACTAGGTATGAGATGAGAAATAGTCTTCTGGAAAGTAAAATTTTTACACCCTTTTTTTCCAAACTATGATCTCCTATTTTCCTAAAGAAACACTTAGGAAGCTCTTACTCCAAGACATCTCAGTTCGATGAATTTTCCAGAAAAAAAATGATTCAAACGTTAAGTGAAATTAAGTCAGAAATATTCAACTTCGGCTCAATTTCTTTTAAAGTACTACATGGACTTCAAAGGTGAAGTCTACATGACAAACGAGTTAGCAGTCAACCTGCATTCCAGGTATTACGGGTACTTGTCAAATGGAGGAACTGATGTTTCTCATCTCTAAAACTTTGATAGAATGATTTTATTACAGACTCTAACCTTGGTTGCTTATTGAACTAGCATCACGTAAAGAGCTAACCTTATATAAAATAAGAGTGTTAAAACTGGGGGCCACCTTAATCAAATCAGCAGCAGCAACGGGACTGATGAAAATAATGGGCCTTCTGACAGAGTGCAATGAAAAGAACAGTGCATCACTTCTGTGCTACCCCTGGCAAAGACGTGCAGCCCAGACATAACCATGAGGAAATACCAGATAAACCCACACGGAGGGGCATTCCATGAAATGACTGGCTTGTAAATTTCAACTGTGCCAAGATCAAGAAAGTCAAAGAAAGATGAGGAACCAGATCAAAGGCGAGTAAAGGGACGTGATGACTAACTGGCTCCTTGTGCTCTAAAGGACATTATTAGGACAACCGGTGAAGCTTGAATGGGGTCTGATCACTAGAAGGTGGGAATGTATCTGCGTGAGTTTCCTGCTTCTGGTGCTTGCACTCTGTCTACATACTACAGACATGCACACTACACTCTTCAGGGTCCAAGGTGTCAGATGGGTAATTTACCTCCAAATGTTTCCAGAAAAGAGAAAGTTCTTTGTACTCTACTTGCAACTTTTCTATAAGCTGGTGATTGTTTCAAAATAATATATGTGCAACATTTCTCAAAATATATATATATATATAATCTCAAAATATATATATATATATATAAATTATTGTTTCAAAATTACGTCTATGTACCTTTAAGTTGTACCAACTCAACCCCAATGTAACCACACTGTTCAAGAAAAAAATTTTAAATTAACCACACCACAAAATTTAGAAACCAATATGAAATGTGTTCACTTAAGGTTACACCAGTAAGACCATCTCACTGACCACTGAATGAGGCAGGTACTTCATAATAGCCAATAGGTAGAAACAACCCAAATGCACATCAACTGATGAATGATAAACAAAATGTGATCTATCCATACAAAGAATATTTTTCAGCCGTAAAAAAGAATGGACTTGTGATACATGCTATAACGTGGATGAACCCTGAGAACACTATGCTAAGCGAAAGAAGCCAGGCACATACATGATTCCATTTGCAGGAAATGTAGAGAATCGGGAGATCAATAGAAACAGAAAGTAGCTTCGTGGCTGCCTAGGGCTAGTTGGCGGCTGAAGGCACTGGGAATCATAGATGAAGGATACAGGACTTCTTTTTGAGGTGATAAAACTATTTCAAAATGGACCGTGGTAGGGTTTCCCTGGTGGCGCAGTGGTTAAGAATCCACCTGCCATTGCAGGGGATACGGGTTTGATCGCTGGTCCGGGAAGATCCCACATGCCGCCGAGCAGCTAAGCCCGTGTGCCACAACTACTGAGCCTGTGCTCTAGAGCCCGTGGACCACAACTACTGAGCCCGCATGCCACAAATACTGAAGCCCGCGTGCCTAGAGCCCACGCTCCGCAACGAGAGGCCACCGCAGTGAGAAGCCCGCACACTGCAACGAAGACCCAAAGCAGCCAAAGATAAATAAATAAAATAAATTTATTAAAAAAAAATATACTATGCTAAAAAAAAAAAGGACCGTGGTAATGGCTGCAGATTTGTGAATATACTAATAAAACACTGAATTGTACACTTCAACTGGATCAATTTTATAGTATGTGAAATATATCTCAATAAGGCTATTAAAAATAGGGTCAGGCTATATTTCTTTTCTCCTAAAAATTTTGTAAATTACAGAATGTACTCTGTTTATCCACTTGTTCATTTATTCTGCAAATACCGTGCCACTGAATCCTGCTGAACTCAAACATGGGTAAGAACAGACACAGCGAAGTGGCTACCGAACATTCCTTCCTCTGTCACTATTCACGTGTTTATAAGTTATTTATGAACATGAATGGGCACATGAACATGAATGGGCACACGTGAAGAGAACCACGTATACGGACTAGGCTCACAATCTCGGGTATCCACAGTACCGTTTAAACCTTTGTTTATTGAAGAGGGACAGCTTAGTGCATTCACTTAAACAACTTGCACCTTTAAACTGTGGCTTGACAAAACTGCCACATTCCCAGGGTATGAAATATTTGGAAATCTACTACATACCACTGTGTTCTTGGTTTAAGCCACACATACACAAAAACATACAGTTGTAGTGATTATGGTATCAGATGGACCCATTCTCCCAAATCGTGTTGTCCGCATCATTCTTTCTTTCACTCTCCCCTTCTCTGTCTCTCCCGCCATTTATCAAATACACTGATGAGGGTACCAGAAGCACATTTCTTTGGAATTTGATTTTGATTTCTTCTCTTATTTTAGGAATGTAGCCTCCAGAGAAATTTGTTTTAGCTTCCTCTTCTTCAAAGGCTACTATGACCAAGTGAGTGAGTGTCATTTTTCCGTTAGAGTCGCAGATTTAAACCAATGGTTCTCTAAATCTAGTCTTCCAATCAGCAGAAACAGCGTCACCTGGAAGCGCGAGAGAAATGCCGATCACTGAGCTCCACCCCAGACCAACTGAATGGGAAGCTGGGGGCGGGGCCAGGCAACCCGAGTCTTCACAAGTCGTCCAGGTCATCCCATGAACTCTAGTGATCCAATGACCTGGATCATTACTTCTCCAAGTCAAGTGTGTGTAGATGTCACCTGGGAATTTGTTGAAAAGGCAGGCTCCAGGGGCTTCCCTGGTGGCGCAGTGGTTGAGAGTCCGCCTGCCGATGCGGGGGACGCGGGTTCGTGCCCCGGTCCGGGAGGATCCCACGTGCCGCGGAGCGGCTGGGTCCGTGAGCCATGGCCGCCGGGCCTGCGCGTCCGGAGCCTGTGCCCCGCGACGGGAGAACCCACAGCAGTGAGAGGCCCGCGTACCACAAAAAAAATAATAATAATAATAAAATAAAATTAAAAAAAAAAAAAAAAAAGGCAGGCTCCATCCTGATTCAATAGGTTCTGCTAGGGCACAGAAATCTGAGTTTTTGGAAGAGCTCCACTTGCTTCTAACTTAGGTCACTGGGGCATGGTGGGCAAGGTCAGGGTCACTCTCTCTGATGCATCAGTGTTTACGAGAAATCCCACCACATCACAGTGTAGCTTAAGGAATGGGATTCATTGGGAAACGGGGCAAGTTCCAAAGCCATGGGCAGTGAGAAAAGAGAAGCCATTGCTTCCATCCTCTCGTCATCCTCCAGAGAGATGTTCGGAGCCCAGCATGACTGGACACACAGTTTTGGCACTTATAGCCCCTCCTGTCATGAGGAGCTGAGTGTGTGTGCAGCCCTCCCAGCCCCAAAACACACACACACACGCACGCGCGCGCACACACACACACATGCACACGCACGCATGCACACGCACACACACTCTCTCTCACACACACACACACACACACACACACTCACACACACACACACACTGGGGAACGGAGGGAGAAGCCCCTGGATCCCAAACTGCCCACTGCCCATGCAATCCAGAGAGACCAGTGAGGGCCACACTGAAAGCTCAGCTCGTCGCACCGCAAATGTCTACAGACCATGCGTGGAGAAGTGTCTTCCTAGACTATTATGCAAGCTCTGACCTTCTGGATTTCCTTAATATGTGGCTTTTTCCACCTCCCATCCTAGAGGAAAACAATTATTGAAGTGCCTTACTTGTAAGATTTCATTTCCTTTCCAACCCTGATCACAGACTCCCTCCCTCCTACAAAGGGAAGGATGTGAGGTCATGGATGTGTTGATTAACTCTATGGGGGAACCCTTTCACAATCTACACGTACACCAAATCATCACCGTGTACCCTTTAAATATCTTACAATTTTATTTTTCAACCATACCTCAAAAATACTGAAAAAAAAAGAAGAGGAAACCAAGTTAGAAGCACCCCTGAAAGATCTGGTCTCAACGTGGCTCGGTAGGTATGCTATATATTAAATTCACAGAGTCCATATCTTCAAATGAAATTGCAGAAGAGGGTTAGGAGAGCCAGTAAAGTGCAAACACAGCCTGGACACATGAAGCCTTGGGGTGATGTATCCCGACTGAGGTTACCAGTAGGAGGGCTTCCACAACACAGCCAGCAGCCCAACACAGAGCCTCAGGTGCTTAAGACAGGGATGGGGGTGAGGACGGAGGGTTGACACAGATGGGAAAGGGCAACCCATCCCGTACCACAAAGCCACCAGGCGCCTGATTCCCAGGCTGCTTTGTTGAGGGTGTACGTGAAACATCCTTGCACAGACGGAGTGTGTTCTCTACTGGGGCAGGGTTGAAAAGACAGGAGATAAAATGAGGGCCTCCACCCAGTTCTCGGAACCTCAGGATTCTAACTGTTCATCCTCCCACTGTGGTTGGGCAGGCGAAGTCATACTTGCATTTGAATCCCAGCACAGGAGACTGAAAATGACAAGCATTCTTTTTTATTTGAAGGGGAAATTCAAGTTGGTAACAATATTCCGACTAGGGTCTTTCCAAGGGGACAGACTCCAAGGTTTTGCGCGTAGGATTAAGTTCCTCAGTCCTGCGAGGTGCTACAGGGTGAGCCACTTGCCAAAACGTTTACCCTTCCAGCTGATGGGAGAAAAGTCCTAATGCCTTCAAAGGGGGACTGGTACGATTCCCTCAGAACCACACAAGGACCAAGGGACCCTTCCCCCACATCTTCCACTAGAGACCAGCAATTTAGCTGTATTTAGGACAAGTCAACATCACTTTTGCCTTATTAACTTTGTAATAATAATAATAATAAACGAAGCCCAGAAAGTTAAAACATTATTTTACTATTTCAATACCGTTTTAAAAATACACACTAAAAGTTAGAATCTGGTGTTCAACAGCAAAAGTTCAAACTATATATATATTTTTAATAAAGGACCAAGACCAGTTGCTAGTATATTACCACAAACAAAACCTGTTTGTGGCCACATTATGGAAAATATGTTTTTTAAGCATTAAGTCAAGAAGCCTAGTATTAGACTTATAACCAGAGGGCAGGGCAAACCCAGTACCAGTGCCTAGACTGGTCTTTTATATTGTAGAACAGTGCCCCCTGCAGGAACAACAAATATCCTTTACTTCAGAGCAAAGGTTTTCAGCCACCTAAATTTTCTGTGTTACATTTGGTTACTTAGTAAAGTAACAGACAGGTGAGAAGTCTTGTTAGGATATTGCATACTGAAATCACACTATGTTTGTAGCACTAATTCAGATCACATACAATGTGCAAAAACAAATCTTTAGTTTCTTCCTAAGAAGAAAATATTAAACCGCATTACAAAAATTTCCACAAAGGGAAGCTGTTTGCCAAGCATACATAATAATCAGATACAAATCACCTTTAAAGCAATTAAAAAATACAAACTAAAGTTTACCACTACATGCCATGTCTCTTCACTGTGCAGTGGGGAAATGAATCCCAAGGTCAGAGAACTAATTAAAATACATCATAGGGGACTTCCCTGGTGGTCCGGTGGTTAAGAATCCACCTTCCAATGCAGGGGATGCGGGTTCGATCCCCGGTCGGGGAACTAAGATCCCACATGCTGCGCGGGGCCAGTAAGCCTATGCGCCGCAATTACTGAGCCCGTGAGCTCTGGAGCCCACGCACCACAGCTAGAGAAGCCTGCGTGCCACAACGGAGATCCCACGTGCTCCAACCAAGACCTGACACAGCCAAATAAACAATTAATAAATAAATATTTTTTTAAAAAATAAAAATAAACTACATATAGTGTATTTCCACCTATTTGTTCTCGCTTTAAAATAACACTTTATCTAAAGTTACATGTTTACCAATGAACTATCCCTACGTTCTATTTATGATAGATCAAATAATCCCACAAATCCGGTCTATCCTGAGCAAGCACTGCTAAATTCTGAAAGGGCTGGGGAATAAAGAAGTTAACAGTAAATAATAGATATTAAATAAGAAATTAGATATTTTATTGTCAACTAAATCGACAATAACAAAGTACATAATCATCCAAAATATTTCTCCTTAGGAATTACTTTTAGAGAGTACAGGTGCTGTAGACTGAGTTCTCCGGAAGCAGATACTGAGATGGATCCAGCAGGGGGGTCCTGTCAACTGAAATTTTAAAAACGCACACCCTGAGCGCTGCGAGTTTCAGTTTTATTCAGGGGCTGTACTGAGGACTACAGCCGGACTACAGCGTCTCGGGAGCTCCGAGGGGAAGCTCCGAAGAGGCACTGGGATAAGCCAGAGAATATGTGATTTTCTGAGGAATACACACAGTCAAGCACACCTCTCAGGAGGTGGTTACTGCTGGTCACGAGGAACAGCTACCTCCGTCAGTGATTTCCGTGCTTTTCTACGTATGGGTTGATAATTCTTTTCCTGAGATCTAACTACTGAAGGGCTTCGTTTACCCCAAGCACGGAGCACCTCAGGCTCGTTTTCATCCTGAAGCCCTTTCAGCGTGCACTGTTGGTCAACTACGGCAGCGGCTCATGACTTAACGCTTGCAGAACCCAAGCGTGAGCAATCGTCTTTGTTTTACAGCATGACTCACGGGTCGACACACGTGGAGGGCAAGGGAGGAGCAGGCGGTGGCAGAGGAGAAAAGCAGGGCTGCCAGGCAGCCCTGACCAAGCTTTGGCCGAGCCCTGGGAGTGCGGGAGCAGATACACCTGTGACAGCCGTCCTGCGCCGCCCTGTGGTGACGGGGCTTCCTATCTCTACCCCAAGCACTCTTTGCACGGGGGTCACCCCGGGAAAGATAAGCGCTTGAGCAAAAGGATGCTCTGTAGCTGAAGCAACTCCCTCCTAACCGCTCCCCGCCACCCACGCTGGGCTGCAAGACCTTCCTGGGAGGGGCATCTGGGCGGACTGCCGCGAGTCCCCCTCAGTCCACCTCTGCTACCCATCCCTGCTCGGGGACCACGTCTGCCTCTTCTAGATCCTGGATCCTCCTCTCAGAGGAAGTTCAGCACAAAGCCACTAGGACGAACCACAGCCCCAAGTGCCGCATCTGATCTTAGACACACCCACCCTCAGCGACCATCTCTGCTGGCCGGCTAGCTTCCCTGATGGGGCAACACAGGTCCTCGACCCTGAGAAGCAGGAGCCCAGACACCACGTTCTTCTGAACGCAGCCTTGCTGCACTTCTTCATTTCGCGGAAAATAAGTCACTTTGGAGACACACCTCTTCCTCCCTCCCTCACCGAGTTAACAGCCACCCTATCTCATCTCATGACGAAGGTCTCCTCTTCTTGCCTATTGGAAACAGAGGGCCTCAAGTGCCCAGGCAGCAGCTGTGGCTTACCCTCTCACTGGATTCTTCCTTGTCCCCTGGCAAACGTGTAGCGTCTTTAGGGACCAGCGCCTGTAACCCTGCAAAGCTGAGCACTACAGGGGCAGGAAGCATAGAGTCCCCCGGTGGGTCCGGAGAAGTGATCGTTCAGTGGGGACCCTCCTGCTTTTACTCCTGGTTTCAGGACGTGTGTCATCGCATCGGAGACACAGTGCCATATCCAACCTGTGACTGTGTATACCACATACTGAAGGACAGCAGCCCATCTTCGCAGGCAGCCTCACTGCCTGTCGTGAATTTATCTCGTCCTCTGACACCTTGCGCTGTCCAGCTTCTATGTGATATGGGGTCAGGCTTCAGCTTCTTATTCCCGATTTTGTCTCTTCTCCGATTCCTGCCCTGACGCTGTTTTCCGTTTTTGCTCACTGAATCAGGGCCACGGCCGACAGCTGTGCAATTCCGCAGTGCCCAGCACCAGGGGGCGCACTTTATAAAGGATTATCTATGTGAACGGCTGGTGCAGCACAATGCCACCATCTCTACTGAATAAAAAGAACATCTCAAAGTCCATCACAGTGGCTCAGAGATGCTTTTTTTATATTGAGAGTTGGTGTTTGGAGAGAAAGAAATGAACATCATTCGTGATTTTCATCAGGACAAATTGTTATCTAATATTTAACTACTGGAAACGCTATACAATTTATAAATCATTCATATATAACTAAAGAAACACCAACACATTTAATTATCATTATCTCCACTGCCATCATAAAAAAAAAAATCACTATGCCACTAGTCTGAAAAACAAGAGTTTTTCTGAAGGTCCATTCTGTGAGACCATATGTTTTCAACAGAAAAGATGGGCAACTGCCTCTCCTTAAGTTTTATAGTTTCCATTTCCTGTGCTTTTTCTCTCTGATGGTTTGTATAGATCATAAAACCTCTGAGAAACTTGAAATATCGAGGTGCTTTCCCTGAGAAAATGTAACGACGGACATGCACATACAGTTTTCAGGTGTTTACGACCTCCCTAAAGACCATGCATCGATTTGGGAAGATTCTCTGGGTTTTAGAATTTGGTAGCCAGGGTGGAGGAGAACACTCACTGAGTTTGGGTTCAAAAGCTTGGTGTTGGTCCTGGTTCTGCCACTTACTGACGGCATGGCCGTGGGTAAGGCAACACTCTCAGGGACATTTTGCCAACTGTAGCATGAACATAATTATTTTATGTAATTATACTTTACACAGTGTTTATGGACATCACGTGAGAACACAAAGAGGAAAACCTCTGCACAAAGCTGGCTGCTTAACTCTTTTTAAAAAGTCAGATTAATAATAATGTTGTTTATGTAATACTTATCACTATGGTTGTCTACAAATAGTTGCCCCTCTCTAATCTCTTCTATGCTTATTGACTGGACCCATCAATCCCCAAAACCGTTACACCTTTTCTCATAAAATGAATGAAGTGTCTGCCTTTAAGATATTTTCCCCCCATTAAATTTGGTTAAAAAAACCTTAATAACATCCACATTGGATTTAGGCACCTGTGCGCCTAAAAATACAGAAAATTTGATTGTGCATGTGCCTTGATGGGCTATTTCAGGGCTACGCACGTCTAAAGGTATGCAGTATGAACTGTAATAGTGCCGGAGAAAAGCCACGAAGATCTCCACAATTAAAGAGCCATTGGTAGGAGAGAGAGGCTGATATTTGATGAAGTTTCCTCTGGTATCCACAGCTTAGCTATATTAGTTCAATGAACCAATTAATTAATGCATATTCTCTGGACATCCACTAGATTCCAGGTACCATCCTAGATAAGCCTGCAGTAGGAGACACAGAGCCGCCCTCAAATATTTTACAAGAAGCCTCTTTCCAGAGATGCCCGATGCACAGTCACTCACGATGAACACCGTGTGGGGTAGGGATCTGTGTGCTGTGCTAGGGAGGACGGGGGCAGTCAGAGCTTCGCTCCCCACACACACACACACACACGCTCTGGCAGGTGCACAGGGAGCTGCAGCTGGCAGTTGGGACAGAGGCTGCAGCTAGAAGCAGAAAGGAAGACTAGTTGGAAGAAGCTGGATCATTCCTGGCACAGAGAACCAGAGAAGGGATGGAGAAAGAATGGCAGGAAGGTGGGACAAAGGGAGGCCTCTCGACGGAAATAAGATACCTTTGCATGCTTAGTCCATTGGAAAGGGGATTAACGAAATAGTATTTGCAGGAGTTTAGAGATCTTGGCAGTCTGAGAGAGAGAGAGAGACGGAAGAGACAGAAGAGAGAGCTTTCACATTAACTGCAGGATCTGAGAGCCACTGGACTCAGGAGGAAGCACTTGAGTAGTTATTGACTCTTCACCGTGAACTTGTTTGCCGAAGCTTGCTCTGCTCAGAGAGCTAACCTGTACACAAGTCCCCAGGGCTGCATTTCGTTTGATCTGAGATATGACTTGAGAATCTAGGCTCAGCATCCCTGAAGTCACTCTTCTGAGGCACATATGAGATTTCTATCATAATAAGAAAAGTGACCTATGCCGCACAGAAGAGTTCCAAGTTCCAGGTGTCTGCTGTAAGTTACGTATCACTGTCAACCACTGCATTCAGGGACAGTCACACGCGAAGGTCAGGGGCAGCAGGCCATCCTTTCGTGAAAATTCTCTGGGGCACCAGGGCTTTGAGAGGGTGTGGTAGAGACAGTGCCTGTGTCACAGCAAATAGAAAGATGGGTTAGAAGGCTTGGAATCTTTTTGTTTTTTAATAAGCCAAAAGGCTTGAACATAATAGAAGAGGTTGAGAAGAACTTAGGAACATTTTGCCTATTAAATCCATGCCACAGCCAATTTCACATATTTAATTCTCTCACTTCAGTATAACCTGAATGTATTTGTCACCTCCCCAATCGAGCATCTACATTCGCTACATTTGACAAGATGTTTGCAAAAAGTCTTTGCATGTATCCATCTCTTCAAAGAGTTTCTAACCGATGGTTCATACCTTGCCGTCCCCAAAGCTTCAGGCAACTGTGGTTCATCCCTTCTTGGTTACAAACAGATGGTTTTCACTAGCTCAGAGCTTTGCTATCTCTAGAATGGTTTTTGAAAAGTACAAATCTGTTACTTACAGGGAAGACACCCAGGAATGATTTCAATATCCATAACAAGTGTGTTGGTAAAATGGGATGAAAAATTGAACACAAATTTCTTTTCCTTTGCTGTAAACATTGAGCAAGCCCAGAATATTTTCTATAAAAACAGACATTTAAGAGGCAGTATCATGAATCCCATTTTCTTACCCATAAAATATCGCTTCCAATCACGGTTTAGGGGAGGAAAATATTTGATAATTTGCAACGTAGTCCTATGCCCTAAAGTTTAAACAAATCATCAGCATCTCGGACAAAGGCAAGATGACAGTAGTGAGGTTTTTTAAATCTCCATAAATCCTTTTGAAAAAATAGAAAAGAGCAACTGAGCACAGAAATGGATACTGTACTGATTTCCTACTGCTGCTGCAGCAACTGGCCAACACTTTTCATGGCTTAAAACAACCCCAGTTTATTATCCTATAATTCCGGGGATCCGAAGTCTGAAAAGATCTTATTGTCCTAAAATCAAAGTGCTGGCAGGGCTGTATTTCTTTCCGGAGGCTTTGGGGGAGGGTCATTTCCTTCACTTTCTTTAAAGTCTGATCATTTTGTTAGAATACACCTTTATGTGTATCATTTGGGGATTGGTTTTCCTAGCTATCGAGTGTACCTTTCCAACGTGGAGATTCAAACCATCCTTTATTTCAAGAAAATATCCTTGAATTATCCTTTTTAGTATTGTTCCATTCTATCGCCACACGTTTTATCTCTTGTAGATTATCATGAAGGGTATGCAATGCCCTCAGCAATGGTTTCATCTCTTGAAGATGAAATACATGGCAACAGAAAGGAATTAATAATAAAAATGATTAAAATAGTAGGATAAAAGAAAAATAAATAGAAAATAATAATAAGCCACGTACAAATAGCTAAATCAGGTTAAAATCCAAGCAGATGCTAATTATTGGAGATGACCTGGTGGCCCTCAGTCGTCAGGGACAGGGAAGCCCTGAGGGTCAGACGACGTCTTACGGTGGAGGCTCAACGAGAAGAGACCATTGGAATTGACCTCTATCTCACCCTTGCAGATTTCATTTGCATCTTATGCATGTGAAAGTCGTTATTCCAGGGCTACTCAACATATTCTTCATTACTATTGACACAAGACCATCATCAAGGCAGGAGATTCCTCACCTAAGAACACCCCAGCCAGGGCACCTTGTACATGTGGACACCCAGCTTGAATTGAGCCAGAGAAAAGCAATGACAGAGCTGCATGTCCTGTTACAGATCCTTCTGTCTCCAGAAGAGCCCACAGACTACACCAGATGTTCAAGTCTCACAAGACCTTCTACCTCACTCTCCCCAGCGCCAGGCCAGATGGCAGTGAGATGAGATGCTATCTCTCCGTCTTTCTTTCTCATTCACTTGTCAAGTGTAAGCCTTTTGCATGTTGGTCCCCAAGTAACTGAGAGCAGGAAAGTGGCCAGGTGTGGCCCATCCTCTATAGCTCCCTCCCAACTAAGAAACGAGACGCTCTGAAGGTGTCCATGGCAAACACCTGGCAGGGTACCGGGGGCTACAAGTTTGGCAGAGGGAGGAAACTGCTAAGAATACTCTGTCCCCCAAATCTCTTTGTGTTCTCCCTGGACACCAGCCTACACCACCTCCTGAAAGCTCCCCAGAGAGGCCCTGTCACACAGGAAAGCTCCGCTAAGCCAGAGGACGTTTTCAGTACGGCTGGAGTTGACAGGCCTCTCTGTCTGAAAGGCCAACGGGAGACTCTCTCCCTCTTGGCAACAGCTGCCTCATTTCGGATGCTGTAAAGGCATCTGAGAATAAAAAGCACTCTCCCATGCCGGCTCACGGGTCTTCACTGCAGCTCTTTCTCCTACACACGTGCTTGGGGAGTGTGAGCTCTCAGTGGGGGTCACCTGCTCCTCTGTCTCTCATCCTCATACCTAAAGGCATGCTAGAGAGATTATTTTTTAATTTTGTTTCGTATTTATTTATTTTTTTTGGCTGAGCTGGGTCTTAGTTGCGGCACGTGGGATCTTTCGTTGCGGCACGCGGGCTTCTTCAGTTGCGGCATGCATACTCTTAGTTGCGGCATGCATGCGGGATCTAGTTCCCCGACCAGGGAGGGAACCCAGGCCCCCTGCATTGGGAGTGTGGAGTCTTACCCACTGGGCTGCCAGGGGAGTCCCTAGAGAGGACTGTGAGTGCAGTGTCTGCCAATCTATCGTTCTAGTGACTGACAACAGAAATTGCCTTTACACAATCACACTGGGGTTTATTTGCGTGAATCCCTTTGCTCTCAGTGCCTCTCCCTACCCCGCAGTGGTATGTGGGTTTCACTCCCCTCCCTTTCTCGCCAAGAACTGTCCGGCGGGCCCTATTCAGGGCTGCCCTGACCCACCAAGCCTTGCCTACCCTCCTCCTCTCACCCTCTCTGCCTGGCCTCTGACACCAGCAGCCCCTCCTATGACCCCATTTCTCCACAACCTCCCCGCTCAGAGGCTACCTCGTGAATTCTAGGGTAAGAGGACCACACTAGCTCTCGGACACCCTTCCTGCCCCTGGCGCCAGTGTCCTGGGGAATAAGCTCTGTGGCCACGACGAAGCGGAGGCAGAAGGAGTTTGTCTTCACGCTCTCAGCCAACTCATGGAGGCCTTCCTGGTTCCGAGCGGTAAAAGGATCACGGAGGGTTGATACGAAGGAAAGATGTTACGGAAGAAAGAAGTCCTGCTGGATCCTTTATGAGCGGACAAGGAACTTAGGATGTGTCAAGAGCTGATGTGCCCTATCCTCTGGTTTTGGTCTCTGTAAACGGGTAAAGTTGAAAGAGTGAGATTTTCTTCTGAGTAACAACATTGTTCACCCCAACTTTCAAAATGTTTCCAGAAGAGCTAAGCCTTATAGGCATGTGGGTATGGGGCCAACCAGCCCCTCTTTCCAGCACTAAACAACCAGCTATCCCCAGATTCCATGGGGCCAGAGCAAATATCTATGCTGGTGATACTGGGTGAGTGAAAAGGGGCAATTTCCATGTTGCCTTGTTCCTTGGTCAATGTGCAAAACATACACTTTTACTGCATACTCTAAAAATATGCATAAATGGTAGTCTGACTTCCAGATACAGAATATTTAAATCAAACAAATGCAGTTGAATTATTTACTACTTCCATGTGTATTGTGGTTTACAAACATTTTTACAAACTGACCAGGAACACAACTTCTATTTATAATTTGTATCCAAAAGAACCACAAAATTACAAATTAATTTCTAAGTAGACTGTTGGGATACAGCTTCTTTGTAAGCTAGTTTTTATTAACTTTCTTTCATTTGCAGTATTTCTCCTATAAAGCAGGAAGAGAGGAGGGGGAGGGGGAGGGGAAGGGGAGGGGAGGGGAAGAAGAACAGGAAGAAGAAAAAGCAGCCACAGAATTCTTCCAACATTGTGCTGAATGGCTTGAGGAGATGTTCAGATAACGTGAGCCGTCTGTCTCCATAACCACAGCAAGAACAGCATCCCAGTAATAATAACGATGACTGACTAACGTGCTAACGTGCACGCACAGCAGTCTTCTGGGCAGAAGGATATCCTTGTGCGGGCTGTTAAGGCACTTGAGCCTACACCCCTCTGAATGCCGACAAAACCAACACACCACGTTTAGAACAATGATGTTCAAAGGCCCTTTAAAGAGGAGGCGGAGGAGAGGACTGAAATCTGACTGATCATCTCATTGATCTCATGGCCCGCGTGGCCAGACCTAAAGTAAATCCACCCCCTGCTGGGATCCAACTGGATCAAGTTTCTGAAACTTCAAAGCTAAGGATGAAACCCCGGACTTCTAGGACTCATCAAAGTCAGTTGTACTCCATGAAGCCTTTGGGGACCAACCAGCTGGCCGTCCCCCTAGTGACACCTGACATCCAAACATCACCCCCATGTGTCCAGTTGAGCCCTGCTGTTCTGTGTGCTTGGACTGCTACCAGCTGTGTGCCTATCTTAATAAAGGGAGGTCAAGAGCTAAAAGATACTCAGCAAGAGAAAGGATGCTGTGACAACATCTAGGTTAATTATCCAAATCTCCTAGGCTCTACAAACGCCAAAATGCTTCTGTATTATTTTGCGGCCATAACAAAGCACCACAGACTGGAGGGCTTGAACAACAGAAATGGATTTCACAGCTGTGGAGGCTGGAAGTCTGAGATCAAGGTCTCCGCAGGTTGGCTACTCCTGAGGCCTCTCTCCTCGGCGTGTAGATGGCCGTCTTCTCCCCGTGTCCTCCCACGGTCGTCCCTCTGTGTGTGCCTGTATCCTAATCTCTTCTTATAAGGACATGGGTCAGAATGAATTAGGGCCCAACTTAATGACCTCATTTTACCTTAATTACCTCCTTAAAGCCCTATCTCCAAATGCAGTCACATTTTGAGGTCCTAAGTGTTAGGACTTCAATATATGAATTTTGGGGGTGACACAATTCAGCCTAGAACAGCCTCCCAGAAAAATATATTTCAAGAAACTATAATCATTATATGTGATGGTATGGTCACTTTATTTTTCATTTGACATAATAAAAGAAATTAATAAAGCTAACCTCCATACTATAATCAGAGTAGAGAATATTCCTAATGTACATTCACATACTTCACTGAATGGAACACTGAAAGCCTTGTCAGATTTCTGCTTGTCCTTCAGTGCAATGCAGATTTGCATTGGGGTTTAAGAAAAATAATAAATTTCCCTTACACATTCTCCAAGCTGCCAAAACTTCAACAATATGAAATTCCAAATATCATGTTTTTGGACAAATTAAATTTAGGTAAGAACTACCTTTCAGGATACTTTATTATGAAAATTCCATAAAGCTCTTCCTACAAACACTGTTTTTGACAAACCAATTTACTGCCTATGTTTTAAGTGTCAGCTCATTTCAAGAAAGAGGGAGAGAGACAGTGAAGGGGAGAGAGAGAGAGGGGGGAGAGAGAGGGAGAAAGGAGAAAGTGTCAGTTTATAAACAGTACATTGACAAAGAACACTAATATTTAAAGATTTAAGACTCTAAAAGTTAGAAAAAAGAGGAAGATAGGTATTAATTTTTCAAGCGTATA
This sequence comes from Grampus griseus, assembly GCF_964374135.1. NCBI lineage: Eukaryota > Metazoa > Chordata > Mammalia > Artiodactyla > Delphinidae > Grampus > Grampus griseus. The sequence goes on along the minus strand of NC_139016.1, from coordinate 5,401,696 downwards.
ATAAATGCAAATTTTATCAATATGTATTACCAAATATTCTTGCTAAAGAATGTATGAGCATTAATGACAAACGGAGATTAGATAAAAAGTCATAAAATCATTCCATAGTACAGGCTCAATGAGAAACGTGTGAGTTTGTGTCTTTAGTTCCTTTATAATATCTCTTAGGTGCACATAATATACTATAACATCTTAATTCAACAAAGAATCATCAAGCACCTGTTATTTCCAAAGCAGCGAGGCTAGATTTTGAGTGACCGAGGGGGTTAAGGAATGGACTATAGGGCCATGTTCCCAAACAACTCCCAGTTGTGAGAGGAGACAAACAATGAATATCCATGTTGAGGTAGCTGAGGAGAAAATGCACGAAATATGAAACTCCCGCTTCTCCTACAAGTCACCTCCTACAAGGACTCCTTTCTCTCCTTCCCTTCTCTTCCTCCTGCCCCGTATGTCACCTCCTCTCCACCCCACTGCCTCTGCTGTGAGGTCACCCTGCCCCTGGCCACACAACAGCACACTGAGTCACCACCAGGAGCCACTCTCCGTGCCCCCCGTAGAGTCTCTACGACCACCTGGGTGTCCTCCGTGCCAGTGCGGAGCAGAGGCCCATCTCCTCAGCAACAACGCCTGCGTTTCTGCTCGGCCGAGCGTCCCCTCCCCTCCTGTTCACATGGGGCAACCTCTACAGCTGCTGTGTTCCAGAATTTCCAACTGCAAGCAGGGCAAACACCCCTGTGCCCCTGGCTTCCCTTCCTGTCACACTTTGTGCTGCCCTTTCCCACTGCGGGTAACTCCAAAGGAGGGTCAAGATGCGCTACTGCACCATTCAAGCAGCTATCTCCTTTCTTGCCTCCTATGCCTCCCTGAAGTTTTTATGGGGAGAGAATCTTCATTGAAGTCAGGGGTCTCCAAACTATCCCAAGGAGGACCAAATCCAGGCCCGGCCCTGCTTTTCTATGGCCCGAAAGATAAAGACTATTTTTTTTTAATCTTTTTTTAATGGTTGAAGGAAATCAAAAGCAGATTTGGTGACACATGAAAATTATTTAAATTCAAATTTCAGTCCTAAACAACGTTTCACTGGCACACAGACACACTCAAGGGTTTATGCGTTAGTCTGTGGAAGCTTTTGCGGCAGAATACAGAGCGGAGTGGTTGCAAAGCCTAAAATATCTACTATCTGACACATTACAGAAAAAGTGTGCTGATCCCTGCCTTAAGTCTGACCCTCTACTCTCTCTATTCTAGGACTTAAGTAAGACTTGACGTGCTGGCCCAGCCTTGCTTTTGATATGTAAAGCTGGCTATAAATCCCCCTTCTCCCCAGAAAGCCTGCCTTTCAAGATCCTGCTTCACCTCAGGTTCTCAAAAAAAAAAAAAAAAAAAAAAGAGCGGGCTGTGGGAGTTAACAATGACCTCATTATTTCTTCTTTCCACTCCTGCTTTAGAAGTCCTCACCGGCATTTTAGATAATGGAGATCCTGGTTCCTTGGAGGCGGGAAGCTGTACCCAAGGACAAACAAGACCACAAGAATGTTTTTCAAAAACCATCACCTTTGGTGCAAATACAAACTACACCAGGGAGGGTACGGAGGGACATGCACCATAAGGCAATAAGGAGACGGGAACAACGGAGGAACTGAATGAGACCTTGAGAGCCGAGAAGGATGGTGGAGAGTGCACACAGGAGGGAAGGGCACAGCCCGAGAAAATAATACAGGCAAAAGCCTCAGAACCTGGGCGCTCGGGCCATTCCTCCAGGAGCCTCGCGGTATTTGCAGACAAGGAGATACTGGAAAGGAGGGAAACACAGTGACCTCTTAAAAGACGAACGATCACAGTCACTCGTGTTCTGAGGCAGATGAACCAATGTTGCAACAACTCCAGATACATATTGTCAATGTGCGAAAGGGGATGCAATACGCCTCGTAACCAAGATGCTCGGACTTAATTGCCTGCAGGCAGAACGTGGGAGGAACCAAGAAAACATATTCACATGAATCATACCCTATCTCGTGAACACAAAGAAAGACATAAATGAAAAGGACAATCGATACACAGCTCAGGGAAAGGGGAATCTGAGCATTTTTTTACAGTCTCTTCCTATCTCATTTTCCCCACTTGCTTCATAGTCTGCTCTTTCCAAGTCAGATGCTCCGTGACTCCTTGTGTCTATCCGTCTTGTTTATTTTGGCAGCCCCCTCTAATTCCTGCTTAGTAATATTAGGTATTCGATAAACATTACTGAAATGAACATTCCAAGATAGGTAATTCCCAACAGGAAATCTCAAAGGAATGAAAAACGAGTCCATAAATGGTCATGACTGTCACGTGACCAAATAAAATAGGAAATCATAGTGAGTCTAGTCTATCCTAATTTGTAGAGCAGATGTGTTCCTGAGCTATTGAGTGAAAATAAGTTATATTAATGCCATCACGGAATTCCTTTATAGAACCACATTGCATTCTACTCTTGTAGAATACATCTGAGCACCGTGACAGAAGGATGGGATTTAAGTTCAAGAAAATATCAGATGTTTTTCTTATTAAATGATCAAATACAAGATGTTGACTTTTCTCATGGAACATGTTTCATAGTCAGGTCCAGTCATACGGGGGAAGGGCACTGCACAGTGACTCAATGGCACTGGATCGAGAGTAAGAAATGGACTTAAATCACTTGATCTGTCTGGATTTCAGCTAATGGGAGTTCAGGACACACTACTCCAAAACAGGGTACCTTGGTATAGGGAATATTTCCAGCTGAAGGAACCTGAGGAATGGCACTCGCAGAAAACCCTCACTGGACGGTCAGCTCCCTATGGCCAGAAGAAAGGAGCACCTTTACCTGGGACAACAAAGGCACACATAGAGGAATCCGCAGGCACGGGGCTTGCAAAGGTTCCCCCAGTTCACTACACTCAGCTCGCCTCTCTCCTATCATCTCTTCCACCATTTTCTAGTCTTCACCAAGCCTGGCATAAAAACACTCGGGTTTAACCGTTTCTTCGGGTCTTCATTTCCTTATGAAGGCTCCCATGTCAGAGAAACCTTACACTAAATAAATGTGTATGCTTTTCTCTCGTTAGTCTGCCTCTTGTTACATGGATCCCAGTCGATAACTTAAAAGGAAAGAGGAGGGCTTCCCTGGTGGCGCAGTGGCTGAGAGTCCGCCTGCCGATGCAGGAGACGTGGGCTCGTGCCCCGGTCCGGGAAGATCCCACGTGCCGCGGAGCGGCTGGGCCCGTGAGCCATGGCCGCTGCGCCTGCGCGTCCGGAGCCTGTGCTCCGCAACGGGAGAGGCCACATTAGTGAGAGGCCCGCGTACCGCAAAAAAGGAAAGAGGAAAAAGATCAGTTTCCTCCCCTACATGGCACTTCGTCTGCCGAATTTGAAGAGGATGTTTGAAGAGGACGACAGCTAAAATACCTTCTGGTTTTAGAGCCCATGAAATTATTCCATCGGATTCTTAAATATTTAACCCAATTTGTTGAGCGGCCACTACGGAAAACATCATGCCAAGCATGTGACTGGATTCAAGAAGAAATGGTGGAAAGAAATGAAGAGTGGTCCCCCCAGCCTCAGGAAGCTTCCGTGCTCTTTGCCCTCGGGCAACAATCCATGGGACCAGGAACTGCTGTTCAGTTCTCTAAACAATGTCCCTAGATCTGCATTTAAGTGGATTATGCATTCTAATTGCTTTCTTCAGCTTTTGCCTAGATGATTCCATCCTTTCTAGGTGTAACACCCCTAGTAATTTGTGTTTTAATGAAGAGAGTCACACCGAGGCATGAGATTTATTTGCAACGTTTTTTGTTTGCTTGTTTGGCTGCGTTGGGTCTTCGTTGCTGCACGTGAGCTTTCTCTAGTTGCGGCGAGTGGGGGCTACTCTTCGTTGCGGTGCACGGGCTCTAGGCGCGCAGGCTTTAGTAGTTGTGGCACACGGGTTCTAGAGCGCAGGCTCAGTAGTTGTGGCGCACGGGCTTAGTCGCTCCTCGGCATGTGGGACCTTCCCGGAGCAGGGCTTGAACTCGTGTCCCCTTCAGCAGCAGGCAGATTCTTAACCACTGCACCATCAGGGAAGTCCCCTGCAACGTTTTTATTTCCACAAACGTTATGTTTCCACCATCACATGGCCTGCATTGGTACGGCTCTGTAGTCACCTCCATCAAAGCCACCTCTAGCACGTGCAGTATCTGTCTCCCGACTGGCTTCCTTCACTTCACTCGGGTCACAAAGCTTCTAACTCAGATACCATGTGAAGCTACACAGTGCTATGCTAACTGGCCTTATTGATTTGCAGGCACTATAATTTCACTCTGTGGAACACATGCCTTCTTGGATTGGCCATGGCCTCTTTCTTGCTTGTCACTGAGCAAAATCTCACAGTCACATGTTCTTAGAGTAGCTTGGCGAGTAATTCCAGTCCCACTTTCCTCTGACTCTAACTTGCACAGGATTTAGCAATGTTCTCTAGCTGGCAGGTTAACTGATGATGGAGTTATTAAATTTATACTTTCAACCCCTCCAGGAAATTCATTACATCCCACTGAACTTTGCCTCTGCTCCTTTTAGCTTTTATGATGCACCCAGGAAAGATAGTTCTAATTTATTATGCATTGCAATATCAAAAAATTTTGGATCTAGAAATATAATATACTGGAAGTACAAAATCCTCGTACCTTCTTCTTAAAGACCTCCTTGTCTCATTTATCAAATTACCAATTGATAAAAGTTCAAGTGAATACAAGTATGACTAAAATTACATAAATGCATCACACAGGCACTCTCATCACTATGCATTCATGTCATGCCTTGTATTCCACTTATTTATGTATCTATTTCTTCCTCAATACTAACAGTAAGAGCCGTTTCTACATTCCAAATTGGATCTGGGAAAACCTCCAGTGGGAGGAGATGTAAAGCGCTGGTGGCGTTGGTAGAGCTGAATTCTGAAACGTACCCCCGGGTGGTGGTGGAGTTGTGGAGACGTTCAATGCAGCTTCTTCGTTTCCATATTTGCTCCTCGTGCACTGTGGATGCTCCTACGATATTTCTTAAGTTATACTTGAAACAGAGGTTAGTTACCAGCTTTCAAGGCAGCATCAGTGTAAGCAGCAAGTAATACTACCGTTAGCGCGTATTATGTTCTGATCGTTAGATGCTCTCACTATTCTGCATGCCTTAACCCTGGCCACCAAGAAATGTACCATAAGACATTCTAATCTTACCCTCCATCTACCTCATCTACGTTCACATGCACATATGTGCACCATTTTGGATTGACAAGCTTTTCAGAAGCTTATATTAGTTAACCACCTCTAACAAGTTATTTATCCACTTGCAAAGTAAAGGGAGAGAAGTACAAGAGGAAGGGAAAGGATTGTATTCTGCGTGTCTACTACCCACCTAACCTGTTAGGTATTTTACACACGTTTTCTGTCATTAGCTCACATTTATGGCTTAACACTCAAGAGTTATGAAAAATAAAACACATAAATTCTGCATAATTAAATGTGATTCCTGAGTGAAACATGCTTTATCTTCTGAAACTGGCAGCCCAGCTTTGTCCCAGGGATATACTCCAGTTGTGATTTGCAGGATATATGCTTTCTGGCTGATCGACAAGCTTGGAGATCAGCCGGGCAGCAAATCTGAAAACAGACCAAGAGTGGGTATTTGCCAGTGACTTCTTAGAAGGCAAACATCACAGCCCTCAGCTTAATTTGGACACCACAGGTTTAAGTAAAAGTTCTGCCAAAACTAGAGTCAAGCAGAGAATCACAGCGTTGGAAGGAAAACCCAAAGGAATCATTTCCAGGAAGACAAATTCTAAGGTGGTCCAGGATGCCTGGCAATGCTTTTTACTGTTTTTGAGACAACGTCTTTATTTTTAATCTGATGGGTGTAAACTCCTGGCCAGGAGAATCTGTGTGATGTTAGAGCAATCCAGCCCTCTCACAGGATTTCTAATTCTCCCACCATGTCTCTCAGCACGCACCAGCAATACGACACACTTTTCTTTCTCCCTCCCTTCCTTCCTTTCTTTTCCTTTCCTTTCCTTTCCCTTCCTTTCCTTCCTTCCTTCCTCCCTCCCTCCCTCCCTCCTTCCTTCCTCCCTCCCTCCCTTCCCTCCCTCCCTCCTTCCCTCCTTCCTTCCTTCCTCCCTTCCTTCCTTCCTCTCTCCCTCCCTCCCTCCTTCCCTCCCTCCCTTCCCTCCCTCCCTCCTTCCCTCCTTCCTTCCTTCCTTCCTCCCTTCCTTCCTTCCTTCCTCCCTCCCTCCTTCCCTTCCTTCCTTCCTTCCTTCCTTCTTTTTTGGCCTCACTGCAGCATGCGGGACTTCCCTGACCAGTGATCGAACCCACACCCCCTGCAGTGGAAGCGGGGAGTCTTAACCACTGGACCACCAGGGAAGTCCCACAACATGCTTTTCTTTTCCATCCTTTTGTGAGAAGCCATTGAGAATACTGAATGGTAGGAAGAACATTCTCATCCAGATGATATTTCTACTTTATTTTCCCTTTAAGCTTTGTGGTTGAAGACACCAGGTCTACTCACTGGCTTACGGTTCCCCATAACCTACAGCATTACTAGCATGGAGTGGATTCTCTCTGCATGTGCATCATTAATTAACCAAGGTTTGTGTTAGGACAAGCTATCATCAAGGAATCAAGACTGCATCTAGAAATGGGGATCCGATACAGAATGAAGGCACAGAGGCCGACCAGAGAGGAGAAGGAAGCAGCGATGCCATCATTCCTCTCACCTCCTTACCTCAGTCCCTCGTTAGATACAGGCAGCGGTGGAGAGAATGCAGGCCAGGTACTCCCTGTCATTTCTCCCTGGGTCTTCTAATAACCCACATTTTATCCAGGAAAAAAAAGACGTATCATGCGGGACGATTTCAGCTGTAAGTCAGGAAGTCTTAACTCCAAAGTGCTTTTATAATGAGGGAAATTATTATTTCATATAAGAAAGGGAACTGTGGCAGTTCCAAGACTCCCTTCGCCCTTCAGGGCACAGGAGAAGCTACTGCAGTTCTCCAGGCCTCACGAAGACTGGCTTACATCCAGGAGAAGACGGTGTACTGCTTTCTGGTAGGCTTCTGCTTTCCCAGAAGCAGATCTTTGATCTCTTACTGAGTTCTGCTTCCAAGCACCCTCACATGTCATGGGGACGGTGGATGAACCTGGAACATGCCTGCCCTGCCAACATTGTCACCGGGGTGCTGAAGGCTTCCTCCCTTTACTACGACCGAGTGTGACCTCAGTGGCCACGACAGCCACTTTTGGGATCTGGCTCTTAAGGCTGCCTCAGTCCCTCCCCCCACCCACCCTATCCCAACCCCACCCCTGCCCACAGTCCGCCAGACAGTTATCTGTGTGTAGCAAATGCTGGCCCCGTTTTGAGGTTTCCTGTCCTGTCTCTGGTGTTCCTACCACCCCAAATACATCAGCTCATTCAAGTGAAATCGAGGTGAGTAGAGAGGGCAAAGCTTTACCAAGCTTCACCAGAAAGTTCCATTGTATCCTCATTTTGACCCCCATCAAAATTCCAGTTCTATAATACTTTCTAGATATTCTGCACACTATAGACACTCATTCAATGTTGCTTACCTTGTGTCTTTCTAAAAGAGGATCCTTCCCTAAATATCATTTTGTGAGTTTCAAAAGAACTATTCAATGATTTTTTTAGGAAATAGCTCAGAAAGTTGGGATAAGAAAAGCCAACTGAATGCTAAATTGACTGCAATGTCTTTTTATTATTCAAGCACAACTTTAATCATTTTTTTAAAGAGTTCTAATCGTCATTCTCTATTAAACCTATGAAAGCCTTAAACATTATTGTCTTGCTATCAAATGGCATATACAGGAAGAGAAATTACACTTAGTTTTACTACTCAAGGAATTAGAATTACTATTCCAGTAACAGAATTGCTATTGCTATTCATATTCATTTCTTATGAACAAAGTTCTAAAAGAAAGCTGTATATATATATATTGCTGTTTAAAGCAAGGCCCACACACTCATGGCATCTCTAAACTCACACTGAGCTCTGCAGCTGGCTTCATTCTTCTGCACGCACCAGCTCTCTGCGAGGCTCTCGCAGTAACACAATGGAAGCACTGCTATCGGCGGTACCTCTTTATGGGTGCTTCAGCTGAAAGTCCTGTGTGACAGTGAACTGACTGAGGATGCAGAGTCTGAAGGCCAACCCAGAACCCAAGACTTCTAATTCAGAATCTCATGCCCTTTCACACAGTATTTTTAAATTAATTTTTAAAGAATTTCTCTTGTGCAAAATATCTGAAAGCAAATTATCTCTGTCATTGGAAATACTGTTTTGTAACGTTCAGGCTCATGAAAAGTCTATTTGGACGAACGACAAAGCATGATGGCTAGTTCACGTACATTCTAATGTTCAAAGTACAATGATGTAATGTAATCATTTTGCATTTGGTTTTACTTTCAATCTACTTTACAACCAGCTACCAGTTTTTCCATCCTTGCTATCTGGGTCTTTAAAGTCTAAGCTGATATCACGTTTGCGTAACTAAAGATACAACCATGAGGCAAGAGAGAGAAAGGTGCGATAGGGAGGTTGTCAGGATAGTATTGTGTGTCCCCTGAGGATAAAACATCCAGCTGACAGAGACCAGCTTTTCTGCTGTTTCAGGATCCACCATGTTTTCTATGTCGCCCCAGTGGGACTGGTGGACATAGCATGCTTTCGCATGACCCGCGTGAGAAAGCGGACTGCAGATCCTATTTTGAAGTTCTGCCTCAATAGAATGGCCAGGGCCTAAAGGCAAAGGAATGAAACAAAGGAGCTTGTCTTAAACGCCATTCTAGCATCATGCCTGAGGATCTGTCATAACGTCATGGAATCCATAACCAGAGACCTGAAAGTCCCTGCGCACAAACGCTGGAAATCGCCGCGGCCCTTCCCCTGCAGCGTGCCCTCGCTCGCGCCATCTGTTACTCCTGAGGGCTGCTTCTGAAGCATACGCACGGTGGATCTTCGTGTTGCGTTTAGGCACACTGATCTGTTCCTCTTGACGTTTCCTGGCTGGCTCTTACAGTAGCTTTCAACCAGCCCATCTTTCTCGGACTGGAGTGTATTTGCAATGCCAAGTTCCACTGGTGAGCTGGAATACCCACTTCGGACTTTTGGACACTGCATTAAGAATCTGGACCCCAAGAAAAATGGCAAAGAGTCCACAATATGTCATGAAAACGCAGACTTTGTTCATTTATCAGAGCATTATTTTGACACATGCCCTGATCTTCTTTGGTCATAAAAATTATGAAGAAATGAAGCAGTGGTACCTGCATGGACAGTAGGACTTCAGGCTCCACGTTACCCTCCATGAGGCCATTTCCCAAGTGAAGCTAGTTCCTCAGCCTGGCCCAGTTTGTTCCCATCTCTCCGCCTTTGCCCTGAATGCCAGACACTAAGATCCATGACTGCCTCGCAGCTAAACCCATGAATAGTGTCACTGAAGGGGACACGGAACCTCACGTCTCTCAATGTCTGTCCTTCGGCCATCAAATGCCACGTTATGTGCATTCCACATCCTGAGAGCACGCAAATCTTTCTTTTCTTTTCATTTCCACCCAGATCATCCCATGAGCATTTTGAAAAGTGTTTTTCTCAGTGAATACACATTTTTCTTTCTTTTTTATTTTTGGATAACAAGAAAGTTTAGAAACTGCTGAGCCAGCCCACTTATAGCTAAGCCTTTTGTTGACCTGTGCTTTAATTTCTGCTTTCCAACTCAGTCCCCTATTGGTAATAGGCTGTACACCCAAATTCCAAGCTGGATGGTTTGGACAATGACCCACAGGGGCTGTTCCTGCTAAGCATTTCCCTCCGTCTCACAGATGGACTCAGTTTCTGCTTTCTCTTGCCTGAATCTTTATGCATTCCCCTAACCTTCAATGGCAACTACTGAAGCTATCAAAAAGCCCTTGTTCCCCATGGCCCTACATCCTAGGTTTACACTCTGTCCTGTCCTAGAATCATCTAGAAATGGGTATGATGATGGGGACTCTTCTGGCCTTCTGCCCTTCAGCTCTTCCTCACCTCTACACAGATCCCACTGTCAGCTATATTAGTCATTCTGCAGCCTAACTATGCGTTACTCTTACTCATGTGTGTATGTATACACACACGTAGGTATGATGGATATGTATGTGTGTGGGTGTGGATATGTGCAGACATATATAGCTATGTATATATTTGTGTGGGTGTGTATGTGTTTATGTATGTATATGTCCCACCTCCTTGCTGGGGAGAAAATAAATTTTTTAAGTTGTCTACTTTATTTAGTGCCCTTAGAGAAGGATTAGATAAGCAGATATGGTTTGAAATGAGAGGAAAAAAATGTCATCAGTGAACTGGTAAACTCTAGAACCACTGCTCTTTCCAGTCAACTGTCAATATTTCAAATGCCCCTATTTTTGCAATATCACTTTACTTTCCAAACAAACATCTACAAAGATCTGTTGATTTCATTTTCAAAACAAATGTTATGAAAGACCTAAACACAAGAAACTGACTCACAAGGACATGTGTCCTATCAAATAGACACAAAAACCTTTTTAAGGAGAAAAATGCAAATAGATATGATGCTATACATGATTGTTTTTTGAGTTTTCAGAAACACTTAGGAAAAAAGTGGGAACCAATGTTGAGTTGTCAACCAACCTCACCAGTGTCAGACATTCCACAGGATTCTCATGTGGCTGTGCATGCGTGATGCAAGGAGCAGATTTGGAATCAAATAACCATGAGACGCATGTGAAAATGTATTAGAGCACACTTGTTGCAGAGAAATTAAACAAAGTGGGGGGAAGCCATTTGCAGGAAAAGCAAAGGTGGAGACATATGGCAAAGCTGTGTTCTCATCAAAGAAGAGAACAGTAAATAAATTACAAAGCAGCGGCAAGGTGGAGGAACAGAAAGAAGGCCCCGCAGAAAACAGCATTTCCTTGGAAACAATTCATTATCTTGAAGGAAATTAAATAGAGGTCTTTTACTTTTAGACAGAAGAATATTTCATATGGAAATATCAGTTCCAACACAGATAGGAAAAAGGAAAGAAGGTGAATTAGTGTGCCCACTGTCAGCAACATTTTTCTCTCTGCAGAATTTTTTGTTATTTACATTAAGTACTAAGCTTGTCAACAGTAACAAGATAAGGAGCCAGGATAAATTACTTGGACCCAACAGTTCAGAACAGAGCCGAGGCCGCAGCTAGGTCACATGCTGTATGAATCCCACATAAAGATCTGGGGAAGACGTCCACCCATGAAGACTGAGTTTGATTTTTATTTTTTCCACCAGGGCCCCCAAACTACTCTCCAAATGCTGCTAAATGGTGAAATGTGTCATAGGCATGCGTTACACTCTCCTGCACAGGCTTTGGGTAGCACGCTGGCGATGTTCCTCCCTGCACAAGGAAGCCACCTCTGTCCACCTGAAGGGCTGAGAGGACCAGGTGAATCACTGAGCAGAAAGCAGCAGGAACACTTTCTGAGATGGGGAGGTGGCCCGTAAATGGGAACTGCCTTTCCTTTTATCTTTCAGCTTTCTTCTGTAAAGAAAAATGTATTTGACTAAAATTCCTAAAGGCCCCTAATGTAGGGAGCAGCTTAGAGAACGGTAGAGCAAAAACCTCACGTCCAGGTGAGCAAGAAGAAATAAGAACATAATAATAGTAATAAGCAGCTGAAGTATATATATTGGAAAATGCAGTGAAGTAAGTTTGAGTAACTAGATATTATTAAACCCTTATTTTTTTTTTTTTTTTTTGCGGTACACGGGCCTCTCACTGTTGTGGCCTCTCCCGTTGCGGAGCACAGGCTCCGGACGCGCAGGCTCAGTGGCCATGGCTCACGGGCCCAGCCGCTCCACGGCATGTGGGATCTTCCCGGACCGGGGCACGAACCCGCGTCCCCTGCATCGGCAGGCGGACTCCCAACCACTTCGCCACCAGGGAAGCCCGACCCTTGTGTTTTTATACCACTTCATGTTTATAAATCATCTTGTAAAATTACGAGATGAGATCAAAAATTATGATATATTTTACAAATGAGGGAACTGTACCTTGGAGGGACACGCCCCAGTCGTACAGCAGATGGAAAGCAAAAATGAGATGTCCACTGCAGTCTCAGGAAAGCTAACCTAGTGTTTCCACAAAGTCATGTCCCTCAGGAATTGGGGAAAGCAGAACTCTCCACAGCCCTCTAAAATACCTGCTTTTTTAAGGAGCTATATAACCCCATTCTAATGAAACTCTACCAACACATACCTAAAGAAAATTACCAGCTCTCTCATTATGGTTTGGGTGAAAGTCACTAATTCATTGACACATAAAAATGGGAAGGTTTTTCTAAAAATAAGTAATTCAATTCTTGAGGCAAAAATTATTGATGTCGGGGCTTCCCTGGTGGCACAGTGGTTGGGAGTCCGCCTGCCGATGCAGGGGACACGGGTTCGTGCCCCAGTCTGGGAAGATCCCACATGCCGCGGAGCGGCTGGGCCCGTGAACCATGGCCGCTAAGCCTGCGCGTCCGGAGCCTGTGCTCCGCAGCGGGAGAGGCCACAGCAGTGAGAGGGGCCCGCGTACCACAAAAAAAAAAAATTATTGATGTTGATGTTTGTGCTTATTGTTCATGAAAGAAGGTCACTTCTTTTCCATCACAAGGTAGCCCAAGGCTGGATAAGTAATCAAGTCTTTAAAGTGTATGTGCAGTTGGAAGGACCTTTCAGTAACTGCTTCCTGGCCAGGATGCACTAGGCAGCTCGCATGGTATTTGGACACAAAGAAGAACAAGATAAAATCTAAACTTGGTTAGTAAATAAACAGTGATATACATAAATATGGTTATGTAAATAAGCAGTGATGAGCCAGTCGGGAAATGTAATAATAGTGGATCAAGACAGGCAGGAGGGAGCATCTCTGTCCGCCTCAACCAGGAAGGACACAATTTGAGACGCCAACCCAAAGGAAGGGAGTCTTAGCTGGTCCAAAGAAGCGGTGGGGAGATTCCAAACAGTCAAGACAGACGAGGGAGGAGGACCTGCTCAGTGAAGTCAACCGTTTGTGCAAAGGCAGAAGCACAACAAAACTCACGATCCTTGAAAACTGAGCATGTAAGCTGATTAGGCACTTGACACATGGGTGGGTGCCAGTGAAGAAAGACAGTGATGCAGAATCATGGAGGGGGGCAAAAAGAGGGACCCTTCTTACACGTGCCCACCAATGGCTATCCTTGTATTACCGGTAGGTATTATTTACTACTTCCTTTTAATTATTTTTCTTTAAATTAAAATTTTTATTTATTTTTAAATTTCTATTTCTAATCTGTAATTTGAAGATCAGAGGTCAACACTTAAAAAGAGGAAGGAAGAAGGATGGATGGCAAGGGGGGGGGGGGAGGGGGAGAGAGAGAGAGAGAGAGGAAGAATGAGAATAACGGATCTTCTATTAACTCCAGATGCTGAATACACAGTTACTGGAGCTTACTGATGGACTAACACAAGGCATGTCACCATCACTGAAAAACAAACTATGCCAAGGGGCAAAAGACAGGTGTTTCAAGGTTCTCAAGGTTCTTCTATCTTGCTGGGAACACAGGAGACCACACACAATAAGGTCTCATGGCCAAGCCAGTAAATTCATGCCACAGGGTAAAGGCATCAGCAAGAAGCATTCCCAAGAACGCACAGGGCAAAGACGGGCGCCAAGGCAGACACTGATGGAAAAGTAGGACACGTGGAATTTGATGAAGGGTGAAGTCGGAGGCAAGGGTCTGTACACAACAAAAGCTCTGAAGGCAAGTCGCCTATAAGATGTTCACCATCTATAACAGAAGTGATGAGATGCTGAGTTGATCACTTTTAAGACAGTGGAGAAGACGCAGTAGAGAGACACTCTTAGATGCCATGACATTTTGATGATGTGACATTAAGAACTAGCGTCAACCAGGGCTGGGGGAGCAAAGTGGCAGGAAATGTTCACATGGATAACTTGAGCAAGTATTTATTACACCAGTAAGTATCACGGTCTCAGCACTGGGGGTGGTCTTGGAGATAACAGAGATGAAGGAAACATGATCTGGTCTATAAGGAACTCAGAGTGTCACAGAGCCACACCAGAAAGAAACCACAACTCGACGCATGAAGCCACAGAAGAGAGCTCAGAGCGACGAAGCTAGCTTAGCAGGCGACGGCAGAGGAAGCGTTACGTGTGATGGGTGAGTCTGTAGCGGGCGCCTAGGGTGAGGAGGGAACAACACAGGCAGAGGACGGGGAAGCAGGCGGTACAACCGAAGGAAACACGTGTGCGAATAAGGCCTGAATGAAAGAACACGGATGGTGGAACAGGAGAAAACAGCTCTGAAACTGAGCGTGCACACACAGAAGCACGGGATGCTGCCGCAAACAGGGCTGGGGTCTGAGACGGTTTAGACCCACTAGACCTGGCAGAAAGCCAGTGACGGAAGCAAAGTGCTCAGCTCAGAGGCATTATGGTGATTTAAAGTGCGGGCTTTGGGATCATACAGCTCTTTGGTTCAGGCTCGTCCAATTCTCAGCCGTATAACCTTGGGAAAGTTACTGAACGCCAGTAAAATTTAGGTTCCTGATCTCAAAAGGGATAAAATAACTGCCCACCTCTTGTCCAGGTTGTTGGGCAGAACACACGATACTGTGATGTCTAGTGCTGAGTGGAATATCTAGCTCGTAGTGGGTACTTAGTAAACTGTTTCTAAAATTATTAAAACGCCACACATTTGCACAGAAAGATGGAAATATGGGTTCCTGTGGACTCTGGAGTAGAAATTCACATTGAGGTGCCTGGCAGGATGTAGCATCCAGGGAGACCCGTGCCAGTACACAGAAAGGCACTGACTCAGACGGTGTCAAGGCAACCCCAGGGAAAGGCAAGGCATGCAGCCTGGAAGGTACCGGCAGGAAGCATGTTTCTGGATCTAGGACACAGAGGTAGATTCATAAAATAACCCAAACACGGGCCTAGAGCCAGAATGTCTGCAAAGCAACTACGCAGTAAACCAAGAGAGGGGAACGCAGGGTATTTGTAATTTTACAACAACCAGAGGATTAGACTGCATTTAAAGATAATCAATTAGGGCTCCAACCTCTTACAATCATCTGACATTCCACACCAAATTGTGACTCCTCTACTAGCTTTGCTTTTGTTTTTATTGACTATTTTTTTGAGAGCAGTTTTAGGTTCACAGTAAATCTGAGAGGAAGGTACAGAGATTTCATATGTACATTCAGCCCCTGCAGATGTCGAGTCTCCTCCATTATCAACCAGAGAGGTGACTGATTTCAGTCGATGAACCTACACCGACACGGCATTATCACCCAAGTCCATAGTACGTTACGGTTCCCTCTTGGCGTTGTATATTCTGTGGGTTTGGGCAAGTATCCATCATTATAGTATCATTAAGAGTATTTTCACTGCCCTAAGTTTCCTCTGTGCTCTGTTTATTCATCCCTCCCGCTTCACCTCCCCAGCCCCAATCCTTGGCAACCAGTGATCCTTCTACCGTAGCCACAGTTTTTCCTTTTCCAGAATGTCCTCTAGGTGGAATCATACAGTATGTAGCCTTTTCAGATGGGCTTCTTTCACTTAGTAACATGCATTTAAGGTTCCTCCATGTTTTTTCATAGTTTGATAGCTCATCTCTTTTTGGCATTGACATGCCACTGCCTGGATACACCACAGTCTACGTATCCACTCACCTACTGAAGGACATCTTGGTTGCATCCGAGTTTGGGCAATTATGAATACAGCTGCTACAAAGACCCATGTGCAGGTTTCTGTGTGGATGTCTACCTTAGGATAGACACAGGAAGCACACTTGCTGGACTGTATGATGAGAGTATGTTGTTTTGTAAGAAACCACCAAACGGTCTTCTGAACTGGCTGCACTGTGTTGCGTTCCCACCAGCATGGATGAGAGTTCCTGTTGCTCCACTTCCTCATCAACGTTTGGTGCTGTCAGTGTTTTGGATTCCCACCATGTTAATGCTGTGTAGTGCTATCTCATTACTGTTTGAATTTGCATTTCCCTGATGACATGTGCTTGTCTGCCATCTGTACTCAACGAGTTTCAACTGACAGAGATTCCTTGAAGTGTAACAGAAATACCTGGATAGATATGAAAGAGAAGGTGTGTTTACAGTCACAACATTTTGCTCTCCTTATGACTGAGTTTAATGGGATTTGAAAGCAGGTGGACCTTCTGCCAAGAGAAGGACAGCAATAAACTCAGACACCAGGCCAGAGAGGGGCTGCAACACCTGCATGGAGTGTGGGCAGCACCCTGATTTGAAGAGGCTATGACTGCTTCTTGACGGTGTGGACAAGGACAAACCAACAGCCCTAGTGAGTCACCAAATACTGCAACAACTTTTATTCGGCTCTATCTGAAATCCTGAACTTCGCAGAACACACAGGTCTATGAAACACAAAAGAATATTCACTATTATTGTGAGGAACAATTTGCCTAGAAATAGTAAGCCACATCTCTACTAGAATCTTATTAAAAGGCCAAAGAAGCAAATTCTTGGGTCTTGCAGTCACTGTAGACTCCCTATCAAGCCACTTAAAAAATTGATTCTAGGGGCTTCCCTGGTGGCGCAGTGGTTGGGAGTCCGCCTGCCGATGCAGGGGACACGGGTTTGTGCCCCGGTCCAGGAAGATCCCACGTGCCGCATAGCGGCTGGGCCCGTGAGCCATGGTCGCTGGGCCTGTGCATCCGGAGCCCGTGCTCCACAACGGGAGAGGCCACAGCAGTGAGAGGCCCGTGTACCACAAAAAAAAAAAAAAAAAAAAAAAAAATTGATTCTAACGAGTTCTCCACTGTAGAAAGGTATGCACTTTTGCTATCGCCAGAGCAGCAGGAAGCTCTAAAAGTAACGCTTCTTGAAATTAATTTAGTATACTTATTTCCTCATTATTTTGAAATCTGAAATTGATCATATCAGGGATATCAGAGTGTAAATTTTATTGAAAAAAGTTTTATTCCTGGGAAGTGTAACTCAATTGCTTGTGCAAAAGCCAAAATGTGACCTTTTAGAAAAATCATCTCAGAAATGTCTATTTGGAAAATTAGAACTGGATGTCAGAGCTACCTACTCCTAAAATACACCTTTTTTTTTGATTAAAAAATATGAAGAACCACCAAAATATAAAAATAATGGAACAAACAATATTCAGATGAAATGTATTAGACAATTAAATATTCTTTCACTGCAGCTTATGCATAACATATTCTTTTTTTAATATTTACTTCATTTATTATTATTTGGGCTGCATCGGGTCTCAGTCGCGGCACGCAGGATCTTCGCTGCGGCATGCAGGATCTTTCATGATGGCGCCCGGGCTCTACGTTATGGCACGCAGGCTTCTCTCCAGTTGTGGCACGCAGACTCCAGAGTGTGTGGGCTCAGTAGCTGTGATACGTGGGCTTAGCTGCCCTTCGGCATGCTGGATCTTAGTTCCCCAGCCAGGGATCGAACCCATGTCCCCTGCATTGGAAGGCGGATTCTTTACCACTGGACCACCAGGGAAGTCCCACACATAACATATTCTTGTTAAAAAATCACACTGCTTGTCCAAGGTTATCATATTTTAAAGTCTCTCCTGTTTTTCGAGAAACAGAAATATATAATCACCATTACGCAAGTCATATTAAAAATTAACTGCTCGGGGCTTCCCTGATGGCGCAGTGGTTGATAGTCTGCCTGCCGATACAGGGGACACGGGTTCGTGCCCCGGTCCGGGAAGATACCACATGCCGCGGAGCAGCTGGGCCCGTGAGCCATGGTCGCTGAGCCTGCACGTGCAGAGCCTGTGCTCCGCAACGGGAGAGGCCACAGCAGTGAGAAGCCCGCATACCGCAAAGAAAAAAAAAAAATTCACTGCTCGTGGTAAATTGTGAAGTGGGTTATTTGCAAGATTTCCTTTCAAGGGGACAGTGGAGGACGGTAGATAATCAAGCCCCGCCCCTTCAAGCAGAAAGGCAGAGAAAAGACCTCTGAAGAAAGGCCAAGTGCAGTGGTCAACCCTGCCACCAAGCCCAGGGCTAACTTCAGGGAAATTTTCCGCTACCATATGGTTTTGGGACAGCAACATAGTTCCAAATCCCTATTAGTTTTCTTAAAATGTTGATGGCTTGGATGTCAGAGAGCTAGCTGTGTGTGGGTTCCCAGGAGTCGGAAGTTGCCAGTTGGTTCTTACATCATATGCTGGTTTGAGATCCAAAGGAAGAGCTTCATTAATCTTGTAAACAGGTAGAAGCACAGAGCAAAATACCTCAGTGATGTATAGATGATAACAAGATTAAAGGCACTGATTTATCCTTGGAGAAAAATAACCAAAGTGGTCTGTAAACACTATGAGTTGTAAAAGTATAGAACCTGGCACGGTTATAAAACCTCCCTAGTTCCACGATAACTGCCTAACTTTATCAATCTGTGCATTAACCTGGTACATCGACAACATTGCTTTTGATTAGTAAGCAAAGCTGGTGTCTTGCGGCCATGTGACGCTTGATGGATAGGAGCAACTCAACTCAGCCAGGTGGTTTATGCTCCCTTGAATGCACACAGGAAAATCAGTAGCTGCTTGGTATTATAAAAAGCACCTCTCGGGCTTCCCTGGTGGCGCAGTGGCTGGGAGTCCGCCTGCCAATGCAGGGGACAAGGGTTCGTGCCCCGGTCCGGGAAGATCCCACATGACGCGGAGTGCCTGGGCCCGTGAGCCATGGCCGCTGAGCTTGCGCATCCAGAGCCTGTGCTCCACAATGGGAGAGGCTACAACAGTGAGAGGCCCGCGTACCGCAAAAAAAAAAAAAAAAAAAAAAAGCACCTCTCTGTTCAGGAGTCCAACTCCATATACAGTTTTTTTTGTTGTTGTTGTTTTTTTGACACGTAGGTGATGCAATGCTCAGAAACCGATACCTTTAGGTAAGAAAAACACATTGAAAGCCTAACGGACTCAGGAAGGCTCAGAGTTCTCTCATTTTGGGGGTGACAACTGAGCTGTCGCAGATGAGCATTCTAAGCAGGTGACAAGGGACTTAGCAATTAACGTTCATTGTTATGTGTGCAGTGATCTTCACCCAGCTAATGAGCCAGAATTTTCTAGGACTTCTTAAAATCGTTTCACCGGGTCATCCTTGGTTGGTCTCATAATCCCACTATTCCAGAAAGTGTATCATGAAGCTTTGGACATTTCCGTGTTGTAAGACATTCCGCACTGATCGGATTAACTCAGAACGGACTCTGATGAGCGTGACTGTTTCAGCATCTGTAGTAGAGAGGCGTCAAAACATATTGATTAATTTGAGCAAAACCAGATTTTGATAAGCTCTCCCTACCTCCCTCGTTCTTCCAAGCAGGTAGAGTAGGGAGTCGATCCTCTCCAAATACTGAATGAGTTTAAGCTCCTTATTCAGAGGAAATGTCTGGCTTCCGTGATGTTTCATTCTGTATTTTCATTTCAGCAGGAATATCGCAGCTTGCTATGTGTCCTCTCCAAGTGAAACGGAGCAGGACCCTATGGTCCTTCCCCACCATGTCCTCCCCCTGCCTTCTGTCTGTGGAAACACTTTAGCCAAAGAATAAGTTTAATCAGAGAAGTAAGAAAATGCAGAAGCAAAGGAAAACAGTCAAAGGAGACCAAATAATAATAATTTAGTCATTAAGCAAAGTCAAGGACCTTTTAGTTCCTCCTCAAGGGCTATAGATCATATTCTGAGCCACATCCTGTGAGCTGTCTTACAGATACGGAAAGCCCCAGCAGGTGGAAGAAGTTAACTGCGTGATGACCAGACCATAGTCATGACATAAGCTGCCACAATTCCAAGAACTGGCCTCAAAGAAATGGAAACAAACCGACCCTGGAACTGGAGATTAACTGTACTTAAAACAATCAAGATGATGCTGGTCAAATCACCGATGACCAATTTCAAGATGACGGTCAGAGCTGACTGTGCTGTTTCTACATGCAGTCTCCTCGCTCAGCCTATAAAAGCTCTTGCCCACTGATTGTCGGGAGCGGGGCGGGGGGGGGGGGGGGGGCGGAGTCAGCTTCTGGACAGAAGTCCACCCTCCTCCCCAGTTGCCAGCACCCAAAATAAAGCACACTTTCCTTCCCATCAATCTCGCCTCTTTATTAGCTTTTCAGGGGCGAGCAGCCGGACCCCACTTTCGGTTACACAAGGACGCAATTCTTGATTGATACTCAAGCTCCTTTTTGTTCTGCGGTCAGTTATTAATTCACTCAAGGTTCTTTGTATGTCCAATATGTGTTCATTTCTTTGCTAAGTGCTGGGGATGCAAAGACAAGTACGGCATGGTTTCTGCTCTCCAGTCTAGCACGAGAGAAAGACTTGCAAACAAGTAATTCCAGTACAATGTGCTATGAATCATGATAAAGGAATGTGTGTGGTGCACTAAGAATACAGAGTAGGGACAGCCAGCATGTCTTGGGAGACTCTGGAAACAGAACTGGAAGGCACTAAATGTCTCTTTTAATTGACCCCCTTCCTCAGACAATGTCTGGGGAAATTTGCTAACCTTTCTTTTTCAAACTAGGTAATAATAACAGTATGAACTTCTTGGACTCTAAATCCTAACAATAGGAGTTATACTTTTCTTTTTTCAGTAATAGGGGCCCACTGCTTGCCAAGGAGCCATTTGGGACAGCCAAACGCATTTCCAACATCAGGAGTGAGACCACTGCCATTCTGAAATCAAGGAAAGTGTCAGTATAGTTTGCAAAGAGTTTTTCTGAGACTTGTAAGTGAAGGAATCTCTAATACGTCAAAATCAATCTCTGACTTTCACCTACAATATACGACAAACAAAACTGGATACTCCAGTCTCCTGGATGACGCATTGGATCTTCAGGGTACCGTTCAATCCCTGGATTCCTCAAGGAGGTAAAGCCATCAATGCTGGGTAATAGGAACACCTACCGTCCTTGGTTTCACTCTGATGGATGTCAATGGAAACATTCCACTTTCCGAGAGCTGCACTTCTGATTGAGTCATCCCAGAATAATAACTCCAATGTTGGGGAGACGTGCTTACTATTATCACAGAAACATACCCACATCCACGGATTCATGTGTGTACTGAACACAGACTTCCAGTAAAGCCAGACTATTGGCTGAGAAGTACCTTAGTTATGCTGGGGCATGTATATCCTAGGTTATGCGGACCTTAATGCCAATATCAGATTTGACATTGGCTAAGAAAGTCTCAACCGAGAAGACAGCACCAAGGCCTGTCAGAGCAACTACAGGTCAGATCTCTTGGTCAATGTCAAATTTCCTTTTGGACAAATTTCCTTTTGGACGACATAAATGTCGTCATCAGGCATGTCATATCCAGCAGGGTCCATGTTGCCCTGCATGGTGTTAAGAGAACTAGTACCGAGGCAGCTGTTGATCTGTTTTCTTTATTTTTTAATAAATTTATTTATTTATTTATTTTTGGCTGTGTTGGGTCTTCATTGCTGTGCGCGGGCTTTCTCTAGTTGTGGCGAGCAGGGACTACTCTTTGTTGCAGTGCATGCGCTTTCATTGCGGTGGCTTCTCTTGTTGCCGAGCACGGGCTCTAGGTGCGCCGACTTCAGGAGTTGTGGCATGTGGGCTCAGTAGTTGTGGCTCGCGGGCTCTAGAGCACAGGCTCAGTAGTTGTGGCGTACAGGCTTAGTTGCTCCGCGGCATGTGGGTTCTTCCCAGACCAGGGCTCGAACCCATGTCCCCTGCATTGGAAGGCGGATTCTTAACCACTGCGCCACCATGGAAGTCTCTCTGTTTTCTAAATTTAATTTCCTAAATAACAATTGCTAGCATTCACGAGAAGGTGCTTTCAGGAACCGAAACAGTGATGACATGTTCCCCGCATAAATGAATCAGATGAGATGATGAGACCTCAGTATTGCAAAACGTAGGTGGGTCACGTGGAAACACAGCATAGTTCTATTTTTAAAGAGCTCTCATTATCACAGCAAAACTAAGAAATTCTCTCAGCTTGTCAAGAAGCATCCTGCTTACTTACACGGTGTCCAACACGACTCCAAAGCAACCCCTGAAAGCCCAAGGTGGGCACTATACTCAATTCCCTTTAGAAGGAAAACAGCCTCCCAAAGCCTCAGTTCCTTATCAGCAGGAGATGGTATAATTTATCATCCAAACCAGGGCACGTGAGAGGGAAAGGGGGTGGGCTTATCAGCTGGGTCAATGGGCAACAGGTGTCAGCTGCAACTGTCCTGGGTAAACAAAAAGTTACCCCAGTTGTCAGAAACAAGCTTGTTGGTTCCATTCAGTCATTTTTGCCCCTGACTACACATTAGAATCATCTTTGGAGAAAACAGACATACACAAGCATACACCTATACCTACATATGCATACACATGTTTACATGCACAAATACATACGCATATACATATACTGAGATGTCTAAGCCCTACTGCAGACAAATTAAACAAGATTTCTAAAAATGGAGTGAATCTTGGGCATCGACAATTTTTAAAAGCTCCCCTAAGTGATACAAACAAGCAGCTGGGCTGAGAACCACTGAACTGGACACTCTCCAAAGCTTTTCCAGATCTCAAATTCTGGGAGTATAATTCCTGAGAATGAAGTTCCCACCCTTGCTATGGTCAAACTTTTAGTCTCCTTTCTAGAACACAGAATATTTCATACCACTACGATAATAACCAACACGTATTTATGAAGAGTTTATACTTTACAAACCACTTTCTCAACATCATCTTTTTTTTTTTTTCTCACATTAACTCCATGAGAAAGTCAGGTTGGTTATTATTGACTTTCTACAGGTGAGGAAATTGAGGTTTCAAAAATCAAATACACAGGTACCAGGCGTCTTCTACAAGAAGCATAGGGAATAACCATGCCCACATCTTGATTAGCAACGGCAGCAGACAGGAGCAGGTGCCTGGGATTCCTGCCACACGGGTCTGAATTCCACTTCTATCATTTATTAGCTTGATAAGCTGGGGCAAGTTACTTAACCTCTGCAAATATCACATCTAAAATTAAAATAATGCCAATGCTCCTGTTCTGTAGCGCTATGGGAAGTACTGCGTGGGAGTTACATGGCAGACCTTAGCCCCATGTCAAAGAAACAGTAACGACTGTATCATTGCTTTTGTTGCTGTTACTGTTACTCCTCGTCCTCTTTACCCTCCTTTTACTGCTATAACTATTACTATTACTACTACTACTGCTAGAACTAATACCAATCATCCCTGCTATAGGCAGAGTCACTGGCCCTGCAAAGAGACAACCTTAATCACAGGAAAACCCTTTGAGCTAATCTTTACCCTCTTCCCACATACTCTGCCCCCAAACCAAAAGCAAACATGAGTGTTCTTCAAATGAGACACTCTGTGAAATCAGACACCCCCAGCCATGTAACAATGTTGAACTATGGAAGTCTTTGGTATACACAGCAAACCGTCAGACTCTAGACAGAGGCTCAGCTGGATTTAGAAACCGGGGTGAGAGCAGTCTTGCAGATGTGCTACGCGAATGTGCCTTCGAGGAAGAACCTATTGGGTTGGCCAGAAAGTTCGTTTGGGTTCTTCCGTAACATCTTACAGAAGACACCTAACGAACTTTTTGGCCAACCCAATATTTATCAGCTGCAAGGAGCACACTTAGCTGGCAGCCTCCAGTGGCAGCCCCCTGGGGTCTGCTCCCGTGTTTAAATGGAAGCCCCACACTTTGGGGGGAAGCCCCCAGCCTTTCCCCATTGATGGAGTATGGTCATCAGTATGAGGGTCTGGCCATTTCTGCCCAGTGCCTTGCTACTTGAGGGCCATCTTTGCACTGCAGCTGCCGCTGGACCAGGAATGCAATCTGTGGTTCTTCGTCCTCCATCCCCCCTTTCACAGTATCCAATTACACTGTAGTATAAAGACCTTCTGGTGAAAAATAACACAAAGCAGCTCCATACATGTCAAACAACGCTGTCAAGGACGGTGGGGTGGTACCCTATACAACTGAGAAACAGTGAAAACAATACAAAATGTCTTGTTCCAGAACTGTATTATTTCATGACTTTCTAAGAGGTTATTTGGAAAGCTCTATGGAGTTAGGAAATATGTCTGACGTGTCTCTCTAATGAAGTGCCTACAACATGAGGCTTAAAAAAAGTGATTATGGACCATGTTCTATTCATGTCGTCTTTGTTTTGCAAATTAAATTTGTTATGCCACATGAGCTCAAAGATATGAATATTTTAATAATGCCAGATCTATAAATTGCAAGAAAAAGGAATTAGAATTTTAAAATGCATTCAGTTTCAAGGAATTGGATTTCTTGAGGATATATTTTTCACCTACAGAGAAAAGGTATTCTAAATTACTGTGTTTCCATTTTAACCATGTAATTTCATTCTCATTTTGGTAATTCATATTTTTCAACACAGTGAAAACATTAAAAACAAGCAAAAGCTAAATGGTAAACTAGTTTAAAATACTAGTTGGACCTAGTAATCTAAATGTTCTTAACGTTAATATTATTATGGTTAAGGATAATCACAATAAAATAGTTACCATGTGACAAAAGGTATTCTATACTCTTTGCATGTATTAATCCATTTGGCTTCAGAAACATTTTAAGTATAATCATTACCTTCTTATACACGTTGACAAACACTTTATAGGTTATTTGATCTGGTAAATTACGTATTTTTAATGTTAGTATTGTTATGGTTGAAGATAATAATTATGCAATAGTTAAACAGTTCTTACTATGTAACAAACAAAATTCTAGGCTCTCACATATATTAACTCATTTAGCCTCATACACATTCTATAATTTAGGTGTAATCATTACCCATGATGTATGAATTAAGGAACTGAAAAACAGAGAGGTTAAGTAACCTCCCCAAGGTCACACAGCTACACGTGGTACACTCTGGATTTGAACCAGTCTGCATGAACCAGGAAAAGAAATGCCGACTTACCTTAAGCCACATCAGTTAAACTTTCAGTCTGTGTGTCTGTATGTAAATGCACGTGCAAACTGAGTACTTTTAAATCAAACTGATTTGACTTCAGCAAATGCATCTGAATTTTAAAATCCAAACGAGTATGGTCTTTGTCAGAGTACTCACCCTGAATATCCGAGGCATGTTCAGTGTGCTTTGGCAGCCGCCTTTCTTGTTCAAATGAGTCTCTCACCTCGCAGAAGAGCTCCTGCAAGTGATGAAATGAATCAGCAAAAGCTCCACAAGAAAAGCCAGCTCAGCACTCAGACCTGTCTGGTTCTAGGCCAGAACCAGAATTTTCAGCTGTGCATCGATCATTTTGTCAGACCTCTTGCACAGTCAATCATCAGTAAATAGTCATTAAGTACCTACTGTATGCCATTCCCTCAGCTAAATCCCAGAGCTTTTAAAAGGTAAGTATGACTCTACTGAACTAGCAGTATTCACAGAAAAATAATCCAATTTATATCAAATATTTATCATTTGCCCCTCTACGGGATAGTCAGTAAAATACTCTAAACTTTTGAAGACGATTCCAAAAAAAAAAGAGCTGCCTGCCTTTTCTGTGACTATGATGCAGTCCTGATCATGTACTTTTTTCCAGTTTTACTGAGATAGAATTGACATACAGCACTGTGTAAGTTTTAAGATGTAGAACATAATGGTCTGACTTACACACATTATGAAATGATGACAATATGTGTAGTGAAGATGCATCATCTCATATATTACATTAAAGAAACAGAAAAAACATGCATTTTTTCCTTGTGATGAGAATTCAGGATCTATTCTCTTAACGATTTCATATAAAATGTGCAGCAGTGTTAATTATCTTTATTATGTTGTACATTACATGCCTATTACTTACCCTACAACTGCAAGTTTGTACCTTTCCACTGCCTTCATCTCATTCCCCCTCTTGCCACCCCCCACCTCATAATCACAAATCTGATTTTCTTTTTTTTTTTTTTGCAAGTTAAGTTTTATTTGGGGTGAAATGAGGACTGCATCCCAGGAGACACTGTTTCAGATAGCTCTGAGAGTTAAACTGCTCCAAAGCAAGGGGGGAGCCAGGCAGTTTTGCAACAAAGGGCAGGTAGTCTGAATGTCATAAGATTATTGTTAATTAACGAAAACCAGACATCTCAAGTTAAAGAATTTAGGGCTTTTCTATGTATGGGAAGATGCAAGAGTCTGGGCTCACTGAAATCCTTCCTCTGATAGGCACCTCAGGATCTGGGACCAGTATCCTGTGTTTTCACATCCTGAGTTTCCTCAGGGCTCACCGCGGGGAGTGGCTGCCGTCTGATGGCTGCTAGATGGCAGGTATTCTTCCCTTCCTGAGTTCCCTCAGGGCTCACCCTCTCACCTGGCTGCAATCACTGATGACTGTGACATCCTTTGTTTACTGACAGGGCAGGAAACATCCGATTTCTCAAATCATCCTCTTGGTCAGGAAGTCGACCAATACTTGGGAGACACGCATGACCAAATTTAGTCCCATGGTGCTGGGAGGCTCATCCCAGATCAGGAGAAAACTCTTGTTGATATGCCACTCCAGGTGCTAATTTCCGGATTAGGCCCTGTTGATAATTAAAGATTCTCTGGATCCTCTGTCTGTTATGATCCAGGAAATGTTCTCCCTTATTGCTTCTTCCCATACCTAGAACCACATTATTACAATTATTTTATAAGACTCATAAATGTGATCTATTTCCTCAAGATGTTTAGTCATCATCAATTTTGTTGGAGACCTGGTTACACACTGGGTACTGTTTAAGAGACAACAATCTTATAAAATAGACAGGATGTAAGTAATGCAGCTAGTAACACTGACAAAGCCATAGTGTAGCAGGGAGACATAAAGCACAAACAATTTGGAAACAAAGAACAAATTAAAACACTGATTAGTATAACTATTTGTAATCCAGTTGCAATAAACCATCAAGTCCACAGGAGAGCCAGCTGGAGAAGCCAAATTCTGGCAAGTCTGAACTCTTTTTCTATGAGTCTGTTTGTTCTTGAAGTATAATTGACCTTCAACACTATGCTAGTTCCTGCTACACAACGCAGTGATTTAATACTTCTATACATTTCAAAATGATCACCATGATTAGTCTGGTTACCATCTGTCACCACACAAAGATATTATATAATCATTGACTCTCTGATGAATGCACTTTTAAACTCTTTACCCATACTGTGAAATTCCATTGGCAGGATACAGCTCAGGAGTCATGCTGCTTTAACACGTGACCTGACCCCAGGGACTGGGTTAGGCAGGATTCCACATCACTGGTGCCACCTTAATTTAACGCTTACACTCCTGTCTTACAATGGCTGGTGTCATCTTTTCTCCCTCATTAGACTGTAGCCTACCTGCCTCATTCATTATTATACCCACGGGCCTGTGAAAATGCCAACACACAGAGCACTCACAGGTGAATATTGCTGAAAAAATACATTCATAGATTAAGGAGACAGTTAATAACCTCTCAACAAGACTGTGTGGAATAAAACACTTACTTCAAAGTATGAGCTCTGACGGGTGTTAAAAAATCTATCATATTACTTTATGGACAGTCTTGCTCTTCGTCCATTTGATACTTTAGCACTGACACCCATGGCATGTTGTAATTTATAAATTTAGTAAGACACAAGTTCAGACAGCATTGTTGAAGCTGTTGGGAAGACATCATTTAGGTGGTGAAAAAGCCTAGCAAATAATCAAACATTGACATTTAATATAATCTTTCTTCTCTTTATATCATTCACAAGGGGACATTATTATGCGTTAAAATGATTTCACAAGTCTAGGTTATTGATAAGACGTCTGGAAGCAAGATATGCAAACAGGAGTCTTACATACATTTAATATTAGGTCACTGACTGTATCATCAATTAAGTTATTGGCAGTTACTGGGTTAGATTATCTCGTACTGATGGCTTTTTATATAATGTTTCATACTAAGTTTGAGATAGAAATCTCTAGAAAGTAAATTATACATTATATGTGCCTATGTGTGTCGGGAATATACATCATACATATTAATTTTACATGGGTAGTCATTACTTTGTTTATCTAAATTTGTATTTGTTTGTATCCTTTAAATTTTCTATGAAGAATACGTGTTTCTTTAGAAATAAGACAAATATTTTATTTCTTAAAAAACTCAACTCTTACAGGAGTAGAAGTAACTCACACTTCTTTTGTGAAATAATGATTCCCCCTTGAGTGTGCGTGTGTATATCCATATACAAACATAGTTCAAAAGCCTATTTTCATGACCTAGAAGTTACATTAGCAATAGCTCTAATTATGAGAGCTCATTAATAGGAAATTATACTAGTTAATATAGAAATTATACTTTTTTTTTTTTTTTTTGCGGTACGCGGGCCTGCCACTGTTGTGGCCTCTCCCGTTGCGGAGCACAGGCTCCGGACGCGCAGGCTCAGCGGCCATGGCTCACGGGCCCAGCCGCTCCGCGGCATGTGGGATCTTCCCGGACCGGGGCACGAACCCGTGTGCCCTGCATCGGCAGGCGGACTCTCAACCACTGCGCCACCAGGGAAGCCCCTGGAAATTATACTTATTTTTAAAATGTAGTTTTCCTCACTAAAAAAAATGAGTTCATAAAGTAGACTCCAAGTAACGGCTATTTAGAACCTCAATGAACATTTTAGATACAAATAAACACAGAAACGGTCTGAACAAGTAACATGCTCTATAGCCATTTGACTTTTATTCAGGACAGAACCTAATTCACCTACCTTTAAATCAATCAGTACTCTATAAAGGTGAAGGAGGCAAGAGATGAGAGGGACAGAAATGACCATATTAATCTCAGCTTTCTTTTTTTTTTTTTTAACATCTTTATTGGAGTATAATTGCTCTACAATGGTGTGTTAGTTTCTGCTTTATAACAAAGTGAATCAGTTATACATATACATATGTCCCCATAACTCTTCCCTCTTGCATCTTCTTCTTTTGAATGTTTACATATTTGATTTTATATCGCGATTTCGGTCACGTCTCAAGGAAGGGACACAGAGCACGTGTGCCCTTTGATGCATTGTAGACTCAAGTGGATGATGATAACTGGGTCTGAAAGCTGATTGCCTTCTCTTTGGAGGTGATGTGGGGAATGATAAAGCACAGGCAGGGGACAGTCTGCTGGTTTCTAACTGGACTAGGGCCATGTTAAAGTGAGACCTCCCTGGCACTCCCAACCCTGGGAATTGGGGCTTCTCTCTGCCATTTACATCCTTCTGGGATCTGCGGTGTCTCACTCACATCAGCCAGCAGGGGGCAGCCTGTAGACAGTTATAGAAAACAATAAACTCGGACCATGTGAGGAAACCTATTTTCACATATGGGTCAGTTCCATCTGGCATTACGTTTGTGGGATTTTGCACGTCATCTTGCAGGATGCAGGCCCACTCTTCTGAAAGTCACTCAGTAACTAAAGGGAAACATTTCTGAGAATCTGCTGTGCTTAATTGCTACTATCCCTTTAATCGAGTTCCTTGGACAAAATCAAGGATCAGAAGTTGTCTCAACACTTTGACAGCAGCCAATGAATAACCGGGGGGAAGGGAAACTATAAGACAGTGATAATAGTCTCTCAACAGTGTGCACTAAAACGACCGCAGTTTACTACTTCCCAGTACAACAGCTAAGGGTACAGCTTTGCCCTCCGACGAACCTGGGTCTCCTTCCTTCGCTCCCTCTATTTGGCCAGGTAATCTGGGGAAAGTGCTTCAGCGTGTGCGAGGCCACTTTCTCTACCTGCTTCAGAGCATTTATCGTGGAGATGGAGATGAGGAACATAACACAATTAGCAAAGGCTCTGGCACACAGTATGGGCTCTGTAACTATTACCTGATTACTATTAATTATGATTATTCTTCACGCACAGGACATTTAATCCAGTGCAAAGGTGCAGCAGAAACTGTCAGGAGTATCTGTCCAGCCCTCGAGCCTCCAGGCCTTGAAGCCCATCCCTCGCCGTTCCTCATTGCTTGGACCAGGGATGGAGCCTGATACACATTTGGCCAAGCATATGTTCTCTCTACCGGACACGCAGCCTAGAGGGAAAGGGAGGCTATTCTTTGTGCCGTCTGGCTGAACTGAGGGGCTCCCACGTTTGCTCACGTGCACCTTGAGAAGCAGAGAGAGCAGATCTCCTGAGAGGAAGGGAAATACAAGAGATGCTGCATTAGAATCCACGAGACCCTGGCATTCCACATTTGCAGCAACACGGATGGACCTGGAGACTGTCATACTGAGTGAAGTAAGTCAGACAGAGAAAGACAAATATCATATGATATCGCTTATATGTGGAATCTAAAGAAACGGTACAAATGAACCTATTTACAAAACAGAACTTGAGTCACAGAAGTAGAAAACAAACTTATGGTTACCAGCGGGGAAGCGGCGGGGGGTGGGGGGAGACGGAGGGATAAATTGGAAGATTGGGATTGACATATACACACTACTTTATATAAAATAGATAACTAATAAGAACCTATTGTATAGTGCATGGAACTCTACTCAATACTCTGTAATTACCTATATGGGAAAAGAATCTAAAAAAGAGTGTATATATGTATATGTATAACTGATTCACTTCGCTGTACACCTGAAACTAACACAACATTGTAAATCAACCAAACTCCAATAAAAATTAATTTTAATTAAAGTGTTAAAAAGACCCTGGCAATCCAAAGCAGAAGCATGGTTTCCACAAGCTTTCCCCTTTTCAGTGCCCATCCCCTCTGGACTTCCATCGTTCCTCGGGTTCTGTATTCTAACAATAATTTTCTTTATCCACATATGATGATTTTTGCTTTTTTCTCTCAGCAACCAAGGGAGTCTTAACTAAGGCAACAAATCTCAAAAACAGAGAATTTTTTTAAAGAGCTCATTATTTTATAAGTAGAACCCAATAATCAAGACAGACTCATTTCAGGCGTAGCAAAATATTTCTTTTCTCCCCTTTTCCTCCAAGATGGTATCTGGGTATACGGGAGAGTATTTCCGAGCAGGGCTAGCTAGATGGGCCCCATGCTCAGAAGGCTCTCACACCTGGTTTACTGCTCTGCTGTCACCATCTTGAAATTCTTACTAATTTTACCTCTGAGCTTGCGTTTTACAAGTGAAGTCCGATGGGACAGTAAAGCGTACACACGAATGAGCAGAGAGGATGCATGCGACGTGCGTTTCTGCTTTCCCTTGCCACCGCTCTCTTGCATAGGGCCTGCGGTGCCCATGAACAGGCACAGAATTCCAGTGGACCCGCAACGTGTGGGAGACACCCAGTCTCACAGCCAGCACAAGGTCAGCACGCCACACCCGGAACTGAGCCGGCAGGGGTACTGCCAGCCTCAACAGGACACATTATTCATCCCCACAACTTCCTACAAATGCAGAAAGAAGGCACAGGGTACTAAGAAACACAAATGACCAAGAGAGAACCCTATTACTTCCTTTCTTCCTGAGGTCACTTCCCTGTATTGGCCAATCTCTGAACCTGGAAGTGATGACATAGAAGAAAAGTGAAAGACTAACTCTAGTTGTTTTCCTTGCAGTCCGTGCACACTGGTCAGGTGGAGAATGACCAACGTGGACTGTTCAACAGGCTGTGCAGAATCTTCTAGACCCCCTGATGACCAGGCTGAGGCTTATTTTAGCACTGGCTCTCTACGTGGGCACCTCCGTCGCCCAAACCTGCAACATGGCTCTGGTGTCATGGTGGCCAAATTGAGAACTTCTCAAGAACAGTGGTCCTCAGCCCTGGCTACACCTTAGATTCACCTGGGAGCTGTGTCTCCCTAATGATAATACTGATGTCCAGGCTCCATCCTACACGCATCAAAAGGAGCAGAATTAAGACGCTGTACTGGTGTACCACAGTTCCCAAGGCTACGTCTGCAGAAACAGGCAGGGCGATCTTTGTCTACAAACCCCAACATACAAACATGAAGCGGGGGATTAGCACACTGATTTTCTACCTCAACACCCCTCCTTCCCTCACTCAGCTGTGCCAGGGGGTGGGATGGGTTTTCCCCCTTTGCTTAGGCAGGGACTTGCCCTCAGTCGTAACCTGAGTCCTCTTCATCCACAGGTAGCCAATCCCAATCAACAGTCCTCGTGCCATCACAGCACCTGACGCGGAGGCCCGAGGCAAAGAGGCTGCACCAAAGCTTCGGGCATGAACAGTGCTGCCTCGTGTGAACAAATAGAGAAGGGAAGAGACCCCCAAGCCTGAGACGCAAGAACCTCCATGTTTAACGGTTTGCTGCAGGACGAGCCTCTAAAGTTCCTGGGGTGACGGTGCAGCTGGACAGGAACACTGCTGCCTTCACTTAGCAATGTCTTTATGACAACGATCGTCGTGAACGCCCCGTGAGCGGACATCTGCTTTTGAACATCTGGGGGGACAGTAGAGCAAAGCAGTCAAGGAATGAATCCCGGCTGGGCCAACGATCAAGCGTGCGATCTCGAGAAAGTTACTCTGTCTCTTTGTGCCTCATGCAGCCATCGTCGCCATGTGAGCGCCACCGTTGCCATGTGAGCGCCACCGTTGGTCGCCCCACAGGGTTCTTAGGGACGTTGAATGTGCACTGGCGCGGGCAAGGCCCCTGGAGGAGACAAACACCAAAGACCATGCAAGTGCACGTTCAACAAGCAGCAGCGAATGCAAATTTGGCGTTGCTCCACGCCTTTGAGCACAGAAATAGAAACCAACTAAAAAGCATGCTCAGAGAGCCTTTGCGCTGCAGGAAGTATCAGTCACTTGCCACTCTAACATACAAAGTACAGGAAAAAAAAAAGGCCTAAGTCAAATGTCAAGAAAAATGTGTAACTAATAGAAATGCCTCTGATTTCAACAATTACGTGTCAACATCTGATGAAAACACACCTCGGGTGGGTGGCCCATACAAGTGGGGTCACTGAAATGAAGTCTACGTGGTTACGAGATCCTTCTCACTCAATATTAAGTAAAAATGTTATTTTAGTTTCTTTGCTAACTGAAGGAAAATAACCTTTACACTCGTCTGTGTTCACAGAATGCTGAAATGAAGCTAACTTATATTTTAAATATTACCTTGTGAATGCTTCTGTCCCCTACAGAATCCACATTTTTTCCATAATAAAACTGGGAATATGGGGTCATGTTGGTGATGAGCTGATTTTCTAAAATTTGGAGTGTATGAAAAAAGTAAATTAAAAATAAAATTTGGGGCTTCCCTGGTGGTGCAGTGGTTGAGAGTCCGCCTGCCGATGCAGGGGACACGGGTTCGTGCCCCGGTCCGGGAAGATCCCACATGCTGCGGAGCGGCTGGGCCCGTGAGCCATGGCCACTGAGCCTGCGCGTCCGGAGCCTGTGCTCCGCAACGCGAGAGGCCACAACAGTGAGAGGCCCACATAACGCAAAAAACTAAATAAAAATAAAATAAAATAAAATAAAATTTGGAGTATACGTGCATGAAAAAACAGGAAAATTAAATTTCAGAATTACAAAGACCTTTTGGAGAGCCCTGACCTTACAATTTTACTTTTCCAGCTGTTTTTTAAGTGCAACGTGGCCATGCAGCTACTCCAAGGACTCTGTTAGGAAAAGTTTACTTGCTGACAATGGCCCTTCAAAAGCATGCTAAGAGTGCAGTCGTGCTCCCTCAAGGGGAGAGAGTGAATAAAATACGGGAAAGAAAGTTTGGCGCTTAAAATGACAGCTTAAATAGGGCTCTCTGGCTTCCATGTGGGGATTCAGAAATACAAAACTAATGTTAGGCTGGACGTAGACTTCCCCAAGCAAGGAATGCTGTTGAATGACTTTGAACTTGCCATCTCTTTTATTCACAGAGAATGAATTCTGTGTGTTCATTATTTTAAATATATCTGCCTACTGGGAAATAGCACAGTTCATCAGAACTTGGGATTTTTTTTTCCCCCAGGAAAAACGGAATCAGTCCATACGATTCAAGAAGTACGGCTCCAAAATACTACCACATTCTAACAGTCACTACTCTGCCGCTAGTTTTCTAAGAATTCAAGCCCTAACAGAAGATTCTGAAATTACAGCTGTCTTTTCCATGTCAGCCTGGGTCCTTTCAAACTTTCACTTTGACCTCCATTTCAGACTTCTAACCAATCTTACCCATTCATTTTGTAGCTTTGTGAATAGGGAATGTTTCTGTGTATAGTTTGCTATAACACATCACTTTTGTCTTAGAAATTCTGTGAAGATGTAAAGAATGATTTTGAAAGTTTATGTCAGTGGTATATTTCTTATGGTTTTAAAATCAAGTATGAAATACATTAGTGGACACTCACTAAATGGGGACTCTACTCTCTTCCCAAATGCTCAGAAGTAAGGGATGATGGGAGGACCTTTGAGATCACTTCCCACTCTACAAAATGCTTTTTGTAGAAGGACATCGTCGTTATTGTCACAGCTGTTAAACATTTATTTAGCCTCTACTTCTCTGACCCTATGTGTAGGATAAGATCCTTGGTAGCACTCCAAGAACCACAGCTCCCTACATGGAAATTTATCACAGGGAAACATTTGCATCCATTTACACCGATTTGGTGAGCAACAGTCTTGTACCATCTCTAATATCCAAAATAGCTCATATAATTCAAAAAAGGCAAACAAAACTACTGATTAATTCAATGGTGAACATTTATGCCAAGCAGCATGTACTGTTCACCTAAACATACCTAAAATCGCAACCAACGCCCCAAACATCACAGTCGTGTTCTTATTTGTTTGGGGAAATGCTCGCCAGATGAATACGCATCATGAAGTTTTATACATCGAAAAGACTGAATTTCCCTGTCTTATGTAGAGATTATAGCTGCACTTTTGCTTGTTTAACTCAACAAATATTATCAGGTACTGCAGTGGATATGTTGGTTTAGGCTTGCCCAGCTGACTCCATCTGGACTCGGCAATGCCTCCCTTCATTCTGTCCATCGTCTGCAGTACTCGCTCCCCCGTTCACGGGCTCACATCGCTGTATCACCATTTGCTGTTCACGCTGACTCTTCCAGGGACACGCATGCGACAAAAACAGAACCAGCAGGAGTCTTTTTCTAAGTTTGAGAGGTGGGTAGTGAAAGAACTTTTCCACTGATATGCTGAGAGTCTGTGAGGCTGCCAGCAGCCTCCTGGGGATGTCCGGACTGTAGAATGAAACTAAGATGAGAAAAACAGGAAATGGCACAATGGTGGCCTTCCAGCACCCACCGCATGCTTGATCCAGCCATCTCTACAGTTAGTCTTACATCTAAACCTCCCCATATTTGATATTTATCCATTTTGGCTGCGCTGGGTCTTAGCTGCGGCACTCGGGATCTTCGTTGCGGCATGTTTAGTTGCGGTATGTGCAGCATACAAACTCTTAGTTGCGGCATGCATGTGGGATCTAGTTCCCTGACCAGGGATTGAACCCAGTACCCCTGCATTAGGAGCATGGAGTCTTACCCACGAGGGAAGTCCCTAAACCTCCTGATATTTGAACTAGCACATTCTTTTTGCTTAAGCCAGTTAGATATCTGAAACATAAACTAAAGATTCTCAACTCATATAAACATTTAGCTACCTTCTAGATGCCGGCAAAAACCAAGAAGTAGAGACTTCCCTAGTGGCGCAGTGGTTAAGAATCCGCCTGCCAATGCAGGGGACACGGGTTCGAGCCCTGGTCCAGGAAGATCCCACATGCCGCAGAGCAGCTAAGCCCGTGCACCACAACTACTGAGCCTGCTCTCTAGAGCCCGTGAGACACAACTACTGAGCCCAAGTGCCACGACTACTGAAGCCCGCGCGCCTAGAGCCTGTGCTCCGCAACAAGAGAAATCACCACAACGAGAAGCCCACGCACCACAACAAAGAGTAGCCCCCGCCCACCGCAACTAGGGAAAGCCCGTGTGCAGCAACTAAGACCCAACGCAGCCATAAACAAACAAATAAATAAATAAAATCCAAGAATTACAAGAGAGTCCCTGCTCCAAATCAACTCTGAACACAGAAGGTGGAGGCAACCGCATTTCTAACCAAAATGAAAGGTGAAAAATACTATCGCAATGCCTCAAGCATGGTAACAAAGAGAAGGGTGTGGTTAATATTGACAGAAGGTGTTTGAATTTAATCCAAAAGGACATACTGAGACAAAAGAGTTTTTTAGGCCCAGAAGAATAAGTAGAACTTAATAGAGTAGAAAAATGTGAAAGTACATTCTAGTAAGAAAAAACAGTGAACTAAAAATGGACAGTTTATCCACTAAGATTTTTTTTAATTTTATAATGCCTACTCCAGTCCTTGTCATATATTAGACACTAAAGTATATTTAAAGAGTGAACAAAGGCATGAATACAATTGATTAGATACATGATTTATCTGGAGTTAGGACCCTGGTCAATGACATGACCCCCTTCTATAACACTGTTCCTAATGGAAATTATGTTCTCTTTACAATAACCTACTTTATGACAAGCTTCCAGGAAAAGGAGTAATCAGAGTGACTTACTGCTGTAATTGATAAATGCAGAAAGGGTAGCCTGAGTTAATTGCTACACTTGCTTTTTTTCTTTTTTCTTTTCCAGATGCAAACTAGTTTCCTAAATGTTATAAACTTATACCTCACATTTAGTAAACACTTTCACCACTTTTTAGTAAAATTATAAATGCCTAAATGTGAAGCCCAATTACAAATTCTGACCAAAGAAAGGACTGAAGGAATAACGAGTTTCTGAGACCCGTCAAGGGCCAAAGAGCACGATCCTGGGCACATAATAAGAACTTACTAGCTCATTAATTCACCACTGTAGGGGAGGAAGGTCTGTCAGCACCGTTGTAAAAGTTATATGAGACAATGGGTACAAAGGACTGGCATGGAATGGGCCCTCACAGGTGTCATAATTATTAATAAGAAGCTTCCAGCAAATAGGAGTAGATGCAGAAACAAAATACACCAGAATTCTTATTTTCTCCCTTTGCAGTGAGGTGATTAGATAATTGGATGTTTTGGCAATTAGGCTGTTTCTTTTGATGACAGCATCGGTAATGATGAGATCCTGTACTCCAAATTAAAACAGAGTAGTATTTTGGTGAAGCTGATGACGCATACAGCACCAAAGCTGACATTCTGTTTATCACTCAGTGCTATCACTTGTTTGACACGGATATTATTTCCCCAATAATCCCCTCCAGGAAGATAATTATCTGAAGGGTAACGACAAGGACTACTCCCGACCATCTGTACCAATTGTGGACCACAAGCGGCCAGGTCAAGGGCAGAGCTGTTTAGCAACAAAGAAAACAGGGCAGAGAGAATACAGATTTTCTTTTATTGAGCTTTTAAAAATATTTAGGACTCCTCTGTCAGGCATTTGGTATCCCACTCCCACCATCACTTCACAACACCAACACCTGGCTACCAAAGATCTAAAACCCCCTTTGTATAAAAGATATCTCTTAAGTATGAACATTTTGAAAGCTTCTCTGCTCTATCTCACACTTATGCAGAATATCAACTGCAAGCACTGTAATTACGTAATTCTAATACAATAACAGAAACACTCAGAAAATCTTTCTACCTTGATCTCTCAGTTCAGTGTATATTATATTTGGAACCTTTCACATATTAAATTAAAACAAAGCTTATACAAAAAGGTTACATTTTTTTTTAATGTTTTTTCTAATAGAAATAGCTTGATATTTAGTTTCTATGCCATGTTAAGATGATCTATAGTGTACACTTTCAGATGTCTCCAATCTCAAGTAAATTACACTTCTTAAGGACGCCTAGCTTTGAATTGTTTTCAAATGTCACCAGCCTGGTTACATACATACATTTGCATATATATGTACATATATAACAGAAAATATATTACATATATAATTCATATACTTTTTGAAAAAAGTATTCTTCCATTTAGAAAAGAGTCACCCAAGGGACTTCCCTGGTGGTCCAGTGGGTAACACTCCACGCTCCCAATGCACGGGGCACAGGTTTGATCCCTGGTCTGGGAACTAAGATTCGGCATGCTGCACAGTGCGGCCAGAAAATCAAATGAAAAAATAAATAAATAAACATAATCACAAAAGTACCATCACAGCTCTATGCAAGAAGAGTCACCCAGTTTTACTTCAAGTAGTTGGTTCTTCTAGCGTATTTCTAACAGAGAGAAAACAAGTGCAATGGAAAAGGCCCTTACATTAGTGAGATCTGTTTAGCTTGCAAGATTTAGAAACTCGGTTCTAACTCACTTAAGAAAACAAAGAGCAAAGGGTGGCTGCGGTGTGGGAGTGAGCCAGGGATGGTCGCAGTTGCATCCCCAGGCTCTAGAAATGCCATCACACCTACTAGGCCAGCTTCTCTCCCTCTCTCAGCCCCGACTCCCTCTAAACTGCCTTTATTCCCGGGCTGCCCCTCCACACGGTGGCCTCTGCGACACCTCCTTAGAGAAAACAACAACCTGTGGGAAGGCATTGAGTCTCCTCTGTGGCTTCACGTGGGACACTCTACTCCACGACTGCAGAACTGCCTTGCTCAGAATTCTACGGTGGTCTCAAAACAAGGGAATGCTTCAACAAGGCACAGAGGGTGTGGTGACCCGAGCTATCACCTTGAGGCCCCTGTGGCAAAGGGCACTGCTGTGTGTGCCAACGGTGTGGCCACAATCCTCTGAAATTAAAGGCTGTGCATCTAACCTTTAAAGTGCATCAAGTTCAGCTTGCAGGGCTCTGGGAGGGGGTGACAGGGGTGAGGAGTTCGTACACGGAGGGAGGGTACGGGTGTCGCGGGGAACGATGGCATGTGCCCCACAGAGCTGTTCAGCTGTACTAAGATGCCAAGGTTGGAAAATAAATGCCACTGCATGGACAGTAGACTGGAACACGAGATTACACCCAGACACTTTGCGATAGGCTCAGTCCTTGGGGCCGAGGTGTGGCAAGCATCCCTTATCCCTCCCTTACCCCATACCTTTCTTTCTTTAGGAGAATACATGATCAAATCTTGCGGGAGGAAGCTGGGGATGTGGAAAGCCTTGGGCACTTCGTTTCTGTGCCAGCTGCTCTCGTAGGTACCTCCCAGAGCTAAGGGTTTGCTGCCCCCCAGCTCAGTGTGGACATGCACAGCACCCGTGTGTGGCTTTGTACGAGCACATGATCACGCCTCTGCAATTACACATTGACTGTCTCCCTACCCTCTAGGCTCTAGATGAGAAAGAACTGAATTCCTGTCAACTTCGTGTGCCCTGAACCAGCACTGTGTTTGTTAAACAATGGATACTTAAATGTTCGATAAATGGCTAGAAAATAAACCAGTTCAAAACTAAATTACGGGGCTTCCCTGGTGGCGCAGTGGTTGAGAATCTGCCTGCCAATGCAGGGGACACAGGTTCGAGCCCTGGTCTGGGAAGATCCCACATGCCGCAGAGCAACTGGGCCCGTGAGCCACAATTACTGAGCCTGCACGTCTGGAGCCTGTGCTCTGCAACAACAGAGGCCGCGATAGTGAGAGGCCTGCACACCGTGATGAAGAGTGGCCCCCGCTTGCCACAACTAGAGAAAGCCCATGCACAGAAACAAAGACCCAACACAGCCATAAATAAATAAATAAATACATTAAAAAAAAAAAAAAAAACTAAATTACCGGGTTTCCCTGGTGGCGCAGTGGTTAAGAATCCACCTGCCAACGCAGGGGACACGGGTTCGAGCCCTGGTCCGGGAAGATCCCACGTGCCGCGGGGCAACTAAGCCCATGAGCCACAACTACTGAAGCCCGCACGCCTAGAGCCCATGCTTCACAAGAGAAGCCACCGCAATGAGAAGCCCGTGCGCTGCAACGAACACCCAATGCAGCCAAAGATAAATAAATAAAAATAAATAAATTTATAAAAGAAAAAAAAACCTATAAATTACTAAGGAAAAAAGAGAGGCAAAACCAGGCAAAAGATTTACTGAAAAATGTTCTGAAAAGGCAATTAAATTACTATATACTCACATCACAAGAGTAATTTACTTAAATCCAACAATCAAAACAAATATTTGTTAATCACACAGTATGTGCCAAGTGCCATGCATGGCGCTGAGATTATAAAGACAAACGTGAATGAATAATATTCTTCCTTACCTTAGGAAACGGAACCTTTTAATTAGTTGCATGTGGGTATGACATGGGGTAGAAGGGAGAAAGGAGGAGAGAGTTAAAAAAAAAGAGTTTAAATTGTTAAGAATTACGTTATGGAGCTTTGTGGACACTTTTCCTGTGACCCTTAAATTTGGCGGGATCTCACTCACCGGCAGGGATGGTAATAACGGCTGATCTCATCTTTCCTTTAAGCAGAGGATCCCAAAGCCGTGGTGTGCGTCCTGCCGGCCCCAGCGACAAATTTCTCCCCTGTCTTCTGAATCGAGCTGCTGGCAGTGCCCCAAAGCAGGAAACATAGGTGGCCCGGCCACCACTGCAAATTCTGGCTCTGTGGACCTTGTCTCTCCTTAAATTTTCGATGCCACCGCACCACTTTAAACCAGAGCACCC
Source organism: Grampus griseus (assembly GCF_964374135.1). Taxonomy (NCBI): domain Eukaryota; kingdom Metazoa; phylum Chordata; class Mammalia; order Artiodactyla; family Delphinidae; genus Grampus; species Grampus griseus. The sequence goes on along the minus strand of NC_139016.1, from coordinate 5,361,057 downwards.
CAGGAGTCAGACCGGGGCTTTGCAAACTTTAGTGTGCAGAGCAAAGCCTGGGGATGCTGTTAAAATGCAGACTCTGCTTCAGGAGATCTGAGGCCTGGGATTCTTCCTTTCTAATAAGTTTCCCGGAGGAAGCTCTCTTGGGAAGACCACACCCTACCAGAGAGTTCGAAGGCAATGGGAGGAGGCAAGAATGAACAGCTTGGGCTTCCCTGGTGGCGCAGTGGTTGAGAGTCCGCCTGCCGATGCAAGGGACACGGGTTCGTGCCCCGGTCCGGGAGGATCCCACGTGCCGCGGCGCGGCTGGGCCCGTGAGCCATGGCCGCTGAGCCTGCGCGTCCGGAGCCTGTGCTCCGCCACCGGAGAGGCCACAACAGTGAGAGGCCCGCGTACCGCAATTAAAAAAAAAAAAGAATGAACAGGTTGTCCTTCTATATTTCCTGGATATACACACACTTGCCCTTCCCGTGACTAAATTCGAATAGTAGTAAAGAATTCAGAGTAATGCAGTTGTGCTATGCATAGGCATTAGGGTGCCTGCAGAAGCAGCTGTCTCAGAAGTCTACTTACAAGAATAAACACGAGATCTCTTCCTTAGTCATGACATCCAGCGTTCTTGCTTACAGAAAGTGTTGTGGGCCAGAGCCCAGGTCACTAGCATCCCAAATGAGGGAGAAAGAAAAAAGGCCAAGGTAAAGGCCATCTGGGGAGCTCCCACCCACTCCCTCTCCTGCTTAAGGTAGAGACACGCGTTTTTCGGATTCTCTTCTGTACTTCAGTGAGCGTAAATCTGTCCTTTAACAAGGGGGCCTGGAGAACCTTCAACCAGAAACTCTGCAATTCCTTAAGGCTTGCTTGTTAGGATTAGATAGGGAAGACACTGTTGAGGGAGAGAAGGAATTGTCAGTCCTTTGAATCCGGGCGGGAATGCAAGCCAAGTGGGCCGCCTTAGGTGCTTCTCAGATCTACCCAGAGCCAGTGGTGCTACCAGACGACACAGGCTGGTCTGCTGAAGCCCTGCTATGCAGCATGAACGTTACGATTTAGCACCAGCTCGGATTTCACCATCCCATTTTGCAGAGAAGTCACCCGGGAAGCTCAGAGAGGTCATACAACCCACCCAAGGCCACACAGCTTAAGGAGGGATACGGATGTGAACGCTGCCCAAAGCCATAGTGCGACCTTTCCAACAATGCTTAAGGAAATATCTGAGGTAGTCTTCCAAAAGCTGCGGGGCATCCAATCCCAACGTAGCCCCTAGACCCCGCCCTTACACGGACAGCTGGACCGCCCCGAGGCTGAGGGGGGAGGGAAACCACTGCCGGGGAGCAGCCGCCAAGAAGGCCAAGCACTTCCGGTGCACAGAAAATGAGGGTCGTTCAGGGTCAGCAGACTTGCAGGTGAGGGCCGGCCCGCACGTGGCGCATAGGGACTAATATGCATCCCGAGGTATCCGAAGACAGTATGACCCGAGACGAGAAAGTCTTATCCCTTACCCGCCCTAGGGGACACCAAGGTCAAGCGGCCGAGGGCGCGCCGCCATGCCGAGTCCAGCGGTTTAAGTGGAGCAGGCGGAGCCTAGCGGACGCACGCATCGGCGCGATGACGTCACAGACCCGCGCGGGTAGTCCGGCCTCAATCCCTTCTGCGGAAGCTTCTTGGGCGGGCGTGGTCCGGCCCTGATAGGCACGGCCCGGTTGACTGACGGCCCGGCCCCGCCTTCCGGATAAGGGATGACGGGCTGGGACTGGCGGGGGACGAAGTTCTACACGGAAATGCCTCAGACCTGCATTGGTAGGGCGGAGCGCGGGGCGGGCGAGGGGCAGCTTCTGGCCCTCCGGAGGTGGCTCCCGGGCGAGTGGGTCCGTGTAGGCATCCCTGGGGGTGTTGCAGCAGCGACCCTCGTCCCGCCACCCCCAGACCACAGGATAGTGGGGGCACTGGGCCTGCGTACGATGGGTCGGCCCCCCTGGAGACCCATCCCCTTCTCCTCTCTCCAGTCTGAAGAAATTAAACCCAAACCGGGGCTCGGCTGCAGCACTTGAGCCTCCTTTCGCACAGGGCCTGGCTCTGCGCATCAGAACGAGTGTTTTCGGTTCCTAAATAAATTCCAGGCCGGGACCAAGTGCCTAATCTGACGGTCCCGGGACCCCCGAGAAACCCCTGAGGGCATCCAGGGGGAGCAATGTGGGGGGGGGCACTGTTTTATACACGTGGTGAAATCGTTCCCCCTGAAGTTTCGTGAAATACAGTTTCATTGTTAGATTTGTTGCAAGTATCAGGTGATGCAGATGTCATTTCTTTGAGCCTCCAGTTGCCCTCGCCAGTCATGACCTCAGTTTGTCTTGAGAAACTTGGCTATGAAATACACTGCATCGTTGAATAATTGAGTATTGCATTATTGAATAATTGAGAGCATCAGGTTAAAAAAAAACAAACAAAACAACAGCAACAAAAAACGGATGCTCACGATGGAAACGGTGGGGAGTCGAGACATATGTTTTAAATTCACTGATGCACTCGCAAAGAGCAAATGTGTCTTTCATTTGAAGTTTGCTACCTTCTCTAATGATTTTACCAGTAGCCCACACCCCCAAAAGTATCAAAAGGTCAAGAAAAAAGGACCAAATGCCTTGCCAATGGGAATTTAACCATTTGGTTTTTGCCAAGTAATTAAAAAGTAGGCTGCATAGTCTATGTACTGAACAAATATAGACTGTTGTAGTTTTTTTTTTTTTTAATTAATATGATTGTAGTGGGTCAAGGTGAGAGAAGGAAAAGTTTCCTTGAAAGATTTGGGTGATTAATTAGACTTTAATTGAAAAGATTATGCTTAGAACAGAGAATTCTGTATATAAAAGAAAGCCTTGGAATGATGACTAGCATAAGAGTACACAGCATGTGGAACAAACTATACCAACTTAACGGGCATTTTTGGGTTTTGTGTCACCAATTTCACAGCTAGAATGAAGCACATCAACTTGTCGTTTGCAGCGTGTGGGTTTCTGGGCATTTACCACTTGGGGGCAGCATCCGCACTTTACAAACACGGCCAAAAGCTCCTGAAGAATGTCAAGGCCTTTGCCGGGGCTTCTGCGGGATCCTTGGTTGCTTCTGTCCTGCTAACAGCGCCACAAAAAATAGAGGTAATTAAGTAGTAACTAGGCTGTGTTTCTCATCCAGAAATTACGCCCAAACAACGAAGATGATTGTTAACTATCTACTAAGTTAACTGCAGAGAAATAATCCTTTGCCTGGGAAACAGAAAAGGTTGACTTCTTTTAAAATTTAATCATTCAGGATCTCTGCTCTCCATTTGGAAAAGATTATTATTTTGGGTGACAACAAGACAAGGAAATAAAATCCCTTCTTTTACTCTTGAGTGTTTATTTAGTCTTAAGATTCCAGCTTTGTTTCTTTCAAGCAAAGGATATTTCTCCATTAACTGATCATGAGAAGAGCACAGAGCCTGTTCTCAAGGCCTTGAACATGTGGCTGATAAGTCTTTGCTTGCTCCTATTTACAGACAGGCATATAAACTAAAATGTTGGCCTGTAATATCTTTTTTTTTTTAATTTTTATTTATTTTTGGCTGCGTTGGGTCTTCGTTTCTGCACGCGGGCTTTCTCTAGTTGCGGCGAGCAGGGGCTACTCTTTGTTGCCGTGCGAGGGCTCCTCATTGCTCTGGCTTCTCTTGTTGCAGAGCACGGGCTCTAGGCACGCCGGCTTCAGTAGTTGCAGCACGCGGGCTCAATAGTTGTGGCACACGGGCTTAGTTGCTCCGCAGCATGTGGGATCCTCCCAGACCAGGGATCGAACCTGTGTCCCCTGCATTGGCAGGTGGATTCTCAACCACTGTGCCACCGGGGAAGTCCCTGTAATCTCTTTTAAGAGGAATGATATTGGAATTTAATTTGTTTTTCATTCCCACAGTAAGAAGAAGCCCTGAATTCCAAGCAGTTTATCTAGAAGTAATAAAAATGAGCATTAAGTATTTCATTTAATGTAATCTATGTTTTTAAAGTCTGTTTTCTGCTTCTATACAGCCATCATGCATTCTCTGACTGTGAGAACTGGCTTCTGCAGGTGGAGAATATTCTATCTGTTAATTACTTACATTCTCTAGCAGCTTGGAATAGTAATCAAATAACGATTAACATTTCCATGCCCAAGGATGCATTTGTCACATTTAAATGTTGAAATCCACAACATTTTAAACATCAGAAATCTTGTTTTCAAATCTCTGATGAGCTGCTTATGGAAGAGAAACTGGACTTTAGACCAGTTATTCAGAAATCCACTGCTCTTTTTCTTTTTTATATACTAGAAGAGTGATGGAAAATTTTAGAGATTGTACAGGATGAGAACGTGAAGTCAGGGAAAGTAGCAGACTCACGTGCTTTGAAGTGCAGGCTAGTTCCTCCCAGCTCTTTATTTCCTTTCTGAAGCACAGGGCTACTAAGGGGTTGTTTACTCCTGTTCAGTGCAGTCTTTCCTTTAGGTGGGAGCAAATCCCCAGCTTTGGATTTGGGTAGATTTGGTTTTGAATCCTCAGCAGTTTGAAATATATTAAGTGTGATTTAGAATCAGACTGATTTGGAAATGCTGTGATCATATAGCCCCTTCACTGAAATTCTGCGATGTTCAGACATTGAATCCTTTACCTGAATTTGAGACTTTTGATATCAGTCCGATTACCTGTTCTTTTTTACATTTTCGGTAAATTGGAGATCCAGTCGTATTGTCTCATTGTGTTGGTCAGGCCTTAGGGGTAACTCTTTATCGGGCGCTCACGTTGGCAAGTGGAAAATGATTCTCTGGATTCACCTAGGGCATCCTCGTTTCTCTTTTCTCAAAATCAGTTTTCAGCCATTTGCCCTGAGGTTACTTTATTTCTTTTCTCTTGAGCATTTGAAATCTACCCCTTGAAGGATGGCTTTGAGCTTTCTTAGGAAACTGTTTTCTACCTACTCAAGTCCCTGTTAGCTCAGTTCTCCCTGTTGGTATATAAGTTCTTCGAGCTTTGTGGTGTTGTGACAGAGATGTGGGTAATGAATCCAGCTCCGAGCTAGTGCATGTATAATTAAGACCAGCACCTGACGCTGGTGTATTTTAGGTGGCAGGCAGATTTAGACTTTGATATGTTAAAAAGCTCAGCGCAGCCGGCCTTTCCTCAGCCCTCAGAATTTGCCAGGCATGGCGTTAGACACAGCAGGGAGCTAACTCAAAGATAAGTGCATTCCTTAATAGGTTTCCAGTCTGGTCAGGGGCCGTGTCTGTGTGTGTGTGTGTGTGTGTGTAACCAAAAATAATACAAGAAAATAAGCTGGGTGTGCAGTGTGGCTTAGTAGAAAGAGCATACACTGGGGGGGGCCACCCCCATTTCTCAGCTGGAAGTCTACAGCGGCTTCTTGAACAGGCAGGGCTGCGTCTGCCCCTGCTGCCTACAATCCACCTAGCTAAGCATTCAGAGTGATTTCACCCAAACACAAATCTGAACATCTCATCCTGTGACCTCCCCCTCTCCCACCCCCGGGATCCCTGTTGACTCAGGATGGGGTGCAGATTTCTTTCTTTTTTTTTTTTTACTTTATATTGGAGTATAGTTGTTTTTTTTTTTACATTTTATTTTATTTTTTATTTATTTATGTTTGGCTGCATTGGGTCTTTGTCGCTGCCTGTGGGTTTTCTCTAGTTGCGGCGAGTGGGGGCTACTCTTCATTGCAGTGCACAGGCTCTAGGCACGTGGGCTTCAGTAGCCGTGGCTCGTGGGCTCTAGAGCACAGGCTCAGTAATTGTGGCTCGTGGGCTCAGTAGTGGTGGCTCGCAGGCCCTAGAGCGCAGGCTCAGCAGCCGTGGCGCACGGGCCTAGCCGCTCCACGGCATGTGGGATCCTCCCGAACCAGGGCTCGAACCCATGTCCCCTGCGTTGGCAGGCAGATTCTCAACCACTGTGCCACCAGGGAAGCCCTGGAGTATAGTTAATTAACAATGTTGTGATAGTTTCAGGTGTACAGCAAAGTGATTCAGTTATACATATACATGTATCTATTCTTTTTTAAATGCTTTTCCCATTTAGGTTGTTACATAATATTGAACGGAGCTCCCTGCGCTTTACAGAAGGTCCTTGTTGGTTGTCCACTTTAAATATAGTAGTGTGTACATGTCAATCCCACACTCCTAATTTATCGCTCCCCCATCCTTCCCCCCAGTAACCATAATTTCATTCTCTAAGTCTGTGAGTCTGTTTTGTAAATAAGTTCATTTGTATCATTTCTTTTTAGATTCCTCATATAAGTGATATTATGTGATATTTGTCTTTCTCTGTCTGACTTCACTCAGTATGACAATCTCCAGGTCCATCCATGTTGCTGCAAATGGCATTGTTTCATTCTTTTTAGTGGCTGAGTAATATTCCATGGTATTTATGTGCCACATCTTCTGTATTCATTCATCTGTTGATGGACATTTAGGCTGTTCCCATGTCCTGGCTGTTGTAAATAGTGCTGCTATGAACATAGGGGTGCATGTGTCTTTTCAAAGTATGGTTTTCTCTGGACGTATGCCCAGGAGTGGGATTGCAGGATCATATGGTAGCTCTATTTCTAGTTTTTTAAGTAGCCTCCATACTGTTCTCCATAGTGGCTGAGATTTCCATTCCCAGCAACAGCGTAGGAGGGTTCCCTTCTCACCTGGGGTGCAGATTTCTTAGTACGACTCCCAGGGCCACGTGGACCTTAGCCCTCTCATGGCTCACTGAGGTTGCCTTTCTGGTCTCTGCCCCGTCTGAGCTGCTTGCACTCTTCTCAGCGCTACCTCTGCCTGTTGTCGTCTGCCACCTCCATCTCCTGTCCAACTCCTGTCTTGTATCTTGGGTCTCAGCCTAGCAAAGTGAGGTTGGAGGTTGATGCCCACTGTGTTAGCTCCCAGTTGCTGCTGCAACAGATGACAGTAAACATAGCAGCTCTGAACAACACACGTTTATTTTCTAACAGTTCTGGAGGTCAGACGTCTGAAAAGGTCTCACTGTCTACAATCAAAGTGTCAGCAGGGCCACGCTCCCACTGGAGGCTCCGGAGGACAATGTGTGTCCTGGCCTTTTCCAGGTGCTAGAGGTGTCCTGCCTTCCCTGGCTCTGGCTCCTTCCTCGATCTGTAAAGTCATAAGCATAGCACCTTGACATCTCGCCAACTCTGACCCTCCTGCCCGCCTCTCCCCCTTACAAGGACCCTTGTGATTATATTGCGTTCACTGAGATAATCCAGGAGCATCTCCTGACCTCGCAACCCTTAACTTAATCTCATGTGGAAAGTCGCTTTTGCTGTGTAAGGGCACCAATTCTCAGGGTCCGGGGCGACCCTAACCTTCGGGGGAAGGAGGGGACGTGAATCTGCCCCATACATGGATGCTGTCCTGGCGCCCTGCCATCTCCTCACCGAGGGACTCCTCAGTCCCAGGAAGGCAGGGGCTCTGTGTATCTCACGCTCAGCCATTGAATCCCAGTTCCTAGCCCACCGCCTGGTGCCCAGTAGGTTGCTGAATGGATGAACTAATAAATGAAAGATAGACCTGGGTTTAAATCCTGGCACTGACACTCATTTTCGATGGCACAGTGGGAAAGATACTTAACCCTCCAAACGTCAGTTTCCTTACCCGTCTAGTGCGGTGATCATACCCACCTTGCATTGCTATATGAAGACGAGGCAACAGAGGCCACATCAGTGGATCCCAGCACTGGCTGCCTGTTAGCCCCGACTGGGGGCACTTTTGTGAAAGACCAGTGCCCCAGGCTAATCTCCAAGGACTCTGCCCCGGTAGAGTCATCGCAAGCCCTTTCTCTGTTGGCGGTGGTGGTGTGAATCGTCCGCACTGTTGTAGAGCTGCAGTCCGAACGTCCCAGAGGCCACAGGACTGGTGTGGGCGAGGAATTGAATTATGCTGGAGAGGCCTGTAGAGAAATGTGCTCAGTTACAATTAGGACCCAGCCGCCAAGGATTTTCCACGGGTGGGCAAAGCCATGTGAGGTGGTTCACAAAGAAAAAGAAAAGAAAAGACTGCAATTGGCAGACCATATAGCTTGCCTGGGGCCCAGGCATGGTGGGTGAGGGACAGGCCTCGTGGGGATGCGTGCCTGTGAAGCATCCGACATCTGGGGTTGGCTTTATACGGTCCAGGTGCCTTGTGTGATAGGCACAGGGTTCTGGAACCAGAATCGTAATGTTTTTGACAAAACATAGGGTCACCTATTAATTTTCTTTTTCAGGAATGTAACGAGTTTACCTACAGTTTTGCCGAAGAAACCCGAAGGCAGACTTTCGGGGCAGTGACACCCGGCTATGATTTCATGGCCCGATTGAGGTGCATATATAGAGTACATTGCCCCGCCCCCTCCCCCAAGCCTGTGAAGACAGAGGATGCTCTGGATACATTGTAGCAAGCCCAGTCAGCATTCTCTCTCCTGAAGCATTTACAGGGCGGTCAGTAATTAAAGGTGAATCATGCAGTGCGTGGCCAAGCCACTCAAGATGGCTGTTCTCTTGCTCTCTGTACATCCCCTGCTCGACCAGTCCTTGCTTCATCTGCACCCTACTCACAAACGTGCTTGCCTCCTGCCCCAGCTCGTGACTGGCCTAATCCTTGGGCCAGAGCGGCTCCACCTGATAGTTTATTAAAGGGAGATACCTGCCCTCCACGATGGGCGTTAACCTGACGGGCTGTGAGCTGCTAGTTTCTGTGGTAACAGATGAGCCCACCTGACATCAATTCCCCATATAAATGGTGGCCTCCTCCGCCCCCGGGTAGCAAAGATGGCTGCTTTGTCCTGTCTGCCGCCTGCCGAACATGATGGGGTGTCTCTCCAGGACTCTTTTGCTTTAGACATGTAAGATCCCCCATCCAGTAAGCCATAGGTGTCGCTGTCACTGTCTCCGGGCTCTTTCTCGGGTCTCCAGTCTGGGCAGCTACAAGGCTTGCAGGCCAGTGGGGCGCAGCGGCTCCCTTCTTTCTTCTTCAGGAGCGGAGTGGAGGCGGTTCTCCCTCCCAACGCGCACGAGCTGGCTCACAACCGCCTGCACGTCTCCATCACCAACACCAAGACCAGAGAAAACTGCTTAGTCTCCAGTTTTCCCTCCCGGGAGGACCTCGTTAAGGTAACACTGCCGCATTCCTTGTTGGAGGGAATGAGCAAGTGCTGATATACATACTTCCACAAACAGTGAGCGCGCCCGCGTTCTTTAGGTCCAGCATTGCATACCGTGCCTGATAGATGGTACAGGCTCCATAAATCATGCGTCTGAAGGATGCAGCCGCCAGTATCCCTCCGAGGCCGCCTTATGGCAGGCGGCTCCCAGAGACCTCACGAGTAGCTCAGTGTTTTTGCTTGTGATGTTCCGTGTGCTCACGTTTATCCTGGGATTAAACTTGACTAGCAAGAACCATTCCTTACATTGACGTAGATAATACTCCTGCAGTTTGTGTAAGACTTTGTTTCGGTACTACCGTATTCGGTCCTTCCACAGCCCTGTAAATCAGGCAGGACAGGTGAGATTACTGTACTTTTGTCGCTTTTTTAAGAGAAGAAATGGGTGGAAAGATTTTGTGTGACACACCCCAGGGTGTACTGACTGCCAGTGGGAATCCAGGTCTCTTACCTTTTCACTCTAATGTTCCTTTTCCTTTCTTCCATTTTGCGTTGATGCCTTTCTATCCAAACACATGTGAAAGTCGGTTGGGAAATCATTGTCTCTGGGATAGTTCAGCTGATTTGCGAATAACAGTGCATTGCTAAGGTAATACATTAACTATTTTACATTTGAAAGGGTGCACTTCTCTTCGAAAAGCCAGGCTATTTTCTTCTTTTTCCTCTTGTGGGAATTGTAGCGAGCTTCAGGTGATACAGAGGACGCGTGTTTGCATACAGTAGCAGGCGATGGATTGAGAGAGCTACGAGTTCCACCTGAATTAGATGATACATGCATTGAGTTTTACTATCAAAACTCACTGTTCGAATTTTATGTTTGAATGATATGATTTGAAATACCTAATGAAATGTTGAGCTGACAAGTAAAATTACTTTGTGACTTAAGAGATTAGAATATTTTCACTCCCGTCTCTCACTTATACATTCATAGTCATTCCATCTTAGAAAAATATTTTTCTATAATATTATTATACTCTTGTGTAGACTTAAAAAATAGAAAGGGAGAAGCTGATAACCCATGCCTGAATTGTCACCAATCGTCAATGCCGACGCAGATGTATCAGGCTTGCAGTGGTTAGAATACCTCTTCTTGTTGGGAAGAGAACAAGGTTGGGAGCAAAAGACTATCGTCCTATCATGAAACGAGGGCAATTCTACCCACAGTTACTACCTTCTCCTTGAGTCTGTCCGTGGCTACTGTATCTACAGTGGCCGAGCCCCTGATGTTTCCTACATCCCGCCCTGATTTACTTACCACTGTTCCGCATTCGAATATTACTGCTCTGTTTACTTAGGTTTTGTCTATCTTCCTTCACGAGAGTGTAAGCTCGGGGTGGGGGGTAGGAGGGTCCAGGGACTGCTGTGTTCTGTCCACTGCTGTATTCCCAGCGCCTGGCACAGTATCAGCTCCCTCAACCTGTGCTCCATGAGTGAATGGGAATGAATAAGTCAATGAACTAAGATGGCATCTATTAAAAGAATGAAGAAGCTGGATCCTTCATGTTCAATGATCTGGACAAAACGTAATTCAGCTCGTTAGTGGCCCAGCTGGGACCACAGTCCAGGCCTCAAACATTCTGCTTGGTAGCCATGGCCCCCTCTCCCAACGCGAGATAAAATCACCCTCTTAATTCCTTTCATGTGGGAGTGTCGTGAGCTGAATAACGTCCCCCAAAGATGTCCATGCTGTAATCCCCAGGACCTGTGAATACGGCGTCTCACATGGCAAAAGGGATTGTATAGATGGGGTGAAGGTGAGGGTCTTGGTGGGGAGGTGATCCTGGGTTAGCTGGGCCGACCCAAACTAATTTAGTCTCGTGTGTCCTTAAAAATGGAGATGTTTGCTCCTTCTGAGACGCAGGAGCCTTTGTATGAGGAGGGCACTACGGGTCCTCCCCTTGACAGCCAGCAAGGCAGAGGGACCTCAGTCCTGCAGCCAGTGGAGCTGAATGCTACCAGTATCTGAATGAGCAGGAAACCAAGTCTCCCCTCAAGCCCGCAGGAAGGAATGCAGCCCTGCCAGCACCTGAATCTTTTTGCCCGGGTGGATCTGGCCCGTGCTGGATCCCGACCTCCAGACCCTGGGATCATACATTTATTTGGGTTGTTTTAGCCTTTCGATTTGTGGTAACTTGTTATAGCAGCCATAGCAAACTACTGCAGTAAGCAAACAGGACTTTTTTGATTTGCTTTGTTTTGGATAATAACTACTCAGAGAACTGGTGAAATTACTTGAGTTCATTGAACAGAAGAGAACTAGTTGGCACAAATGTATAATACCTTGTAAGGAGAATAATTGAATAATTAATATGTATCCTAGGTTATACGTGAAGCATTTTAAATGTTTAGTAGAATGCTCTAACCTTTTGCAGAAACTCAAAGAAAGGAAGGATAGATGGTTCCTTGACAGCAGATGGTGGCTATAAAAATGTATGAAATGTATGCCTGGAATACTCATGAGCATGTAGTTCAAAAAGTAAGACTGGTGAAGACTGCAGGAGGGAGGGAGAAGAATATGAAGGGAAAATATCTCCCCCTCCCCCCAACACACACACACACTGGGCAGTGACATGCTGTGTTCTGATCAAAGAGGCCAGTGGGAGACCGCCGTCTGGGGTGGTAATTCTGACCACCTCATTCAGTGTCAGGGGAGAGGAGAAAGGCGCCGGCCACTCCCCCACTTCCTTAGCTAGAGACCGGAGGGCGCTGAGTTCCAGAAGCCAAGAGGAGAAGCAGCCCACAGTTTGTAACTGGCGTCTCCTGGGAGCTTTGCCTGCCTGGCTCTGATCCCTCAGCCTTGGGTTTAATGTCTATGATCTTGGAAGTCTGTAGGTGACAGACGGAGATTAAGATTGAAACCAGAGGTAGAGCATGTCAAGGATCAATTGCTAGCCAGGGCAGGAATATGGGAGAGTACTAAATATTGGTGATTTTTAATCAATGCCTCATTTATGCTCTTAATTACTAGATTTTTTTTTCTTTTTAATGCCAAGCTCTTCATTATCCACCAGCCGACTGCTGCCTTTTATTATAGATAGGTTCTCTGTGTACCTTAAAATCCAACTAGAAACCTGTATCTCACAGTGTGCATGGGTGTCCGTGTGTCTGTGTCTTGTTACACTGTCTTGGATTATCACTTGTTTTTTGTGCATCTCCCAGTGTTCCTATTTAGGTCTGTCATTCCCTGATGGTGTCCTCTGAGGCTAATTACGTTTGAGCCTCAGTGTTCTCAACTGTGAAATGGAGATGAAAGCTAATCGGTGTTACCATGGCGAGTAAATTGAAAAAATCATGTAAAAGTGTGCTTGAAATAGTCAAGTCCTATAAGCTTGTTAATTACAGTCCATATTTAGTAAATAATGAACAAATAAGATAATAAGCCACACACATCACTGGTCAGCATCCCTGTGTGAGTCTGTCATGAAATTTTAAGGTCCCAGCTTTCTTTTTGCAGACTGGGTAGGCTTCACCCTTTCTTAAACATTTTCTTCTTTTACCCCTTATCTTTGTTCATGAGCAACGTGCTCACCTCCATCTATAAAATCTCGGGAAATGGATTATGACCAAGTTCTGCTGCCTTTAGGCGTCTGATTTTTATACCTCTTCAACCATTGACCTGGTGTACATTCACCAATGTGCTTGTGTGATGATTCATACTTAAATTATATTAACTTCACTTTTGGTGGCATGAAAAAATTATTCTTTCATCTGATAGCTGCAATGATAGTTGATTATTTTCTGAGAACCTCTTTGGACCAATTATGTGGTCCAAAGACTCATTTTATTTGGGATTGGGTTTCCATAGTATTTGGGATCTTATGTCCATGGTGATTTAATTCAGTGCTATGGTCTGAATGTTTGTGTCCCCCCCCCCCAAATTCCTGTGTTGAAATCCTAACCCCCAATATGATGGTATTTGGAGTCAGGGGTCTGTTGGAAGTGATTAGGTCATGAGGGTGGAGCCCTCATGAATGGGATTAGTGCCCTTGTAAAAGAGACCCTGGAGAGCTCCCTCACCTCTTCCACCATGTGAGGACATAGAAGTGGGTCCTCAGTAGACACTGAATCTGCCAGCCCCTTGATCTTGGACTTCTGAGATTCCAGAACTGTGAGAAAATAAACTTGTGTCCTTTCTTAGCCACCCAGTCTGTGGTATTTTGTTGTAGCAGCCTGAGCAGACTGAGACAGGAACTTGGCACTGACAGGTGAGGATGCTGCTGCAACAAATACCTAAAAGTGTGGAAGCAGCTTTGGAGCTGAGTAGGGCAGGGGCTCAATGAGTTGAGAGGTGCATGTTAGAAAAAGCCTGCGTTGCCGTCGGTGATTCTGGTGACAACTCGGAAAGAAAAAAATCAAACCGTAGAGAGAGCCTCCATATTCTTAGAGAGACCTGGATAGTAAAGGCCATAGTGATGAGGTCTCAGACGGAAGCGAGGAAATGTTATCAGACAATGGAGGAAAGGTCACCCGTGTTATACATTGACCAAGAATAGCAGGATTATGTTCATGTCTTCGTGTTCTGGGGATGGTAGAACTTGCAAGTGATAACACTGGATATTTGATGAGGTGATTTCTAAGCACAGTTTTGAAGGAGCAGCCTGGTTTCTCTTGGCTACTTAGAGTAAAACACAAGAAGAGAGAAATACTTACAGATGGAATTGTTCCTCAGAAGCAAAGCAGAACTTAAAGATTTGGAACGTTCTCACCCTATGCATACTGAAGAGAATAAGAGAGCCTGTTTGGGACACAACAGGAAGGGTGTGGCCATCTGGCCAGATAACCCTGTGATAAGGAGGTTCCACGAGTTGGCCGTCTAGACAGAAGCCAGGACCTATATGTAGTCCAAGACCATGGACAAAGGCCATTCAGAGGTCATCAGGGCAGCTCCCTTCCACCAGAGGCCCCCGAGTGCCAGGACCCCCGCCAGCACAGGGCACTGCAGAGACGTCCCACGAGGGCAGTGCCCTGCAGAGCCATGGGGGCGGGGCTAAGCCCCACATTGCCCCGTAACCCCATACTATAGACACTGATTCCAGCCCTGGGGAGCATCGGCCAGGAGGCCCAGGCACAGAGGCAAATACTTGTCATGGGTCCTTAGCAACTCCTTGATTTGTGGGCCCGTTTACATATTGTGCCCCGAATGTCCCAATGTATACATCTTGCACCTCAACTCACCCATTTTAAGCTCCAGATTTTATACTGGGCTATCCTTCTTCAGAAGGAAACATGAAATCAGGAAATCCAAACATATTTCAATATTAGCCTCCTGCAACGCATACTTAGGGAAGTAAACCCTTTATTTACAAGAAAGTCGTACACCACCTCCACAGCTCAGCAGGAATGGCTTTGAAATTAACCGTGCCACGGAGCGGGAGGGATAGTGTTCTGGCCCTTGTCTGAACTGGTACAAATCATCAAATTTGTGTTTAAAACTGACGCCCCGTGTATGTGCTCTGAGATGGTCTTTTGACATCCGTGAATGCTCTCTGACACACATACGCCCAGGAAGGCGTTCCTGCAGAATGGTGTCCCCCCCCACCACACGTCTCCATTGCCAGGATGTCCTGAATTGCCTTGCACACGGTGAGCATGCTCTTACAGCAAGACCTTCTCACGTTTAGCCCTGTGAAGGTGAAATAAGGACTGAATTTAAGATTGGTCATTATCTTGAAGACTGGGTAAGACAAATTTGAATCTGTCTTTGAATTTCAACTGCACCAGCAGGTTCTGAATACACAGCCAGATTCTCATTAAACTCCACAGTCAACTTCAGGCATAAATGAAACTGGTTGACAATTTATTCTCTAAGGAAGCCAGGCCACATAATTTTCTAAACACCCCTTTTCTATAAAATGTAAAATGAAAAAAGCTAATCTGAACGTGTGTTGAATCCACACTTGGCAATGCTTTATACAGTTGCTACAGTAAGTCGCTGACGTTTATTTTTATCCTTGTGTATTTGGTGAGAAGGAAACACAAAAAATCAATGGTTTCACGTACATGTAATTCTTAAAGTGCTGGGCTAAGTGACAGGGCAGGAACACTAACTAGGTCCCTGCCCTCTGTATTGGTGTCCTCAACAAAAACAGTCTGCAGACATGGGTACATGTCCCCAGGGGGCTCAGACCCCCCGCCCCCCCCAACTTGAGAACCACTGCCCTAGATGTATCGATATTTGTTGGTGAGAAAAATTTCACTGGAACACCAGTGAGGTAAGACAGTAGAAGCATGTTGAGGCATAATAGTACATATTTCATGAACTGTCTCCCGCCTTAGAAAATCCTGTTTGCTTGCAATAAAATGGCAGTAAGTTGACATTGAATAAGACAAGCCGCTTAGTTCCTAACTATCAAAAGCTAATTTTCCCACTAACCACAGTTTGATATACAAATCACTAGCCCGTATAAACTATGACAGAACAAATACACTGATTCTGGGGGGGATGACGGGTATTTTCCAGTTCACCGCACTTTTCATGTCAGTTCAGAGGATTCTTACTGTTACTATCTGTATCAAAGTAATTGGGTAGCATTTTTCATCTAAACAGCTCAAAAAGAGTTCTAAGCATTAACTTGTGAACTTCACATTATAACTTGACACACGGGAGGTAGAAAACCCACATAATTCTGTTTCTAAGGGTAGTGATTTTTTTTCTTTTTTCTTTTTTTTTTTTTGCAGGCCCCATGTCTGTTATAGTGAAGTAAGTCCTTACAGTTATAGAGTGTGTTTGGCTGTTTAAAGGCATCTAAGTACTGTAATTTCGCAATATGTGTGCTATGCACAAATTGTTATCGCTATGGTGCAGTGTTGCATTTTTGCCGAATAACTTCATTAAATAGCTGCATTGTGCTTGCAGAACGTACCTAGGGTCTGTAATTATTTTTTTAAAGGAGTAGCCAACTGATGATAGGGCCAGATTCGTTAGGGTGAAGGCAGTGACCGTAACTGTGAACAGCCTTGCTCTGAAAAATGCTCAGCTGCTCAGGTCGGGGCTACCAGGGGGCTGACGAGGTTGGGCCTGAAGAGGCTTGGTTTCTATCCTGTCGGCCCCGCGGATGGACGTGATCTTCCGCAAATCACCGGAGGGGATGCTCACTCCTGCTTGGCGTCTTTGTGGAGAGGGTGTGGGTAACGTCATGGGGGTCCCACACGGAAAGCTGAGATTTTGAAATGAATGCCTAAGTGGGGGGCTCGTTTGCATTGACCCTTCTTAGAAGGCTGAGAAATCTTGTGCAAGGGTGTCTTCATACCATGGCTTCATGCTTTGCTCTCGACACCTTAGTTCTGAATACCTGCATTTTCACTCCACACGGGGCCCAGATGTTGTGTAGCTGATTCTGGCACCCAGCATCAGCCTGGCACAGCAGAGACGTGCAGTAGCACCTGGCACGATCCCTTCCTGTCTCCTGCCAGAGTCCCTCTGTTGTGCTTTGACACCATTGAGTTTGCTCCTACTCCAATCTGAAGCCCCGCCATGCTTCTCGGACCAGCTGTCAGGGGCCCGTAGCTGAGGCCGCGCTGGCACCCAGGACCGATGCCCTGGCGCTCACGTACACCGGCAGCATGGGAGGATGCTGTTTCCCCACTACGGAGGGTCTTCATTCCTACTATGGAGAAGGGGGGCGGTACCTGCAGGTATCAGTAGCATCTGGCTGTGAAGGAGATGCAGACCCTTTCCCGTCTGTGGGATCTTTGGTCACAAGGAGCCACCGCATAAGAAAGTCTGTGCCAAGTCCCAGCAGTGTCGCAATACAGTTGTGTCAGGTCACCGCCCACAGAGGAGTGTCCTATAGAAATCACGTTATGCTGGTGACTGGGTCTCTCATTGACTTGCACTTCAGAATAAATCAGCTATCTTTAAAAACTTTTATTGGCGTATCGTTGCTTTACAATGTTGTGATAGTTTCAGGTGTACAGCAAAGTAAGTCAGCTATACGTATACGTGTATCCCCTCTTTTTTGGATTTCCTTCCCATTTAGGTCACCACAGAACATTGAGTAGAGTTCCCTGAGCTATACAGTAGGTTCTCATTAGTTATCTATTTTATACATAGTATCAATAGTGTATATATGTCAATCCCAATCTCCCAGTTCATCCCATCCCCCCTTTTCCCCCCTTGGTATCCATAGGTTTGTTCTCTACATCTGTGTCTCTGATTCTGTTTTGCAGATAAGATCACCTATACCATTTTTCTAGATTCCACATATATGCGTTAATATACAGTATTTGTCTTTTTCTTTCTGACTTACTTCACTCGGTATGACAGTGTCTAGGTCCATCCACATCTCTACAAATGACCCAGTTTCGTTCCTTTTTATGGCTGAGTAATATTCCGTTGTATATATGTACCACATCTTCTTTATTCATTCCTCCGTTGATGGACATTTAGGTTGCTTCCATGTTCTAGCTCTTATAAATAGTGCTGCAATGAACACTGGGGTGCATGTGTCTTTTTGAATTCTGGTTTTCTCTGCGTATATGCCCAGTAGTGGGATTGCTGGGTTTTGAGAGCAGACCTCACAAATCATACTTATACCATTCTTCCTTTGGGAGAAATGCTCTCTTATCTCTAAAGAATTCTAAGTGGATGATGTACAAATCATTTTGGGGACCATAATCCAGTTATGAATAATATCTACTTGGAAAAAAAATCTCGTGAACTCTTTGACAACAAACAGCCATGGAGTCTTCAGTTATCAATTGAAGGATTGGAGCTTAAGTATTCCATATCTAATACTGTATCTTTCCAAATAGAACACTAGCGATTTGAAAACTGCATTGCAGAATAAAACTTGCACATGTCAGAAGAGCTCCCAGAGCTCAGCTTCTTCTGTGAGAAGAAATGGTAATATTTTAAATGGCAATCTTTTTCGACTTTTTAAATGGAAGATAAAGTATAATTGGTGCCCCTCCCTGCCAGTGTCTCATTACATATCCAGGCCATGTAACTAGCCCATGAAATGTGCTACATCCTGGTGACATAAATGAAAACATCCCCTGAGCCGTAATAACCAGAGGAGTTTGTTTCTCTGGAAGATAGAGTGAAACTTTCAAATAATTCTTACAGTGTAGGATAGAACATCGTAAATAACTTACTTGCAACCTGTACACACTCAGGAAGTTAGACTTACCTGGACTTTAATTGTGTAATGACTTGGCTGTCTACAATTTAAGTGCCAGTATTACTCGGGTGAAGTGGATGGAGTTGGAGAACAATGATTTGTGCATATCTCTTTAAGGTCTTTTCTGATATCAATAAATGTTATCTTCTATTTAAGTGTGTCCCACTGTGCCCTTGAAATACATGGAACTTATTGTTATAGTAAATTTTTGTACATTTAAGGGATTTTAATTTCATAGTAGGGGACATGACATATATCGTAGGAGTGTTACTGCCTCCTTTCACAAGCTGTTTCTTTGTCCGTCTAGGTCCTGTTAGCCAGCAGCTTTGTGCCCATTTACGCAGGACTAAAACCAGTGGAATACAAAGGGCAGGTAAGATGCTTACAACTGACGGATGATCAGTAAATCCCGTGTTCATATGTTTCCTTCGAAAGATCCAATTGTACTCTTATTCTGGTGGCTCCAACTGCGTTTGTATGACTTGTTTCCCCATAGTTTCGTTTCTGTTTAGCAGAAAAAACAAAAAAAATCAAGTGCAGGTGCTGTGGTGCCCTATCGCCTGCACACTTACACACACACTGATAACCAGACACAGTATCTATTCAACACACACCAGAGTTAAAAGTTGTGTGATCAAACACAGTAGCTATTTAATACATAAACCGGAGATACGCATCTCAGAACCAAATGCAGTATCTATTTAACCCACACCAGAGATACGTACTTTTTGTCATCAAATACACTGTCTCTTAACACCTACTCAAGCTCAGGCACATATTCATGGATGATTAATGCCATTTGTGTTATATATACATGATATGTACGTATTCATTCATAAATGTGTACAGGAAAAGTGTTTAATAGCTGTCATTCATTCTTTCACTTTGAAGGCCCAGCGAAGGGCCTGTGCTCAGTGAATGCATGATCTTACAACCAAGGAACTGACTTTTGCAAATCTCTTAGCTAATGTGATTGGGGGTCTGTCTGTGTTCTGACCTTGTCAGGCCTTGTGATTTTCTTTCTCTGAGTTTTCCTGGTCATTCCCGCCCTTTTCTGTGCTTGTCATAGGATCCTTGGCCCAAAGCAGTCTGCCCTGGGACGGTTGTCTCAAACGGGCAGGTGAGGATGAGGTTGAGTAACTGGATGAGGCCATGTAGATGGACAGCCTAAGAGTGGACCATCAGGTCCAACTTGGACTCTCTTTATTACCTGTATGCATACAGTATGTTATTTGCAGTGATGGGCTTACATGTTGTAGGCTAAAACCCTCTTTGTGACCAAGTAGAAACATAATATACATTGAATTTTTTAAAGCAGCATAAAATAAACATAAGCTCATGGAAACCCAGGTGTTTTTTTGCTGTTGTTGTTTTGTTTTGTTTTGTTTCCATTTTGGATACTGCCTCTCAGAGCTAGCAGATACTCAGTTACCAAGGAGTATGATCTTTGCTGTCATTTGAAAATTGGAGAGGTTTCCCCTTTACATAATGATTCTAAAGTAAGTTAAGTAGCATTTTCTCTTAGAGCTGTAAAAAAAATCAACATTTGTTTTTACGTATAAATTTCGAATACAGATGCTATCAAAATCAACTTTACATTATGATTATGAACTTTAATTTTATGATCTGAAATGTAATGATTTTACTTCATGCTATTGCTTGATAATATATAATCATGACAGAAATGGCTAAATGGTAGATAATATATAATCATGACAGAAATGGCTAAATGGTAGAAAAAAATATGCAAAATGCTCAGGTGTTTCATGAGATTGTATATGATCATGAAAAGGGGATTCAGAATCCAAGAATCAAGAGAATTTCTGTTGTGATAGATAAATTAAGAGGTGGTGACTGAGAACGTGGGATGTAGGTATAGTAAGGAAGTGATGGAAAGGAGATGGGGGGGAAAGGAGGGATGGAATCAAGGCTAGAACAGAGCTGAGTCCCAGAAGCCTAGTATATTCTAAGACGATGCTGAACATTTCCTGTGTTTAAATAGTAATCACTGTATTATGAAGGAGGTATGGGTGGTAATGGCTCCTAGTTTCTTCCAACATACACTGTCCTCTTCTTCCTTAGTAACAGAAACCCAGTTTTTTTCTGGGCCTGTTACCGTGTAGCTAAAAGGCCACATTCTCCACCTTCCCTTGCAGCTAGGTGTGGCCATCCCCTTACGTGCTGGCAGTGAGAGGTAGGCCGAATTACTGTGGGACTTACAGGAAGGGAGGTTGTGTACCTTTTTTTCCTTCCTGCTGCCTGGAACTTAGATGCGATGACCAGAGCTCTGGCAGCTGTTATGAATCATGAGGTCACAGATCGCACCCTAGATAGAGTCAAATAATGAGATGGAAAGACCTGGGCCCTGAGTGACTTGAGGAGGGGGACCTTACCAGGCCACCTTCTGTATTTCTTTTACCCGGAAAAGTAAAACTTCCTGTTTTTATTGCTTTCTATTGGATGCATTAGAGTCCACTCCCATGTGCTGTAGGGATTATTACCCCCGTATTTTACAGATGAGGAAATTGAGTTGTAGAAACATTCATTCACTTCACTGAGGTCACCAAGCTTAGTAAGGGGGCAACTTTCCCAGGATGATCTCTAACGTTTGCATCTGCGCTGTGTCTCTTGCTTTACTTTGCTTTGGTCATTCCTTTAAAAAACCATCCCCCTTATTTTATTTCTGTCCCGCCCCATCCCCACTGCTCCAGGTGTATGACCGGAAGCCTAGGAATAGTTAAAGGGTAAGGTGTTCTCAGCTGAATTTCCTGCTATGTGATTGAATACTTAGATGGGAACATGGAACAAGGGCAGTCTCAATTAAACAGGGAATGCAGCACCTAGAGGTGTGAGAAAAAAGGGACCTTGGGAGGCGGGACACGGCCTTGCTGATGACTGACATCTGTGCACAGTTGGCACGTCATAATTACTTGTTGAATAGAATCTAATGTCTCCAGAAAGCGTTCGGTTTACCTTGGGTGTTTAATGAAGTCCAGGAAGAGGGGCCCCCGTGCACACGATGATTGACAGTGTGCTCCTCAGAGACCTTGCTTCCTGTCTACAGCCACACGGTGGCGACTTGCCAGCGCCCTTGTGTGCTTGCTATGGACTCTGTCAGGCCCCTGCCTTCCCCCAGCTGAATACGCTTTCTAGACCAGGTTAGTCTGTAGAATCGCTCCATTTTCAGGGAAATGCGAACTTTGCTTTAAATGCAGTGTTTTGCTGTGGGTGTGAGCTTTTCCTAATTCCATAAAACTTTGTGTCACGCTTTCTCCTGTTCTGGGTCTTGATGCTCTTGTGGAGGTCAGGTTTTGATTTGCTGGTTGGCCTTGGTGGTTTTTCTGAAGCGATGGAGGTTGCAGCAGCAGGGGGGCAGAGAGAGCTCAGCATCACTTGGGTTTGAGGCAGAACCACAGGTGTCCTGCGCTGCTTCTGCATGCAGCTCCTGTTCAACCCGCTGACCACTCATCTCCACGTCTGGTGTCACTTAGCTATGGAACATACTGGGTTGTACTAATACTTATTTGTGGACCTGATATTTTTATTGCAAAAAATCTTTTATTAATCACGTAGAAGTTTCATACCTTCATAAGATTTAAGACTGACTTAAGCCACAGCAAATAACAGCATGATTCCTTCCTAAACTGTCTACCAGTTGTTTGAAGTGGTACAACATCTTGGAAAACGGCTTGGTTTTCCTAATTTTTTATTTTTTGAATTTTTAAAATTAATTAATTAATTTTAAAATTTTATTTATTTATTTTTGGCTGTGTTGGGTCTTCGTTGCCGCGAGTGGGCTTTCTCTACTTGCCGAGAACGGGGGCTACTCTTCGTTGCGGTGCGCGGGCTTCTCATTGCAGTGGCTTTTCTTGTTGCGGAGCACGGGGTCTAGGCACGTGGGCTTCAGTAGTTGTGGTGGGCTGGCTCAGTAGTTGTGCCGCACGGGCTTTGTTGCTCCGCGGCATGTGGGATCTTCCTGGACCAGGGCTCGAACCTGTGTCCCCTGCATTGGCAGGCGGATTCTTAACCACTGCGCCACCAGGGAAGTTCCTGGTTTTCCTAATTTTCAAAAAAGTTTTTGTAGCTTTCTCTGGCTTTATCTTAGGAGACTGTTTTTAGCACCGTACTTATACTGGATATTCATTAACAATTGAATAAATGGAAATAAATTGAACTTCAATCTTATCATTTTTACCAGTGGATTTTCCTTCAGTGTACATGGCCTCTTTCCAGTGATTGAATAAGCTGTGGGAATGTGCCTACTTTCAGAGCACATTTTCACAGGTTCTGGTCATCAATGTGGAACAAGAATAAGGATTTTCAAGAGGAGGTCTTAACTGATCAGTTTTTGTTTTTGCTTTTTAATATTTATTTATTTAGGCTTTGCCGGGTCTTAGTTGCAGCACGTGGAATCTTTTTAGTTGCAGCATGCGAACTCTTAGTTGCGGCATGTGGGATCTAGTTCCCCGACCAGGGATCAAACCCGGGCACCCTGCATTGGGAGATCGGAGTCTTACCCACTGGACCACCAGGGAGATCCCTGATCCGTGTTTTTTTGTTTGTTTTTTTTGTTTCATTTTAAGACATAGCATTAGTGTTGGCAAGTGACTATTTTATTGTTGTTTTGATATTTTAATCTCTGGAACTGTGATGCAAATCACAAGAAGAGCTATAGGTTAGTTTTTTGCTCTGAGTTAGATTTCAAGCACTATTTTAACAGTGTATTGTATAGAGAGTATTTATCATGGTATTCTAGTCATTGAGCCTTTTGCATGGGTTATGAATTATTAATCTTTTCGTTATTGGCATATCTGTGGGAGAGAATTGTAGAATGCTCTGTTACTGTGTGTTTATATACAATTATTATTACAGTCCTTTGGCTTCTGTTTCTTCATGATTTAGACATGTCACGAGGATACCGATCTCAGTCACTGTCACAGCGCACGGCGGTGGCTGGCTGGGCGACCAGCTAGATTTGGCTTCATGGAACTCTGGTTATCAATTTACAGCTATGCTGAAATAGAAGCTCTTATTTTTCATCGGCTTTTTAAATTCTGCATGTCTATTTGATTTTTGAAAAAATAGGTTAGTTTTCCAGGGAACGTCTTCTATTAATAAATAGCACTTGTAGAATTTCAACTGCTAGAGTTTTCTGAAAGTTGGGTATATAGAATCACCATTTTTGAGCAACCTTCAGAAATCCAAAACTTAAGTCGGCAATTTACCAACAATCATTATTTAGTACAAGTCAGTGCTGCAGGTTTTCTCAACCAGTTTTTAATTTTTTAAATTTTATTTATTTTCACCTGTCACCCTTTCATTAAAAAATCTCCTATGTCTCTTGTCCCCTCCTGTGTTTCTTCATCCCAAATGGTAGATTCTGACCTGTGTCCTGGGGGGTGGGTATCTATTTGACATAAACACACTCCCTCTCCCTTCTCCTCCTCCCCTCTTCTTCCCTATCCCCCCTCCCCCTTTGTCCCTCCCCCTTCCTCCCTCTCCCCACTCCCCCTTTGGCCCTCTCCCCCCTCCCCCTTCCACCCTCTCACCCCTCCCCTTCCTCCGTCTCCCCTCCCCCTCTTCCTCCCTCTTCCCCTCCCCCTTTGGCCCTCTCCCCTCCCCCTTCCACCCTCTCACCCCTCTCCCTTCCTCCCTCTCCCCTTTCTCCCCCTCCCCTTCACCCTTCCTCTCTCCCCCTTCCTCCCTCTCACCCCTCCCCCTTCCTCCCTCTCACCCCTCCCTCCTTCCTCCCTCTTCCCCCTCCCCTTCCTTTCTACCCCCCCTTCCTACCTCTCCCCTTCCTCCTCTCCTCCCACCCCTCCCTCTCCCCTCCCTCCTTCCTCCCTTTTCCTCTTCCCCCTTCCTCCCTCTCCCCTCCCCCTTCCTCCCTCTCCCCCTCCCCCTTCCTCCCTCTCCCCCTCCCCCTTCCTTCCTCTCCCCTCTCCCCCTCCTCCCTCTCCCTCCTCTCCCCACTCTGTTTTGAGTCATGCCCAAAAACCTTCTGTAGGCGTGACTGTTTGTTCTCTATATCATGACAGCAAACAAGGTATGTTTGTAACTAAAATTTTTTTTTTCAAACCTCCTTCACTTCCCCTGGTCTGCTTCCCCTGGTCCGCTTCCCCTCAGCCCTGCAGAAGCAGCTCTGGTCTTCCCCGCCTCCACTGTGTCTTACAGTGTGTGAGGAAGAACAGTGAGTGTGGAGTGAATGGACCAGCTCCACCCCTTTTGCCAGCGTGCTTTCCAGCAGGGCTGGCAAATATTTTCTTTTTTTTTTTTTAATTGAAGTAAAGTTGATTTACAGTCTTGTGCCAATCTCTTCTGTACAGCAAAGTGACTCAGTTATACACAGAGACATTCTTTTTTCATATTCTTTTTCATTCTGTTTTATCCCAGGAGGTTGGATATAGTTCCCTGTGCTGTACAGTAGGACCTTGTTGTTCATCCATCCTATACATAATAGTTTGCATCTGCTAACCCCGAACTCCCAGCCCAACCCCCTCCCTCCCGCGCTCCCCCTTGACAATCACAAGTCTCTTCTCTGTGTCTGGGTGTCTGTTTCTGTTTCATAGATAAGTTCATTTGTGTCAGATTTTAGATTCCACATATGAACGGTATCATATGGTATGATCATATGATCATAACGGTATCATATTATCTTTCTTTTTCTGACTTACTTCATGCAAATATTTTCTGAAAGTATCAGATACTAACTACTCTCTGCATTGTGGAACATACTGTCTGGACCAGCACAACTCCTCAACTTTGCTGTTTTGTGGGAAAGCTCTGTGAAGTGGGAAATGTCATGGCTGGGTGCCAATAAAACTTCATTTCCCGAAGCAGGTGGTTGCCCAACCCCTGACCTAGAACAAGTAACCCTGCCAGCATCAATTTCCTTTTCTGTAAAATGAGGAAACTGAACATACTACTAGGATGACCCTCCTACCCAACAGGGTCATAGTAAAGGTCAAATTAAATGATACATGAGAGGCTGTTTAATAAACCATTAGGCCCTGTGCCATGGTATTTATAATAATTATAGATATAAATGTCTCATTCAGTCTTCCAAAAAAAGTACTTTAAAAATTTATTTTATTGAAGTATAGTTGATGTACAATGTTGTCTTTAATTTCTGCTGCACAGCACAGTGACTCAGTTATACACATCTATACATTCTTTTTCATATTGTTTTCCATTACTCTTTATCAGAGGATATTGAATATAATTCCCTGTGCTCTGCAGTAGGACCTTGTTGTTTATCCATTCTATATATACTAGTTTGCATCTGCTAACCCCAAACTCCCAGTTCTTCCCTCCCCTACCCTCCTTCCCCCTGGCAACCACAAGTCTGTTCTCTAGGTCTGTGAGTCTGTTTCTGTTTTGTAAGTAAGTTCATTTGTGTCACATTTTAGGTTCCACATGTAAGTGATATCATATGGTATTTGTCTTTCTGACAAAAGTATTTTTTTTACTTGCTTTTTGAGCAAAATACACTTGAAGCAAATTCAGCCCTGCATCGCGGTTCTATCGTGAGCATGTCGCAGTGTGGAGTGCACACCCAGGCACACACTGGGTGCTGTGGAAAGACTTGCTAGATGAACAAATAAGCCCTTTCAGCTCAAGTGCCCACCTCAGGTTTTAAAGTTTCCTCTTTAATTATGTAACAAGAGTTGCTGGAATTCGTGAGCCTCGCATGTACCCATAACATGTCATGTGTAAGGCAGAGGTTGACACGTACTGACAGATGAATACCCTGCCGGGCTTGGGTGTGACAGGTGCCATTACCCTTTAGAATAACTGCATTAGCTCTGGTTTCCAGTGCTGTCACCCTCAGAGGACAGTCACACTAGACCCCCTACCCCACCATGGGGCACGAGATTTTCTTCTCTACTGAGCAGTTGTGTCTTCACAAGTCTCTGGGCTTAGGCAGTGGACCTTACCATGGAGCACGTTTACAATATGGGAATCAAGGGTATTAGGACAAGTGACAACAACTGCGGGGACAGAAGCAAGTTTGATTTATTTATTTATTTATTTATTTATTTATTTTTGCGGTACGCGGGCCTCTCACTGTTGGGGCCCCTCCCGTTGCGGAGCACAGGCTCCGGACACGCAGGCTCAGCGGCCATGGCTCACGGGCCCAGCCGCTCCGCGGCATGTGGGATCTTCCAGGACCGGGGTATGAACCTGCGTCCCCTGCATCGGAGGCGGACTCTCAACCACTGCGCCACGAGGGAAGCCCGCGAGTTTGATTTTTGAAACACGTTTTGCCCGGGAATTTTTTTTTTTTTTTTTTTTTTAACGTCTTTGGGCATTCCCTTTCCTTTGAGAATGATGGTGCTAGGTACTGAAACTAACCAACACAGGGCAACGCTACCCTGGGAAGACCCATGAGGAAAATTTTGGAATCCTAGGACTCATGGCAGTAATTCCCAGCTTATGGAGAGCTGTCCACGAGGTGGGAATGGGGGACTGACCTGGAGGAATGTACTGCAAACAGTCAGAATCATGGCCAGGAGTATATAAAATGCAGAATTTTAAACCGTCTGTACCACATGCAGTATATTTCCATGGAGGAATGTTGGCTGCTGTTGGCGTCGTTTCCAGCAGTTTTGCTAGAATCTGAGTGCCCGAGTGTGTGTGTGTGGTTGTTGGGAGTGATACAGCTCAGGAGAGCATGAGCCAGAAGTAAGATGCACTCTGCATTTAGAACTGAGCTGGTGGGGTTAGGGTGACAGAGGAGTCAGTAACGCTGAAGACTGAATCAAGTCATTGGATAAGCTGTATGTTTTCCCTAGTCATTTATCCAATCACAATAAGCTAACAAGAGCAAACGAAACTTGGAAAAAAAGATTTTCATGTCCCTGAAACCTCAGTCATTAGCCCTATGGTAGATTAGAACACTTTGCAATTTAATGAGCCAGACTGCCCTTCTTTTCCTTAAGTTGAATAAATCAGGTGAGCTCTCAGTTAAGTTATATGACCCTTGGTACATATTTTTAATTTCCCTTGATGAAACCTATATGAATTTTTACATCATTGGTGAGATGTTCTACTGAGGATAAGAAAGGTAATTTTGGCAGGTGTCTTTTTGTTCTCTCTCTAGGTACTATCCTATTCCAGAAATCGGTGTCTACACCCAAAGCAATCAGGGAAGGAAAAAAAAGCTCCAGGTCAATAAGGCACAGAACCAGATATCTGGGGGCCTTCTCACTACAAACCTCCCTTTTTTAGACTGTGTTTGTATAGTCGTGTGCGTGTGTATATATGTATGCATATATCCACATACACGTATTATACACAAACAAATATGTGTGCTCTATAATAAACATAATTATATGTGTTTTGTTCTTTTAAAAATAATGACAATAAGCAAATTATCTAGGCCAGGTTCATTTTAATCTAATCTATTTATGTTTTCTGCTCCACCAAAATGCAGTTCCCTCAATAGAAATTTTCAACACATTTTCACCTTTTATTTACTTACTTTTATTCCCTCTGCGGGGAGTTGGTGGCTGGCTGAGGCCTTTGTAAACTATGCTGTACTGATCATTTAGTAACCAGCTCTAGAAATCAAAACAAGAAAGATTTAAAAAAGACATGTTAGAAAAGAGGAATGAACAGTTTTAACTGAGTTAAGGATGCTTTATTTTATTTTTTTATTTTTAAAATTTTTGGCTGTGTTGGATCTTCGTTGCTGGGCGTGGGCTTTCTCTAGTTCCGGGGAGCAGGGGCTACTCTTCGTTGTGGTGCGCGGGCTCAGTAGTTGCAGCTCATGGGCTTCAGTAGTTGCAGCACGTGGGCTTCAGTAGTTGCGGCACATGGGCTCAGTAGTTGTGGTGCATGGGCTTAGTTGCTCCGTGGCATGTGGGATCTTCCTGGACTAGGGATCAAACCCCTGTCCCCTGCATTAGCAGGTGGATTCTTAACCACTGCGCCACCAGGGAAGCCCCAGGATGCTTTATTCTAACTGGTTTCTTGCTCATCAGCCCACCTTCTTGCTTTCTCCACAAAAGCTTCTTCTGTGCAGCATTCTCCACACTTTCCAGCCCCCCCTTTTTTTTCTCACATCACCTGCAGGGTATTTCCAATTCAGATACAGCTGGGAGCATTTGAACTTCAGTGTTGCATGTTTGCTTATTTATTTATTGTTAGAGCGGATTCGGTTAACATGTGGGCTCAAGGAAAGATGGAGACTCTTTTGCCTTGAAACAACGTAAGGAGTATTATCTTTGTGTTTCTTCAATCCTTTCCCAGTGTACAATTCTGCACAAGCCTCTAGAAGCTTCTCTGACCTGCTCTGTCCATGCCTTTCCTTCAGGCTTGGGTCTGAACGCACAGAATCTCTTCTGAGTAATGTTCCTGTTTAACACAGCACCTCTCCTCCCCAGTTCTTCAAGGCTTGAAGACGTTACATACTCAGGAACCGCTTTGGAAATGGAAGGATTTCTGGCGGTTCTATTTATTTTTAAGTTTGCTACAGAAAATGCCGATTTCCAGTTCTTAGGATAAAAGTAGAACCTCCTGGGACTTCCCTGGCAGTCCAGTGGTTAAGACTCTGCGCTTCCACTGCAGGGGGGCACAGGTTCCATCCCTAGTCGGGGAACTAAGATCCCACAAGCCACAGCAGCACAAACTCCTGTTTTGGGGACGGTTTGCTCAGTGTCAGAGTAAACCTGGCTTTGCATTCTGATTAGATAATGAATCCCAGCCTAATTACACATGGCTTCTTATGCAAGCACCGTCATCAGTAAAAATTTAGGTACTTCTTATGTGAAATGATCTACTTAAAGCTTTTAAACAATTGGAGAGACTTCCTGATTCCGTTCAGGGTTCTTATTATATGGGTTAATGATATGCATACAAAGATTTGCTTTGCTTCCAAAACAAATCTAATCTGACGGGTCCTGATAAATCGTAAGTTAAGGGCGTTCCCAAGGCATGCCTTGTTAGAAGGAAAGAGTCCTTTTGGGGAAATGCATGCTCGTTTTCTTCACGTGGGAGGGATGTTGTCGACAGGTGCTGATGAGCCATGTGCTTTCCACAGAAATGGGTAGACGGATGCTTTACCAACAGCCTGCCCCTCCTGCCTGTAGGCCGGACAGTGACCGTCTCAGCATTCAGCGGGAGAGTGGACATCTCCCCGCAGGACGAAGGGCAGCTGGATTTCTATGTGACCATAGCCAAGCAGCACATACTGGTGAGTAATGATGTTCACTGATAACTGCAGACTCCTCATCTCCGAAAACTTTCCACATGCTTCCAGAACTTTGGCAACTCAGTTTTATGTACAAATTGCATAAATATTTTAAATAATCTACATGTGTCATGCATATGGACATGCCTGTTACTATCAACAGTCTATTTGTGAAACATTTTCCATTTCTTCACTTATTTTTCAGGTCAGTATACTGGGCAGGATTTCAGTGCACTTTTAAATTAGATCACTTAATTGTTTTAAAAGATGGCAGGAATTAAGTAGGTAAGATAAAAACTTAGGACCTAACAGAATAACTTACATAAAAATGTAGATTCCCTTAATCTCGTCGAATAGCTCTCAACAGGAGGTGATATCGTATGCAGGAGACACTGGCAGTGTCTGGAGACGGTTTTGGTCATCACGTCTGGGGTGTGTGCTGGCATCTAGTGGGTGGAGCCCGGGAAGGCTACTCAGCATCCTACAGTGCACAGGACGGCCCCACCACAAAGAAGCATCTGGCCCAAAACGTCAGTGGTCCCCAGGCTGAGAAACCCTCATGCAGTGTATGGGTGGGGGTGAATTATTAAATTTCATTTTCTTCCTCCTGATTTTTTTTTACATTGCTAATAGCATCTATGATAAGAAAGCTTCGGTTACAGAGATGATGTCCATTTACCTGTACCGTAATATCCTCCAGCTTCCATTTGTCTTTCTATCCTAGCTGTCCACGGCAAACCTGGTGAGGCTTCACCAAGCCCTTTTCCCACCAAGCGAGACGATAATGGAATCACTATATCGTCGTGGCTTTGATGACGCCATCAAGTTTTTACTTAAAGAAAGTTGGTTTGAATACAACGCTTAAAACTTTACAACGCAAAGCACATTTCAGACCGTTCTTGATGGAGGTCTCTAATCCTTTTTTAAAAGCCTATCATAACTCTCTATCTGTTTTGTTATTAGTTTTTGTAATATTTGTAAGTTTTAAATCATTACTTGGTGCAAGGAAATGAGGCATTTTGGTTGAATTTGGCAGCGTCATTAAGAAGGTTACACTCAGGTGATAAGGAATCGTTGTAAGAGAACCACCACATCCTTTGAAAGCCCGCTGGGAATGTAAGGGGTTCTCTGGGGAAACCGTGGAATGCTGGAAATGAGGTTCGCGGTGCACACATTCTCTGCACGGATAACGTGGCAGCACCCTTCAGACGTGAAGCACGGGCGTTTCCAGGAGACACCGGTGTCCTGTGGTTCCAGAATGGAAGGAAGCATGTTCTCAGGCTGCACCCCACTCCCTCTCAGGTGGGCCAGGAGGGATGTGAGAAATAGCCAGCATCACGAAAGGCCTTTAACAAGGGGTGGAGCAACAAAGGCTTGCTTTTCCTAGGTGTGTACAGTTGTTCCTGGGGTGGAGGTAGAAAGGTGAATAGCAGAGAGTAACCGGAAGCCCAGAGTTTGAAATTAGGTATGTCTTCCTTAGCCCTCGCCCTCCGGAAACCTGCTCGCCAGCTCACGTCATTGTCAGGCTCTTCTGACGCCTCCCTGTCCTTAATATTCTCTGTCCTTATCTCCCCAGCTCTTTCTCTGTCCTGGTTTCTCTGTCTTTCTCTCCCTATTCCTTCAAGGCCATACTTCACCAAGTGTTCAGTCATTACTCTGTGTACCAGACATAGGTACTCTAAGAACTTAAATGGATAAGATACTACTAGACACGAAGAGCCAAGTCAACCAAGTAGCCTAGCAAATAACAATTCAGTCCAGAATCATCATTCCTTCATTATTTTTAAATCATGCTATACCGACCCCAGGTCTTCCATTTTTTGAGTAGTTGTCCTGTCACTTGAGGACTCATGTGTAGGTTTACACTGACTCATGTACACCCGTCTTAAATCTTAACTCGTTTTTATGGTGCTTTCCCAAGCATGAACTCTTAATTACTATGAAGCAGTGAGACACAAACCAGTTTAATTGCATGTCTTTAATTGTTTTGCATTTCTCTTTTTACCGTTTGAAACCATCTTTAAGTCAATTTTATGGTTCTTGCCCAAAATACACAACTTTTAGCACAGAAACACCAACTACTGCTTGTTTTCTTACGAGTCATGCCAGGACTCGGAGAGTAGTGATGTTTCTTGGGGGTCTGTGTTTTTTCCTACTCTAGCAAACATGTAGTTAAATCTTAATATGTTGTTCTCATAAGTGACTTGAAGTGGATGGATTCTCCGTTCTTCCATCTGTTTATTCACTAGATTTTCCCCTTACCTGTTATTTTATGTGAATAATCTATTAGTATGCTATTTCAGTAAATTACTTATCGATTCCTCCCCCAGCAAAACCAAACCTTCATATGTTAGACTTTTAAAAACTATATCGTACCTTCTACATCTGTCTTTGACCATGTGAGTGGATGGTACTTGCCTTGAAAAATCCTGTAAGATGGTGGGAAGATGGGTCTGCAGGGCAGCAACTTTCTAACACTTGGGAGACGTGGCCCCGTAATACAGCACCTCATCTGTAGCATCAGCGTCCTCCAGGTGTGCTGTGCCATCTCCTCACCCGAGGCCTGTCACAGCCCACGCTGCGTGGTGGCTACGGAGCGTCCTCATGCAGCTGTAGTAACAGAAATGGGCGCTAACGACAGGGTGCCCATGTTATTGGGACCAGCCCTTCAAAGCGCTGTAGCACTGGTGTACGGAACATCTGAAGAGACTTTCTGACCCGGTTCCTGATAGGTTTGCTCGGTAATTACTGGGACTGGCAGCTTGATAAGTGCCCGTTTCCCTGTTGGGGTAATTTCCTAATATCTTTGAATCTGTCATTTAAAATTTCATTAGTCTTCTTTTCAGTAACAGTCTCTACTTTGTAACTATGGTAACCCACTGCTTCTACTGACAATTAGAGAAAATAGATTTGGTTTTGAAGTTAAGTAATGTGCGAAAGGACCAAGCAGTATATTTAAAACAAAAAAAACAAAACCCCCCACAAAACTCTCTTACATTCTGGTTTCCCAATATGGGGCATTGTGTGTGCATATGAGAAGCTTGCAGAGAAAGAGCTGTGAGGCTCTGAGCATTGAATTATGATTCTAAACAGACATGGGCAGTTAACATGGACACATTTCATTTATGCTGCTTTTTTTCCTGATGAATAAAACACATACATATAATTACATATATATATATATATAAGTCATAGAAATGTTTCTGGATCTAGGGCATTACTTTTACAGTTGAGGAACCAATGATTAGGGAAATTCGGGGTTTTGAGGTTTTTCTGGCCTGAGCTATGTCTACACTATAGCAAAATAAAACTGAAATTTGAAGTAATTATCCACATAACTTGAAGTGGGAGGAAAAGCAATTACTGCAGATGAGGAAAAGTGGATAAACTTCAGTAATAATAATAATTGCTATCATATACGAGTAACAGTATTATTTCATTATAACTTTGTATTATAGTACTATTAAAAGTAGTTATTATCATTGTTCACAGATTGACAGTTTAGGTGGGCTGAATTCATGTAATTGCTCACCTCTGCACTTACTTTTGCCCCTATTGACACAACTCAAAGCTTTGCTGACTAAATGCTAATACATATAGTTATGCATCCTCACATACGTCCCCTTGGGATAATTCTCCTGCTCTCTCTCTCTTTTTTTTTTAATATCCCTTTCTCTTGACGGACTTCAAGAGGGGCAAGAATAGGATTCAATCTTTTCCTTGTTATATATAGAAAGCATCTCTGAATATGCAGTCTTGCACAACTCATAATAGCATATCCAACTTGATCTTGAAATAAGGTAAAGGTAGTTTGTTGGAAGCACAGACGAGGGAAGGGATGCATTTCGCTGCCACTTCTCATGGCTCCTTGCACGGGATGCACAGAAGCAATGGTAGTAGACGGAGGATGTCATCATCCCTAGCAAGGCATCTTACTCTATTCAGGCTGCTGTAACAGAAAACCACAGACATTGCTCCCTGTTCTAGAGCCTAGGAAGTCCAAGATCAAGGCACTGGCCGATTCACTGTCTTCACATGGTGGAAGGGGTGAGTAAGCTTTCCAGGTCCTATCTTAAGGACGCTAATCCCATTCATAAGGGCTCCACCCTTGTGATCTAACCACCTCCCAAAGGCCCCACTTCCTGTTACCATCACCTTAGGGGTTAGGATTTCAACCTATGGTTTTTTTGTCGGCGGGACACAGACATGCCATCTGTAGCTCAAAGGGAGGTAGATTTGCTGCTGTACAACGAGGAGAGGGAGGAATGTCCATGAAACCCAGGTAATTCCCTTGGGTATCCCCTCTACTACCATCACTAGTGGACTAGTTAGTGGAAAACTACTGCGACTGTCTATGGCAGAAGCAAGAGTACAGATCAGTCAGGACTGAACATTTGGGTCACTGCACTGGAGGACGGGCTCTGATCACCAGAGGTGTGGGTGGAAGCAGAGAGAGTGCGTGATGGAGAATGAGTGAGCGGAGTGAGACTTAGCTGAGGAGCAGTGACACAGCCACAGGAGGGTATCCTGCAGCGCAAGGCAGGAGCAGTGCTCTGGGACGGCCAACCTGATGCAGGACAGTCAAGCCTTGGCACTGTTCAGAAGCCCGGGCCTCCATCACTGCTGACTGTGGGAGCCTCCTGCTCATGTCCTTTGAGTGCACTCTCTGTGTGACTGTATTTATCTGGCAGCAACCACCTGGCTTGTGGGAACTCAGTTCCCTGACCAGGGATTGATCCAGTGAAAGTGCAAGGGCGGGAACCTCATCACTGGACCGCCAGGGAATTCCCTCTCTCTGACTTTAAGATAGCCAGAGCCACTGTCTTCTACTTGCTACCCAAGTATAGTTGATACAGTTAAAATGCAACCATTCCTCCTCAACAACTAGGGAAAAAGTAGATGAAGCCTTGCAAATTATCTTTCGCATAATGTCTTGTGTTTAAAAATCCCTGTGAAAGGAAGCAGGCTTTTACGGTAGGATATCTGTCTTCCGAAAGCATTAAGAGGTTGGTAAACACAAAAGGATTTCAGTTAGGTTGTCAGTTACAGAGACAGAGACTCACCATGTGTCTCCGAATGAGGGGTGTGATGCTTCATTGGAATTTACATGCAGTGCGAGGAGAGCCATCATTTGACTCTGATAGTTTTAACACACTAAAGCTGAAGGACATCGCATGGGCTGCTCTACTATCATTCTTCATGTTTCACTATCAAGTGTGTTGTTAGATTAGCAGCTTTGCAAATCCCTGCCTAGCACACTGAGAACTGAACACGTGATTGAATCTGAACGGGTTTTCCGGTTTCACAATCTGAAAACTTGTTTCCAAACACAGTAAGGTTGTTTGATTGCCCGTTAAAACCACCCGTATATTGTGATGCTTGGTACACCATTCTCTTCAGAGATTTCCAACCTCTCTTTTTTTTTTTGTAAACAAGGTTTTTTAAAATTAATTAATTAATTTAGGCTGCGTTGGGTCTTTCTCGCTGTATGGGGCTTTCTCTAGTTGCAGCGAGCGGGGGCTATTCTTCGTTGTGGTGTGCGGGCTTCTCATTGCGGTGGCTTCTCTTGTTGCAGAGCACGGGTTTCAGTAGTTGTGGTACGTGGGCTCAGTAGTTGTGGCTCGTGGGCTCTAGAGCGCAGGCTTAGTAGTTCTGGCACATGGGCTTAGTTGCTCTGCAGTATGTGGGATCTTCCCGGACCACGGCTTGAACCCATGTCCCCTGCATTGGCAGGCGGATTCTTAACCGCTGCACCACCAGGGGAGTCTGTAAATGTCCAACCTTGCTTGAATGTGCCCTACTTTATATGGTGATCCAATACCTATATGCATATATTTTACACACACATATGTATACATAAATTAAAAAATTAAAAATAATTTCATAAGACAGTACTCTCGTTATGTGTAATTCTTTTTGATATTTTTTATCACATTTTATTAAAAAAATATTGTCATGACATGTAAATGATTTCACAGCTGCTAACAAGTCAGGAGCTAGAGTCTGAAAACACAATTCTAACCAAATTTTAGAACATCAGTGTCACTGAGGTTCTCAATTTGTGTTTAAAATGCCTTTGTTTAATTAAAAAAATCACCCTTCATATATGGCATGGTAGAATAAATAATAAGTACTATGTTTGAAATATTTATTTCTTCTCTCATCCTAAGTTCTTTTTCTGTGTGGGGGGGATTTTTTTTTCTTTATTCAAACAAAGTCATGAAAATTATAATCATGCTCATCAGTTCACTCAGTCCCATTTAATTAATTTTTTTTCATCTTGATCTTTTGTTAGCACTTTTATGAATTCATCAGTTTTCCATTAGAGTTCTGAAAATGCTTATTCATTCAGTTCAGCAGTATGGTCAGTTACTGGAAACCTGTACTTGTCACAGTCTTTTCCATGAATTCCTTGAAGATGAAACCCTTTTATAGGAACATTTTTGCAACAGAGTACACCCAGAACTGTCTGTAAATGACAAAAGATTTAAAAATGACCATGGTTAAATATTTGATGAAAGTTCATAATCAGTTGACAAGGAAATGTAGTTATTTCTGAGGTATACATTTTAAATAACTAGAATTATGACATATAACATTACACCAGAACATATAAGATTTTTAGAAATTTCATGTAATGTCTGAAACATTTATATTAACATATTTCCATACAAATAACCCAAAGAAAGTTTAGTAGTAGTTGTTTTTTTGTTTGTTTTTTTATACTGCAGGTTGTTATTAGTCATCAATTTTATACACATCACTGTATACATGTCAATCCCAATCGCCCAATTCAGCACACCACCATCCCCACCCCACCGTGGTTTTCCCACTGTGGTTTTCCCCCCTTGGTGTCCATACGTTTGTTCTCTACATCTGTCTCAACTTCTGCCCTGCAAACAGGTTCATCTGTACCATTTTTCTAGATTCCACATACATGCGTTAATATACGATATTTGTTTTTCTCTTTCTGACTTACTTCACTCTGTATGGCAGTCTCTAGGTCCATCCACGTGTCAACAAATGACTCAATTTAGTTTCTTTCTATGGCTGAGTAATATTCCATTGTATATATATGTACCACAACTTCTTTATGCATTCATCTGTCGATGGGCATTTAGGTTGCTTCCATGACCTGGCTATCGTAAATAATTCTGCAATGAATATTGGGGTGCAGGTGTCTTTTTAAATTCTGGTTTTCTCTGGGTATATGCCCAGTAGTGGGATTGCTGGATCATATGGTAATTCTATTTTCAGTTTCTTAAGGAACCTCCATACTGTGCTCCATAGTGGCTGTATCAATTTACATTGCTACCAAAAGTGCGAGAGGGTTCCCTTTTCTCCACACCCTCTCCAGCATTTGTTGTTTGTAGATTGTCTGATGATGCCCATTATAACTGCTGTGAGGTGATAACTCATCGTAGTTTTGATTTGCATTTCTCTGATAATTAGTGATGTTGAGCAGCTTCTCATGTGCTTCTTGGCCATCTGTATGTCTTCTTTGGAGAAACGTCTGTTTAGGTCTTCTGCCCATTTTTGGATTGGGTTGTTTGATTCTTTAATATTGAGCTGCACGAGCTGCTTGTAAATTTTGGAGATTAATCTTCGGCGGTTGCTTCATATGCAAGTATTTTCTCCCATTCTGAGGGCTGTCTTTTTTTTAACATCTTTATTGGGGTATAATTGCTTTACAATGGTGTGTTAGTTTCTGCTTTATAACAAAGTGAATCAGTTATACATATACATATGTTCTCATATCTCTTCCCTCTTGCGTCTCCCTCCCTCCCACCCTCCCTATCCCACCCCTCCAGGTGGTCACAAAGCACCGAGCTGATATCCCTGTGCTATGCGGCTGCTTCCCACTAGCTATCTACCTTACGTTTGGTAGTATATTTATGTCCATGCCTCTCTCTCGCTTTGTCACAGCTCACCCTTCCCCCTCCCCATATCCTCAAGTCCATTCTCCAGTAGGTCTGTGTCTTTATTCCTGTGTAACCCCTAGGTTCTTCATGACATTTTTTTTCTTAGATTCCATATATTTGTGTTAGCATACGGGATTTGTCTTTCTCTTTCTGACTTATTTCACTCTGTATGACAGACTCTAGGTCTATCCACCTCATTACAAATAGCTCAATTTCGTTTCTTTTTATGGCTGAGTAATATTCCATTGTATATATGTGCCACAGCTTCTTTATCCATTCATCCAATGATGGACACTTAAGTTGTCTCCATCTCTGGGCTATCGTAAACAGAGCTGTAATGAACATTTTGGTACATGACTCTTTTTGAATTACGATTTTCTCAGGGTATATGCCCAGTAGTGGGATTGCTGGGTCATATGGTAGTTCTATTTGTAGTTTTTAAAGGAACTTCCATACTGTTCTCCATAGTGGCTGTACCAATTCACATTCCCACCAGCAGTGCAGGAGTGTTCCCTTTTCTTCACACCCTCTCCAGCATTTATTGTTTCTAGATTTTCTGATGATGGCCATTCTGACTGGTGTGAGATGATATCTCATTGTAGTTTTGATTTGCATTTCTCTAATGATTAATGTTGTTGAGCATTCTTTCATGTGTTTGTTGGCAGTCTGTATATCTTCTTTGGAGAAATGTCTATTTAGGTCTTCTGCCCATTTTTGGATTGGGTTGTTTGTTTTTTCGTTATTGAGCTGCATGAGCTGCTTGTAAATTTTGGAGATTAATCCTTTGTCAGTTGCTTCATTTGCAAATATTTTCTTCCATTCTGAGGGTTGCCTTTTCGTCTTGGTTATGGTTTCCTTTGCTGTGCAAAAGCTTTGAAGTTTCATTAGGTCCCAGTTGTTTATTTTTGTTTTTCTTTCCATTACTCTAGGAGGTGGATCAAAAAAGATCTTGCTGTGATTTATGTCAAAGAGTGTTCTGCCTATGTTTTCCTCTAAGAGTTTTATAGTATCTGGTCTTAAATTTAGGTCTCGAATCCATTTTGAGTTTATTTTTGTGTATGGTGTTAGGGAGTCTTCTAATTTCACTCTTTTACATGTAGCTGTCCAGTTTTCCCACCACCACTTATTGAAGAGACTGTCTTTTCTCCATTGTATATCTTTGTCTCCTTTGTCATCGATAAGTTGACCGTAGTAGCATCGGTTTATCTCTGGGCTTTCTATCTTCTTCCATTAATCTATATTTCTGTTCCTGTGCCAGTACCATATTGTCTTCATTACTGTAGCTTTGTAGTATACTCTGAAGTGAGGGAGTCTGACTCCTCCAGCTCCGTTTTTGTCCCTCAAGACTGCTTTGGCCATTTGGGGTATTTTGTGTCTCCATACAATTTTTTTTTAAAACATCTTTATTGGAGTATAACTGCTTTACAATGGTGTGTTAGTTTCTGCTTTATAACAAAGTGAATCAGTTATACATATACATATGTTCCCATATCTCTTCCCTCTTGAGTCTCCCTCCCTCCCACACTCCCTATTCCACCCGTCTAGGTGGTCACAAAGCACTGAGCTGATCTCCCTGTGCTATGCGGCTGCTTCCCACTAGCTATCTATTTTACGTTTGGAACTGTATATATGTCCATGCCACTCTCTCACTTTGTCGCAGCTTACCCTTCCCCCTCCCCATATCCTCAAGTCCATTCTCTACCAGGTCTGTGTCTTTATTCCTGTCTTACCCCTAGGTTCTTCATGACATTTTTTTTCTTAGATTCCATATATATGTATTAGCATACGGTATTTGTTTTTCCCTTTCTTGCTTACATCACTCTGTATGACAGTCTCTAGGTCCATCCACCTCACTACAAATAACTCAAATTCGTTACTTTTTATGGCTGAGTAATATTCCATTGTATATATGTGCCACAGCTTCTTTATCCATTCATCCAATGATGGACACTTAGGTTGCTTCCATGCCCTGGCTATCGTAAATAGAGCTGCAATGAACATTTTGGTACATGACTCTTTTTGAATTACGGTTTTCTCAGGGTATATGCCCAGTAGTGGGATTGCTGGGTCATATGGTAGTTCTATTTTTAGTTTTTTAAGGAAACTCCATCCTGTTCTCCATACTTGCTATACCAATTCACATTCTCACCAACAGTGCAAGAGTGTTCCCTTTTCTCCACATCCTCTCCAGCATTTATTGTTTCTAGATTTTCTAATGATGGCCATTCTGACCGGTGTGAGATGATATCTCATTGTAGTTGTTTTCTTTTTTTTTGTTGTTGTTGTTTTGTTTATTTCTTTTTGCGGTACACGGGCCTCTCACTGTCGTGGCCTCTCCCATTGCGGAGCACAGGCTCCGGACGTCCAGGCTTAGCGGCCATGACTCATGGGCCCAGCCGCTGCGCGGCATGGGGGATCCTCCAGGACCGGGGCACGAACCCATGTCCCCTGCATCGGTAGGCGGACTCTCAACCACTGCGCCACCACAGAAGCCCTCTCATTGTAGTTTTGATTTGCATTTCTCTAATGATTAATGATGTTGAGCATTCTTTCATGTATTTGTTCGCAATCTGTATATCTTCTTTGGAGAAATGTCTGTTTAGGTCTTCTGCCCATTTTTGGATTGGGTTGTTTGTTTTTTTGTTACTGAGCTGCATGAGCTGCTTCTAAATTTTGGAGATTAATCCTTTCTCTAGTTGCTTCATTTGCAAATATTTTCTCCCATTCTGAGGGTTGTCTTTTGGTCTTGTTTATGGTTTCCTTTGCTGTGCAAAAGCTTTGAAGTTTCATTAGGTCCCATTTGTTTATTTTTGTTTTTCTTTCTATTTCTCTAGGAGGTGGGTCAAAAAGGATCTTGCTGTGATTTATGTCATAGAGGGTTCTGCCTATGCTTTCCTCTAAGAGTTTGATAGTTTCTGGCCTTACATTTAGGTCTTTAATCCATTTTGAGCTTATTTTTGTGTATGGTGTTAGGGAGTGTTCTAATCTCATACTTTTACATGTAGCTGTCCAGTTTTCCTAGCACGACATATTGAAGAGGCTGTCCTTTCTCCACTGTACATTCCTGACTCCTTT
The DNA here is from genome assembly GCF_964374135.1 of Grampus griseus. Taxonomy (NCBI): domain Eukaryota; kingdom Metazoa; phylum Chordata; class Mammalia; order Artiodactyla; family Delphinidae; genus Grampus; species Grampus griseus. The sequence goes on along the minus strand of NC_139016.1, from coordinate 5,320,548 downwards.
ATCAAAGATAAGGTGACCATATCTGCGGGGGTTTATCTCTGGGCTTTCTATCCTGTTCCATTGATCTATATTTCTGTTTTTGTGCCAGTACCATACTGTCTTCATTACTGTAGCTTTGTAGTATAGTATTAAGTCAGGGAGCTTCATTCCTCAGGTTCCGTTTTTTGTTCTCAAGATTGCTTTGGCTATTCAGGGTCTTTTGTGTTTCCATACAAATGGTGAAATTTTTTGTTCTAGTTCTGTGAAAAATGCCAGTGGTAGTTTGATAAGGATTGCATTGAATGTGTAGATTGCTTTGGGTACTAGAGGCATTTTCACAATGTTGATTCTTCCCATCCAAGAACATGGTATATCTCTCCACCTATTTGTATCATCTTTAAATTCTTTCATCAGTGTCTTATAATTTTCTGCATACAGGTCTTTTGTCTCCTTAGGTAGGTTTATTCCTAGATATTTTATTCTTTTTGTTGCAATGGCAAATGGGAGTGTTTTCTTAATTTCACTTTCAGATTTTTCATCATTAGTGTGTAGAATGCTAGAGAATTCTGTGCATTAATTTTGTATCCTGCTACTTTACCAAATTCATAGATTAGCTCTAGTAGTTTTTTGGTAGCATCTGTAGGATTCTCTATGTATAATATCATGTCATCTGCAAACACTGACAGCTTTACTTCTTCTTTTCTGATTTCGATTCCTTTTATTTCCTTCTCTTTTCTGATTGCTGTGGCTAAAACTTCCAAAACTATGTTGAATAAGAGTGGTGAGAGTGGGCAACCTTGACTTGTTCCTGATCTTAGTGGAATGCTTTCAGTTTTTCACCGTGGAGGACAATGTTGGCTGTGGGTATGTCATATATGGCCTTTATTATGTTGAGGTAAGTTCCCTCTATGCCTACTTTCTGCAGGGTTTTTATCATAAATGTGTGTTGAATTTTGTCGAAAACTCTCTCTGCATCTATTGAGATGATCATGTTTTTTTTCCTTCAATTTGTTAAGATGGTGTGTCACGTTGATTGATTTGCGTATGTTGAAGAATCCTTGCATGCCTGGAATAAACCCCACTTGATCATGGTGTATGATCCTTTTAATGTGCTGTTGGATTCTGTTTGCTAGTATTTGGTTGAGGATTTTTTGCATCTATATTCATCAGTGATATTGGTTTGTAATTTTCTTTATTTGTAAATTTCTTTATTGTAAAGAAATTGTAAAATTTCTTATAAATTGTAAATTTCTTTATTCTTTATTTCTTTATTTTTCCTTTTTCATTTCTACTTTTATTGATGAGTCCTATCCCTCCTTTTCTTGATGCGTCTGGCCAGTGGTTTATCAATTTTGTTTATCTTCTCAAAGAACCAGCTTTTAGTTTTATTGATCTTTTCTATTGTTTTCTTTGTTTTTATTTCATTTATTTCTGCTCTGATCTTTATGATTTCTTTCCTTCTGCTAACTTTGGGTTTTGTTTGTTCTTCTTTCTCTAGTTCCTTTAGGTGTAAGGTTACATTGTTTACTTGAGATTTTTCTTGTTTCTTGAGGTAGGCTTGTATAGCTGTAAACTTCCCCCTTAGAACTGCTTTTGCTGCATCCCATAGGTTTTGGATCATCGTGTTTTCACTGTCATTTGTCCCTAGGTATTTTTTGATTTCCTCTTTGATTTCTTCAGTGATGTCTTGGTTGTTTAGTAACGTATTGTTTAGCCTTCATGTGTTTTTATGTTTTTTTATGTTTTTTTTCCCCTGTAATTCATTTCTAATCTCATAGCGTTGTGGTCAGAAAAGATGCTTGATATGATTAAATTTGCTTAAATTCACTGAGGCTTGATTTGTGACCCAAGATGTGATCTATCCTGGAGAATGTTCTGTGCACACTTGAGAAGAAAGTGTAATCTGCTGTTTTTGGATGGAATGTCCTATAAATATCAATTAAATCTATCTGGTCTATTGTGTTATTTAAACTTTGTTTCCTTATTTATTTTCATTTTGGATGATCTGTCCATTGGTGTAAGTGAGGTGTTAAAGTCCCCCACTATTATTGTGTTACTGTTGATTTCCTCTTTTATAGCTGTTAGCAGTTGCCTTATGTATTGAGGTGCTCCCATGTTGGGTGCATATATATTTATAATTGTTATATCTTCTTGGATTGATCCCTTGATCATTATGTAGTGTCCTTCCTTGTCTCTTGTAACATTCTTTATTTAAAAGTCTATTTTATCTGTTATGAGTATAGCTACTCCAGCTTTCTTTTGATTTCCATTTGCATGGAATATCTTTTTCCATCCCCTCACTTTCGGTCTGTATGTGTCCCTAGGTTTGAAGTGGGTCTCTTGTAGACAGCATATAGTTGGGTCTTGTTTTTGTATCCATTCAGCAAGCCTGTGTCTTTTGGTTGGAGCATTTAATCCATTCAAGTTTAAGGTAATTATCGATATGTATGTTCCTATGACCATTTTCTTAATTGTTTTGGGTTTGTTTTTGTACATCCTTTTCTTCTCTTGTGTTGCCCACTTAGAGAAGTTCCTTTAGCATTTGTTGTAGAGCTGGTTTGGTGGTGCTGAATTCTCTTAGCTTTTGCTTGTCTGTAAAACTTTTGATTTCTCCATCAAATCTGAATGAGATCCTTGCTGGATAGAGTAATCTTGGTTGTAGGTTCTTCCCTTTCATCACTTTAAGTATATCATGCCACTCCCTTCTGGCTTGTAGAGTTTCTGCTGAGAAATCAGCTGTTAATCTTATGGGAGTTCCCTTGTATGTTTTCATTTTTCCCTTGCTGCTTTAAATAATTTTTTTTTGTCTTTAATTTTTGCCAGTTTGATTACTGTGTGTCTTGGTGTGTTTCTCCTTGGGTTTATCCTGTATGGGACTCACTGCGCTTCCTGGACTTGGGTGGCTATTTCCTTTCCCATGTTAGGGAATTTTTTGACTATAATCTCTTCAAATATTTTCTCGGGTCCTTTCGCTCTCTCTTCTTCTTCTGGAATCCCTATAATGTGAATGTTGTAGCGTTTAATGTTTTCCCAGAGGTCTCTTAGGCTGTCTTCGTTTCTTTTCATTGTTTTTTCTTTATTCTGTTCCACAGCAGTGAATTCCACCATTCTGTCTTCCAGGTCACTTATCCGTTCTTCTGCCTCAGTTATTCTGCTATTGATTCCTTCTAGTGTAGTTTTCATTTCAGTTATTGTATTGTTCATCTGTGTTTGTTTGTTCTTTAATTCTTCTAGGTCTTTTTTAAACATTTCTTGCATCTTCTTGATCTTTGCCTCCATTGTTTTTCCGAGGTCCTGGATCATCTTCACTGTCATTATTCTGAATTCTTTTTCTGGAAGGTTGCCTATCTCCACTTCATTTAGTTGTTTTTCTGGGATTTTATCTTGTTCCTTCATCTGGTACATAGCCCTCTGCCTTTTCATCTTGTCTCTCTTTCTGTGAATATGGTTTTTGTTCCACAGGCTGCAGGATTGTAGTTCTTCTTGTTTCTCCTCTCTGCCCTCTGGTGGATGAGGCTATCTAAGAAGCTTGATGGAAGGGACTGGTGGTGGGCAGAGCTCAGTAAAACTTTAATCCACTTGACTGTTGATGGGTGGGGCTGGGTTCCCTCCCTGTTGGTTGTTTGGCCTGAGGCAACCCAACACTGGAGCCTACCTGGGCTCTTTGCTGGGGCTAATGGCGGACACTGGGAGGGCTCACGCCAAGGAGTACTTCCCAGAACTTCTGCTGCCAGTATCCTTGTCCCCACAGTGAAACAAAGCCACCCCCTGCCTCTGCAGGAGACCCTCCAACACTAGCAGGTAGGTCTGGTTCAGACTCCTATGGGACCACTGCTCTTCCCCCTTGGTCCTGATGCTCACACTACTTTGTGTGTGCCCTCCAAGAGTGGAGTCTGTGTTTCCCCCAGTCCTGTCGGAGTCCTGCAATCAATTCCCACTAGGCTTCAAAGTCTGATTCTGTAGGAATTCCTTCTCCTGTTGCTGGACCCCCAGGTTGGGAAGCCTGACGTGGGGTTCAGAACCTTCACACCAGTGGGTGGACTTCTGTGGTATAAGTGTTCTCCAGTCTTTGAGTCACCCACCCAGCAGTTATGGGATTTGATTTTACTGTGATCGTGCCCCTTCTACTGTCTCATTGTGGCTTCTCCTTTGTCTTTGGATGTGCAGTATCTTTTTTGGTGAGTTTCAGTGTCTTCCTGTCAATGATTGTCCAGCAGCTAGTTGTGATTCTGGTGTTTTCGCAAGAGGGAGTGAGAGCACGTCCTTCTACTCCGCCATCTTGGTTCCTCCCTCTCTTATCATCTCAGCCTAAGTTCTTAAATATATTTGATCTAACTTTATGGCTGTAGAACATTGCACAGAAATAATTTCTACTCCAAAACCACAACAGTTTTCTATTAATATATTATTTTACTACCTGCTGTAAGAGAGCTATAAATAAAAATGCCTTAGTTTATTTCATCTATAAATATCTACTGAAGTGGTGATAGTAATCCCATAATGTAAGTCTTTAATCAATTAATAATACAACTCAAAAAGTAATTTTTGTTTTTCAGCCACATTGTGGGTTTTCAAATAGTGACTTTAGCTTTAAATATGTAAATAGTTGATATCTTACATAGGTCATGGTCACCTTTGAACAGTGATTATATAATCAGTTGGCTAGATTCTGTCTTGAACAATTTAGTATTGCAAGCTCATACAATTTTTGTATGAAAGAGTACCGTTGATTTCATTGTCATTTGTTATTTGATACACCAGCAATATACTTTGTTATGTTTTACAATGGCTGTACTCTCCTTGTCAGTAAAATATAAGCTTGCTATTAAAAATGAATGCATATGGAGTTAGAATCAACTCCATATGCAATATGGTGAAATACGTTGCTTAAAGATCAGGTTTTACACTGATCTGTCCCATTTGCTCAGAGGCAATAATTCATTCATTAACATCCATATTATTTTTCAGTGTCATTTAAGTATTGGTATGGCACCAATATAATTTTTAATTTTTTAAAATTTATTATTATTATTTTTTTGTGTGTGGTACGCGGGCCTCTCACTGCTGTGGCCTCTCCCGTTGGGGAGCACAGGCTCCGGACGCACAGGCTCAGCGGCCATGGCTCACGGGCCCAGCCGCTCCGCGGCATGTGGGTTCTTCCCGGACCGGGGCACGAACCCGTGTCCCCTGCACCGGCAGGCGGACTCTCAACCACTGCGCCACCAGGGAAGCCCAGCGCCAATGTAGTTTTAATGTACATTTCAAAATACCAGTGATCTGCAAGATGTTTACATGCATTAGAAGGACCGGATAGAAGATGTTTCATCTGTTGTTTTTGGGTCTATCCCATCAGTATTGATTGAGAAGTTAGTGGGTGCCAGCATGTGTGCTAGATGGCTGAGATGTGAAAGTGAACAAACGGAATAGGTCCCTGGCTTCATGGAATATTTGTTTAAAGGGTAAGACCGTAGAAGATAGTAACAAGTAGCTGTGCAAATAAACAAGGTTTAGGAAAGGCAGATGGTATTAAATCACAAAAACAAATAGAATACTGTGCTATAGAATAACAGGAGTGGCCTCAGATAAAGTGTCACCATTTCTTCCACTGGCACCTTCCTAGGAGTTGAAAACATGGCTCCATTTCCTCAAGGTGTTTTCTTGCCATCTGCTGGGAAGTTACTGTATTTTTCTCATTGTACTGCCGATCTTCCATGTTTTTGTTGTGCGTAACACCTGCCGAACCACACGCAGGTGCCATTGTGTAGACGTTGTTAGAGATGCCGCCTTGCAGTACTTTGGCTGTGTCTGTGGTGGGGGTGGTGCTGTTGGTGATGGACCTTCTTTGCATGCTTTTCCTCTTGGGTTAGATTGATAAGCTGTGGGCGCAGATAATGCAAAATCATGAATAATAATAATGCATTTTCTTTTTCATTTTGTTGTGTGTGAGTGGTCAGAAATGTTCTGAATGCTGCATCAGAGAGATAGGCATCCATATCCATACAACTCTCCTTTCATGGCATGACCCCACCCTTGTTTTTTTTGTTTGTTTGTTTGTTTTTTTTGCTTTATTTTGTCACAATGAACTCTCCTTTGGAAAACAGTTTATTTCCTTGTACAGTATTTTTCCATTCTGGAAAAAGAAAAATATAGACTGTCTTAAAAGGGACAACCTCATATTTCATACCTTAATTCAAGTGTTGGCAATTAGCACATTTGCTTCGACATTTAAAAAACACAAAAAAATATTACATTTTAAATCGAAAGCTCCTCTTCTTTTATTCCCCTTCTCTCCCGTTTCCCAAAGGTAACACTTGTACTGAAATTGGCCTGTAATAAACACGTATCCATACGCATACACAAACAAACATACAGATATAACAAAATGAAGAATTTCTGTGTGCCTTTTAACGTTTATATAATGTCATCATTCAGTGCGTATCTTCTTTTTTTAACATCTTTATTGGAGTATAACTGCTTTACAATGGTGTGTTAGTTTCTGCTTTATAACAAAGTGAATCAGTTATACATATGTTCCCATATCTGCGCCCTATTGCATCTCCCTCCCTCCCACCCTCCCTATCCCACCCCTCTAGGTGGTCATAAAGCACGGAGCTGATCTCCCTGTGCTATGCGGCTGCTTCCCACTAGCTATCTATTTTATGTTTGGTAGTGTATATATGTCCATGCCACTCTCTCACTTTGTCATAGCTTACCCTTCCCCCTCCCCATATCCTCAAGTCCATTCTCTAGTAGGTCTGTGTCTTTATTACCGTCTTGCCCCTAGGTTCTTCATGACTTTTTTTTTCTTAGATTCCATATATTTGTGTTAGCATACGGTATTTGTTTTTCTCTTTCTGACATACTTCACTCTGTATGACAGACTCTAGGTCCATCCACCTCACGACAAATAACTCAGTTTCGTTCCTTTTTATGGCTGAGTAATATTCCATCGTATATATATGCCACATCTTCTTTATCCATTCATCTGTTGATGGACACTTAGGTTGCTTCCATACCCTGGCTATTGTAAATAGAGCTGCAATGAACATTTTGGTACATGACTCTTTTAAAATTACAGTTTTCTCAGGGTATATGCCCAGTAGTGGGATTGCTGGGTCGTATGGTAGTTCTATTTTTAGTTTTTTAAGGAACCTCCATACTGTTCTCCATAGTGGCTGTATCAATTTACATTCCCACCAACAGTGCAAGAATGTTCCCTTTTCTCCACACCCTCTCCAGCATTTATTGTTTCTAGATTTTTTGATGATGGCCATTCTGACTGGTGTGAGATGATATCTCATTGTAGTTTTGATTTGCATTTCTCTAATGATTAATGATGTTGAGCATTCTTTCATGCGCTTGTTGGCAATCTGTATATCTTCTTTGGAGAAATGTCTATTTAGGTCTTCTGCCCTTTTTTGGATGTGGTTGTTTCCTTTTTAACTCATTTTTCTCACTTGACCTTTTAGCGTCAAGATGGATCCCTGTTATAACTGTACGTCAGGCTCAATCCTTTCAACTATTCCATCAACATATCACAATTTCTTTATCCATGTTTCTATCGATGGACATTTAAGTCATTTCAAGTTTCCAAGCTTCAGAAATAATGTTGGTGCGACCCTCTTCAGACATGTTTTCTTGTACAATGTGTGTAAAACTCAAGGGTACCTATGCACAGGTGGGACTGCTGAGTTGTCACAGGTTACACATAGCTTGAACTTGGGTAGATACTGCCAACTCCGCTCTAAGGCAGATGCACCTCTTTCACACACATAGCACTGAGCAGGAAGTCTTACCACTCCTCATTTTTACCGATACTCGGTTTCCTCAGACTTACTAATTTTTTCTAATCCTATTTTCGCTTCAACTTACCTTTCCGTGGTTACTAGACAGGTGGACATTTTTAAACAATAGCAGCTTTAAAGAATCATAAATATTGGCTATTGAGTAGGAAGTTATCCCCAATCACCTGTGAGTCAGTTCCCCCACCTGCTGTCCCACCCAACTGCCAAGCACTTTCTCTTATACCTCCTATAAATAGGGACATTCTCCTACACATGCACAATATAATAAAATCAGGGAATTAATATTGATCTGTGTCCTCAGAGTTGATTCATGTTTCACCAGTTGTCCCAAGAATGTCTTTTATGACAAAAGAACTCAGGTAAGAATCATAGGTTCCACTCGGTCTTCACATCTCTTCAGTTTCCCTCAGTCTAGACCATGTTATAGTCTTTTTTTTTTTTTTTTTTGAATTCATGTACCTGGGAGTTTGGAAAATTATGAGTCTGTTATTATATTAGTTTCTTAGGGCTGCTGTAACAACTGCCACAATCTGGGTAGCTTAGAACAGCACAAAATTATTCTTTCACAGTTCAGTAGACCAGAAGTTGAAAAATCAAGGTGTTGGTGAGGTTGGTTCCTGCTGGAGGCTTTGAAGGAAGAGCTGCTCCAGGGCCTCTCCCCTAACTTCTTGTGGTTGCTGGCAATCCTGGGCATTTCTTGGCTTGTGGCAGTATCAGTTTAATATCTACCTCTGTCTTCTCAGGATCTTCTTCCTTGTGTGTCTCTGTCCTCTTATATTCCCATAAGGACATCAGTCACTGGACTTAGGACTCTCCCTAAATTTAGGATGATCTCATCTTGATATTCTTAATGAATTATATCTGCAAAGACCTAGTTCCAAACAAGGTCACATTCTGAGATGCTGGGTGGACATGAATATCAGAGGGATATACTATTCAACCCACTACACTATTTTATAGGATTTCCCTCCTTTGGAGTTTATCTGCTGTGTTCTCATGATTGGCAGGAAAATCACAGGTGATTTCCTTCTCATTGAGGGAGGTGATGCTACCTTCTCATTGCATCTTACCAGATGAGAAGTGGCTTAACCTTGGTTAAAAGTGATATCTGCCAAGCTTCTTCCCAATGAACTTACTCTATTCCCTTTTACGTTAACTACCTTGTGGGGAAGTATTTTTAAATCACATAAATATCATGTTCTTTACAAAGATTTCCACTTGTTTAGATGTGTATGGACTTGTGGTTTCCTCTTCTATTTAATGGATTATAATCTATGATCATCATGCATTTTTATGCTCAAATTTTCCTCAGTTTGGTCAATGGGAGCCTGTTTTGGCTGATTCCTCTGTCCTTTTCTTCTTTTCAATTGAAATATAGTTTACAATGTTGGGCCAATCTCTGCTGTACAGCAAAGTGACTCAGTCATATATATACATATATATATATATACACACACACACACACACACACACACACACACACATATATATATATATATATATACACTTTATATATTCTTTTCCATTATGGTTTATCACAGGATATTGAGTATAGTTCCCTGTGCTATACAGTAACACCTTGTTGTTTATCCATTCTAAATGTACTAGTTTGCATCTACCAACCCCAAACTCCCAGTCCATCCCTCTCCCTTCCCCCATCCTCCTTGGCAACCACAAGTCTGTTGTCTATGGCTATGAGTCTGTCTCTATTTCATAGATAAGTTCATTTGTGCCATATTTTGGATTCCACATATGAGTGATATCATGCGGTATTTGTCTTTCTCTGTCTGACTGACTTAGTATGATCATTTCTTGGTCCATCCAAGTTGCTGCAAATGGCATTATTTCAGTTTTTTAATGGCTGCATAGTATTCCACTGTATTGGGTTGGCCAAAAAGTTTGTTTGGGTCTTTCCAAAAGATGTCATGGAAAAACGTAAATGAACTTTTTGGCCCATCCAATACATATGTAGCACATCTTCTTTATACATTCACCTGTCGATGGACATTTAGGTTGTTTCTAAGTTTCGGCTATTTGACATATCCTCATCACTCTCTGAGCAATTCCTTGCTTTATGGAACAATACTCTCCAGGCTTAACTTGTCCCTTCTCTGCCCCAGCTCTGGAATCAGCTATTTCTCCAAAGGGTGTAATTCCTTATAGTAGAAAATGGTATTTATATTTATGGTACGTATAAACAAAACTTATCAGCCAAATAACAGTCTTATTGGTGTGATGCAGCTCCCAGGTCCTCTCAGTGAATAGTGATAGGGAATTTGGACGTATATGTACGTGTGCACGGACATACCAACGTTTACATCTAAGTATATTTATTTCTATGTCTCTGTATCTGTCTATCTAATATATGTAAGCTCTCCTTCTTTGCCAGCTTGGTTGTGCTGTCTTGCCTGTCCATCATTCAACAATTGGATTTTGATAGTTCAGCAGTAAAATTCTAAATTAAGTCATATGCAAATTGCCAAAAATAAAAAAAAACCTTTTGGTCGGATGCATTAATTTGATAACTTGCAATATGCATGCTAGATTAATAAAAAAGTGACAAGAATAAAGAGGTTTCAATAAGAAAATCATTCAAAAAATTATTCACAGGCAAATGACAAGCCTATGCATAGTAATAGTGTGAAACACATTCCATTAAATCGGGAATAAGACAAGTATGCCTGGCATCTCTGCTACTGTGCCTCAGGTTTTGGAAGCTCTAGGAAATACAGAAGCAAAGATAAATAAATAAAGGCTAAGAAAATGTGGAAAAAAATAGCAAAACCAGTATCATTTGTAAGTTGCGTCCAGCATTATGCACATGAGGTAACACACCACAGATGCTCAATAGTTGAGTAATCAGTGAATGATTCTGTGCCTAGAAATCCAAGATAATCAACTGAAACAGTACTACAAAAAGTTAAAGAATTCATTAAAAATGCTATAATAATATACAAAAATTAATAGTGCTTTTATACCAGAATTTAAAAAGTGGAACAGTGAATTCACTGAAGCAAAAAAGATGCATAACCTCTTAAAGACGTGCAAGACATATATGAGAACTTTACATATTTGCCTACTTATGTGATAATGACATAAAATCTTCTGAGGCAGGAAGGTTACACCCTGTGTGGTGTGTAGTCTTATGAAGCTACACATTTTACAGACTTTGATCACATGATCACTATGTTTATCTTCAAAATGTGACAAATAGATGGTAACATTCATCTGGCAGAATAAATGCTCAATGACAGCAAGAAAGGATAAGTGATTTTTTTTCTTTTTCTTTATATTTCATTTTTTATTAACGTATAGTTGCTTTACAATGTTGTGTTTGTTTCAGGTGTACAGCAAAGTGATTCAGTTATACATATATATGTATGCATCTATTTTTTCAGATTCTTTTGTCTTATAGGTTATTACAAAATATTGAATATAGTTCCCTATGCTATACAGTAGGTCCTTGTTGTTTATCTTTTTTATATATAGTAGTGTGTATCTGTTAATACCAACCTCCTGATCTATCCCTCCCTCCTGCTTCCCCTTTGGTAACCATAAGTTTGTTTTCTATGTCTGTGGGTCTATTTCTTTTTTGTATGTAAGTTCATTTGTATCATTTTTTTTTTTAGATTCCACATATAAGTGATAATCATGTGATACTTGTCTATGTCTGCCTTACTTCACTTAGTATAATAATCTCTAGGTCCATCCATGTTGCTGCAAATGGCATTATTTTATTCTTTTTTATGGTTGTGTAAGATTCCATTGTACATATATTACCACATCTTCTTTATCCATTTATCTGTTGATGGACATTTAGGTTGTTTCCATGTCTTGGCTATTGTAAATAGTGCTGCAGTGAACACTGGAGTGCATGTATCTTTTTTTTTTTTTTTTTTGGCTGTGTTGGGTCTTCGTTTCTGTGCGAGGACTTTCTCTAGTTGTGGCGAGCGGGGGCCACTCATCGCGGTGCGCAGGCCTCTCACTATCGCGGCCTCTCTTGTTGCGGAGCACAGGCTCCAGACGCGCAGGCTCAGTAGCTGTGGCTCATGGGCCCAGATGCTCTGCGGCATGTGGTATCTTCCCACACCAGGGCTCGAACCTGTGTCCCCTGCATTGGCAGGCAGATTCTCAACCACTGCACCACCAGGGAAGCCCCATGTATCTTTTTGAATTATGGTTTTCTCCGGATATATGCCCAGGAATAAGACTGCAGGATCATATGGTAGCTCTATATTTAGTTTTTTAAGGAAACTTCATAACTATTCTCCATAGTGGCTGTACCACTTTTTACATTCCCACCACCATTGTAGGAGGGTTCCTTTTTCTCCACACCCTCTCCAGCATTTATTTGTAGACTTTTTGATAATGGCCATTCTGACTGGTGTGAGGTGATATCTCATTGTAGTTCTGATTTGCATTTTTCTAATAAATAGCGATGTTGAACATCTTTTCACATGCCTACTGGCCATCTGTATGTCTTCTTTGGAGAAATGTCTATTTAGGTCTTCTGTCAATTTTTTTATTGGGTTGTTTCTTTTTCTGATATTGAGTTATATGCACTGTTTGTATATTTTGGAAATTAAACCCTTGGTCGCATCATTTGTAAATATTTTCTTCCTATTCTGTAGGTGGTTTTTGTGTTTTGTTTATGGTTTGCTGTGCAAAAGCTTTTAACTTTAATTAGGTCCCTTTTGTTTATTTTTACTCTAGGAGATGGACCCAAAAAGATATTGCTGCAATTTATGTCAAAGAGTGTTCTGCCTATTTTTTCCTCTAGGAGTTTTATAGTATATGATCTTATATTTATGTCTTTAATTCATTTTAAGTTTATTTTTTGTGTATGGTATTAGAGAATGTTCTGATTTCATTCTTTTCCATGTAGCTGTCCAGCACCATGTATTGAAGAGACTGTCTTTTCTCCACTGTATATTTTTGCCTCCTCTGTTGTAGATTAATTGACCATAGGTATGTGGGTTTATTTCCGGGCTTTCTATCCTGTTCCATTGATCTATATGTCAGTTTTTGTGCCAGTACCATACTGCTTTGGTGGCTGTAGCTTTGTAGTATACTCTGAAGTCAGGGAGCCTGATTCTGCCAGCTCTGTTCTTCTTTCTCAAGATTGCTTTGGCTCTTTGGGGCCTTTTGTGTTTCCACACAAATTTACAAATGTTTTGTTCTAGTTCTGTGGAAAATGCCATTGGTAATTTGATAGGCATTTCATTGAATCTGTAGATTGCCTTGGGTAGTATATTCATTTTGACAATTTGAATGTTCCAATCCAAGAACATGGTATATCTTTCCATCTATGTCATCTTCAGTTTCTTTCATCAGCATCACATAGTTTTCAGAGTACAGGTCTTTTGCCTCCTTAGGTAAGTTTATTCCTACGTATTTTCTTTCTGATGCAGTGGTAAATAGGAATGTTTCCTTACTTTCTCTTTCTGATTTTTCATTGTTAGTGTATAGCGATGCAATAGATTTTTGTGTATGAATTTTTTATCCTGCAACTTTACCAAATTCATTGATGAGCTCTAGTAGTTTCCTGGTAGTGTCTTTAGGATTTTCCTTGTATAGTATCGTGTCCTCTGCAAACAGTGACAGTTTTACTTCTTTTCCAAATTGGATTCCTTTTATTTCTTTTTCTTCTCTGATTGCCATGGCTAGGACTTCTAAAATTATGTTGAATAAAAGTGGCAAGAGTGGACAACCTTGTCTCATTCCTGATCTTAGAGGAAATGATTTCAGCTTTTTACTGTTGAGTATGATGTTAGCTGTGGGTTTGTCATATACGGCTTTTATTATGTTTAGGTAGTTTCCCTCTATGCCAACTTTCTGGAGAATTTTTATCATAAATGCATGTTGAATTTTATTAAAAGCTTTTTCTGCTTCTATTGAGAGAATCACATGGCTTTTATTTTTCAATTTGTTAATGTGGTGTATCACACTGATTTGCAATATTGAAAAATCCTTGCATCCCTGGGATAAATCCCACTTGATCAGGGTGTGAAATCCTTTTAATGTACTGTTGGATTCAGTTTGCTAGTTTTTTGTTGAGGATTTTTGCCTCTATGTTCATAAGTGATGTTGGCCTGTAATTTTCTTCTTTGTGATATCTTTATCTGGTTTTGGTATCAGGGTGATGGTGGCCTCATAGAATGAGTTTGAAAATATTCCTTCTTCTGCAATTTTTTGGAAGAGTTTGAGAAGGATGAGTGTTAACTCTTCTATAAATGTTTGATAGAACTCTCCTATGAAGCCATCTGGTCCTGGACTTTTGTTTGCTGGGAGTATTTAAATCACAGATTCAATTTCAGTTCTTGTAATTGGTCTGTTCATATTTTTCATTTCTTCCTGCTTTTTTTTTTTTTGAAGATTGTACCTTTCTCAGAATTTGTCCATTGCTTCTAGGTTGTCCATTTTAGTGGCATACAGTTAGTTGCTTGTAGTAGTTTCTTATGGTCCTTTGTATTTCTGTGGTGTCAGTTGTAACTTCTCCTTTTTCACTCCTAATTTTATTGATTTGGGCCCTCTCCCTTTTTTTCCTGATGAGTCTGGCTAAAGGTTTATCAATTTTGTTTATCTTTTCAAAGAACCAGCCTTTACTTTCATTGATTTTTTTCTATTGTTTTCTTAGTCTCTATTTCATTTATTTTTGCTCTGATCTTATGATTTCTTTCTTTCTACTAACTTTGGGTTTTGTTTGTTCTTCTTTCTCTAGTTGCTTTAGGTGTAGGGTTAGGTTGTTTGAGATTTTGCTCGTTTCCTGAGGTAACCTTGTATTGCTATAAACTTTCCTCTTAGAACTGCTTTTGCTTACAAGTTTTGATTAAAGAGGACGAAAGAAGAAAGGAAGAAAAAAGAACTACAAAAACAAATATAGGAAATTCCCTGGCAGTCAAGTGGTTAGGACTTGACACTTTCACTGCCATCAGCTGTGATATGATATCCTGGTCAGGGAACTAAGATCCCAAAAGCCGAGTGGCACAGCCAAAACAAAAACAAACAAACAGAAAAACAAATCCAAACAATTAGCAAAAAAAGATAAGTGATTTCTTAGTGTCTTTTGTCTGATTTTCTAAGGAAGCATTAGGGATGTTTCTTATTTAAGGGAAGCCAAATAAAGAGATAATTTTTAGGACAATTAATTATCAAAACTTTTTGTTGCACATGAGGGAACCCCAGTTCCAATGACCTTCAGCCAAAGAGGGTTAAAAGAAAGAAGGAGGAATCACTGGAACATTTGGCACACAGACCAGGCTCTATCTGGAACACACAACTGCCCAGGTGAAGTCACTAGGTATTCACTATCTTTAGTACCGGTTCTTCCCAGAAGGTGAGAAAAGTGGCTGCTCTCTGAGGAAAACTTGTATTTTACCATATTAGTGGACACAGGACATAAGGAGAATATTGTTTTTAATAGACTTAATAGAAAATTCCAAGAGGCAATTCTGCTTGGGCGTGATTGGGTCACATGCCATCTCTGATGTCCTGTGGGCTTGGGGCTGGATATTCTGACACTTCAGGCTTTGAGGCCATGTTCATCTTTTTGGCATGAGGCTCAAACACTATGGAAAGAGGTAAATACTGAAATATTTTCATTACTGGCTTTTTATAAAGAATAAAATTGATGTTTGCTCAGTAATGCTTTTAAAAGAATCTCTTCCTCCAGGGAAGCCAGAGTTGTACATTTTCATCATGTGAGTAGTCAACTGTGTTGAATTCAACAGAGAAGGTCATTTAAAATACAGATGGGAAAGCCACCGGATGTGACATCATAGAGACAAACTAGTGGTGAGAGCCTGTTTTGTTGGAGGGATGGGCTCTGGAAAATAACAGCAATGAGTTGAAGAGTGAAAAGAGATGAAAATATGAAAACAAAGTTCTAGTCTTCATTGTGAAATGACAGCTTGTGGGAAAAAACCCAATATGTCTTTGAGTAATGATGCTTTAGGCTCCTGCATTTCAAACTGTGGTCCTGGGCGTTGCTTAGCAACTTGTTAGAAATGTAGAATCTCAAGGTTCATCCTCAACCTCACAACAGAGTCTGCATTTTAACTACATTCCCAAGAGATTCATTGAGTTTTGAGAAATGCTTCTTAGATGGTGCATTCCACAGTGATTGGAATAAGAAATTGTTCTGTGAGGGTAGTAAATGGCAGGTTATACTGTGTTGCTATATATTATAGACTGATTTTTCCAAGGTGTTTGTTATTAAAGAGATGGAGAGAGGAGAGTAAACTTGAAAGTTAGATGTGTGGATAGATATTATTTTTGGTCGGGGTCAGTAAGGAAATTGGGAAAGAAGTGTCTGGCATTTTTGTCAGCACATGAGGAAGATCCTGTGGATGGAGGAAAGGAAGAGAACACCAAGAGTGTCCATTTATTGAGCAAGTTTTTGGTGAAAGTTGGAACAGGCTGAGTCAAAGGCACTGGTGCAAGACTGAGAAGGAGCTCCTTTAGAGAATCAAGATCTCAGGCAGGGAGACGTGGACTAGAACAGATTGGTTGGGTAGAAAAGACAGAGTGAACAGGGTGTTGGCTTTCATTTCAGAACAAAAGACAAAGCATCTAAGTGTAGAACAGCTGTGTAAAAAAAAAAAAAAAAAATGTGTGCCTGCCAGACTAGCCAAGATCATTTATTTTGACTATTCATGAAACCAATAAGTTGCTTTGTACCACAATTAAAGAGCCAACATGTGCAAACAGAATAAGGACTCTGATGGTGGGGAATTGGAGATAGGAGAGTGGCAGGTCATGATGTGAAGGATGCTAGTATGGTAAGAAAGCACTCTGGTGCCAGAGCTGCCCTGGATACAGATGGATGGAATAACTGATTGGGAGAAATAAGGTGTGGGTCTGGGAGAGAAAGATGGCAATACCACAACCGCAGGATGTATTCTTTCTCATGTGAAAGTCCATAAAACATTCTGTACATAGAACTGTAGTGTTGGTGAGCCAGATTCTAAACTCATTAGAGAAAACTGCTTTACCTTTGAGATTAATAGAAAATGAACATCCAAATTCCATGACCATTTGAGGAAAACGTGTATTAATAGGTGATAGGATGTTTCTGCAGTAACTTATCTTAATGATTAGTAATGACAGTATTCATCTTTCTACCATCAACGGTAGAATCACGTTAGCAGTTTACTTAATAATTTAAAGTTTAAGACTTTACAAAATAGTTTGTGTTATATTTTTATTGTACCCAAATTTTGCAAAAATCAGTTTTCTGATTGTAAACTGAATTTAAATTTTAAACTGATTTTTCTGATTTTAAATTAATTTTTTAAAATTTATTTATTTATTTATGGCTGTGTTGGGTCTTCGTTGCTGTGCCCAGGCTTTCCCTAGTTGCCATGAGTGGGGGTTACTCTTTGTCGCGGTGTGCGGGCTTCTCATTGCAGTGGCTTCTCTTGTTGCGGAGCATGGCCTCTAGGCACGCTGGCTTCAGTAGTTTTGGCTCACGGGCTCTAGAACGCAGGCTCAGTAGTTGTGGCTCACGGGCTTAGTTGTTACGTGGCGTGTGGGATCTTCCCGGACCAGGGCTCGAACGTGTGTCCGCCGCATTGGCAGGCGGGTTCTTAACCACTGCGCCACCAGGGAAGCCCTTAAATTAGTTTTAATGTTTCAGAATGTTTCCTAGTGAATTCACTCTTCTGCTACTCCACTGTCATAACAGTTTTGTTCCTTTCTTCATCTGCTTAGATATCATGTTTCCCCCAGTCCTTCTCAGAATCAGCCTGTATCCTCACCTTCCACACCATGAGGAAATAAAATGCATCTGATGGGAACTCCATCCCCTTCTCGTAGTCAATCTATTAAATCTTCCTGTACTCACTCCTATTTTCCTTTCCTTCCCTCTTACTAAAATGGAGAGAATGTCTCTCCCCGCCTCATAAAGCAAAATTTGTGCATTTAGTTTGTCGCCCCACACCTCTTACCCTTTCAGGGAGCTCTTTCTACCATTCACCTACTCTCTCCTGCATCATCAACATCTCCCCATCTCTTTCATACTTTCTATCACCACCAGGCTTCAGTATCTCTCACATGACAAGTGAAAAAAATTTCTCCAGGGCCCCACTCGCCTTTGAGGCACCACCATTTCTCTGCACTCCTATTCAGAGCCAGACTCGTCCCACCTCCATTGCTTACTTTCCATAAACCCTCTTCCATCCTAGTCTCCTGCCAAGTGGAAAGGTGTAAGGGGACAAACCCAGGGGCATTTTCATTGCTGATCTTGCTTGATGTCCTGGCAGTATTCCACATGCTCTCCCCAAACATGCATGCTCTCCCATGGTTTTCCTCCTATGTCCCTAGATGATGTTCTTAGCATCCTGTGTTAGCTTTTTTTCCCCTTCAACACAACCTCTTAACGTTGGGGCATCTCAGATCATCTTAGCCTTTCCCACTCACTCTTAGTGGGTTAGTGGATCTACAGATGTGATCAGTTGACGACACCCAAGCTCTAGCTCTGGTCCAGACTTGCCATTATATGACCCCTAGCCCCATTTATCCAACTGCCTATTGAATATGCCTCAATTTGGTGGTCTCTGACACAGCTTAAACTTACCTTTATCTCCACCATGGCTTTGAAACCCTCAGTTATGTTTTTCTTTTTCAAGTTGCACCCACCTCCCATGCAGATGTAGGATTAAGCATATATAGTCTTCAATTTTACTTATTGTCCTTTGACTTTTCGTTTTTTCATCTTATTCTTTCAAATGCTGAATTATACCACCTACTTTCCTTTCGACGGTGAACATTTCTGTTACGAATTAATTCTATTAATAACCAACAAATACTTTCATGGAGAAATCTTGTTTGTGTCCTGTTACCTAATAGAAATATTTTTAGATCACATATTTTCAATTAGTGATGATATCGTCTGCATTTACAGGATATTACTGACCATATTCCAGAGGACATTGTATCCTTAGTTTAATCTGTCCTTTACCAACATGTATTTCCAGAGTTTAGTTTTAATCTTATCCATTTCTACTAGCTATAAACAATGTGAGATATTGATGCGTCTGTCCTTTTTAATTGTGATAGACCACTGTTTTTACTTTGATACCTAATTTACCTCTATAGCGTTCTTCTAAATATCCATATTTTATTTATATAATCAATAAAGCAAAAGCTTATTAATTAAACAGATTAGATTTCTATCGGCATTTAAACATCGATTGCACACCTAATGAATTTTTCTCTGTTTAATTCAAACCACAGTCTGCTGTATCTGATTTTCTCAAATGCTTTAAGCGCTGTATGAAGCAGACACAATACACACATAATATTAAACTTGTTGAAAATTGGATTGGTTCACTTAGGCTAATCAGGTCAGAAGTGCTAATAAATTTAAGGGTGTTTCTTTACTTTTATATTCTTATTCCCTTGTACTCTGTTTTAGGGTTTTCTCTCGTTTTCATCAATTTCACCAACTGTACACGTGTCCAGTGTTTCAGTAATTGTACACACCCTAAGATGAGCATTCTAGCTGCCCACAGTTGTAAGATTTGATTTATCAACCAGTTTATTCCTGGTGTAGGTCACGAGGATTGTCTGCGTCTTCCAAGGTGATTTTACCTGACTTGCTGACTCCACAAGAGAGGCCCTCCTTTTAGAGGTCACTATTGTCCTTTATATAAGGAACTGTCCAAATCACTGTTCCCAATAGTTGGACAGTTTTGTTTTCTGGTAACCCCAGCTTTTATCCCGAGCTGTCACTCGATCTGGACATCTCAGCTTTTTAGTACAATTCATTAACACCTTAATTTAGTACCACTTTCCCTTCGTTATACAAACTGGAGTAAGCCTTCTTTGCCATTGTTCGTTCTGAGGGGGACCTAGTGAAGCCCATTTACGTCGGAAAGTTTAGGTCAGTGGTGCTCTTCGAAATTACTGTTCTCGCCCATCTGCAGTTTAGTCCTGGGTATTGACTTCTGTGATTACTGACCATTATTATGATGAGATTATCATCCTTGGTGTTTGGTCCCTTAGACTGGTGCATGCTTACGCTTATCCCTGATGCATACGTACGGAACACATGTCATGCACCGTTTAAGCTGAAGTACTGCCAGTTCTGTCCCCAGGAGTCTGTCCAAATTCTTGGATGGTGGTAAGAAATAAATTATGAAGTTGCTTTTCATTGCCATCTGCGTAGCTCGAGAAATAGTATCTGAACACCCTCACAGACTATCACCAGCTGCGACTTTAGAACCAGACTGGTCCCTTGGAAATAAAAACAGGTGTTTTACATACCATAAATATAGTTACACAGATGGAATGTTTAGGATAGAGAAAAATACTCCTTACCTACTTATTTTAGTTCCCATTATTTTTCTTGTTCTTCCTGAATAATCTACGACCATCAGTAGAAGGTTGTTTTTGGGAGAACAGGCATGAAAAAGGGAAACAAATTTTTATTTATGGCTTATGAAAATGTAGAAAATCGATGAATACAGAATGATACAAAGCAGAATCGATGGCTATAGAATAATGCAAGGTACTGAATTACTACACATAGGTATTGACACCTGTAGTACCCTTAGTTTTGTACTGGCTAATGTCTTTTGACCATGGTGGTGTTTTTATAAACGATGTGTCTTCATACTCTTGATGAATACTCTTAAAGTTCTGTTCACGTTCTGTACATTTTCCTTATCTTTTTACCTCTTATAACACCAGATAATCTGCAACAATATTCACAAAAATATTGTAGTCCTAAAATTTTGCAGAGGTAAATGTCACTTATTTTTACATCTCCCTTCTACATGCAAAGCATTTCCAAACTGTTATCACGTGGGCTGAAGTATTTCCCCCCTCAGGGTTATTTTGAAGATAGAGAAGTTTCTGAGCCTGACAACATGTGACATGTTAGTTTCAGGTGAGTTTACTTCCTTCACACAAGTCAGAAGACTTAGTAAAAGAAAAAAAAAAAAAACAGGAAAAGCTTTGAGGCTCTCAAGCTACAAGCTTTGCAGTGGATAGCTGCCTTCTACAAAAGGATTCTAAGGGGTTTAGAATGTTCACATCTGACAGAAATCCTTACTTGAAAATATGCCTGTTTTCATTCAGAATGGTATAGGCACATTGGGAAAAAAGTGTATGTACATTAAAAAACAAAGTCTTCAAGTCATCCCCAATATCCATATATTAGGAATATTCATTATTATCTGTTAGGCATATGATTGTTTGAGTGCAGAAACATGGACACAAAAGTACATCTTTATTTTTTTAGCACAAAAATAGATTTGGTTCATACTTTCTATAGAATGTATATTCTCCTGCAA
The DNA here is from genome assembly GCF_964374135.1 of Grampus griseus. Lineage (NCBI taxonomy): Eukaryota > Metazoa > Chordata > Mammalia > Artiodactyla > Delphinidae > Grampus > Grampus griseus. The sequence continues at coordinate 5,299,466 of NC_139016.1, read as the reverse complement.
CTTTAATTTTTTTCCCTGTTCAGTATCCTTTCAAAGAAATCTTTTCTTAAGTTTTATACTTAGTTTACAACGTGTTAATTTTTGCTGTACAGCCTAGTGATTCAGTTATATACATACATTCTTTTTCATATTCTTTTCCATTATGGTTTATTACAGGATACTGAATATAGTTCCCTGTTCTATACAGTAGGATCTTGTTGTTTGTCCATTCTATATATACTGGCTTGCACCTGCTAATCCCACACTCCCAGTCCTTCCCTGCCCTCCCTCCCCCTTGACAACCACAAGTCTGTTCTCTATGTCTGTGAGTCTGTTTCTGTTTTGTAGATAAGTTCATTTGTGTCATATTTTGGATTCCACATATAAGTAAGTAACATCATATGGTATTTGTTTCTTTCTGACTTAGTTCGCTTACTATGATAATCCCTAGGTCCATCCATGTTGATGCAAATGGCATTAATTCATTCTTTTTTATAGCTGAGTAATATTCCATTGCATATATGTACCACATCTTCTTTATCCATGGATCCATTGATGGACATTTAGGTTGCTTCCATGTCCTGGCTATTGTGAATACGGCTGCTATGAACATAGGGGTGCATTTATCTTTTTGAATTAGAGTATTGTCTGGATATATGCCCAGGAGTGAGATTGCTGGATTATATGGGAGTTCTATTTTTAGTTTTTTTGAGGAACCTCCATACTGTTCTCCATAGTGGCTGCACCAACAGTGCAGGAGGGTTCCCTTTTCTGCACACCCTCCCAGCATTTGTTATTTGTAGACTTTTTGATAATGGCCATTGTGACCGGTGTGAGGTGATAACCTCGTTGTAGTTTGTTTTGATTTGCATTTCTCTAATAATTAGCGATGTTCAGCATCTTTTCATGTGCCTCTTGGCCATCTGTATGTCTTCTCGGGAGAAATGTCTATTTAGGTCTTCCGCCCATTTTTTGATTGGGTTCTTTTTGTTGTTGTTAAAGAAATAATTCTTTTGAATTAACTTGTTAGTTTTAAGTTGCCGTTGTCTGCATACCCGAACACTGACACGATCATCTCCTACTCGTGGTGCCTTAGAGTCTCTTCAGTCTTTATGCATCTATCACTGCATGCTGCAATTATTTCCATTGGAGAAACCACTACGGGAAGAAGTGCTGGCTCGAAGGGAATACATAATTGAAACTCTGAAAAGTTCTAGGCAAATTCCCCTTCAAAGCAGGCGGTAGGAAGACACACTCTCTAAACAGCTTCTGAGAGCATTTTGCTCCCCACCTTTACTAACAAAGGATAGTATCAATCTTTTCAAATTTTGGTGATCATGTAGACCATAGTAAATGGGACATGCACCTTGTTTTAATAGACAGAACATATTAATCTTCTCTTGGGTTTGTGGATCCATTTTGTCCATATTCAGAAACTCACGCAGTAAGAACACCATGTGTTCTTTTGGAATTCCTTAGTAATGTGTTTCTTTGCTTCTTGGGCCTGGTGGGGGAGATGGGGCATTATTGCTTTATTCCATTATTCCCATTATTCCTTTTCCTATTTCCATCAAGAACAAAACCTCTCCTCCGTGGTTTAAAAGGGATGCCTGCCGGGGACAGACTCGCACTACCTCTTTCTTACTCCTCCTTTCACATCTGTCTCAGAGAACTTTTCTCCAAGGGGATCCCCACGTAGAGGACGTTTGGCGTGGCCCTAGGTTCAGACTCTCATTCATTCCCTTTCTCTCTCAGAAGCTTCCCCTGCCTTCAGAGAGAGGCCAGCTCACTCCCTGCCCGCTCCCCCTGCCAAGTCCACACACAGGAGGCCCACCTCCTTCTGGTTCTCTTCTTTGCGTGAAAGACGTCACAAAGACCATGATTTTGCACGTGTCCAGCTTTGGCAGCTACGTTTGGAACTTGCTCTGCTGGCTCCGGTTTTTCCAAAGGCGGATTCTAACGTTGGAATGGGGTCGGGGTGCTTGGGAGGTGAGAAGATTCTTCAAGGCTAATTCATCCTCGAATACATAAGACATCCTACAGTTTGGAGACACAGACTTCATGCCGCTCCTCACATGAGTTCCTTTGTGTGAGCTGTAGCATACGTCTCCTGTCCTCTTAATTACTAACACACCCTGGTCCTCAAAGTATTTGAGCCAAATATTGTGCTCATACATGATTAATCTGATTTGTGAAATTTTACCGTATTGGATTTCTCTGTACCCAAAGGGTATCCAACTGGAGGACAGTTGCTACATTGATTCAGATTGTGTATATATAACCAAAAATCATAAGCATGAGGTGATATTTGAATATTTCTAATTTTAGATATATTTCTAACATGAGATCAGAAGGAATACTTTGTTACATGACAAAGAGAATTTGCCAGTTTCCCAAAAGGTGCCTAAAATCTGAAGACAACCTTTATTTTTTGCGGTACGTGGGTCTCTCACTGCTGTGGCCTCTCCCGTTGCGGAGCACAGGCTCAGCGGCCATGGCTCACGGGCCCAGCCGCTCTGCGGCATGCGGGATCCTCCTGGACCGGGGCACGAACCCGTGTCCCCTGCACCGGCAGGTGGACTCCCAACCACTGTGCCAGCAGGGAAGCCCTGAAGACAACCTTTTGATAAGAATGTTAAATTTCTGTGTAAACAGATATTTCTCCTGGAGCTGGCTCATCTCAGAGTAAGTGTGCTATGCATTCTACATAACACTAAAACATCTCTATCATTCAGAAGGAAGGCGATGTATATATGTCATACTTTTACAAATAGGCTCTGTCAATATGTGTTTAAGTACTACTCAGTCAACATTATACAAATGATCAGCCTAACAATTTGATATTTGTTTAGGGTCCCTGTAAAGTTACTCACAGAACTGGAAAGCAGTGCCATGCCCAAGAAGATAATAAGTCCAGTTTCTCTGCTAATTTAAATCTTATTCCAAGTGTAGGTAGGATCTGAAGAGGAAGAAATGCAAATGACATGTTCATAGAACATTCCAGTTTTCATTCATTCACTATACATCGATTCCATGCCGAGGTCGCAGTGCATCTCCAAGTACAACATATAAGCATGTGGAATACTTTTTGGATGCAAAATTTAAGACCGTGTGGAAAAACAGTTTGAGGAACCAAGGTAACAAGTAAATCACTGACATCTCAGATGGTTACAATCTTTCATTAAAATAAAACAAGCCACCTTACTGCCTGCAGGGCATGTTAATGCTATTAACATAGAAATAAGGGGAATTCTGTCATTGATTACCATTTTCCATCTCTTGCTCATGAGATCTGGTCTTCCTTGGGCTTCAAGTTAATGCTTAGAAGTTGCATCCTTTATGGTAAAGGAGGGCCATAATTTTCCTGTCTTTTCCTTGAGCCAGGTGTTCTTGGTCTTTCTGAGTTTAAGACTTGCAGTTATTACGCTTCGTCTGCTGGTTCCTACTACTGTCCCAGAAGAAATCTGTGAGTGCTTAAAATGGACAAACAACCAAGTGCAAACTGTTTTTAACCGACACAGCCTGCAATTCCAATTTGTCTGATAGCCTTAGCTCTGCCCATGCTAATTTTGTGCTGACACACACATGCTCGGTTCCCCTTATTTGTGGGGTTCTTTTTTGGCCACTTGGCTTGTGGGATTTTAGTTCCCCGACCAGGGACTGAACCTGCACCCTCGGCAGTGAAAGCACGGAGTCCTAAGCACTGGACCACCAGGGAAGTCCCTCGGTCCCCCTTATTTGGATGTGAGCGTTCTCCCTCCTAACAGACACAGAAAGACAGTTAAAAGACCTGGATTTGCTTTCTTTCAGCATCTTCTTTCCCAAGTTCTATTCTAAAAGTCCACTTGTATTTAGGCTTCTTTTTTTTTTTTTTTCCCCCTTATACCCCTCCTCAGGACTTTTAAGCACCTGGTTTTCTTGGCTGTTAATGGGGTTAATGCCTAATTAACCCTGGTAAGAGTGACACTCACCTGCATTGACATTTTCCTCATTGTTAAAGGCATACATAGATTAATTCATATGGGCTAGAATAGTTTTCCAAAAGAAGGGTAGCTTCAAATGAAGGATGGGTCACTCCATGTGCAGTATGCACTGTGCCACGTGTAGCAGGGTGAGAAGAGGTACCCAAGTGGTGGTACACAGCTCCAGTATTCAAGGAGGTGATGGCTATATTACAAAGAACCCTGGGATACCAGTTGGCATGTAGAAGATAAGTCTTGAGAAAAGAAAGCAGCGAGAAGTAAGTGTGTGTGTGTGTGTGTGTGTGTGTGTGTGTAGGAATGTTTTGTGGGCCAGCCTGGCTGGTGAAGAAGTAGGGAAGGAGAAGAAGCAAGAGGACCTCTCTGCGCAGAAGGAACAGGTTGTACAAAGATATCTGGAAGCAGAGCCCATGCTAATGTGTAATTCGTTTATCTGAAGCGTCTTCTAAATACAGGATGGTGAACTGCAGGAGATAAGACTAGGGCATGTTCTGGAAATAAACTTGTGCTGGCCTGGCCGGCCTGAGGAGCATGTGATGGCTCCCTGAACAGTGGAAAGACATCGATGATTCTTGAGTGTGGAAGGAGGAAGGCATCACAGTTATATTTCAGGAGGGTAAGTCTGAAGTCACCGAGTGGGAACAAAACAAGACTTAAGGAACCAGTTGTAGAGATGATTATAATTCTGTGAGAGGATTTGAGGGTCTGAATTAAGTAATGGTGTGGAGAACAGATATCACTGAATGTCCTTTTAAAGGCTTCTTAGGAGCATGCAAGAGCTGTAATGACCCTATGGATGCATCCACAGAGGGATGGATAAAGAAGATGTGGTATATATGCACAATGGAATACTACCCAGCCATGAAAAAGAATGAAATAATGCCATTTGCAGGAACATGGATGGACCTTGAGATTATCATACTAAGTGATGTAAGCCAGACAGAGAAACACAAGTATCTCATGATATCACTTACGTGTGGAATCTAAGAAAAATTATACAAGTGAACTTATTTACAAAACAGAAACAGACTCACAGACATAGAAAACATACTTATGGTTACCAAAGGGGAAGAGGTGGGGAGGGGTAAATTAGCAGTTTGGGATTAACAAATACACACTATTATATATAAAATAGTCAACAAGGACTTACTGTGTAGCACAGGGAACTCCACTCAATACTCTGTAATAACCTATATATGAGAAAAAATTCTGAAAAACAATTGATACATGTATATGTATAACTAGATCACTTTGCTGTAAACATTGTACAAGCAAGTATAAAACATTGTAAATCATTGTACAATCAAGTATAAAACATTGTAAATCATTACAAAACATTGTAAATCAAGTATACTCCATTACAAAATAAAACTTTTTTCTAAAAACTAAAACAAAAAAAAGACCCTGTGGAATTGCCGGACTAGTCATTTTGGGGAAGAGCCAAACCCCAGAGAAATCAGGTGAGTGTTGGCGCTTTCAAGCTGCTTTGGCTCCAGTGATGATGGGCTATGGCCACTCATTTGGGTTTGGGTTTCAGTGGCGCCTTCACCCTACCCTTGGGGCCTGGAGTCTCTAAGTTCGAGCCTAAGGTAGATGCAAATCAGAACTGAACCAGCCAAACCCCACTCCAACCTCTGCACCGCACAGAAGGCTGCTTTGGGCCAGAGCAGAGGAAAAGAGGAGGACACGATAAACAGCAACAACCATGCGTCTTTGGGAAATGGGTCTGGGTGGGGTAGGTTTGCTTTTGTACAAATGCAAAGTGGGTACTGTTGGCATCCGGCTGAAAATAACCCAGTTGGGAGCTAGGGGAGAAAGGTTAGATTTGAGGACTCTATTTAGGCTGTGTTGCCATGGATAGAACTGTGGGAGGGGTGAGATTTCTGAAGGAGTGGGGGGGACACACTCACCAGGAGAGGACCAGACCCAAAGATGCGACAGGAGGGGCAGAGATGAAGGATAAGGAGACAGGGCGTGTCACCTTCTCCCAGAACCAGGTTCACGTGCAAGGGGTGTATTCAAGTGAAGTGCCCTTGGGAGGAACCAAGAGCGGACAGAGGGAGACCGGGAGGGCAAGGAGTCAGGTAGCTCTGTTAACTCCCGCTGGAGCTGTCGGAAGGAGCCCGCCGCTGCCGGGGCACAGGCAGAGAGCCCGGCTTCGAGGATCAGGGGAGTTCAGCGATGTCAGCTTTACCATAAGAGAGGCAGCAGGAAAGTCGCTCAGGCTCATGCGGTTCCCATCGAGGAGGGAACAGAGAGGCAGCTGAACCCTCGGAGGCCAGGCGGAGACCAAGAAGTCCAGGAGGAGTGCAGGTTCACAAGTGACCCCAGAGAGCCGTTTCAGGAAAGCCGTGGGACAAGGAAGAGGGTTTTAAAGGAGGAGAAATGAAAGGGTAAGAATTGAATAGATACAGCAAGAGGAAACTCCCACTTGGGTTGTTCAGCCATGAAATACGGTGGCAGGAAGTTCTGTCTTGAGGGGATATTTTGGGAAGCATTGTTGTCCCCGAAGTGCAGCTGAATACATGTATAGTCAAAGAAGACATAACTTACATTTGTAGAAAGCTACCATCACATTGCGAGTGGAAGTCATTCTTATTACATGGCATTCCGTAAGGGCTCATCACGTCCTGTCCGCTCCAGGAGCTGGAGTATTGGCACCATGCAGGTGAAGCATGCTTCTGTTCTGGGGAATTCTGTCTGAAAAATTCCGGGGAGGGCTCTTTACACTCAGAACGTTGTGGAATCCATAAAACAATGACAGGAAGTGACTCTGCACACACTTTGGATTTGCAACTGGGTTATCTGTACTTTTAACTTCAGCATAAAATCCATGAACGATCTAAGATTTTTATGTTTACAGAGTATATTCTGTTCTCCCATTATCTTCCTTTCTCCCTCCATTCTCTTCTATTTCCATTCTCCCTCATTCCAGAACGACGGTACCAAGTTACCCTTGGGCCCCCAAAGGCAACAGAGAGTGCGTGTGTCTCTGAGCCCACAATGAGCTGGAAGGGAGACGGCCCAGCCTGCAGGGGCTGCAACGTGCCTACTGGCCACTGCAGCCCAAGACATTCCTTATTTCATGGCTCTACTACAACTGGATGAGATCTTCAGAGAAAATAAGCACGAACCCCCCAAACTAGACACCCGAGAGTCTTAGAACACACTTACGTGAGAGCCCCTCACAGCCCTCTGAGGCAGCCGGACTCTGAGCCCCCATGTCTGCATGCAGGTTGGAGCCCTGGCACCCAGGAAGGCTGAATTCCTGCCCCACCCCTGCTCTCCAGCAATGGGGAGTTTCTCTGCTGCTGGGAACCCCCAGCAGTAGCTGCCTGCTGTTTCCAAACCTGCCAGCCCTTATTGCACCATCTCACGGATAACCACGTTAGATCTCAGATACTGCTGGGGCTTCTGCTCCTGGCCCTTGAGCTTTGCAACGACTAGCTTGCGACCGAGGTTAGCACTCCCGTCCCTACACCCTTGGAGGCTGGATTTAATAACCGTCGCACCCTCATTTTGCTCCCACCCTCGACCCTCTGGCTTACCTGGGTAGCGTGTCCCGCAGCTGCCCTCATTCCTCCATTTCCTCTTGAAGCCTGTGAGCTCCTTCACCACGGATGTCTTCCCGTGTGTTAGAACACGTCATTTCAATCCCCAGAACATCCCACTGAAAAGTAAGCAGAGCCTAACAACAGTTTAAATGTGGGCATTGCTTTTCCCCTTTCAATCGACAGTATGCCTCGATTCTGTAGTTTTCCCCAGATTATAAGTTGCAAAGCAATCACAGGATCTGTTATGTTTCTTACTTATTTCTCTTGCATACAACGGTCATTAGATGAGTTTCTAACCCAATTCGGAGACAGGACACTGGGTAGAAGTGAAAGATTTCTATTATTTGTAAAATTAATCCATAAAATTCCATCTGATAGAAAGCTGAGTAACTCGCATAGGTTTAAAAATATTGTTAATGAAATCACGTTTTATCCACCCAGATAAAGCATGAGCAGATTGATTTTGCTTTTGTTTCTATCCATTTATTCACAAAGTATTTACTCAAGCTGATAAGCTCTGAGTACGCTAAGCAAGTTGGACAAGCTTCCTGTTCTCAGGGAATTTACATTTTCTGGGAAGTGAGAGTAGGAAGCTTTCGGATGATAAGAAATATGAGAAAAGGAAAACAACTCTGCCCAAGAGCAGAATCAAAAGAAACAATGTCATCTCTCCAAAACAGTGGTTCGTTCTCACCTGGGGCAGCGTTGCCCACGATGGGACAGTCAACAATGTCTGGGTCGTTGTGGGGGTATCATCTGCAGGGGGGTGGGGTGGGGCTGCTACTGCATCCAGCGGGTGGAGGTCAGGGGTACTGCTCCCCATCCTGCAACGCACAGGGGGGCCCTCCACAAAGAAGTATCCGGACACAAGTGGCAGTGGTGCTGAGGTTAAGAAACCCTGCTCTCACGCTAGAGTTATAATGCACGTATAATTTCCTTTTATGCGTATCTGCTCTCACTGATAGACACATAAAAGACCTTGTCACTGCTTCGGAATGCCAGTAGTGTTTTTAAGATTAAAAATTGCAATTTTTTTTTTCTCAAAAGAAAAGTATACCTTTAAGATTTTTTTTTCTTTCCTTACCGTATATAATAGTCCAGTGTCCTTTCATGAAGTGTGTTCTGGAGCAAGAGATGTGACTTTCAAAATCTCACAGTAATGACCACCACCATCATTTATCTGGAGCTAGACAATCCAAGACTCTAGTTTTCAGAAATGCTCTTGTCAATCTGAATTTGTGACTTCTGAAAGTGGGAGAAACTCTGGGAAGGTTCCAGGCTCTCTACTACATAGGAATCTTTAATCCAGCATAACTGGACCCTCCTATCAGTTGCAGGCGCATCTGTGTAGTCAGATGAGCAAATTATCAGAGCAGGTACATCAAGAGAAACGTTGCTTTCTTGAAGGTACTGCCAAACATACATTCTGGACTCGTGACTCCCTGCAAAATAGAATTAAATATACTAAAATCTCCAGGATATAGACTGCCATTGACTTGTATTCGTTTGTGTTAGATTGCCAGTGAAGTCGTGAAATTTACCTAGCACCCCAGAGAGTGCTTCTGTCATTCAGGGGGTCTCCTTTAAGGCTCTCTCAACTATATTTACTTCCCTCACCTCCTTCCCTTTCCCCACCGACACCGCCTGCACCCAGCTCTGCAGTTACATCGTCTTTGTCCTCCTAAGCTGCCTTCTCTCTTTTTTCTTTTTTTTTTTTTTAACGGACAAGAGGCTGCAGCTAGTGCTATGTCTCAAAACATCAACTCATTACAGTGCTGTACGTTCATAATGGTTGTACGTTTCCCTCTATCCTTTTTATATCTTTAATTACATTTAAGCGTTTCAGGAATCCATTATGTATCGTAATCAAACCCCATCTTCCCTTGTGCATCTATTCCTGTTTTAAATCTAGACTTCTAAAATGACTGTGCTATTTTTATCTGTTTAACTCCATCCTCTCTAGTTTTCCTAGAGGAAGCGGGAGCTTTAAGGGGTCGGTCTGAGAATCCCTGCAAACCGTGCAATGAAGTGAGTTGCCCAGTTAATCGTATTTATCCTCTGACAGAAAATAAGAGAGAAGACAGACACAAAAGCCCGGACTTTATAGAAAGACGAACCCAAACTCGAATCCTCTCTTAGCTTGTAAATCACTTAATCTGCTGAACCAAAATGTATTCATCTGTCAAACGAATATAGGACTTAGTTTGAAGTTGTTATGAGGATGACAAGCATGGGGAAGGATGGCAGCCCCACAAACTTATTTCCTTTCCTGGAAAAATAATAAATGCAGGCTCCCCTTCAAAGGGGAGCACCAACCAGGGCAGCCGTGGCTTCCTTTTCCTTTCATCCTAAAATACCTATCAGTGCCTTTGTCGATTTTTCAATCAAAAATGCCATCTGGACATTTGGGGACCAAAATGCCAATCAACTTTTTCTCTACTGCAGAAATTAATTACCTACACAGACCTCACTCTTGAAGTCACCTTGACATAAGGAGGATGGGAGAAGAATTGAGCCCAAAAAAGGTTTAAAATTCATTTAAGTTTAAGATTTGTAACGGAAGAGGTTTTTGTGAGCTTGCAAAACTCTGAAGCCTTTGTTTTTAAAAGATATATGCAAAGACAAAAGGGAGCAAGAATTGTCACAGGGAGAAAGCATCCTTACATACATATAAAAGAAGGGGCCATGTTCAAACTTTACTTCAGGAGGAAGATAGATCTGCCCGTAAAATAGTTCCACTCAGTCGCTGTAAGTTTCATCTTTTTCTTACGTGCAAAGTTTCTTACCAAAGTCAGAGAAACTAAAAGTACATTCCCCCCCTAAAAAAATTCTTAAATTTCACAAGAGGAGATTGCATGTTACCTGTGAATCTCCTTCTGTGACATCTAGGTTGGTACGAGCAATGCATACTGAGGAAAATGGCCCTGCATAACCTCCTTGACGTTTGCTTTCCTTCTGGAGCCCTGGGTCGTTGTACCAAACTGCATGGTAACCAACACCAGATGCTAAAACAGAGGCAAAGCCAGGACTCGTATTTGCTCAAGAGAGCACTGTTTCAAAGCTCAGAATCATTGCAACCAATAATATCTTTCCCTATAATGTGAAGGAACAAATCAAGAGAGTTGTGGTCAGTTGTCAGAATTTCAGATCTAGGGCTTCCCTGGTGGCGCAGTGGTTAAGAGTCCGCCTGCCGATGCAGGGGACACGGGTTCGTGCCCTGGTCCAGGAAGATCCTACATGCCGCGGAGCAGCTGGGCCCGTGAGCCACGGCCGCTGAGCCTGCGCGTCCGGAGCCTGTGCTCTGCAACAGGAGGCCACGACAGTGAAAGGCCCGCGTACCGAAAAAGAAAAAAAAAAATTCAGATCTAAATAATGATATTTCATAATATAGCCACAATAGCATGCTAACAGGAAATAAACGTGGGGCTTTATAATATTTTAAAATGATAAAAATAGTTTTGACAGGAACTAACATTTTAAAACAAGAAGACAGGAGATACACAGACAAACACACAGAGGAGGGGGTGCTTTACTAAACCCCACATAAAATGAAATCATTGATAAATGAGAAAAGTCAATGATGCCTAAAGGAAGGCATTACCTAGGAGACTTTCTGCTAACTTCAGAAGTGTGCTTCATTTCATTACTACTACGAACTAAAAGAAAATCATAACATAGAAAGCAAAATAATTAAGCTCTTACCCTTGAATTTCAGTCTAACTGTAGCATGGATGTGAGCAAGCAGGGACAACAATGACCAGAACACAGAACGTTTCCAGTGAAACTCTCAAACCTTGAGATTGCAAAACTGGAATCATGTTACCTTTTAAAAAATGGACCGTCTGAACTCAGAATGGAGGGTGTAAAAGAAGTTCCAATAGAGCTGTTTTGTACAAATGGTGACCCCTCCCCCCAGGAGCCATTTCTTGACTTAACCATTACTCTGTGGCTGTGAGGACAGAAGCAGATCAACTCTCGACATCCAGAAGGTCTGCTGGCTTTTAGGCAGATACTGAAATTGTAAGCAAGTGAACCTACTAAGCGCAAATGGAGAAACAAGAGAAACGATAGACACGTACAGAGGCTCTCACAGTTCTGGAGTTCGGTGTCTGTCTTGGGCTTCTCGGGGCTGACAGTTCATAGGCCAGCAGAGCTGAGGTCCTTTCTGGAGGCCGTATACGAGGACACGTTTCTTGCCTTTTCCAGCTTATACAGGTGGATCACATGTTTTGGTTTGGGGCTTCTTCTGTCTTCAGAATGCCAGCAAAGACCCCACGAATCGCGGGTGTCTCTTCTAACACTGACTCTGCCGCCCACTTCCCCGTGGAGGGACTTTTACGATGCCGTGGGTCCACCTGCATAATCCACTCTTCCCCCTATTTAAGGTCTGCTCCCTAGCAGCCTTCCTGCCATCCTCAACTTTAATTCCCCTCTGCTGTCCAAGGGAACATATTCACAGGTTCTGGGAGTTAGGACGTGGACTTCTTTGTCGGAAAGGCCATTCTTTTTGCCTACAGTAGCAACCATCTAATTCCTTAGGTTTCACATATTTGAAACTGAAATGTATAGGGTTTATGTGGTTGATGTTTAAGGAACAAAATGTTTATTTTACTCCTAAAACCACATGATATTGACGGTTTTAAAACTATGCTCTTGTCACCTGCACATGTATATATAATTTTGATCTATATTTCCAATATGATAATGGTTGTTAAATGAATTCTGTGTGCCTTTTGCACACTGTACACTTGAAAACATTGCATGCATTTATTTTTAAACCTCTTAGAGTGCAAACACTAATGTTTACCAATTTGCCAAGTGAAATAATACATAAATGCAACAAAACGAACCGTGTCATAATACATAAATGCAACAAAACGAATCTTCTCTAAGGTGGAATTATATCAGATAGTAAAATGGAAACCATGATCTCATCAGACACTTGAAAGCAGTGTGAATAAAAAGTATCAATATCTTAACCAAAAAATGTGTATATCAGTGTTTTTACTTATTCGTTCTCTTTTATAAAAAAAATGTGAGCTCAGGTTATTCATGAGTATTTTTCTCTCTTTTTCATTTTTCTCTATTTTAATAAACTGAGATTGATTTTAAGTAATTCTATCTAGTTTTATCTTTTTTGAAATTCATAAAAAATGAATGTTCCAAGTCTTTACCCAATTCATCTGCACAAAAAGAAGGTTTAAAAAACCAGGACTCTTAGATGGATGAAAGCTTGATTTGCTCAAACATTTGATACTAAAATATCTCAAGGACAAAATTCGAAACCACTCATCAATTAAGATAAAATGTCAGTGGAGATATTATAGTCATGAATATTTATGAGGTGAATGACAAAGCATCCAAATATATTTGAAATGTACTTAACAAAATGTATTTTGAAATGCAAAGATACAGTTTGCATTTCCCAGCCTTTGACAGAATAAGTCAACAGAAATAAATGAAAATGTAGAGAATATGTATACTGTGATCAATAATGTCTGTTAATAGTTACAAATTAAATTGTGAGTCCTAGAAGCAGAGTGCTGTTTCTGGTTTTGCAAGTGTATGCATTGAGTCACCAAAGGAATCTTTATGTTAGGTGATAAGGAATTTTATACTAATTTTTTTAAAAAGGAGTAATTCTGAAAATATTCTTTGACCTGAACACACACTCACACACAATTTGATAACAATATGGTAATAACAATACTACCGTCACCACAACGGCAGAAGCAGACCCTGGGATATTAGACAGCCTCTTTTCACCCAAAACAGGAATGTAAATACCCTGAGAGGTATAACCGATCGCAATTTGTCCCCTCTACCTACGTCCTATCATATTAGCTTCAGGCATTTTCTTCAAAACACTTACCTGAAATACCTTTTTAAAAGAGACTCCATAGTTTTTAAAAATATCTCCATAGTTTTGCCTTTTTCAGAGTGTCACAGAGTTGGAATCATACAGCATGTAACCTATTCAGATTGGTTTATTTCACTGAGTGATATGCATTTAAGGTTCCTCCACGTCTGTTCTTGGCTTGACAGTTCCCTTCTTTTTACTGCTGAATAATATCCCACTGTCTGAATGGACCACAGTTGATTTCCCCTGTTCAACTACTGAAGGACATCTTAGTTGCTTCCAAGTTTTGGCAACTGTGAATAAAGCTGCTGTAAGCATCCATTTGCAGTTTCTTTGTATGGACGTAAGTTTTCAGCTCCTTTGGGTAAATACGGAGGAGCACAGTTGCTGGTTCATATGGTAAGAGTAAGTTCTATAAGAAATGATCCAGATGTCTTCCAAAGTGTCTGTACTGCTTTTCATTCCCACTAGCGATGAATGACAGTTCCTGTCGCTCTATATCTTCACCAGCATTTGGTGTTACCGTGGTTTTGGCTTTTCACCATTCTAAGAGTTGTGTAGTGGCATCTCATTGTTTTAATTTGCAATTCCCTAATGACGTATGATATGGAACATTCTTCTCATATGATTATCTGCCCTGTGTATATATTCTTTGGTGAGATGTCTGTTCAGATAAATTGCCCATTTTTAAATCAGGCTGTTTGTTTTCTTATTTTTGAGTTTTAAAAGTTCTTTGTATATTTTTGACAACTGTCCTTTACCAAATATCTTTTGCAAATATTTTCTTCCAGCTTGTGGCTTATCTTCTCATTCTCTTGACAGTCTTTTGAAGAGCAGAAGTTTTTAATTTTAACGAAGTCCAGCTTATCAATTATTTCTTTCATGGACTGGTGGTGTCTTTAAAATGCTATCACCAAATTCCAAGTCATTTAGATTTTCCCCTGGTTTTGCATTTGCATTTAGGTTTATGACACATTTGAGCTGATGTTTTTAAAGGGTATAAAGTCTGTGTCTAGATTCGTTTTTTTACATGTGGATGTCCAATTAGTTGTTCCAGCACCATCTTTTTGCTGAAAGACTATCTTTGCCCCATTGTGGTTGGTTCCTTTACTCCTTTTTCAAAGATCACTTGACTATATTTGTGAAGGTCTGTTTCTCAGCTCTCTGTTCTGTTTCATACATTTGTCTATTCTTTTGCCAATACCACACTGTCTTGATCATGAAGTATCTTTTAATTCAGTTGCTTACGTATATATTGGCTATTTCCCCAGTCTTTGTTTTCTTCAAGACTGCATCAAGGGACTTCCCTGGTGGTCCAGTGGTTAAGACTCCACGCTCCCAATGCAGGGGGCCTGGGTTCGATCCCTAGTGAGAGAACTAGATCCCACATGCCGCAACTAAAAGATCCCACATGCGGCAACTAAAGATCCCGCACGAGGCAACAAAAATGCCGCATGCTGCAACTAAGACCTGGCACAGCCGAATACATAAATAAAAAATATTTTTAAAAAATGCATCAATAAATAAATATTTTTAAATAAATAATTTGGAGGTTGGGTTAAAGAGGAAAGCAAAATATCAACTGCATTCATTCACTCATCTCCTTTATTTTATTTTATTTATTTATTTTTTTTTGTGGTATGCGGGCCTCTCACTGTTGTGGCCTCTCTGGTTGGAATCATAGCCCCACTCATCTCCTTTAGAAGCATGATGTGACTGGAACACGATGGACAAGCAGGACAGTGGGAATTGGTAATGTCTTTGATCAGAAAAGGCTACATATTGATGCACATGGTATTTGGTCAAAGGTGTAGTTAGGGGCAAGTTCATACTCATAAACAAACATATAGGAAATCAAAAATATATTCACTATTCTTTCAGTTCAATTAGTTACAAAAAGGAAAAGTGAACAAAACAGAAAAAGCACAGTGAACTAAATATAGATAAACGTGGGAACTAATGAGTTCAGGGAAATGTGAATCTAAAAAAAGAAAAAATAGGGCTT
Organism: Grampus griseus; assembly: GCF_964374135.1. Taxonomy (NCBI): domain Eukaryota; kingdom Metazoa; phylum Chordata; class Mammalia; order Artiodactyla; family Delphinidae; genus Grampus; species Grampus griseus. Next base: position 5,284,088 of record NC_139016.1, on the reverse strand, counting down.
CCCTGGTGGCGCAGTGGTTGGGAGTCCACCTGCAGATGCAGGGGACACGGGTTCGTGCCCTGGTCCGGGAAAATCCCACATGCCGCTGAGCAGCTGGGCCCGTGAGCCATGGCTGCTGAGCCTGTGCGTCCGGAGCCTGTGCTCCGCAATGGGAGAGGCCACAACAGTGAGAGGCCCGCATACCGCAAATAAATAAATAAGTAAAAAAGAAAAAATAATTTGCAAATTAACAGAAACATGACAGTTGAAGATGTAACATATTCTGCTCGTGACAGATTAAAAGGCAAAAATAAACAAGGAAAATGTGAATAATTAATAAGATTTAATTAATTATTGTATATGAACCTGTGTGGCTCCAAATCTATTTATTAAATAACCAATTTTTCACAATTTAATTCATCTAATGCCAGATTACTGAAAACCAGTGGGTTCTTCTAAGTCAATTTACTGCCTTTGAATATGTTCAATTCACCAAATTTTCCAAAATCATTTTCAAAGAAAATTCATCTTAAATATGTTAAATGAATTTTAATCAAATGTTCCTATTTTTTCTCAACCAGGTAGTTTATGTGCACCAGAAAATAGTGAAAACATGATTTTAGTGATGATTTTCTTAAAACGAGTAGTAATGTAGATGCACAGACGAAAAATCATTACTTTAGGGCCTGGTTCTTTCAAGGAATCTGGGCTGGAGAGAGCTACAGGGACTCACTCTTCATGGGTATATTCTTACTCAGTATTCCTGAATGTTCAAAACCCCCGCGTTCAAATGAGCTCATACTGAAACAACAGGATTTGTTTCACCTATGAAAATGTGCTGTTATACTGTCAAGTACTGTTTATCATATCAACTATTGAATTTTCAGAAGGGTTATCAATTTAAAACCCTTTCAGGCCTTTTATTGACCACTTGGACTTCTAGAAAATGCAAAGATTGTCAGATAAATACTCAAAATGCCTATTGAGGGGTTTAGAAATAATTTGTTTATAATAATAAGGATGGAAGCAAGCTAAGGTATAACAGGCGATGCTTGTAAAACAACCATTGACACCGATGCCTATTTCCTAAGGTAGAAACTTCTCATCACCACGGTCTCATCATCATCTCTGTAGGGTAGGTGTGACTCTGTCTTCCACAGAAAATACTTGGGGAGGGGGGAACCTTTCAGAGTGGATAAGAAATGTGCTTCTTGTTACAAAGCACAGCGACAGGCTGAGAATTTTAATTCCAGGCTCCCTATAACCCCATCACTTTCTCAACTATTGAACTGAGAAGAAGCAAACAGAGCAGGTGATTAAGCCAGTACAGATATACTATGAGGCTAATTTAAATACATGTAGGTGGATGGCGTCTGCACATAAACGCACAGGAAAACATCTTTGCAGAGAGCTATCAAATGTCACACAGGTACTCCCTAATAACTGCTTGCCCCTCCTTGTTCCTACATGTACAGTCTAATTTGTCTACTAGAAAGATGTTATATATAATTTTTTTAATTTCATAAAATAGAAGAAGAAAACCTAATGATTATAAATAAGCCCAGGAAATTATTCTTTGAATCAATCAGTAAAACAGACAAAACTCAGGACTTCCCTGGTGGTCCAGTGGTAAAGAATCCACCTTCCAATGTAGGGGACGTGGGTTCGATCCCTGTTCGGGGAACTAAGATCCCACATACAGCGGGGGGCAACTAAGCCCGTGCACCACAACTACTGAGCTCACGCGCCTCAATGAGAGAGCCTGCGTGCTGCAAAGTACAGAACTCACATGCCCTGGTGCCCACGCGCCACAACTAGAGAGCCCCTGCACCCTAAACCTGCGCGCCACAACTAGAGAGAGAAAACCTGCATGCCACAACTAAAGAGATGCCCGCGTGCTGCAAGGAACAGCCCACACTCCGCAATGAAAGATCCTGCATGCTTCAATGAAGCTCCCCACATGCCACAACTAACACGTCGTGCAGCCAAAAATAAAATTCAATAAATAAATAAATCATGTTTAAAGAAAAAGGAAAGAAAATACTTTTAAAACAAATAGACAACTTTGTAAATTTTAATGAAAAGGCATGAAGAAAAGCAGAAAAAGAAATCAATACAGTTAGGCATGAGGAACTGAATATGGCAGACATGGAGAAGAGATGAAAGATTTATAAGGCACTACTATGTACAAATCCCTACAGATAAATTGGGAAGTTTTAGAGAAGGGACAATATCCTTGAAAAATATCAATGACCAAAATTAAATCAACAACTGTAGAAGTTGGAAATCTGTATAAAGCAATAACAGTTAAAAAAAAAAAAAGGAAATAAAGCCACAAACAAACAAACAAAAAAAGAAATGATAGTCAGGGCTCTGGGGTCACATACATTTACTGATGAGTTTTTGACTTTATTCAGCTCAAACAATAAAATCAATCCCATGCATACATGTACACACACAGACACACACACACACACACACACACAGGATTGGGGAATCCATTATATTATCAGATGTTTGCTTAACTGATGGGAAAATCTGATGACTACAGTAAAAAGAAGCATAGTTCAAAGCAGTACATTCAACTCTTAAAAACTTACTTTTACATCTTTTCAGAAAACTAAAATGTAGAACAGCTACAAATGGAGTGCAAATCCGAGAACTTAGAAATCACCTAGACATCTTGATAAAGTGCAGATTCTGGTTTGTTCAGTGCAGGAGAGGCTGGTGATACATACATAACCCCCGGGTCATACTGCTGCTGCTGGTGTGCAGACCACACTCTGAATGGCAGGGATCTAGGGATCCCAGCTTCTCCTCTCTCCTTCAGGGTCCAGTAGTCCAATCCCTTCTCCCCATCCTTGGTCTCAGTTCATGACCTTCCTACGTCGGGGGGAAAATCCAAGCCATCAGTAGAGAGATTCCTCAAGCTCTGCCTTCCAGTCTACCCACTTACCAGCCTTCAAGCCCACAGCATCCACCATTCCCTCTCATGACCTCAGACCACCCATGCTCCCATGACTGAAAACACACCAGAATGGACTTCTATATCACCCCCACGATTCTCCCTCTCCTTCTATGGTTATCCATACACATGCTGAACTAGAGCCCTCCATGCAGAAGTAGGCTATGACTCTCCTAGGATAACCCTGCACCCCCCTAAGAGGGAAAACATAAATCTCTTCCTATGCCCACCTTCTCTTTCAGGAACTGCCCCTAAGCTCTCTCCTTGACATTAAGGCACCTCGGGAAAAAATGATTTATTTTGTCACCTTCCAATTAAGTCTCTTTTCCATGTTTCTCTTAAACCAGGATTTCTTCACACCTCTCCAGCGACACTGGAGTTTTTGAGGTCACCAGTGACCTCCATGCTGCTGTAGGCAATGCCAAACTCAGTCCTCCGTGGACTGGACCTACCAGAATCATTGGATCCAAGCATCACTTTCCCTACCTTGGAAAGCTTTCCTCAAGTGCATACCTTGGCCGCTGGCTCTCTGCTTTTCTCCTCCCTCCCTCACTGGGTGTTTCTCCCCAGGCTCCTTCGTCTCTTCTCCTTACCTGCACAACCTTGAAACGTTGCTGTGGTCCAGTCTTAGTCTATGAATACTTATTATTTCCTATCTACATGTACTCCCTCCAGGATCTCAGCTAGCCTGCTGATGATACTTCTATCTTCAGGTTGTATCTCTCCCCTGAGTGCTAGATTCATGCATTCAACTCTCTGTTAGTAGTTTTACATGGATGCCTACTCATCTCCATCTTTTTTTTCCAGCTTTATCGAGACATAATTGACATATAACAGACTGTAAGTTTAAGTTGTACAGGGCGATGATTTGATACACACACATACAGTGAAATGATGACTACAACAGGGTTAGTTAATACCTCCATCACCTCACATAATTACCATTTCCTTTTTATGGTGAGAACACTTAGGATGTGCCCTCTTAACAGCTTCCAAGTACATAATACAGAATCGGTAACTACAGTCACCGTACTGTATGTTAGACCTCACTCTACTCATCTTAGTAACTAGGAAGTTTGTACCCTTTGACTGTCATGTCTCCATTTCCCCAATGCCCCAAAGCCCTAGCAATCACCATTCTATTCTCTTTTTCTGTGAGTTCTGCCTTTTAAGATTCCACATAACAGCATTTCTTTCTCTGTCTGAATTCTTTCACTTAGCAGAATGCCCTCAAGTTTCATCCATGTTGTCACAAATGGCTTATTCAGCCATGAGGAAGAAGAAACTACTCATCCTAATCTCAACATGTCAAAAGCTAATGTCGGGACTTCCCTGGTGGTGCAGTGGTTAAGAATCCGCCTGCCAATGTAGGGGATACGGGTTCGAGCCCTGGTCCGGGGAGATCCCACATGCCGCAGAGCAACTAAGCCCGTGAGCCACAGCTACTGAGGCTGCTCTCTAGAGCCTGCGAGCCACAACTACTGAACACGCGGGCCACAACTACTGAAGCCTGCGTGCCTAGAGCCCATGCTCCGCAACAAGAGAAGCCACCACGATGAGAAGCCCGCGCACCGCAACGAAAAGTAGCCCCGCTCGCTGCAACTAGAGAAAAGCCCGTATGCAGCACTGAAGACCCAACACAGCCAAAAATAAATAAGTTATTTTTTTTAAAAAAAGCTAATGTCCTCATCACTTCACCCACGCCATAATCCCACCCCACCCCCACCAACACACACATACATGGAAAAAAGGAAAAGAAAAGGTCTTTGTTTCCTTTGCACTCTTCTCCACCTTTGTGTCAACTCTACTCAGACCAAGACTCAGGAACTATCTGTGAGCTTTCTTTTCTTCATAGCCACCCATGCATTGTTTTCTGAAGCCCTATAGCATCCATCTTCCAAGGACACAAAGCATCTGCTTCCTTCACCACCCTCTCTAGAGCATCATCATTGCCCTCCTGGGGGACAGGAGTCACAGTCTAATTGGATTCCTCCTTCCAAACTTTCCCTCCTACAGATTACCTCCAACACAGCAGGCAGAGACCCACGGAACAGATGATGCCAGCCTGTGGCCCAAACTTCCAATGGTTCACCAAGTTCCTGCCAGTAAACACCAATGTCCTTACAAAGTGCTGCAAGGCCCTACATGACCTCCTTCCGTGACTTCTCATCACTCTTCTCTTGCTCATTCCACCCACGGCAAGGGGCCACATAAGCCCTGAGCTGACCCTTGGACACTCCAGTCACCCTTCCAAGGCACGGACGATGCCTGCTTCTCAGAATGCTCTTCCCCAGAAAGCCACATGGCTGCTTCCTCACCACCTTCTAGGTTGTCTGAAATGTGACCTTCTCCATGGTCCAGTAAAATAGGCGGTGACACTTTGCCCCAAGTATTCCTCAGTATTTTGAATTTACAGTAAGAAAACTGAGAGTGGTGTTAGCAGAATCAAGTCCATCTTTTCTTAATGGAGACACATTTTGTTAGATATTAAGACACCATGTGTTGGAGTAGTGCTTCTCAAACTTAAATGTGCATATGAAACACATGGGGATCTTATTAGACTGGAAATTCAGATTCAGCAGCGCTGGAGAGAGGACCAAGGATTTGCCTTTCTAACAGGCTCCCAGGTGATATCCAGAACACAACTGGGCTACGATTTGAGCAGAGGGTCCTGAGAGGTTTTTTTTTAACCTTTAGAAATGTGAAGACATACTGAAATGTGAAAAGAAAAAAAAGAACTTATTTCGTTTTTAATTTATCACCATCAACATGTTGGTATATTTGAGTTTTCTTCATCTATAGAGCTTGCATTTCTCTTCACTACATTAATTCATTTTAAAAAATTAATGAGCACATACTATGCAACACACAATCAGTGTATTGGGTGCTGAGTATGTAAAAATAACTGGAGACTCAGCCCCCCTGGTCAGTGCATTTACAATGATGTGCGTGAAAGACAGGATGGGCAGGGGGAGAACAATTCAGTTTCCATTGCTAAGATGGGACAAGCACAGGACTCCATGTAAACATGCACAGTTTTATCACCACTCAACATGCCCTTCCACACATTAAAAAAACAGACAAGTTTAACAGCAGCTCACAATCAACTCAAAGAACTGTGCACATAATTTCCCTGGAACATTCAGAAACGATTTCTGTGACTGATATTCCATCTGTATAATGCACAATTATATGGCGAGGACAGAGAAAGTGTAAAACACCAATGATATCTCAAGAAAACTATTTCAGGAAGTTCAGGCTGACTGAACACGTACATCTTGTGGTATTTTGTTTGATTTCCATTATAGAAACAATTTTATTCTGTGGATAGACACAATTACCTCAAGTATGGCAACTATCTCATTAAAATGGCATCATATTTTAGCATAAAATGGCATGTTTTGAGAATTGATAAAGCAGCTAATTCTTTTCTGTCTTTGTAAAAACAGTCTCTGAACAATGGTTTGTGTCACTGTCGAGTTTTTTTTGTTTTTAATGTTTTGTTTCCAGACACTGCCGACAGTAGTGCCTGGGCAGATATTACATGTACAAGAAGAATCACGACCCCTCTCTCCTTACACTATATGGAGGCTGGTCATTTGTCCACTAACCTCCTTGCCATATATTCACTCACTCTTTATTCATTGACTGCATTTCTGCTAAGAGTCTGGTACTGTGCTGCGCTGACCTTGGGAGCAGAAAGGTGATGAAGGCTCCTTCTCTACCTTTGAGGTTCTCAGTTCAGAAAGGAAAACATGTAAATGGTTAAGTATCAATTCCTCAGGGGAAGGGAGAGAGAATGGAACTACACAGTACTGTGGGCAGAGAAGGCAGGAAGGAACTGACTGGTCTTGAAGGATTAAAAACTTACCAAATGCACTGTAAATTCTTCATTCTCTTGGGGTGAGTCAAGGAACTTAATGAAGGTGCACGGTGTGACAAAGCTTAGGGACAGTTTCAACATGGCCAAGGTGGAGACAAGGGAGAGGATGGAACAAAGGTAATCTGAAAAAGAGTGAGGCCAATAGAAATAAAAACAAAAATGAACAAATGGGACCTAATCAAACTTACAAGGTTTTGCACAGCAAAGAAAATCATAAAACAAACAAAAAACCCGAAAAGACAACCGACGGAATGGGAGAAAATATTTGCAAATGATGCGACCAATAAGAGTTTAATCTCCAAAATATACAAATAGCACATGCAACTTAACAACAACAAAAAACAAACAACCCAATCAAAAAACGTGCAGAAGACCTTAATAGACATTTCTCCAAAGAAGACATATAGATGGTCAACAGGCACATGAAAAGATGCTCAACGTTGCTAATTATTAGAGAAATGTAAATCAAAACTACAATGAGGTACCACCTCACACCAGTCACAATGGCCATCATCAAAAAGTCCTACAAATAACAAATGCTGGAGAGGGTGTGGAGAAAAGGGAACCTCCTACACTGTTGGCAGGAATGTAAGTTGGTGCAGCCACTATGGTACATATACACCATAAAAAAGAATGACACAATGCCACTTGCAGCAACATGGATGGACCTAGAGATGATCATACTAAGTGAAGTAAGTCAGAGAGAGAAAGACAAATATCATATGATATCAATTCTACGTGGAATCTAAAATACGACACAAATGACCTTATCTACAAAACAGAAACAGACTCACAGACATAGAGAACAGATTGGTGGTTGCCAAGGGGGAGAGGAGTAGAGAGAGGGATGGACTGGGAGTTTGGGGTTGGTAGATGCAAACTATTACATTTAGAATGGATAAACAACAAGGTCCAAATGGAGAGCACAGGGAACTGTATCCAATCTCCTGGGATAAACCATAATGGGAAAGAATTTTTTAAAAAAAGAATGTCTCTGTGTGTATAACTGAGTCATTCTGCTGTACAGCAGAGACTGCCACAGCACTGTAAATCAACTATACTTCAATTAAAAAAAAAAAGTGAGGCCAGATTCTAACAGACTTTGTTCCCCAGTAGAGAACTTTAGAACAGGGGGACACAGCTTTGCTGAATGGCACCAAAATTTAGAAGTGACAAAATTTTAAAAGGTTATGCAAATTAAACTGTTTCATTTACATAGGACAATGCATGTACTCCTTTGGCAGTATGGGAAAAAAAACTGAGATTGGTTCGTACTTCACAGAAAGAGTTAGTAAGATAAAAACACCATTACATGATGCCCCAAAGTGATCATACCCTCCTGTGAGTCATTTCATACATTGAGGATGGTTTGGGTGCTTGTGGTAGAAAAGCCATTCAGGAGTTGGAAATTGAGGGTGTTTCTGGAAAGCGGGAGTGTCTCAATCTTTTTATTTTATAAAAATGTTTAGTGTAAACGTGTACTAAAGTTATGCATATATTTAATAGAACTGTCCTGCTTTCACTATGATGAAAACGATTCTATTTTAAAGTCCACCATGAGAAAACAAAAGCTGTCAGGTGACATTTTAGTGTGTCTCTGTCCACATGGACTGCATAGCTCAGGATGACCAAATAGCCTACGTTTTAACAAGGTGAATAGACCAAAAACAAACAAAAAGGAGATAAAAACGGAACTCAGAGGAAAGGGAAATTTACTCTAAGGAAACCTATCTCTACTATTTCTTCCTTTATCTTCTAAAGTTGGATGCTTTTTGCTTTAATGTTGAGTCTTTCTTCTTTAAAAAAAAAATGACAGAGCTATGTGAACATTATGGTACGAAATATTAAAATGTCATATTTGTGTTTATGGACAAAGGTGAGGAATATCTACTAAACTAAAATCAGCGTGAAGATAAGATGCACTGGATTATCAAATGAGATTCACTCTGAAATCTTACCTAGTATCAAACTTCACTAATAATTCCACATGGGCAAAGCAGTTTTCAGATCATTAATACTTGTAGAATCCTTTTTTGTTTCATCTGACACTCTGATCCAGGTTTAACATATAAGGTCTCTAAGTGATGCTGATGAAATTGTGGAAGCATATCCTCTATACAGAAGGGAGCAACTAGTTTCATGAACCACCTTTTTTTATACTCAGATATTTCCATCACTTATGTAACATCATCTGGGGAGCCATGTCCCTAAACTCATAAACAATACCAGGTAGACCAGTTACATTCTGCTAAAAGTGGATGCATATAGACTCTACGATAAGGAACGACCGTTTCAGTGATTTGCCAAGAGGTCTGACATTGACAAGCTCACAGGAAGTACTGCCCTGGTCACCTTTCATTCTTTTCCTCAGTGTCCCCAGTTAAAAAAAGACAAAGGATTCCCAGTCTGCCACTAACCCTTTCTTTTCCATGTGTGTTAAGATTATGGCATTTTTTTCCTGCACTATTTAAATTTTTATTTTTTAATTTGAAAACATTAAAAAATACAGAATGAGGGACTTCCCTGGTGGTCCAGTGGTGAAGACTCCATGCTCCCACTGCAGGGGGCCTGGGTTTGATCCCTGGTCAGGGAACTGGATCCCGCGAGCCACAACTAAAGATCCTGCGTGCCGCAACTGAGACCCGGCGCAGCCAAATAAATAAATAAATATTTTTTAAAGAATACAGAATGAGCCAAGGTTTGTGTTCAGATAACTTCAGGAAGTCAAATGAGCTAATAACCGTATTTTAAGACAAGCACAAGAAAGCAATAGTAGAAGTTTCCTGTGGACTTCTTAGGAGGGAATGGGCCCTTGTCTAATACAAAAAGTGGCAGGTAGCTCTGTACGTATCCTATTTGTTCATCCCTACTGCCGGAAGGTCTAGAAATGTCTATATGGCCTTCAAATTTCTTCATGTAAGCACTGGTGATGAAATAATTTCTGATTCTGGGTAAGGCTTTTCACTTTAATAGTTGTTGCAATTTCTTTTCAGTTGTTACTTAGAGAATTTATTCGCCAAACAGTCCACACATGTTTCAGGTTATTATTCCTACAGAGCATTCTTGTTTGGCTAAACCAGAAGAAACCCACTACAACAGTTTCATGCATTGGGAAATAGTATCCTCGCAAACGGTTCCTCTTCCTGCAGTCAAACTGGATATGGGGCCAATGAATCGCCAGACTTCTGACCTAGGAAAAGTTGTATAAATCAATGGTACTCTGTAAATAATATATGAGACTGGATACTCAGTAAGTTTTACACTGAGGTCTGGAAGGAGGGGGCCCTGGGTCAGGCCGAGTAGAGATTAATGAGGTTGTTTACATTTCCTGCTCTGTGGATAAATAACTCAGTATTTGCCAAGGAAGTCACTGATGGAAACAGTAGACTTTGCATTTACGTGTTAGGTATTTTGAGACCATAGTCAATAGAAATTAATTAAGTGCTACCATATCTATAATTAAATATGTCTTTAGGGAAAACTAGAAAAGTCACTAAAAAGGAAATGGAAGAAAAAGGAAGCAAATTCTAAGCAGCAGTAGCATAAATAATGCTAAACTGAGTTGTAAATAAGCTGAAACAACAATAAACTAAGTTGTACACACAGCTCATTCAAGGTATGTCAAGAACAGCCCTGTGTTCCATATATTTTTCACATTCTTGTGTCATTCAATCAGTATTTGTTGGGGCTTGTTCCCATAAGGAGCGATACTCAAGTCCTCAAGTAGGAGAGTGAGTTTGCCAAAGGAAGGCCCAAGGCTGGTGGGACAGAGGTCTTGGAAGGGGAAGGGGGCAGTTAACCAGAGAGAGTGGTGGAGGAGTGGGGAAAGGATGGTAGTGTGGTGAAGCCAGTCCTGTCTGGGATGCCAAGTGCATGGGAGAAACAGACACATTTTTAAAAAGCTATTGCAGAACTGTGTGACGAATGTCTGAATCTAAGGCCATGAGCATTCACTCAGAGGCCCCAAAGTCAACTACAGGCACAAGCCAAGTTTTCTGAAGAGCATCACATCTGTGATGAAGCAGGAATTTGAAAAGGACTAGATGAAGTGCCTCACAGACAAATGAAAGAGGTTCCACCTCGGGGAAGCTGACGTTGAATTAAGACTTGAAATAGCAGTTGGCATTAGACATGTAAAGATGCAGAGAGAACAGGGAGGAGTGAGTGAAGATGGGACAAAAGGTGTCCAGACAGAGGGAAGAACACGCTCAAAGGTCTCACCCTGTAGGGTCAAGACTGGCTTTAACTGAATACGACCTTAGGCTCTCCATGAACTAGACCCTGCCGGGCTGTCAGCATCATTGAGCGTCATCTCTCATCACCCCCCCACCGCCTGCGCAGCTAAGCTTCAGCCATGCCGCCCTTCCTCACTCTAGATCCAAGAGTAGGAACTTAGCAGCTGCTTGGTTATGGGCCACGAGGGAGAGGATTCAGTGGAATCCCCACGTGGCCCTGGAAGGCTGTCAATCGCTACAGCTATTTTGAAGGGCAATTTGCCTTCCACTCTGCTCAGTGCTTTACAGATATTTTTTGAAGTCTTATTGTCTCTGTCCCACAGAGGATGGAATGGTAGCCTACAGAGGTAAAGGGATGGACTTAAAGCCCCATGTCAGAGCTTGCTCCTGAATCCACATCTGCCTGGCTCCAAGCTCTTCTTCTTACCACTGCAGCTCCCTCCCACCAAAGCCGAGATACAAATACAAGTCACACAGTGTTAGGGTGCTTGAGTTTTCCTTATAGAAAAATGGGACTTGCCTATAATGCAAGAACTAGGCACCAGAATGCACATCTATTTTAGAAATAGCTACTGTATACCAACGTTGTACAAAATATCATTGTTGGTATTCCTCTAAGAAATGACAATGTTATGGGGAAACATGCCATGGCATTCTGATTCCTTCACAATAATGCTTTGTGTTATTAAAATGTGTTCTGTAGACTGAATGTTTGTGTCCCCACCCCCTGCCAGCTCCAGATGCTGACATCCTAACCCGCCACGTGTTGGGATTAGGAGGTGGGACCTTTGGGAGGTGATGAGATCATGGGGGTGGAGACCTCAAGAATGGGATCAGTGCCCTTAAACAAGAGACCCCAGAGAGAAGACACAGTGAGTGAGAAGATTATGAGCTGGGAAGTGGGTTCTCACCAGACACTGGATCTGCTGACACTGTAATCTTGGACCTCCAGGCTTCCAGATATCTGAGAAATAAATGTCTGTTTGCTTATAAGCCACCCAGGCAAATGGAATTCTTTCATAACAGCCCAAATGAACTAAGACAAGGGGTTTGGGTTTTTCATGGGTTAGGATACAAACCACCTGTGAAGAAGTTTAGACCAACACTGGGCTTATGTTCCAAATGGATTTAGTTTCTATCCACTTCTAAATCCACAATGGAAAAGAAAGGCACAGATTCCAGACAATGAAGCTAAACTCGTCAGTTCCCCCAATACTGAGCCTGTGAAAAATGTATTTTTACTTTCGTAAGACTTGTTTCTTAATCTTTATAAATTAATGTACACCAATTTAAAGATGCACAAGAAACAGTACAAACAAAAGAGGAAACTGATTAAAAAAAAAGGGCAGTTGGAAATCACAGGAAGAGAATGAATTTAGCTAAAAGCGGGCTGTTGATGTAGTTAGAATCTGGTTAAACAGCGAAAGTGAAACGTCAAACTAAAAATAATTAGCAAACCTACACATTAACTGGGACAGTGAGTTAACCGAACAACACACTGCATACAACTCAGATTAAGTATGTTGTGCTGGTAGGCTGGGAAGAAGTACCAAAATGTAAGAAAGTAATACGTTTATGATACTAGCTCCAAATCATAGAAGATTACCTCTAAGGATTTTAATTTTGGAGGAAAAGTGAAGGAGAAAGGCACATTATTAGATTCAATGATTATTTCATACCACAATCTTTGAAATTCTGTCTCAAACACAGGATATTACTATTCAAAATTGTTTTCAAAATATTCATTTCTCTTATTGACTAAATGTATTTGTCTACTTTAAGAAACTGGAAAATTATTTATTTACCTAGGGAGTCAAATGAAGGCAATATTGGATACACATACAGTAAAAACCCAATAAAACAATTACAGAATATCATCTTCATGTTTAGTTACCTTTAAACCTTCCAGATGGTACAATCACTATGAGTGTTGCAGTAATATCATAACTGCACGTGATAAAAATAGAAATGCACATGAGCTATCGTCCTAACAATCTAACCTTCTGGTAAATCTACCTTAAAGATGTTCACCTTCAGCCTAATGATGTATTTATGTGGGTTTGAAATTCCTATGAGCATTAATGGAAGCTCTGATCATTTAATGAATCCAAGAGCAGGATATTAGGATGAGCTATTAGATGATATATTTAATTTATTCCTAAAATATATAATATTATAATATATTATATTATATATATAATATAATATATATGTCTATTGCGACTGGAGTAATTGGTTGCAATTAAAATAATGAGATATTCTAAATGATTCATGCAATACAAATGCAGAGTGATATGTAATTTGTAATTTCTTTATCATTTTTATTTTTTATGCTGATACATTTCTTCTTAATTCTAATAAGCTTTTGAGCTAACAGGAATATATTTTGTCATATGGATTATATGCTGGAGGACTTATTTCGCAACATTGCTAATGTGAAAACCATCTGACTGAACCTAAAATATAATGTAAACATGTAATTGGGAAAATACACTTTGGAAAACTGTTGGGAGCCATGTACAACTGAAGACGTGCTTATTCTGGGACCCAGCATTCCCACTGCTGGGTAAATATGCAATGTGTTTTTATGCGAGTTCACCAAAAGACACATGCAGGAATAGCTGGAGGGCCATTCTGTAGTACTGTTAAGCTACACACTTTTTTTTTTTTTTTTTTTGGTACGTGGGCCTCTCACTGTTGTGGCCTCTCCCATTGCGGAGCACAGGCTCCAGACGCACAGGCTCAGCGGCCATGGCTCACGGGCCCAGCCGCTCTGCGGCATGTGGGATCCTCCCGGACCGGGGTACGAACCCGTGTCCCCTGCATCGGCAGGCGGACTCTCAACCACTGCGCCACCAGGGAAGCCCCTAAGCTACAGACTTTTGAGAATAAAGTTAAGGCCTTGGTTGGGCACTTCATTGCAGAATTATTGCCTAATTATTACTTGTGATTTAAAACAACTTAGTTCAAACTACTAGGTAGAAAAAAAAATACAAGGTTGTAGTGTGCAACACAGGGAATATAAACCATATTTTATAATAACTTTAAATGGAGTAAAATCTATAAAACTACTGAATCATTTGAAACTTATATAACGTAAATCAACTGTGCTCCAATAAAAAATTTAGTTCATATCCTTGATAATATGATACTTAATACTAGACAGATAATATTTATTGAATTCTGTGTACACAAATAAATGTATTGATTGCCAATGTGAACACTGCTCTAATTAACTGCTGTGTATGAACTCCTTCAATCCTGAGAGCAGCTTTATGAAATATCATTGTGCCTCTTTTAAAGACCACGAAAATGAGGTGTAAAAAGGTCCTTCGTTCAACGTCCAATAAATAGAAAGTGGTAAGTGCTATGAAGAAAATAAATCAGGAAAACGTTCTGGAGACTGACTGGTAGATTTCCTTCATATTGTACGGTTACGGCTGGCTTTTTCAGAGTGGATATATAAACTGAAACCTGAAAGTTAAGGACTCAGTGGACACACTGGGGAAGATGATTCCAGGCAGACGGAGCCCTCAGGGATGGGGTCCATAGGCAGGAATTAGCATAGCATGTTTGAGGAACCTGTGGAGCTGAAACCTCGTGCTGGAGGGGTGAGCTAGAAGAGGTGAGGAAAGGCAGGTCATGGACGGCCTTTTATGCTAGTCTAGGAGTTTCGCTTCCATCGAAGTGTGATTGAAGTCCTGCAAGGTTTGGAGCAAGAGTGATAATTTATCACGCAAACTGTGGAATTTTTGGCAAACTGATACGGGATTGTGTAGGACTGGTGACTGGGAGACCCCTAGGAAGCTCTTATAACAACAAAGATGAAATGATGGCGGCCTGGAGAAAGCTGTCACTAGTCGAAATGAAGAAAACTGGACAGATCTGGAATACAATTTAAAAGTAGAGTTGACAAGGCTTAGTAATGGAGTCTATGAATGGATGTGGGAAGACAGAAAGGAAGGAATCACATGTGTGAATCCGGGTTCCCATGCTGGTGAATGACATGGAGACACTGGGGAAAAGAGAGTTTGAGTATTGGTGGGTTATGGAAGCAGTAGCTTTATCTTGGATACATTCCTGTTGAGTTGCCCTGTAGGTGTCCAAGGTAGAGATCAATGAGGTAGTTGGATTCAGGATTTTAGGGACGAGGTCAGAGATGAGAATTTGGGAGTCATCATGATGTAAATGCTATATAACATTGCCTCTGGAGACAGCACCGCCAGAGGGAAAATGGGGGCCAAAGTTGGAGCCCTGGGAAAGTCCACCATGAGAACTCAGAGGAAGAGGAGGTGGCAAAGAACGTGAGAAAAACTGTGTAAGTGTGTGCTACCACCAGACATGAGAAAACGTGTTTACAACAGAAATGGTTTGATGAAAAAGAAGAATAACAGCTAAAGAATTTAAAACGCTTTAAAAAATTCTCCAGGTTTAACTTAATAGCAGTCAAAATTATAACAATAAAATATATACACATCTCAAATTTTCATACCAGTCAAAATTATAACAATAAAATATATACACATCTCTATTTTTCATTTATGTGTATGTGTGTGTGTCAAAGAAAGGAATCTCCGCTATTTGAAAAACTTCTGAAAAAAATCTTTTTCACGTAGCATGAGGAGTTTAATTTTCCTGATAGTTGGTCCAGTGAGAGATCTAAGTTCTGAAATATGTGTCTTTATTTTCTTGAGCTGACAGAAAGAAGTCAAGGGCAAGGTCTTTCTTCCAATGTCACTACCATCATCTCTACACCTTCCAAGTTCATCTTTGTTGCTTCAAATCCAGAGTGCCTGCCTGACAAATGATGGTACCCCATTACCTGATCTCTGCCATGTCGTTAATTTAGGTTTCCCAGGTGACCATCTCAAATGAATGCCAGATGGCAACTCAGCCTGACGTCAGACATCACAGAGAGGCTGAAACGACACCTGCCTGGCAATTATGCATCTGCTGAAGTTTAGTCAAGATCACCTAAGTTCCCTCCTAAAACAACACCTTGGAATAGGAAAACTGTACAGATTAGCACTAGTTGTGTAAGAGCAGAGTACCTTGGGTGAGGATTCAAGCACAGATTTAACGACTGGTACTTTCCTGATGCATGTCCAAAGCACACGTCGCTATTCTCCCTGATGATCAGGGCGAGAGGCACTTCTGGGGGAGACATAGCAGGACACCAAGTCAACAGTGTGCAGAACAGTCAGGTTAACAGCAGCATTCACTGGCTTCTGAATCTACCAGATGTCCCGTCTACATGGACGGTGGCTGGTATCATTCCAGGGCTAAGTTCTGTTGTGACCTTTCTGTGCCTCCTGGCTAATTAACGGGAGCTTGCTGGGGAGACAGGGGCCATGCTGGGCCCTGGGACGTGTTAAAAGGAAGCCTTAGTCCCTAATCTTGACTCTTAGATGAGCATGCAGTGTCCTGCCCTCCATTACTGAGAGCAAGGGCAGAATCTCACGTCTGATCCCCAGTGTCACATCAGTCAGAAAACACTGACTCTCTCGTACTTGAGGCAGTACTTCTTTTTCCTCGGCAGGTTTTGATTCCTATGTCATGCTTTGCAGAAACTGTGCAGTTTCAGCATTGTCATACATGGTTGATTTTACAAAATCACAAGTCAGATCATACTTAACTGTATTTTAGAAATCCTGAAAGGCAAAGAAGAAAGTAAAAGTAACCTATGATGTCTTTACCATACTTATTAATATCTCTCAAGATTCTGAATGTTTTTCCTTCCCTCCTTCTCTCCACCTTCCTCCCTCTTCCGTCTCTCTCTGTTTCTGTCTCTGTCAGATGTGGATGGGGATGTACATGAAGGAGTGTATATAGGGGTCTCAAAGACATAGGTCTTCTAGATATGTACATACATATCTTCCAAAATTTAATTGATTCTATAGAGATAGCATTATAGCCTGTATTTTTCGATTAATATTCTATTTTTGAACCCTTACCCATGAACTTACATGCACTGAAAACACGATTCTTAGCAGCTGCATAATATCCATTTTATGCAGGTACCATGGGTACTTGGACCCTTTGCTTTTCATTTTCTCACATATAACAACACGGTGTTGAAGATCCTTCTGTGGGGTGACTTTGACCCTGTCTGCGCTTCAGCCAGAGTCCCAGACGTGTGGATGTAGAAGTACTTGGCTTTGTGACATGGAAGAGGATATCCAAAAGGCCACAATATATTAATAGTATCATTGTCATCATGGCCAAGATTAAATAATGAGTATGACTGACTGATGCCCAAATGAGGTAGACTAGGTAGGTCAAGTCCAAATACGTGTCATCAACACATATGCACGATCATTTGTAAAGCAGTATTCACTCTGAGGAAAAAAAAAAAAACCTTTAAGAGTTCTCATCACCTCAACCCAGTATAGATGGTGACAATCAGGACCAGACTTGTCTATGATTAAGAGGAAGATTTGGTGCATGGGGAAACGGCAAGGCATGTTTAGAAGTCGGGGGCAACTGATGACGGCTTAATTTCCAAGATACACAAACAGCTCATCTAACTCAACAACAAAAAACCAAACAACCCAATAGAAAACTGGGCAGAAGACCTAAATACACATTTCTCCAAAGAAGACATACAGATGGCCAGTAGGCACATGAAAAGATGCTCAACATTCCTAATTATTAGAGAAATGCAAATCAAAACTACAATGAGGTACAACCTCATACCGGTCAGAACGGGCATCATCAAAAAGTCTGCAAATAATAAATGCTGGAGAGGGTGTGGAGAAAAGAGAACCCTCCTGCACTGTGGGTGGGAATGTACATTGGTGCAGCCACTATGGAAAACTGTACGGAAGTTCCTCAACAAACTAAAAATAGAACTACCATATGATCCAGCAGTCCCACTCCTGGGCATATATCCAGACAAAACTATAATTCAAAAAGATACATGGACAACCTGTGTCAATGGACACAGGTTGCTTCCCTGTCCTGGATATTGTAAATAGTGCTGCAATGAACATTGTGGAACATGACGCATTTTAAATTATGGTTATCTCAGGGTATATGTCCAGTAGTGGGATTGCTGGGTCATATGGGAGCTCTATCTTTAGTTTTTCAAGGAACCTTGATACTGGTCTCCATAGTGGCTATACCAATTTACATTCCCACCAACAGTGTAGGAGAGTTTTCTTTTCTCCACACCCTCTGCAGCATTTACTGTTTGTATACCTTTTGATGATGGCCATTCTGACTGGTGTGAGGTGATTATAGTTTTGATTTGCATTTCTCTAATGATTACTGGTGTTGAGCATCCTCTCATGTGTTTGTTGGCAGTCTGTATATCTTCTTTGGAGAAATGCCTATTTAGGTCTTCGGCCCATTTTTGGATTAGGTTGTTTATTTTTTTTTTTTGATATTGACCTGTATAAGCTGCTTGTATATTTTGGAGATTATTCCTTTGTCAGTTGCTTCATTTGCAAATATTTTCTCCCATTCTAAGGGTTGTCTTTTTGTCTTGTTTATGGTTTCCTTTGCTGTGCAAAAGCTTTTAAGTTTCACTAGGTCCCATTTGTTTATTTTTCTTTTTATTTCCATTTCTCTAGGAGGTGGGTCAAAAAGGATCTTGCTGTCATTTATGTCATAGAGTGTTCTGCCTATGTTTTCCTCTAAGAGTTTGATAGTGTCTGGCCTTACATTTAGGTCTTTCATCCATTTAGAGTTTATTTTTGTGTATGGTGTTAGGGAGTGTTCTAATTTCATTCTTTTACATGTAGCTGTCTAGTTCTCCCAGCACCACTTACTGAAGAGGCTGTCTTTTCTCCATTGTATATTCTTGCCTCCATTATCAAAAATAAGGTGACCATATGTGCATGGGTTTATCTTTCGGCATTCTATCCTGTTCCATTGATCTATATTTCTGGTTTTGTGCCAGTACCATACTGTCTTGATTACTGTAGCTTTGTAGTACAGTCTGAATTCAGGGAGCCTGATTCTTCCAGCTCCATTTTTCTTTCCCAAGATTGCTTTGGCTATTGAGGGTCTTCTGTGTTTCCATACAAATTGAGAAATTTTTTGTTCTAGTACTGTGAAAAATGCCACTGGTAGTTTTTTTTTTTTTTTTTTTTTTTTCTTGTTTTTGGTGTTACGTGGGCCTCTCACTGTTGTGGCCTCTCCCATCACGGAGCACAAGGCTCCGGACGCGCAGGCTCAGCGGCCACGGCTCACGGGCCCAGCCACTCCGCAGCATGTGGGATCCTCCCAGACTGGGACACGAACCCGCGTCCCCTGCATCAGCAGGCAGACTCCCAAACACTGCGCCTCCAGGGAAGCCCGCCATTGGTAGTTTGATAGGGATTGCATTGAATCTATCGATTGCTTTGGGTAGTATAGTCATTTTCAGAATGTTGATTCTTCCAATCCAAGAACATGGTATATCTCTCCATCTGTTTGTATCGTATTTAATTTCTTTCATCAGTGTCAAATAGTTTTCTGCATACAGGTCTTTTGTCTCCTTAGGTGGGTTTATTCCTAGGTATTTTATTCTTTTTGTTGCAATGGAGTGTTTCCTTAATTTCTCTTTCAGATTTTTCATCATTAGTGTATAGGAATGCAAGAGATCTCTATGCATTAATTTTTTATGCTGCTACTTTACAAAATTCATTGATTAGCTCTAGTAGTTTTCTGGTAGCATCTTTAGGATTCTCTATGTGTAATATCATGTCATCTGCAAACAGTGACAGTTTTACTTCTTCCTTTCCGATTTGGATTCCTTTTATTTCTTTATCTTCTTTGATTACTGTGGCTAAAACTACCAAAACCATGCTGAATAATAGTGGTGAGAGTGGGCAACCTTGTCTTGTTCCTGATCTTAGTGGAAATGGTTTCAGTTTTTCACCATTGAAAACGATATTGGCTGTGGGTTTGTCATATATGGCCTTTATTATGTTGAGGTAAGTTCCCTCTATGCCTACTTCCTGGAAAGTTTTTATCATAAATGGGTGTTAAATTTTGTCAAAAACTTTTTCTGCATCTATTGAGATGATCATATGGTTTTTATCCTTCAGTTTGTTAATATGGTGTATCACATTGATTGATTTGCATATATTGAAGAATCCTTGCATTCCTGCGGAAAAAAACCTCACTTGATCATGGTGTATGATCCTTTTAATGTGCTACTGGGTTCTGTTTGCTAGTATTTTGTTGAGGATTTTTGCATCTATGTTCATCAGTGATACTGGCCTGCAGTTTTTGTGTGTGTGTGTGTGTGGCATCTTTGTCTGGTTTTGGTATCAGGGTGATGGTGGCTCGCAGAATGAGTTTGGGAGTGTTCCTCCCTCTGCTATATTTTGGAAGAGTGTGAGAAGGATAGGTGTTAGCTCTTCTCTAAATGTTTGATAGAATTCGCCTATGAAGCCATCTGGTCCTGGGCTTTGGTTTGTTGCAAGATTTTTAATCAGAGTTTCAATTTCAGTGCTTATGATTGGTCTGTTTATATATTCAATTTCTTCCTGGTTCAGTCTCAGAAGGTTGTGCTTTTCTCAGAATTTGTCCATTTCTTGCAGGTTGTCCATTTTATTGGCATAGAGTTGCTTGTAGTAATCTCTCATGATCCTTTGTATTTCTGCAGTGTCAGTTGTTACTTCTCCTTTTCAATTTCTAATTCTGTTGATTTGAGTCTTCTCCCTTTTTTTCTTAATGAGTCTGGCTAATGGTTTCCCAATTTTGTTTATTTTCTCAAAGAAACAGCTTTTAGTTTTATTGATCTCTGCTATTGTTTCTTTCATTTCTTTTTCATTTATTTCTGATCTGATGTTTATGATTTCTTTCCTTCTGCTAACTTTGGGGGATTTTTGTTCTTCTTTCTCTAACTGCTTTAGGGGTAAGGTTAGGTTGTTTGAGATGTTTCTTGTTCCTTGAGGTAGGATTGTATTGCTATAAACTTCCCTCTTAGAACTGCTTTTGCTGCATCCCATAGGTTTTGGGTCGTCGTGTTTTCATTGTCATTTGTTTCTAGGTATGTTTTCATTCTCTGATTTCTTCAGTGATCTCTTGGTTATTTAGTAGTGTATTGTTTAGCCTCCATGTGTTTGTATTTTTTACAGTTTTTCCTGTAAATGATATCTAGTCTCATAGCGTTGTGGTTGGAAAAGATACTTGATATTATTTCAATCTTCTTAAATTTACCAAGGCTTGATTTGTGACCCAAGATATGATCTATCCTGGAGAATGTTCCATGAGCACTTGAGAAGAAAGTGTATTCTGTTGGTTTTGGATGGAATGGCCTATGAATATCAAGTCCATCTTGTTTAATGTGTCATTTAAAGTTTGTGTTTCTTTATTTAGTTTCATTTTGGTTGAACTGTCCATTGGTGAAAGTGGGGTGTTAAATTCCCCTACTATTATTGTGTTACTGTCGATTTCCCCTTTTATACCTGTTAGCATTTGCCTTGTATACTGAGGTACTCTTATGTTGGGTGCATAAATATTTATAATTGTTGCATCTCCTTCTTGGATTGATCCCTTGATCATTATGTAGTGTCGTTCTTTGTCTCTTGTAATAGTCTTTATATTAAAGCCATTTTGTCTGAGATGAGAATTGCTACGCCAGCTTTCTTTTGATTTCCATTTGCATGGAATATCTTTTTCCATCCCCTCACTTTCAGTCTGCATGTGTCCCTAGGTCTGAAGTGGGTCTCTTGTAGACAGCATATATACAGGTTTGTTTTTGTATCCATTCAGCCAGTCTATGTCTTTTGGTGGGAGTATTTAATCCATTTATATTTAAGGTAATTATCGATACGTATGTTCCTATTACCATTTTCTTAATTGCTTTGGGTTTGTTATTGTAGTTCTTTTCCTTCTCTTGTGTTTCCTGCCTAGAGAAGTTCCTTTAGCATTTGTTGTAAAGCTGGTTTGGTGGTGCTGAATTCTCTTAGCTTTTGCTTGTTTGTAAAGGTTTTAATTTCTCCGTCGAATCTGAATGAGATCCTTGCTGGGTAGAGTAATCTTGGTTGTAGATTTTTCCCTTTCATCACTTTAAATATGTCCTGCCACTCCCTTCTGGCTTGCAGAGTTTCTGCTGAAAGATCAGCTGTTAACCTTATGGGGATACCCTTGTATGTTATTTGATGCTTTTACCTTGCTGCTTTCAATATTTTTTCTTTGTATTTAATTTTTGATAGTTTCATTCATATGTGTCTTGGCGTGTTTGTCCTTGGATTTATCCTGTATGGGACTCTCTGTGCTTCCTGGACTTGATTATTTCCTTTCCCATGTTAGGGAAATTTACTACTATAATCTCTTCAAATATTTTATCAGTCCCTTTCTTTTTCTCTTCTTCTTCTGGGACGCCTATAATTCGAATGTTGGTGCATTTAATGTTGTCCCAGAGGTCCCTGAGACTGTCCAAGTGAGGCCATCTTAATGATCAATTTCCCTCATCCCAAGTGGTTCTGAATATAACTTTTGCACGTATTTGTTTTTACTTTGTGTCATTTTCCTTCATAGGTGTAATGTGTCATTGATCCATGTGATAGTGTATTATGTCCTTGTCACCCCTTTTGGTGCATCATCTTAGGAATGAAATAGGGTCCATGTGGGAGGCCCAAAGATGGGTTTGACAGGTAGGCTGCTGTATGTCTCTGAATTGTGTCCTCAAAGTAAACGAGAAAAAGACTCTGGACACACCAAGAAACCAGAGACTCTCTGGGAGATGAGGCATAAACAGGCTCAATAAAAGGCAATCCTGTTCATTCATTTGATGTTGGTATCTGCTGACACTATTATGAGTCAACTCCCAGGTGAATACAAAGCACAAAATGAAAACATAAAGAATTAGTCAGGATGCAATCCATCAGGAACCCCTGCGGAATTTGGTGCTCCTAGGAACGTAGATTCAGTCACCTAAGAAGCTTGGATTGTGAATTTAGGTCAACATTTGTTGAACGACAAGCCAAAGAGAGATTCATCAGTCTTATATTTTCTTTTGTTCATAGGAGAAGACATACACATTTATTTGCAGAAACCTTCCTTCCCCTGCACCCCCTGCCAACCCCCAAACTAAAATTCTAGGAATGTTTTATTATGTGGGCTTTTATGAGAGACAGATGATATGTACACTGATTCATTTGCAAAGTTCCCAAAACCTCTACTGAAACAGGGATCTCTCTACTACATTCTCTTAGAAAAGACAGGCAGAGAATATCAACCTGTCTCTCAGTTAACACACACTTGAAGATCCAGGAAGTGCATCGGCGATACCCCAAGAAACTCTGTTGACTCCAGAAAGAGTTTACAGGTTCCTCCCAAGCATCCACAGTCACATGTGGGGCCCTTTGACCTTTTATTCTTCCTCAGTCTCCAGACGTTTCTGCCTCACCAGGAACAGCGTTTCCCCTGCAACAATAGATTTCGATATTGCCACTGTTCCAGAGCTTTCTCTATGTGGTATTTAGGGAAGCAGTTTGGCAGGGAGGGAGGAGAATGACAGAACAATTTTTGAGTGTCCTCCTCTGTTTTTTATCCCTTCAGAGAGGCTCTCCACGCAGAGTTGGCTGGGTGACTCATTCTTGACAACTGCACTCGATTGCAAGAGAGTTTTCTTTCCTTCCTCTGAGGCTGCCCTTCCTTATTCAAATTGCTCTTCTCTATTGCTGCCGGAGGATTAATGATATTCGCCCCCAAACTTCCCCTCTCTCTGAAGGCAGAACATAATGAGGACATTCTCATCCTCATCTTCGGAACAAGTTCCTGGTTCCATCAGCACAGCAATACTTCCTTGTCCTTTTTAGATATGTTGAAAAAAATCCAAATGGAAATGGCTCATACCTCATGCTCCACGTCATTGACGTGGCCACTGGAGCCCACACAGCATAACTTCAGGAACCATGATAGAAATGTCCTTATGCAAAGCTTTACAGAATCATCTTTCCTCCTCCTAAACACTTCTCCAGTCTCATCTGATGGGTTTTCCCTTTACCTCTCTAACTGAAGACCCCCTTGAAGATGCCGGCCTGGGAAGCTCACTGTTGTACCCATGCATGTGCCTTCGTTTAAGATTTAATTAACTTTTAGGACTCTGACTTAGGCAAAATGATAGAGGACCTGTCTTCCTAGTGTTGCCCAATCATCTGTTTCTATGAAGCTCTCAGAAAGTTCCAGTGCCTCAGGGATCCCCCCTCCTGCTAAGCTCTTAGGATTTTCTGGTGGTTTTGGGTCAAATTCAGTGTTTAGCTAGATGCACTGTCAGGTAGCAAAACCAAAGCAAAACAAATTTTAAAATTGATTTAGTATCATTTGCATTTTCACCAAGCCGATTCTTGCCTAAATGTAAAGTAGATACCTTTCAAACAAGAAGAGAGAGAGAGAGATTGCTACTCAGGAGGCTGGGAGGGGTTTGCTAGCCCTCAAGCCACATGAGAGTGATAGATGCTAAATCCTCTACGGCTTGTCTTGATGTTCTAAACACACGGTAGAAGGTTCCTGATCAGCTAGGTATTCAAGGGATCATGGGGCACAAGACTTGACACCAGAGGCTGTGTGCGATCCAGCATTTCTTTAAAGGGACCACCCTGTTTTATACATATTTTTAAATAACATCAAAGGAATATTATAAGCACGTTTTTCTCATTCTCCTCCCTCCTATACACACCATGAACCGCCCACCCATCTATCCATGCAGCAAGGCATCCATCCCACCACTCAGTATATTTACTCTCATTCACTTATCAAAAAAAATATTCATCCCGGACCTCTTACACCAGATCCTGCACTACGTTTCAGAAGCAGACCCAGGACCTGCCCTCCCAGCAATTGCCGTTCAGCGGGTGAGAACACTGCGTTCAGAAGGTACAGTAAACCTGGAGGACGCACAGACCGGAGTAACTACTCACCACCCCTGTTTAAAGCCCCCCACGGCCCCCGCTGCACACAAAACAACATTTTCAATACAAATCAACTGCACGTTCGTGCAGCATTGCTCTCCCTCACTGAGAAATATCCCAGGTAAAGCTAAATCCGGGCAGGGGGAAGGAAGCTGAAATAACCGGCACCTTGTCCATCACAAGGAGAGTCTGTCAGCGGGATGGCCTCGCCAGGGAGCCTTCAAACACGTGGATTCCCTGTCTTCACACGAAAGCACTAGACAAACTGCAGCACTTCCCACAGGCGCCCCGGTTCTGTAAGGGCCTAGACTCCTATCCTAGTTTGTTGGATGCCCCTGGGGGCATTTAGCAGTCAACCTGGGTTTCCCACAGCCATCCTGGACTTCACAGCAAACACATCAGGTGAAGGCTTTTATGCTTTATTCCCTCAGTGCAGGCACCCACCCCCTTGCCTGCTTGAAAATCACTACCATCAGGAGCCATTCTCAGTTGTGTCTTCACTTCACCTCCATAACTGACTTTAGAATTCCCAGTCTCCTTTCAATTTGAATTCTTGAACATCCAGAGTTCCTTCTTCATTTTAAATGCAATGAATCAGTAATAAAAGCCAATTTCAGGGCTTCCCTGGTGGTGCAGTGGTTGAGAATCTGCCTGCTAATGCAGGGGACACGGGTTTGAGCCCTGGTCTGGGAGGATCCCACATGCCGCGGAGCAACTAAGCCCGTGAGCTGCAACTACTGAGCCTGCGCGTCTGGAGCCTGTGCTCCGCAACGACGGAGGCCGCAACAGTGAGAGGCCCGCGCACCGCGATGAAGAGTGGCCCCCGCTCGCCACAACTAGAGAAAGCCCTCGTACTGAAACGAAGACCCAACACAGCCAAAAATAAGTAAATAAAATGACGGTTTAAAAAAAAAGCCAATTTCATTAATTCGCCCACTGTACTCGTCCAGAGGGAAAGGCAGGTAAGAATACGCGTCATGTTACGACAGGTCTATTATGTGTCTCTGCTCCAGGGTATCATGCTTTTGCTTGGTTTACGATGAGCCACGGACTATACAAATAAATAGTTAATAGAAATTAATTCTTTTGTTTGTAAGATATTATTATACTAAGTTTTATTGGATTTTAGAAACTCTACGGTTAACCACAGGAGTATAACACATTCTCCACTGGAAGTATGCTGTGTAATAAGGGAATTAAAGTTTAAAATCACGGAAAACTTTAAAATTCTGTGACTGCAGTGTACTATTTATTGATTTAAATGGCAAGTGTTTAAGTGAATTATGAATACAGTATAAATGAATTTAATCCATTAGATTCCATACAAATACTGGTCATAGCTTTATGGTGGAGCATAAACTTTAATTTTTTTATCGTATCATACATATATATGATGTTTAAAGTTACACATGTCCTACATGTATGCATATACATACCCACATGTTTACATACGTATGTACATATACACACATGGAGGCACCTGAATCATTAAATCATATACTGTATGTAGAACAGTGCATTTAATAAATTTAAATATGGTTTTATTACAAGTTGGTAAATATTCAATATAGGTATACTAAGTATGCTAATTCTCAAAATGTATTCAAGTGAATAAATAAAAATATGACCAGATTCCTTACTCCAGGACACAGGACAAATGTTTTAATAATAAGCAAAGGACATAAGTCAATAGAGGGAGTTATAACAATGCTTTGTTACTGACAGGCACATCAGACAGCATAGTATTAAGTACCATGATTTATCTTGGGCTTGCGATCTTTAATGTGAATCTGTAACAAAGAAACCCTAGATTGCCAAAACAGAAAGGTTTATTCGCATGCATTTTTGTGTGTTGCTTATGTTTCCACGTGGAGGTTAAAAAATGTTTTCATCAAACACTATACTTGAAATGTGATGAGGCAAAAAGCTGTCTGCCAGTTTTATGGTCATCAGTAATAAAACAGATAAACTCTTGAGGCAAGTATCTGTAACTCACGTTTAAGGCTACTCCTACTAGTAAGCCGCCATATAAGCCATGCATTTTTAGAACACAGCCATGCTATGATATTAGAACATGTTACTACACAGTACAAGGAAGGGTGGTAGATTATTTAAGGAAAGTCAAAGTCAAGTCTTTCCTGGTTGATGCCTATGTGAAGCACATGAAATGCTCTTAATTTAAAAAGAAAAAAGGAATTTAAAATAATTAAATAATGCCTTTATTTTTTAAAATTGGAGTATACTTGGTTTACAATGTTGTGGTAGTTTCTGCTGTACAACAAAGTGAATCAGCTCCACGTATACAGATATCCCCTCCCTCTTGGACCCCCCCGCATCCCACCCATCTAGGTCATCACAGAGCACTGAGCTGAGCTCCCTGTGCTATACAGCAGGTGCCCACTAGCTAGATATTTTACACGTGGTAGTATATTTATGTCAAACCTAATCTCCCAATTTGTCCCACCCTCCTCTTCCCCTATCCCATGTCCACAAGTCTGTTCTCTACGTCTGCGTTTCTATTCCTGCCCTGCAAATAGGTTCATCTGTACCATTTTCTAGATTCCACATATGCGTGTTAATATACGATATTTGTTTTTCTCTTTCTGACTTACTTCACTCTGTATGAGACTCTAGGTCCATCCACATCTCTACAAAAGACCCGATTTCATTGCTTTTTATGGCTGAGTAATATTGCATTATATATATATGTACCACATCTTCTTTATCCATTCATCTGTCAATGGACATTTAGGTTGTTTCCACGTCCTGGATATTGTAAATAGTGCTGCAATGAAAACTGGGGTGCATGTGTCTTTTTGAATTATGGTTTTCTCAGGGTGAATGCCTAGTAGTGGGATTGCTGGATACTATGGTAGTTCTGTTTTTAGTTTTTAAAGGAACCTCCATACTGTTCTCCACAGTGGCTGTATCAATTTACATTCCCACCAACAGTGTAGGAGGGTTCCCTTTTCTCCACACCCTCTCCAGCATTTGTTATTTGTAGGCTTTTTAATGATGGCCATCCTGGCCAGTGTGAGGTGATACCTCATTGTAGTTCTGATATGCATTTCTCTAATAATCAGTGATGTTGAGCATCTTTTCCTGTGCCTCTTGGCCATCTGTATGTCTTCTTTGGTGAAATGTCTATTTAGGTCTTCTGCCCATTTTTGGATTGGGTTGTTTGTTTTTTCGTTATTGAGCTGCATGAACTGTTTATATATATTATGGATATTAATCCTTTGTCCATTGCTTCATTTGCAAATATTTTCTCCCATTCTGTGGGTTGTCTTTTCGTCTTGTTTATGGTTTCCTGTGCTGTGCAAAAGCTTTTAAGTTTAATTAGGTCTCATTTGCTTATTTTTGTTTCTATTTTCATTACTCTAGGAGATGGGTCATAAAAGACCTTGCTGTGATTTATGTCAAAGGGTGTTTTCCTATGCTTTCCTCTAAGAGTTTTATAGTGTCCGGTCTTACATGGAGTTAACCTGAAATTGTGACAGAAGATTTGGGTTTTCATTTCTATTATGCTCAGCAAGTTACTTCTCCCTATAGACTGTAGAGAGCAATGCTATTCCTAAACTGTCTTGGTGAGCAATTCATCCATTTACTTTAACTTGAGATGGTATTTTAAGAGGTCTTGGCACACAGTAGGGACGCAATCACTTCCAGTCCTTTTCTTTCACGGGAATGCAACATCAACATGTGACGTATGTATCCGACCCTCAAAGTCTCGCTTCATGACTTCAGTGGGGTTGGGAGAGCGGGAATGTGGTTTGCATTTACCATGCCTTCCATCCTCTCCTCCAATGTACAAACTGAGACCCTAGGAAGTTAAGAGCCTTTTCCTGCACCAGCAGAGCTTAAGCTTGGCGACAACTTCTGGCCCCATCGTGTGGCATTCACATCTCAGAGTTCTCCTGGAAAGACAAGAACCTGGGAGTCTGAGAGTTCCTGACGGAGGTGATGAGTTCCAATGTGTCTCATTTTCACAAAGACAGAATATATGTGTTATATCCAGAAGCAAACATCTGCCCCTTGACCTCATGCCAGAAATTTGGAATGTCCCCCCAGCCAGTCCGTGATTCGCAAACTCTAAGGTGCCAAATAACCACTCCAGGTGCTTGTTAAGGTCCCCACGTGATTCTGATGCATACGGCCTGAGGACGCTCTACTGGGAACCACTGAGGCAGGTAGTGGGTGATGCAGATTACCCCCCGACATCCAGAGGTGCCGCCTGGTCTCATTGAAGGTTCCCACCACTTGGCCTCAACTAAGTCTCCATTCTCTAGTAAACAAAATCTCTGTTAAAATTAGACCTAAATATTGTGTAAAGACAAATTATACTTACCTTTTTAGAGGTAGACATTGTATAGAAATATACCATCCAGTAGAGAATGATACTTCCATTAATTTTTTTCTAGCCATAAACAGCATTATTCTTGGTTTGCTACTCTAACCAAAATTCTATAAAATTGTCCATGCTCCCCCCTACCCGCTCCCAACCTGAAGTTTGTAACTCTGTTTATTTTCTTTCTTTCTTTCCTTTTTTTTTTGCGGTATGCGGGCCTCTCACTGTTGCGGCCTCTCCCATTGCGGAGCACAGGCTCCGGACGCGCAGGCTCAGCGGCCATGGCTCATGGGCCCGGCTGCCCCGCGGCATGTGGGATCTTCCCGGACCGGGGCACGAACCCGTGTCCCCTGCATCGGCAGGCTGACTCTCAACCACTGCACCACCAGGGAAGCCCTGT
Organism: Grampus griseus; assembly: GCF_964374135.1. Lineage (NCBI taxonomy): Eukaryota > Metazoa > Chordata > Mammalia > Artiodactyla > Delphinidae > Grampus > Grampus griseus. The sequence continues at coordinate 5,254,425 of NC_139016.1, read as the reverse complement.
TTATTTTCTTAATGACATTTAACTCCATTTAAAGCAACAACCTTGTGAAGTATATATTTCCTTGATAAGTCTATGCCCCTCACCTCAGTAAAATGTACATCCTATAGTATTCCTAGGTTCTAGAGCAGTCTAGAAGGGTTCAATGAGTACTTAAAATTTTGTGTTATGAGAGAAGGAAGGAGGGAGGGAAGGAAAGCTTTTATTCATTCGTAAAGTAAGAGGTTTCTCTTATCTAGATGTTCTCTAGTGACTGAAAGCATAAATCACCCAAATTTTGCAGTCTGACTTTGCTCCTATCCTATGTCAGAATGTTCATTTCTGATGAGTTTATTACCTTTGCTACAGTTTTTAAAAATCTGAGGGCCTTTGTTATTAAATGCATCAATGATTCATTTTGAATCAGTATATTTGCATGCTGTGGATAAGGGTTGAGGTTCCTGATATACATAAGGAATATCCCTTAAAAATACTGTAATAGAATTCCTTGGCGGTCCAGTGGTTAGGACTCTGTGCATCCACTAAAAGGGGCGCAGGTTCCATCCCTGGTCGGGGAACTAAGATTCCGCATGCCACGCACACTGCAGCCAAAAAATAAAAATAAATACTGTAAGAGTTTTAGAAAACTCTAACTTGAAAAGATACATGCATCCCAATGTTCCTAGTAGCACTATTTACAATAGCCAAGAGACATGGAAACAACCCACATGTCCATCAACAGATGAATGGATAAAGGAGATGAGATACATATATAACAATGCAATGGAATATTACTCAGCCATAAAAAAGAATGAAATAATGCCATTTACAGCAACATGGATGGACCTAGAAAATATTATACTTAATGAAGTAAGTCAGACAGAGAAAAACAAGTATTACATGATATCACTAAAAAAAAATACAAATCTAAAAAAATAATACAAATGAATCTATATACAAAACAGGAACAGACATAGAAAACAAATTATGGTTACCAAAGGGGAAAGCAATAAATTAGGAGTATGGAATGAACAGATATAAACTACTATAAATAAAATAGATAAGCAACAAGGATTTACTGTATAGCACAGGGGACTATATTCAATATCATGTATTAACTATAATGGAAAATAATCTGAAAAAATATAACTGAAACACCTTGCTGTATATATTGTGACACTAACACAGCACTGTAAATCAACGATACTTCAACTAAAAAAATGGGTTTAATTTGCTCCTAAGTTTTCTGCACTGCACTGTCCTGTGCCATGTGGATATACAATTACCACATAAATACATGTGTCTCTGTGATAAATAAACTCACATACATTAGCCCATCGTTTCAAGATGCAGCTTGAAAGCTGCATTCTTCACAAATGCTGCCTTCTCCATAAACCCTCCTGTGACTCCCCTTCTCCACTGGAAGACTCTTTTCCTACTCTACACTTAGCATCACAGCCCTGGGATGTTGCTGGGTTTCCTATGCCTGACATCCAGGTCACTGCCAAAGCCTGCCACGTGACCAAGCTCAACCACTGCTCACCCCACAATGTCTGCCTCTCAACTGGACCTCCTGAAAATACAGCCCATTCTCATCATTCTTGCAATTATGTTCGGACAGTCATCGCAGATGCTGAATTAGTGAATAGCAAACCGTTGCTGCTAGGAAAGTACAGGGTTAGGTATCTGGGAGCCTCGGGTCACAACATTTTCACCAGCTGATCAATACATAAGCTTGTGTTAACTGTATGTATCTGTTTAAAGGCACCTTGTTTAATAGATATCACTGAGTCATCCACAGGGAACTTGGGGCCATCAGCGCTACAACTCATGCCTACAAGAAGCTTATCTAACTCATGTATTTTCTCCCTAAGGCATTTCTTGGTCTTTCTTCCCAACAGCAGACGGCACTGAAGCACTGGGCTTGGGGGTCATTTCCAACAGCAACGTCATCAACAAAAGACACATAAATGTGAAAAGCGTGGCACTAAGTAGTCCACAGAAAGGACACTTGTTGACAGCCTGAAAGCTGCAACCAGAGGCACTGCTGCCCTGTCCAACCCCAGCTGAGCACGTCTGTGAATGACCCCAAAAGTACCTGGAGCGTTCATTTAATGGTTAAAATAGATCATAGTGGCACCGATGAACTTGCAAACAGGGGACCTGCGACTAACGAGGAGGGACTGCATCCTTCTAAGTGGTGTCCGTGAATCATTTAGACTTTTCCAGGTATTGTAATCACAATAATACAATTCAAGTACCTTTCCGGGGCCTGTGAGGACCCCAGAGATTTTCCTTCTGCAGAAGATTTTCCTTTCCCCGCTCCTCCTTTGTTTCTCCAAGACTCCCTCTCACTCATCCCTGCTGTGCTGCCCTTACCCGGACCCCTTTCATCACAGGTCTCAGCTTCAAGGCCACTTTATCAAAGAATTCCCCGATACTTCAAGGTCGTGGTTCCCCTCAGCCCCTCCACCTTGCTGTGTCCTGCACTTTTCTTTATCAGAAGCACTTTTATTTATTTGCTAGTGTGTTATCTACACCTGTCAGAATATAAAATCCCTGACAGCAGGATCCTTGTAAGTCTCCCGCTGGATTTATACCACAGAGGCCAGTGTTCCTGGCACACAGCAGGTCCCAACATACAAGTGTTGAATGAATAACCTGCAAAGTACTCCTGGGTGCCACTTTATGGTACTAATTTAGGTGTCTGTCCCCATTTTCCCTATAATAATGTAAGCTCCTGGCCAGCGGAAATGACTTAGGTTCTCGTTTCACGCAAAGATGTTTACACTAAATCTCCTTTCCCTACTGAGTCATCTGTGGTGGGCGGGATACGGGTGGCCACAAAGCCACACGTCTGAATAGCTTTTGTACATTATAAGCTAAAAATAAACTTATTGAATAAGTGGCCTCAGTTCTGGCGCTCGCGTGTTTGTCATGTTTTACATCCTAATAAGCAATCCCAGTAGGTACTGGCTGAAACCAGCAGACACCATTTTTTATATATATATATATATATTTAATTTATTTATTTATTTATTTTTGGCTGTGTTGGGTCTTCGTTTCTGTGCGAGGGCTTTCTCTAGTTGCGGCGAGCGGGGGGCCACTTTTCATCGCGGTGCGCGGGCCTCTCGCTGTCGTGGCCTCCCCCGTTGCAGAGCACAGGCTCCAGACGCGCAGGCTCAGTAGCCATGGCGCACGGGCTTAGTTGCTCCGCGGCATGTGGGATCTTCCCAGACCAGGGCTCGAACCGGTGTCCCCTGCATTGGCAGGCGGACTCTCAACCACTGCACCACCAGGGAATCCCCATCATTTGTTTTTATTCTGCACACACCTGCCATTGGGGGCATGTCTCGGTGGTCAGAGCTTGTGGCTGTTCCTGCGGCGACAGCTGCCTCTGGGGGAGCGCTGGGGGTTCAACCATCTGATCCCTCATATGTCTGGGGATGATGCTGGCGGTCCGTGGACCTCAGCCGGGCTGCTGGGCGGGCACTAGTGTGTGATCACTGGCTTCCCTGAAGCAGGATGGCTGCCTTCCGAAGCGTGGATGGCTAGGAAGAAGCTGCACTACCTTGGGTACCGAGGCTTCAGGGACGGCATGGCATCCCTTCCGCCCTAGACACATGACAGACCCACCCAGATCCAGGAGAGCGAATATTAACGAGACCTATTGTCATGAGAAGATCATCAAAGCAGTCTGCATCGATATATCACAAGATAGTTCATTTCCGCCCAGACGAAATGGTGTTAACGCAGCGCTTTTCTTCTTTTGTTTCTGGTCTGCGCGTGTCTGGCTTACGGAGGTGGCAGGGAAGTTGAGACAAACAGTAACAGAATCCGACCTCCCTTAGACCAAAGGGGCGTTTCAGAGCAGAGTAAAGGTAAAACGCAGTGGACTGCAGAGTTTAATCTCAGAATGGAACAGAGCCCTAACAAATAGTACATTTGCCCCAGTCAGCTTTCTAGAAGAGAATACCAGAACACTGGTTATTGTAAGCAGTTCCCACGGACTCTCTGGATACTCACAACTATCATCGCAAGCCAGGGTCTTACCAATTCCAGAAACTCCCTTTGCTCTTTCCATTGGCTCCCTAAGAGGAGGATGTGTCCTCTCGCTCCGCTCTTAATGAGAGACATCCATTTACTTTTAGCCAGCAGTCTTCTGTGGAGCTCAGAATGCTCGCCCCTTGACGTGTATCTCTTGCTCTTTCTGTAAGGCAAAGAGCTTCAGGCGTCCTTGCAAGGAACGTGACTAAGTTACTCCGTCAGGAGCTCTACCAGAATTTGGAGATGCTGAGACTTCTGTCACAGTCTCTATCCTCAGCTGCTTCCAGTGTTGCAGGGGAGAGAGACAACTAACTTCGGTTCTTATGATCTGTCTCGAAGGGAAGGTATCGTTTTGTAAAACTCAAGGGGAGCTTAAGTACTTGAATGTCAGCTCCTTCACAGGGTCTGAGCGTGTGCTCTGAAACCCCAAAGGCTTCTTGAATTAAAACAGCTCGATCAACACTGAACTTTCCAGCTGACACCGTTCCCTCCTGAAGTGGAATCATTACAATTCACGTGTGGACATAGAAATAGACACTTAGACCATGAATGTAAATCTAATATAGAATAATCAAAATACAGAAAATATACATTGATATACATCTGTATATATAAAATGGCTAATCTGGAAGAATTGGTGGAATTGGGCCATATCAATTTCCATAACATTTTCGTCTTGGGCAAAAATGTACTACATCTGCAGGTAAACATTTCCAGGAAAATTCAGGTGGATGGATATCTGGCTCCATGTGTGGCAGCTTTTCTTGTTGTTATGCTTTGATAAACTTCTCAATGAGCAGGCATCTTCCTCACTAATTGAATATTTTAACTGTTTTCCTCTGTAGATATGGTGTGTCATTATATTTTCCATTTTGTGCCTTGCTTTCCGTGCATTTAAAGTGCTGGAGCAGCTGTTTATTTGGAAAGCTTCCATTAGGGCCATAATAATCTGCAACTAATTGCACATCAAATATTTATTTCTTGCACATTAAATTAATGAAGCAGTTTCAACAAGAGAAAAATTGGATCAGGTTGGCAAATGGTGCCTATAAATCCATGAAAAATTCCCAGTTCTTTTTTGGCAGGACTCCTTTGATTGACAATTTTTTAATGGAAGAAAATCCCCATTATCTAGATGTGCCTTTTTAAATAGGCAAGCTTTCTTTGCTAATGTGCTTTTCTCAATGTTTCCTTGAGAGATCATATTATCACTTTCAGAAATGAAAAAAAATAAGTCATACTATTGATTTTCAAATAAATTATTTGGTATCCTCTTTGTGTTGAATTTAACATGCTTTTTTTTATATTGTACTTTTTTTAAATTGAAGTACAGTTAATTTACAATGTTAATTTCAAGTGTACAACAAAGTGATTTCGTTTTATATATATACACACGTATATGTGTGTGTATATATATATATTCTTTTCCATTATAGGTTATTATAAGATATTGAATATAGTTCCCTGTGCTACACAGTAGGTCCTTGCTGTTTACCTATTTTATATATAGTAGTGTGTATATGTTAATCTCAAATTCCTAGTTTATCTCTCTCCCTTCCCCCCACCAATTCATTCTATTTTTGCTACTATAAACGCTTTCAATGGGTTAACTTTATCCAGCTGTATTAAGAAATGGCTGATACACAAAGAACAGGACATATTTAACATGTACAATTGATGAGTTTGGACATATGCAAATGACTGTAATACCATCCACACAATCAAGGTAACAGCATACCCAACACCTCCCAGGTTCTTTGTGTCCATTTGTTGTTTGTGTGCTGAGAGCAGGTGACATGAAATCTGCTCTCCACAATTTCTAGGTGCACAACACCACACTGTTAACATAGGCACTATGTCCAATATGGCGGCTCTCTAGAGCTTATTCATCCTGTGTACCTGAAACGTTATTTCCCCAGCCTCGAGCATGGCAACCATTACTGCATTCTCTGTGTCTATGAGTTTGACTATTTTAGATACGTGGAATGCAGTATTCGTCCCGTAAATGTGGCTTATTTCACTTCAACAGATAATTCTCCAAAGAAGACAAAACAATAGCCAGCAGGTGTGTATGAAAACATATGCAGTATCGTAAGGATCACAGAAACGCAAATCAAAACCACAGTGACATATCACCTCACACCTGTTAGCACAGCTACTGATCCAAAAAAGAAAAAAAACGAAAACAAAAAATAAACTGTTGATGAGGATGTTGAAAAACTGGAACTCTTGTACATGGTTGGGAATGGATAATGGTGAACACTATGGGAAACTTATCCTCAAAAAAACAATAGAAGTACCATATGACCCAGCATCCTACTTCAGGATATATCTAAAAGATTTTTGAAGAGGTATCTGCATTCCCACATTCATTACATAATTATTCACAATAGCCAAGATACGGAAACAACACAAGTTCTATCAACAGATGAATGGATAAAGAAAAAGTATATACATACAATGGAATATTATTCAGCCTTAAAAAGGAAGGAATCCTATCCTTAGAAGGAAGGAAACATGGATGGACCTGGAGAACATTACGCTAAATGTTGATTACAAGTAGCAGCTGAATTATTAGAGAAAAATACAAATCAAAACTACAGTGAGGTACCACCTCACACCGGTCAGAATGGCCATCATTAAAGAGTCTACAAATATCAAGTGGAGGGGGTGTGCAGAAAAGACAGCCCTCTTACACTGTTGGTGGCAATGTAAATTGATGCAGCCACTATGGAAAACAGTATGGAGGGTTCTAAAAAAAAAAAGAAAACTAGTGTGCCTTATGATCTAGCAATCTCACTCCTGGGCATCTATCCAGACAAAACTATAATTGGAAAACACATGTGCACCCCTATGGTCGTAGCAGCACTATTTACAAGAGCCAAGACATGGAAACAACTTAAGTGTCCATCAATAGATGAATGGATAAAGAAGATGAGATACATATATACAATGGAATATTACTCAGCCATTAAAAAACACAAAATAATGCCATTTGCAGGAATATGGACGGACCTAGACATTATCATACTAAGTGAAGTCGGAAAGACAAATAACATATGATATCACTTATATATGGAATATAAATTGTGACACAAATGAACATATCTATGAAACAGACTCACAGACATAGAGAACAGATTTGTGGTTGCCAAGGGGGAGGGGGGTGGGAGAGGGATGGATTGGGAGTTTCGGGTTAGCAGATGCAAACTATTATATATAGGATGGATAAATAAGGCCCTACTGTATAGCACAGGGAACTATATTCAATATCCTATGATAAACCATAATGGAAAAGAATATTTAAAAAAAGAATATATATATGTATAACTGAATCACTTTGCTGTACAGCAGAAATTAACACAACATTGTAAATCAACTATACTTTAATAAAATTTATTTTTTAAAAGTAGCAGCTGGAATCCCACTCCTGGGCATATATCCAGAGAAAACCATAATTTGAAAAGATACATGCACACCAATGTTCAATGCAGCACTATTTACAATAGCCAAGACATGGAAGCAACCTAAATGTCCATCAACAGAGGAATATGGATAAAGAAGATGTGGTACATATATACACTGGGATATTACTCAGCCATAAAAAAGAACAAAATAATGCCATTTGCAGCAACATGAATGGACCTAGAGATTATCATACTAAGTGAAGTAAGTCAGACAGAGAAAGACAAATATGATATCGCTTATATGTGGAATCTAATAAAAAATGGTACAAATGAACTTGTTTACAAAACAGAAACAGACTCACTAATCTTGAATTCAAACTTATGGTTGTGAAAGGGGAAACACAGGGGGGAAGTGATAAATTAGGAGACTGGGATTAACATACACACACTACGGTATATAAAACATATAACTAATAAGGACCTACTGTATAGCACAGGGAACTCTACTCAGTTTTCTGTAATAACCTATATGGGAAAAGAATCTGAAAAACAATGGATAAATATCTATATATGGATCTATATATACATTGATATACATAATATATAGATATGTGTATATAGGTATAAAAACTTTCACTTTGCTGTACACGTGAAAGTTACACAACACTGTAGGCCAACTATACGCCAATAAAATTTTTTTAAATATATAAAATTGTAGTAAATAAATAAATGTCATTTTCTATTAAAAAAATGTAGCAGCTGGCTAACGACTTATTTTGAAAATCGGCACTTCCAACTTACATTTTTCTTTTGATACGTTTTCTAAAAGATGTCTGATACTGTTTTCTTTTGGACCCATTGCTGGTGTATAGAAAATGACTAGTGGTTTCCGAAAAGAGTTTCAGGAAAGAATTTCCCTGAACAGTAGGTCTGTCAACATTAAAGATAATGCCTACAGGTTTCTTTCATCAGAAAAAGTTACCTTACAATTTTACAATAAGATAATAATACACAGTGGCCACCAAACATTACTGAGTGTTTACAGTGCTTACACAGCTCCAATAAAAGTGTCCCTGACAAAGCAGTTCTTATCTAGTTACTGACTGACTGTTAAGTTTTATGAGTCATTCGGTGTCCCTTTTTGCATTATACTTTTGAGTAGGGTTTTTGGTATCAGTCACCTGCGAATGAAACATAGTTTGCATTTGTTTGCAGAAAGGTCCTTTTAAAGCAAGTTATGAAGTTCTCCTCATGCGGTTTCCTTAAGACAGAAGCCGGTCCATATATTTATATGGTTTATTATGGGTGTATCTCAGATACATTTCAGGTTTGGTTCCAGACCAACACAATAAAGTGAATATGGAAATAAAGCAATTCACAGATTTTTTTGGTTTCCTGGTACATGTAAAAGTTATGTTTACACTATACTTTAGTCTATTAAGTGTGCAATAGCATTATGTCTAAAAAAATCTCAATGTACATGCCTTATTTTAAAAATACTTTTTTGCCAAAAAATACTAACCATGATCTGGAAACGAAGCAACTGACAAGGGATTAATTTCCACAAAAAAAAACAGCTCATGCAGGTCACGATAAAAAGACAAACGACCCAATCAAAAAATGGGCTGAAGATCTAAATAGACATTTCTCCAAAGAAGACATACAGATGGTTAAAAAGCACATGAAAAGATGCTCAAAACCACTAATTATCAGAGAAATGAACATCAAAACTACAATAAGGTACCATCTCACACTGGTCAGAATGGCCATCATGAAAAACTCTACAAATAACAAATGCTGGAGAGGGTGTGGAGAAAAGGGAACCCTCCTACACTGTTGGTGGGAAGGTAAACTGGTACAGCCACTATGGAGAACAGTGTGGAGGTTCCTTAAAAAACTTAAAATAGAGCCACCATATACTCCAGCAACCCCACTCCTGGACATATATCTGGAAAAGACAAAAACTCTCATTCAAAAAGATACATTCACCCTAATGTTCATGACAGCATTATTTACAATAGCCAAGATACAGAAGCAACCTCAATGTCCATCGACAGTTGAATGGATAAAGAAGATGTAGAACATATATACAATGGAATATTACTCAGCCCTAAAAAAAGAAAGAGGGACTTCCCTGGTGGTGAAGTGGTTAAGAATCCTCCTGCCAATGCAGGAGACATGGGTTCGAGTCCTGGTCCAGGAAGATCCCACATGCTGCAGAGCAGCTAAGCCCCTGCGCCACAGCTATTGAGCCTGCACACTAGAGCCCTTGAGCCACAAGTGCTGAGCCCACGTGCCACAATTACTGAAGCCCACGTGCCTAGAGCCCGTGCTCTACAACAAGAGAAGCCACCGCAATGAGAAGCCCGCTCACCGCAACGAAGAGTAGCCCCCGCTCACCGCAACTAGAGAAAGCCCACGAGCAGCAAGGAAGGCCCAATGCAGCCAAAAATAAAATTAATTAATTAATTAATTAATTTTTTAAAAAAGAAAAGAATGAAATCATGCCATTTGCAGAAACACGGATGGACCGAGAGACTCTTATACTGAGTGAAGTAAGTCAGACAAAGATGAATAACATATGGTATCGCTTGTATGTGAAATCTAAAAAAAGGGTACAAATGAACTTATCTACAAAATAGAAACAGAGTCGCAGATGTAGAAAATGAACTTATGGTTACTGGGGGTAAGGGGGTGGGCAGAGGGATAAACTGGAAGATTGAGATTGACATATACACACTACTATATATAAAATAGATAACTAATAAGGACCTACTGTATAGCACAGGTAACTCTACTCAATACTCTGTAATGGCCTGTATGGGAAAATAATGTAAAAAAAGAGTGGCTATATGTGTAACAGATTTCACTTTGCTGTACACCTGAAACTATCACAACATTGTAAATCAACTCTACTCCAATAAAATTTTTTTTTAAATGCTAACTGTCATCTGAGCCTTCAGAGAGTTATAATCTTTTGCAATGATAATATCAAAGATCAATGATCACAGATCACCATGACAGATATAATAATAATGAAAAATTTTGCAATACTGTGAGAATTACCAAAATGTGACACAGAGACATGAAGTGAGCAAATGGTGTTGGAAAGACGGTGCTAATAGACTTGCTAAATGCAGGGATGCAACAAACCTCCCATTTGTTAAGGAAAAAAAAAAAAAAAAAGTTGCAGCCCAGGTCTCAAGACCTGAGAACCAGATAGCTGGTGGTATAAGTGCCCATCCAAGGGCAGGAGAAGATCAATGGTCAGTTTATGAAATCAGGCAGAGAGAGTAAATTCTCTCTTCTTCCAGCTTGTCCTTCTGTTCACGCCTTCAACAGACTGGATGATGCCCACTCTTCCTGGAGAGGACCATCTGCTTTACTCAGGCTACCAATTCAAATGCTAATCTCATCTGGAAACACCCTCACAGACAAACCCAGAAATAACGTTTAACCAAATATCTGGGCTCCCCATTGGCCCAGACAAGTTGCCACGGAGAATTAACCATCCCATGTACCCTTAGGACATACCACATGGTCTCTAGCAGGAACTCCAATTTCCCCCCAAATTGTCATCAGCGTCTCTGGCTTCTGCTCACTAGATTCCAAAAGTCACCCTCCCACCCTCTCCTCAGTGCTCAGTCTGAACAGCCAGAACTGCCCCCAGACATTGCCAGGGGTCTGCTGTGAGGGCACAGTCACCCATGTAGAGCACCACTGGCCGAGCTCAGCCCCATTCTCTGGGGACATCCCCCTTCAGACTCTCCAATATTTCCTACTGGGGAGTTCCTTGGAGTGAATTCAGTTCTTATCAACCAGTCCTTCATTATCAAAATGAGAACCACACCAATAATTGTGGATTATTCCATATGAACAATGACAGGTTTAAACATCTTTCTGGTCCTCTCACACTATTTCCAGGTCTTTGCAGAGGAAATCAGATATTATTGTCTAGATGAGCAGTCCCTAAATTTGTATGCACATTAGAATCATGGATGATTCTTACAAAACTTCAAAGACCACATGGCACCCCAGAAATAAAATCAGTATCTCTGAGGGTAGCACAGAGGCATCACTGATTTTTTTTTTAATTAATTTATTTTATTTTTGGCTGTGTTGGGTCTTCGTTGCTGCGCATGGGCTTTCTCTAGTTGCAGCGAGCAGGGGCTACTCTTCGTTGTGGTGAGCGGGCTCCTCTTTTTGGTGGCTTCTCTTGTTGCGGAGCACGGGCTCTAGGTGCACGGGCTTCAGTAGTTGTGGCTCACGGGCTCTAGAGCACAGGCTCAGTAGTTGTGGCGCACGGGCTTAGCTGCTCCGCGGCATGTGGGATCTTCCCAGACCAGGGCCTGAACCCGTGTCCCCTGCATTGGCAGGTGGATGCTTAACCACTGCGCCACCAGGGAAGCCCCGCATCACTAAGTTTTGACGTTCCCCAGGTAATTCCATTGCACAGCTGTTTGGAAACCGTTGGTCTAGATTTTTGCTGACCTGAAGGACTCATGTACTGCCGTCGGTTAGCCATCACATTCGTAGTTGTCATCCAGAATCTAGTTCTTACAAAACTTCCGTAGCATCTTGGGGACATAATGTCATCTACTTCTATTTTTAAAATCTATGTGTCTGGCCTATAATACGTTACTCCTGTGATCGTGAGGAGACTGAAAAGAGGTGACCTGTATGAATTCCAAAATACAGCAAGCGTCACCTAGAAGGTGCACACCCAACAGTGACGACCTCTTCTTGCCCCATTTAATGGGGAAAAGATCAAAAGTCACGTTGAGTTCATTCTTTCAATCACAATCACATTTTCAACCATTGTCTAGAAAGCTGAACAAATAATTCACTCAGAGGCTCATCGCTAGAACAATTTTATATTCATCATTTAAATCTGTATCTTGCTGGATTGGAATCTATGTTTAAGTCATTGTTGTCAGAAAAGCTCCTTGTATGGTCTACACTGGGAACCACTGCATGCCTGGGAATATGCTGCACTTGCCTTCACCCTTGAGGAAATTCTTGGGTCAGGAATACTAACCGCTCCACATTCTGCAGATGTCGTTACCGGATCTTTTAGCACGTGGTGCTCCAGAGAAGCGTGGGACCAGCCCCATCTTGCTGCCTTTCTAAGTCACCTGCTTTATCTGCCAGGGGAGTCAGAGATGCTACTTCATCTTTATTACAGCTACGATAGCACAGCATGTCTCAATTTGATTTCATTTTTATTAACTTTGCCTGAAACCCAAGTGAGGCCATTCAAGCTAGGTTCATGTTGTTTTCTCACTTTAGTAAAGTTTTCTTTGGTTACAGACCTTGACTATTATTTCTGCTCTGTTTGCTTTCAAATCATCTTCAAGAACACTAATTAGAAGTTGATTCTTTTCTTTCTCATTTATAGTTTTAATCTCTCGCCATTTACATCTATTTTTCTGCACTCTGGGAAAGTGTCCCGTGTTTCTACATGCCAGAAAGTTGATTATTTTTTCTTGTCAGTTCCTTTCTTTCATAATTTCAATGCAGATTCAAATTGGGTCATTGAGTTTTGTGTTTCTGTTTTTTGTTTTTAAGTCACGTCTGTGTTCAACTTATCCTGTTCTCTTCTTATATTCCAAGAGTGCCTTTGTATTTTCAGTACTGGAAGAATAAAATAAATCTTGTGTAGACAGTTACTTCTGAAGGGGAAAATAGTTTGGAAGTTTTGATGCCATTTACATTTTTCCCACAACATCTTTTAACTGTCGAAAGTAGTCCTGAATAAAGGTAATAAGTCAGAACACAGACGGATATTAGTAAGCTATGAATGGTGAGGGTGAAGTTCCAAAAGCATTGAAAGTAGAAATATCGGACAGGATTATTTTTTGTTTCAGGAAAGGGCAAGCTCAGTTTCACAGACTCAAGAAGGCAACGTCCATTGTTTCCTGAGAACTGAACTCCCAGTACCTCCCTGCGTCTGGACGTATAGCCCAGCATCCCTGGCCCTTGCTGCTTGCAGTTCCTGTTTGGTTTCTGTTCCAAGGAAACAACGTCCTCATTTGGGAGTCTGGCGATCACCCTTCAAGTTTTACTTTTTTTGTTTTATCTCTCAGTGCATGTTAGAAGCAAAGAAGCCAGCTCAATGTGTCAGTATAAACTTTCATCTAGAATGTTGGTACGATGGATTGAACTGTGTCCCCTCAAAATTCATAGTTTGAAGCCCTTACCCCTAGTGTGATGGTATTTGGAGGTGGGCCCAATGGGGACCGATTAGGTTTACACGAGACCAAGAGGTTGGAGCCCTCATGATGGGATTCGTGTCCTTATAACTAGAGGAAGAGACACCAGCGCTTCCACTCTCCACCATGCTGAGCAAACGGCAAGACGGCAGCCGTCTCCGAGCCAGGAAGACAGCCCTCGCCAGAACTCAACTGCCACACAGTGAATGTTTCTGTCCCCCCACCAAATTCATAAGTTAAATCCTAATTTCCAAAGGGATTGCATTTGGAGGGGTGACCTTTGGGAGATTAGGTCATGTGGGTGGAGCCCCCAGGACTGGGATTAGGGTCCTTAAAAAGGAGACCCCGGAGAACTCCCTCACCCCTTCTGCCGAGTTAGCACACAGCAAGAAGACAGCCGTCTGCGAACCAGGAAGCAGCATCTCACAAGACACTGGACCTGGTGGCACCTTCATCTTGGACTTCCCATCCTCTAGAATCGTGAGGAGTATGTTTCTGTGGTTTATACGTCACCCTGTTTATGGTATTTTGTTGTAGCAGCTTCAGTGGACTAAAACCCTGACCATGCTGGCACCCTGATCTCAAACTTCCAGCCTCCAGAGCTGTGAGAAAACAAGTGTTGGGACTTCCCTGGTGGCGCTGTGGTTGGGAATCCGCCTGCCAATGCAGGGGACACGGGTTCAAGCCCTGGTCCAGGGAGATCCCACATGTTGTGGAACAACTAAGCCTGTGCGCCACAACTACTGAAGCCCACGCACCTGGTGCCATGCTCCGAAGCAAGGGAAGCCACCACAATGGGAAGCCCACACACCACAATGAAGACCCATCATGGCCATAAATAAATAAATAAAATTAAAAAAAACAAAAAACAAGTTTAAGTCTATGGTATTTTGCTAAGACAAGAAGCAACAAGAGATGTGATCCCTCTACCAAAAAGGCCAGGGAACTGTATCTGAGTGAGCCAATGTAGGCTGGACCTGGGGACCCAGGATCAGTATGTGTATCTGTATGTTTGTGCACATAACAACAGGTACATTTAATTAAAATACTTGGGATGCTGTATATTTAGTTGAACACATTCCCTCAATCAGATTTCTAATCCTTTTAACCTTCATATGCTACCGTTCTAATATCTTCACGTTGAGGACCATACATGATAAGGATAACATTTTCTACCCTGTAATACCATGTTAGAAGCTTCTGAGACAAGACAGGCTACAGATGAATCAATGACGTAGGTAGAAAATAGATGGGCAGGTAGCCAAAAATATAGCAGTGGATTAACAAGCAATTCCATCTTACGAGAGAAATAAAAAGCCTTTGAAGGCCAAAGCTAAACCTTTCCATTAATTACATCCCCAATATAGGAACTGTATGAAAAAAAAAATAAAGCCACTGGAAATCTAGAAGTAGAAAAACCAGCTGCTTTCATGTCACTGAGAGATCTTTTCTGTACGAAACGATATTGCCTATTTAAATCTTAAACTGTTTTTGCATTTGCTCCATCTGTGCAGGTACTATGTTTAAGGCAGACATGTGATGGAGGAAATAACACCTACACCAGTGGATTAATTTAGAGGATTCAATTGAAAAAGAGCCTTACCTTCCTCTAAATTAAGAAATCTTTACTCTCAGGCTGCAGATGTCGAATGAGGAAAGAAATGACGGGCTCTTGGTTTCAACAGAACTGTCTCTTTATCGTGTTATAAATTGTGCTTTGCAAATTCAACTTCTACAAGCAAAAGTTTCCCTTCATTTGGGGGGAAAAGACATTGTTAATATAATGCTTTTCTTTCCCAATTATAGGGTTTCTGCATACACTTACAGGAAGTTAAAATAGCCAAATGTGACTCAGTTAACAACAAAAAAATGGAAAACACAGTAAATCAGTCAACCGATTAAGAAAAATCGAACCACGGAAGTTGCTGTAGAGAATAGAAAACCCTTGTTCTTGCAGACGCATGCTAATCCTTTTGCAGTCTATTTATATCACACAGTGGCTCTAAATAATATTTTTAGAAAAGCATAAGGGCTTTTTTTGTTTTGTTTTGTTTTTTTTGCAGTACCCGGGCCTCTCACTGTTGCGGCCTCTCCCGTTGAGGAGCACAGGCTCCGGACGCGCAGGCTCAGCGGCCATGGCTCACGGGCCCAGCCGCTCCGCGGCATGTGGGATCTTCCCGGACCGGGGCGCGAACCCGCGTCCCCTGCGTCGGCAGGCGGACTCTCAACCACTGCGTCACCAGGGAAGCCCTAGCGTAAGTTTTAAGTAAACATTTTTCTTCTGCTTTGAGTATTCTGTTTTGCCAGATGGATGAAAATGGTTTCACAAACCTAACAGTTTCATTAAACCGCAAATGTTTAATTAAAGAACTGTGCATTTGAAAAAGTCAAATCACACACAAACGAACAACTTCAACATATGTGTCACCAGGTCTATAGATCTGAGGATGCAAACATTAGTAAAGTCCATCTTTCGCCTCCATGGGGGGAGCAGAGGATGGAGGCATGGTGTGAGAATGAACGTCATGGCTTTTAAAATAGGAATCTCGGCCCAGAGAGGGGAGCGTTGTTGGAAAATAAGATAATGTGCGACTTTACCTTTGCCCTCAAGTAGCTTATATAAATCAGGGCATGCAAACAACCACCTCTACTAGGCAGAATAAAAAGGCACAAGGAAGGTAAAACCAAACAAAACTGTGACAGTGCTAAAGAAGAAGGTTCATTCCCACGAGGGTGGGGCGTGAAAATGGGGCGAGCAGCGGTGGGCGATATGGGGGGAGTGGCCTTGGAACCGAGACTCAAAAGAAGCTTGAAGAGGTAGTCAAGCGGCGCGAAAACGGTCCGAAATAACACTAAAAATTAAGTCGACGTCTGTATTGTGGGCTTTTAGTCTAATCTGTGAAACGAGCTAGCCTCTTGTCCAGCCATGAGTTCACTCATCTTAATTTGTTAAAGTTGATCCCGATGGAAGCATCATGATGGGAAAAGGAGAGAAAAGAGGGGCACGTGGTTCTCTTGGGGGGAAGGGAGGGATGTACCCCAGAGGCAGGAAGCTCTGGCGTGGCCTCTCAGATCCAGTACAGTTACAGCGCTGGCGTTCGGCACCGGGACCCCAGACCGAGAGAAACCAGCCAAGCACCGGGCCGGGTCAAGAATAAATGAATGAAGACACGGTAGAGACAGCCACCTCCTTATTTTACTTGGAGCTTGTCTGTGCCCTCCTTTCTCATAAGCTCTCTGCTCCCAAATCTGGTCCCTGCCCTCCTTCTCCATCACTGAGTGGGGCCAGCAGGACAGCTGGGGAGATGCCGAAAGCCCTCTGAAGTCATCAGACTTGGTGGTAACGGCAGGACCTGCTCAGAGCATCAAACCAAGAGCAGCTGGTCTCATCAGATGGGCGCTGAGCATGCAGGACCTGCAGACACACCTCATTGCAAATGTGGTTTTGGTAAAAGCAGAACTCGGGCTCAAAACATCCTTTTAAAAATTTCTTTCAAAATCCCGAGCGCCAAGTGCATTTTCCCATATAGGACATACTAAATAATGCAGAGAGCCATGAGCACGGTACCCAACGTGAGATTTCCGAAATCCTTTCTTTAACCAGATATTTTCAGCTCACTGTTATCAGAAGAATAAAAAAAGAAACCCAAAACTCTGCATATTTATTGCTTAAACTTCCCTGATATGCTCAGGCATTGTATAGGTGAAAAAGAAAATGCTTTCAGGATGAAAATTAAAGTTGCATTGACATATATACACTACCAAATGTGAAATGGATGGCTAGGGGGAAGCAGCCGCATAGCACAGGGAGATCAGCTCGGTGCTTTGTGAGGGGTGGGAGAGGGAGGGTGGGAGGGAGACGCAAGAGGGAGGGGGTATGGGGACATATGTATATGTATAGCTGATTCACTTTGTTGTACGGCAGAAAATAACACAACGTTGTAAAGCAATTACACTCCAATTAAAAAAAAAATTAATGACTTTTAGAACTGAAGCAGAAAAGCATAAAAAGAAAAGATCTTGCATTTTTTCCCTCAGTCAACTGTATTTATAGTCCAAACCTTTTCCTCTGCAAGTAGACAGGGTTTTAAAATAAATCTTACCCTATATTTTTTGGAATGTGCTTGTGATTTTCATCATATCGGGAAAGCGGATGGAAGGGACATAATAGCAAACAAAATGGATGTTTGCAATCAGGGTCACACTTGTTAATTATGGAAGACTGGAAAGGAAATATCCATTTGCCGTAGAGAGATGGCATCGTAGACTAGCTAGGAAGGCAACTGAATAAACAGGTTTCGGGGAACCTTACTGACTGCTTGCTTACAAATTAAAGTTTACAAATTAAAGAGAAATTGAAAGCATTTTAATGAATGTACCGAGGCACACACAGAGAGGAAAGCATGTTCTCTGTAGCTGGCACACACCGTGCAAGAGAGGCAATTTCACAGGAGGACAAACTCTAATTCGGAATGGGTTGAACAATGACCACGACTAGCCCGTGGCTGATTCTTGACGGATGTGTTTTCTATCAAGTGTTCATTCAGACTTTAGAAAGTCAGGACTTTGTGCTTGCCATGACGAATGTTTCTTGATACCAACACACGATAGACACAGCATCATTCACACAAAAATGGAATGCCTCGCCCTTCTCACCAACTTTTCCCACGGGAAGGTAAATCTCCACCGCCCTGCTTCTCCCCAAGCAGCCAGGACTGACAGAAAGCAAACGTGGAAAATGCAGAAGGACAAGTCTATTCCTTGATCTTTTTTTAAGTTTCTCTCTTATATTACCTCCCACACCAATCTTAAAAACCTCCGGTCTTCCTAAAAGCCCAGTACGGTTGTGTGTTTTCCCTAATGGCTGCCTCCAGGCTCTGGGCATACCCTTTGCCCATTTCCCATCATTGTGGACCTTTACCTAAGTCTCACCTCCCAAGAATCAACACACAATTCGCAGCTCTACTGCAAAGCTATCGGATAGCACGATTTCGTCTGAGGTCCTCACCCTTGGCTGCATGCTAGAATAACCTGGGCAGCTTTCAAAAATTCCAGTGTCTCTCCAGACCCAGTAAATGAGAATCTGGCTATAATGGTTTTAAAATTCCCCTGTTGATTTCACTGTGCGGCCAACAACTCTGGCCTAAAGAACGGCCACTGGATGGTCCTATTGGCCATTCGGGGGTATGTGCAAACAAGCCATTAAAAAAATCATGCCTGAACTCAGCAGCTAACCTTAGAAGAACATTCTCTTGAGATTTACTAACAGGTGTTGAGAGAGTCAAGAAAAGCAGGGTTCTGAACGCCAACAAATTTGTGAACTGATGTGCCTCACGTCACCCCTCAGAGTTGGAATTGAGTAGGACAAATATTCTAGGAAGTCGTGCTTTTAAGACAGGACCCTAAAACCCTTCTGAATGTATTTAATCCAGGACTCCCAATTTTTTTTTATCACTAAACAACTGTTTATCAGAGCAACCGGAATCAGCATCCTGTGAAAATGAGACTCTGTGATTCACCCATGGGGAAAAGGCTGTTTTAACACCATAGAATCCCTCTCTAACCATGAGGCCTTTTCTCAGACACTACTTACTCCTTTCATACAGATTCCTGCATCCCTCGGTCTGTAAGACCAGCTAAGAATACGAGGATGGGCTTTTCTTCATCCAGGAAAAGCCATTTCCCGATTCTCTAGCTGAGATCCACTTGATCTGATTTCCATGATGAAGCTTAGACATCGAACTTCACAGCTGGAAGGACGATAAGACATCACCTAGGATGAAATTCCAAAATTCCTCCTAGGGGGCCTTGGCAAACAAATGTCACTTGAACACAAGCACTGCGATACCACGACAGTGGCGACTAAGGAACTGACAGGCCAGACACACTGGACGAAGGGAGGATTCATGTCCCCAGCGCGGCTGAGCAGGACAGCAGAAGATTTCTTCACACTACTCAGAACTGTGGCATTTAAAACTCCTTAATTATTTCTGGAATTTTCCCTTTAATATTTTTGGATCGCGGTCGCCTGAGGGTAACTGAAACCACAGAACAGCGGGGCACACTCCTGTGTGGACGGAAGAAATGCACGCAGACCTGAGACCTTCCCACGCAGAAGGTGAAACCAACCTGGAGAATCGGCTCTCACATGTTGACAGAGAAGGAGAAAGGAAAGGGGCGTGTGATGAACTGTCCACTGAGAGGCATGAGCGAGTTCCCCTGTGCGTTTGCTTTGAGAGGACCTAGGGGCACAGGAGCTGAGACGTGTCCTTGGTATACACAGAACAACGAGGAAACAAGGAGAACTGAACGCCGATTCTTTTTTCTTTTTTTCAGACAATTTTTTAAGAGCAAGTTTCCAACAAAATTGAGAGGAAGGTACAGAAGTTTCCTATATACCCCCTGGCCCTACGCATGCATGTTCTCCCCCATTATCAACATCACTCACCAGACTGGCACTACTTTTTTTTTTAAACCAAGGATGAACCTCTATTCACACATAATAATAACCCGAAGTCCATAGTTTACATCCTGTGGATTTGGCCCAGTGTATAATGAGATATACCTGTCATTATGTATCATACAGAGTAGTGACACTGCCCTAAAAATTTCTCTGTTCTCTACTCATACCCCCTTCTTCATTCCTAGCAACCACTGATATTTTAATTGTCTCCACAGTTTTGCCTTTTGAGAATATCATAGACTTGCAATCATAGTACGTAGCCTTTTCAGATTGCCTTCTTTCACTTAGATATATGCATTTGAGGTTCTTCCACAAATACGGATTCTCAGAGGTAATGGATGATCCCGAGGAGGATGTGATGAAATAATTTATGCTGGAATGAACTGGTGGAAGATCTGAAAATTAAATATCATTTCTTATGGAGATGAGTTGGCAATTATTAAGAAGGAAAATGAGGTGGTCACAGCAAGAATAGAGTTTATTGATTTTAACATGTTTGTTTTACCTTGGAAAAATGTGCATAATGTATGTCTTCAAAAGTTTACAACAGCTCCTCATAATTTCCATGTAGCCTTACTGGAGAGTTTCCTGAGTGTCAGAAAGTATGGCGTAGGTAGAAGAAAATCGGGTGTTAATCCAGTTTCCACACCTGATGAAAAGCCACTTCTGCGCACACCAGATTAAGCTGCACTCTTTAATTAAGATATTCCCCTCGTACAATAATATCTCATTATTGCTGACCTGATGAATGGAGAATTCACGAAGGCTTGGATGTCACCTGGCAAAACGTTATCTTGCAAAGCAAAGCTCTCCTTCATATACTGTGCAAATCCTTAAAGTAGTAAACATGTATACACCTTCAAACGGTACTATAATTTAGACGACTCTTTCCACTCACACGAAGTAGTGTGCTTTATGGATTTCCTATTTCAATGTACAGTTCACACTTCTGACGTTTACAACATAGGGTCTACATTTTATTCACTGCATCTTATTCACTCACTTTCATTATGAAGCTATCATTTGTGCGTATGATTGTAATGGGTAAAAGTTTTCAGTATACCAAATTCTTAAAGGTAGAGATGTTTCTTTTTTTTTTTTTCTTAAAATGGAAAAGGTCTAATTTTAAGGGCTCATGAATCTCTATAAAATCAGAACCATTACCTGTGCTGTCTGTTGCTATGGCTACATACTCCTGTGATCTGTAAATCTGACATAATTCAGGTATCTCTGCAGAGCAATATCGTTGCAAAGACATCAGAGAAAATTTAAGCCATGCAGGGAACCAAGAAACATAATTTACAAAAAAGATTTTAAAAGGAAAAGGGCACTCTAGGAAAAAATAAAATTTATTTTGTAATATATTTTCTACTTTTATTATTAACTATTCACGTATCTTTTTATGTATGTCGTTTCTCTTCTCAGGATCTATGTCTTCCATTTAATACTTAAAGTGCACACACTAACTAGAAGAGGAAAAAATGTAAAGAGTTTCGTAACTATGGAATATTGCATAAAATAACATAAGATGTTTGCACAGGTTAACAGTCTATTGTTCTGCTTTCAAATCATAACCTGCAAGAGCTATGTTTGTGTAAAGAGATTTCCTGGCTCCAAACCTCTATTAAATTGTATTGAGTGACCTTTGATGAAATAATAGAGCCATATTGCTTTTGAAGGCATTAACCTTCAGAGTTAATAGTTGGGTTTGTAATCCGATGGTACAAATGAAATTTAGAATAAAACAGTGATTAGGTATCACTTTTGTAAATAAGGCAACTGTCAGTATTCATGCCTGGCTACATGGTTGAGAGATAGGTTAGCAGATTGATAGAAATACAAAACATGTTCAGATATTAACTGCATAATTAATTAATTTCACTGGACATGATTTTCACCACAATCCATTATAGCCAAAGCATGTGTTCATCTCCTGGGATCCCAGGAAATCAGGCTTCTTAACTGACACATTAAAGTGACTGGTAAATAGCTAGTCTTTGTAGAGATGTTATAGTGGACAAGTCTGTTGAAATAATGAAGAGAACAGGATTGCCAGTGACGCATTAGAGAAGAAAGCAAACAGACCAGTAGAGAAAAAGAAATACATGATGATGAAGATGAAGAACAATGAAAGAAAAGTGCAATTGGAAATAAAAGACGTAATACTGTGTACATACCCAGATAGAAGCCCTGGATGTAAGTAATCAAGCCTTAGGCAACTTGAAAGAAAGCAAGCTGATGTTGGAAATAGAAGTTTTACCTGGAAGCTCAGAGACTTTGGTCCACCTCTTCATACTGACTGTACCAGTCAGGATTTTCCAGAGAAACAAAACAAATAAGATAGACAGATGACAGATAGACAGGCAGGTAGAGAGATAGATAGATAGAGAGATAGATGACAAAGGTATATAGATGACACTTAGGTTGGTAGACAGATACCTATATAGGTCTAGAGGTCTCTCTATCAACCTAGCCATCTATCTATATATTGAGATTTACTTCTGAGAAATTGGTTTCTATGACTGTGGTTCTGGCAAGTCTGAATCTAGTAGGCTGGCTGAAAACTCAGGATTTCTATGTTACAGACTTGAGGCTGAATTTCTTTGACTCTGGGAAATCTGTTTGCTTTTATGGTCTTCAAGGGGTTCGATGAGGTTCACACATATTATCTCCTTGACGTCATCTGATGGTTGATGTCAATCACATCTACAGAATACCTTCATAACAACACCTTCACTAGTGTTTGACCAAACATCTGGGCACTGGAGCCTGGCCCAGTTGACACATAAAATTTAATCGTCACAATGACTCAACTCTTCTCTCCATCAGCTACAGGCACACCTCTTGTATCAAAGAGAACAGATTTCTCTGTATTAAGCCTTTTCAGTCACCAGAGACTAGAGAAGTCTCTGTTATCTTCAGTTAGTGCTCACACTGGTTAATCACTGGAAACTTCAGAGCTGCATCTGATGATCAGAAGGTTGTGTTTACAATGAAATATGTAAATGAGAGGGAACTGCAATGACAAAAGACAACACCTAGACCCCACCTCCCTCTGCACTCGTGGACTTTATGGTTACAACAAAATTGGTCTCCCCTAAGTCTCTAATTATTAGATAAATGCAAATCAAAACTACAGTGAGGTAGCACTTCACAATGGTCAGAAAGGCTGTCTACAAATAACAAATGCTGGAGAGGGTGTGGAGAAAAGGGAACCCTCCTGCGCTGTTGGTGGGAACGTAAACTGGGGCAGCAACTATGGAGAACAGAATAGAGGTGCCTCAAAAAACTAAAAATAGAACTACCATGTGATCCAGCAATCCCGCTCCTGGACATATATCCTGAGAAAACCATAATTCGAAAACATACATGAACCCCAGTGTTCATAGCAGCACTATTTACAATAGCCAAGAAATGGAAACAACCTAAGTGTCCATCGACAGAGGAATGGATAAAGAAGATGTGGGCACCTTCAAGATGGTGGAGGAGTGAGATGTGGAGATCACCTTCCTCCCCACAAATACATCAAAACTACATCTACAACTGGATCAACTCCTACACAACACTTACTGAACACTGGCAGAAGACCTCAGACTTCTCAAAAGGCAAAAAACTCCCTACGTACCTGGGTAGGGCAAAAGTAAAAAAGAAAAAACAAAGACAAAAGAATAGGGACAGGACCTGCACCTCTGGGAGGGAGCTGTGAAGGAAGAAAGGTTTCCACACACTAGAAGCCCCTTCATTGGCGGACACAGACGGTGGCAGGGGGGAAGTTTTGGAGCCACGGAGGAGAGTGCATCAACACAGGTCCAGAGGGCAAAGTGGAGAGATTCCCACACAGAGGATCGGTGCCGACTGGCACTCACCAGCCCAAGACGCTTGTCTGCTCACCCGGTGGGGTGGGCGGGGCTGGGAGTTGAGGCTCGGGTTTCGGAGTTCAGATCCCAGGGAGAGGACTGGGGTCGGCGGGGTGAACACAGCCTGAAGGGGGCTAGTGTGCCACAGCTAGCCAGGAGGGAGTCCGGGGGAAAAGTCTGGAACTGCTTAAGAGGTAAGAGACCATTGTTTTGGGTGTGTGAGGAGAGGGGATTCAGAGCACCGCCTAAACGAGTCCCAGAGACGGGCACGAGCCGTGGCTATCAGCATGGACACCAGAGATGGGCATGAGACGCTAAGGCTGCTGCTGCCGCCACCAAGAACCCTGTGTGCAAGCACATGTCACTCTCCACACCTTGCCTCCAGGGAGCCTGTGCAGCCCGCCATGGCCAGGGTCCCGTGATCCAGGGACAACTTCCCCAGGAGAACACACGGTGCGACTCAGGCTGTTGCAATATCATGCTGACCTCTGCCGCCGCAGGCTCGCCCCGCACTCCGTACCCCTCCCTCCCCCCAGCCTGAGTGAGCCAGAGCCCCCGAATCAGCGGCTCCTTTAACCCCGTCCTGTCTGAGCGAAGAACACACGCCCTCCGGCGACCTACACGCAGAGGCGGGGCCAAATCCAAAGCTGAGCCCCCAGAGCTGTGCCAACAAAAAAGAGAAGGGAAATCTCTCCCAGCAGCCTCAGAAGCAGCGGATTAAAGCTCCACAGTCGACTTGATGTACCTGCATCTGTGGAATACATGAATAGACAGCGAATCATCCCAAATTGAGGAGGTGGACTTTGGGAGCAACAGTAGACTTGGGGTCTCCTTTCTGCCTCTAATTTGTTTCTGGTTTAATGTTTATCTTAGTTTAGTATTTAGAGCTTATTATCATTGGTGGATTTGTTTATTAATTTGGTTGCTCTCTTCCTTTTTAAATTTTACATATATATTTTTTTCCCTTTTTCACTTTTTGTGAGTGTGTATGTGTATGCTCCTTTGTGTGATTTTCTCTGTATAGCTTTGCTTTTGCTATTTGTCTTAGAGTTCTGTCTCTCCATTTTCTGTGTTTTGTTTTGTTTTGTTCTTAGTATAGTTTTTAGTGCTTGTTTTCATTGGAGGATTTGTGTTTTGGTTTGCTTGCTCCCTTTTCTCTCTCTCTTTTTTTAAATTACTTTTTATTTTTAATAATTTTTTTCTATTTTAATAAGTTTATTTTATTTTATTTATTTTCCTTTTCTTCCTTTCTCTCTTTCTTTCTTTTTCTGCCTTTTCTTCTGAGCCATGTGGCTAACAGGATCTTGGTGCTCTGACTGGGTGTCAGGCCTGAGCCTCTGAGGTGGGAGAGCCAAGTTCAGGACACTGGTCCACCAGAGATCTCCCAGCCCCACGTAATATCAAATGGTGATAGCTCTCCCACAGATCTCCAGCTCAACACTAAAACCCAGCTCCACTCAACAACCAGCAAGCTACAGTGCTGGACACCCCATGCCAAACAACTAGCAAGACAGGAACACAAACCCACCCATTAGCAGAGAGGCTGCCTAAAATCATAACAATTTCACAACACCCCAAAACACACCACTGGACGTGGTCCTGCCCACCAGAAAGACAAGATCCAGCCTCATCCACCAGAACACAGGCACCAGTCCCCATCACCAGGAAGCCTACACAACCCACTGAACCAACCTTACCCACTGGGGGAAGACAACAAAAATAACGGGAACTAAAAACCTGCAGCCTGCGAAACAGAGATCCCAAACACAGTAAGTTAAGCAAAATGAAAAGACAGAGAAATACACAGCAGATAAAGGAGCAAGTTAAAAACCCACCAGACCAAACAACAAACAGGAAATAGGCAGTCTACCTGAAAAACAATTCAGAGTAATGATAATAAAGATGATCCAAAATCTTGGAAATAGAATGGAGAAAATACAAGAAAGGCTTAACAAGTACCTAGAAAAACTACAGAGCAAACAAACAGTGATGAACAACACAGTAAATGAAATTTAAAATTCTCTAGAAAGAATCAATAGCAGAGTAACTGAGGCAGAAGAATGGATAAGTGACCTGAAAAATAAAATAGTGGAAATAACTACCGCAGAGCAGAATAAAGAAAAAAGAAGAAAAAGAATTGAGGACAATCTCAGAGAATTCTGGGACAACATTAAACATACCAATATTTGAATTATAGGGGTCCTAGAAAAAGAAGAGAAAAAAAGAGGACTGAGAAAATATTTGAAGAGATTATAGTTGAAAACTTCCTTAATATGGGTAAGGAAACAGTCAATCAAGTCCAGGAAGTCCAGAGAGTCCCATACAGGATAAATCCAAGGAGAAACATGCCAAGACACATAATAATCAAGGTATCAAAAATTAAATACAAAGAAAAAATATTAAAAGCAACAAGGGAAAAGCAACAATTAACACACAAGGGAATCCCTATAAGGTTAATAGCAGAACTTTCAGCAGAAACTCTGCAAGCCAGAAGGGAGTGGCAGGACCTATTTAAAGTGATGAATGGGAAAAACCTACAAACCAGATTACTCTACCCAGCCAGTATCTCATTCAGATTCAACGGAGAAATTAAAATCTTTACAGATAAGCAAAAGCTAAGAGAATTCAGCACCACCAAACCAGCTCTACAACAAAGGCTAAAGGAACTTCTGTAGGCAGGAAAAACAAGAGAAGGAAAAGACTTAAAATAACAAACCCCAAACAATTAAGAAAATGGTAATAGGAACATACATATCGATAACTACCTTAAGTATAAATGGATTAAATTCTCCAACCAAAGGACAGAGACTGGCTGAACAGATACAAAAACAAGACCCATATACATGCTGTCTACAAGAGACCCACTTCAGACCTAGGGACACATAAAGACTGAAAGTGAAGGGATGGAAACAGACATTCCATGCCAATGGAAATCAAAAGAAAGCTGGAGTAGCAATTCTCATGTCAGACAAAATAGGCTTTAAAATAAAGACTATTACAAGACACAAAGAAGGACACTACACAATGAACGGGGGATCAAGTCAAGAAGATATAACAATTGTAAATATTTACGCACCCAACATAAGAGCACCTCAATACATAAGGCAAATGTTAAGAGCCATAAAAGAGGAAATCGACAGTAACACAATCATAGTAGGGGACTTTAACACCCCACTTTCACCAATGGACAGATCATCCAAAATGAAAATAAATAAGGAAACACAAGCTTTAAATGGTACATGAAACAAGATGGACTTAATTGATATTTATAGGACATTCCATACAAAAGCAACAGAATACACTTTCATCTCAAGTGCTCATGGAACATTCTCCAGGACAGATGAAATCTTGGGTCACAATTCAAGCCAAGGTAAATTTAAGAAAATTGAAATTGTATCAAGTATCTTTTCTGACCCCAACACTATGAGACTAGATATCAATTACAGGAAAAAAAATTGGTAAGAAATACAAACACATGGAGGCTAAACAATACACTACTAAATAACCAAGAGATCACTGAAGAGATCAAAGAGGAAATCAAAAAACACCTAGAAACAAATGACAATGAAAATATGACTACCCAAAACCTATGGGATGCAGCAAAAGCAGTTCTCAGAGGGAAGTTTATAGCAATACAATCCTACCTCAAGAAACAAGAAACATCTCAAATAAACAACCTAACCATACACCTAAAGCAATAAGAGAAAGAAGAACAAAAAATCCCCAAAGTTAGCAGAAGGAAAGAAATCATAAAGATCAGATCAGATATAAATGAAAAATAAATGAAGGAAACAATACCAAAGATCAATAAACTAAAAGCTGGTTCTTTGAGAAGATAAACAAAATTGGTAAGCCATTAGCCAGACTCATGAAGAAAAAACGGGAGAAGACTCAAATCAACAGAATTAGAAATGAAAAAGGAGAAGTAACAAGTGACACTGCAGAAATACAAAGCATCATGAGAGATTACTACAAGCAACTCTATGCCAATAAAATGGACAACCTGCAAGAAATGGACAAATTCTGAGAAAAGCACAACCCTCCGTGACTCAACAAGGAAGAAATTGAAAATATAAACAGACCAATCACAAGCACTGAAATTGAAACTGTGATTAAAAATCTTCCAGCAAACAAAAGCCCAGGACCAAATGGCTTCATAGGCAAATTCTATCAAACATTTAGAGAAGAGCTAACACCTATCCCTCTCAAACTCTTCTAAAATATAGCAGAGGGGGGAACACTCCCAAACTCATTCTAGGAAGCCACCATCACCCTGATACCAAAACCAAAGATGCCAGAAAAAAAAGAAAACTGCAGGCCAATATTACTGATGAACATAGACGCAAAAGTCCTCAACAAAATACTAGCAACAGAATCCAACAGCACATTAAAAGGATCATACACCATGATCAAGTGGGGTTTATCCCAGGAATGCAAGGATTCTTCAGTACATGCAAATCAATCAACGTGATAAACCATATTAACAAACTGAAGGAGAAAAAACAATCATCTCACCAGATGCAGAAAAAGCTTTTGACAAAATTCAACATCAATTAATGGTAAAAACCCTCCAGAAAGTAGGCATAGAGGGAAATAACTTCAACATAATAAAGGCCACATATTACAAACCCACAGCCAACATCACTCTCAATGGTGAAAAACTTAAACCATTTTCACTAAGATCAGGAACAAGACAAGGTTGCCCACTCTCACCACTCTTATTCAACATAGTTTTGGAAGTTTTAGCCACAGCAATCAGAGAAGAAAAAGAAATAAAAAGAATCCAAATTGGAAAAGAAGTAGTAAAAGTGCCACTGTTTTCAGATGACATGATACTATACATAGAGAATCCTAAAATGCTACCAGAAAACTACTAGAGCTAATCAACGAATCTGGTAAAGTAGCAGGATACAAAATTAATGCACAGAAATCTCTTGCATTCCTACACACTAATGATGAAAAATCTGAAAGAAAAATTAAGGAAACACTCCCATTTACCACTGCAACCAAAAGAATAAAATACCTAAGAATAAACCTACCTAAGGAAAAAGAAGACCTGTATGCAGAAATCTATAAGGCACTGATGAAAAAAAATTAAAGATAATACAAACAGATGGAGAGATATACCATGTTCTTGAATTGGAAGAATCAACGTTGTGAAAATTACTATACTACCCAAAGCAACTGACAGATTCAATGAAATCCCTATCAAACTACCAATGGCACTTTTCAAAGAACTAGAACAAAAAAATTCACAATTTTTATGGAAACACAAGAAAATCCCGAATAGTCAAAGCAATCCGGAGAAAGAAAAATGGAGCTGGAGGAATCAGGCTCCCAGACTTCAGACTATACTACAAAGCTACAGTAATCAAGACACTATGGTACTGGCACAAAAACAGAAATATAGATCAATGGAACAGGATAGAAAGCCCAGAGATAAACCCACACACCTATGGTAACCTTATCTTTGATAAAGGAGGCAAAAGTATTCCATGAAGAAAAGACAGCCTCTTCAATAAGTGGTGCTGGGAAAAGTGGACAGCTACATGTAAAAGAATGAAATAAGAACACTCCCTTACACCATACACAAAAATAACCTCAAAATGGATTAAACTCCTAAATGTAAGGCCGGACACTATAAAACTCTTAAGAGGAAAACATAGGCAGGACACTCTATGACATAAATCACAGCAAGATCCTTTTTGACCCACCTTCTAGAGAAATGGAAATAAAAACAAAAATAAACAAATGGGACCTAATGTAACTTCAAAGCTTTTGCACAGCAAAGGAAACCATAAACAAGACCAAAAGACAACCCTCAGAATGGGAGAAAATATTTGCAAATGAAGCAACTGACAAAGGATTAATCTCCAAAATATACAGGCAGCACATGCAGCTCAATATCAAAAAAGCAAACAACCCAATCCAAAAATGGGCAGAAGACCTAAATAGACATTTCTCCAAAGAAGACATACAGACTGCCAACAAACACATGAAAGGATGCTCAACATCACTAATCATGAGAGAAACGGAAATTAAAACTACAATGAGGTATCACCTCACACCAGTCAGAATGGCCATCATCAAAAAATCTACAAATAGTAAATGCTGGAGAGGGTGTGTAGAAAAGGCAACCCTCTTGCACTGCTGGTGGGAATGTGAATTGATACAGCCACTATGCAGAACAGCATGGAGGTTCCTTAAAAAACTAAAAATAGAACTACCATATGCCCCAGCAATCCCATTGCTGGGCAGATACCCTGAGAAAACCATAATTCAAGAATAGTCATGTACCACAATGTTCATTGCAGCTCTATTTACAATAGCCAAGACATGGAAGCAACCTAAGTGTCCATCGGCAGATGAATGCATAAAGAAGATGTGGCACGGGTATACAATGGAATAGTACTCAGCCATAAAAAAAAATGAAATTGAGTTATTTGTAGCGAGGTAGGTGGACCTAGAGACTCTCATACAGAGTGAAGTAAGTCAGAAAGAGAAAAACAAATACCATATGCTAACACGTATATATGGAATCTAAGAAAAAAAAAGGTTCTGAAGAACCTAGGGGCAGGACAGGAATAAAGATGCAGATGTAGATAATGGACTTGAGGACACGGGGAGGGGGAAGGGTAAGCTGGGACGAAGTGAGAGAGTGGCATGGACATATACACTACCAAATGTAAAATAGATAGCTAGTGGGAAGCAGCCGCATAGCACAGGGAGATCAGCTCGGAGCTTTGTGACCACCTAGAGGGGTGGGATAGGGAGGGTGGGAGGGAGATGCATGAGGGAGGGGATATGGGGATATATGTATATGTATAGCTGATTCACTTTGTTATAAAGCAGAAACTAACACACCATTGTAAAGCAATTATACTCCAATAAAGATGTTAAAAAAAAGATATGGCATATACACACAATGGAATACTATTCAGCCATTAAAAAAGAATGAAATAATGCCATTTGCAGCAACATGGATGGACCTAGAGATGATCATACTCAGTGAAGTCAGAAAGAGAAAGACAAATATCATATGGTATCACTTATATGTGGAGTCTAAAAAATGATACAAATGGACTTATTTACAAAACAGAAACAGACTCATAGACAGAGAGAACTTACAGTTACCACAGGGGAAATGGGGGGGCAGGGATAAATTACGAGTTTGGAATTATCAGATGTACACTACTATATATAAAACAGAAAAACAACAAAGACCTACTGTGTAGCACAGGGAACTGTATTCAGTAACCTGTAATAACCTATAATGGAAAAGAATCTGTTAAAGATTATTATGTATTTATATATATGAATAACTCTGCTGTACACCTGAAACTAACATACAATGTAAATCAACTATAGTTCAATTAAAAAAATGTTTAAAACAAGATTGAGGGACTTCCCCAGTGGTCCAGTGGTAAAGAATCCGCCTTGGTTCAATTCGTGGTTGAGGAACTAAGATCCCACATGCCGTGGGGCAACTAAGCCCACCCACTGCAACTACTGAAGCCGAGTGCGGCAACTAGAGAGAAGCCTGAGAGCTGCAACAAAAAAGATCCCGTATGCCTCAATGAAGATCCCACATGCCGCAACTAAGACCCAACGCGGCCAAAACAAGAAGAAAAAAAAAAACCTTTAAAACAAAAAACAAGATCGGTTTGTATGATCAAACCCGTCTGCATGCTTTTACCTAGGTTCCGACGTTCTTGTGTGTGAATCTCAGATAGGGGTGGTGGTATAGCTTGGTGGCTTCTGTAATCACACTGTTTGGGGTCTGATATTAGCCTTGCCACCTGGAGAAAATCAGCTATTCTCTCTAGACCTCAGTTTCCTCATCTTGTGGGACCTGCCAAACAGCTACTCAGCACCCGCCTGGATTGCCATGGTGATGAGATGACACTGTAAATTAGACAGGACAAGGTGTATACAGTCAACTCTGTTAGTCATCCCTAACCCAGATCATGGGCCCTGAGGTGTCTCTACATTTGCATGGGGTGGGCTGTCTACTGAAGATGTGGTGGGGTATCTCTGATTCTCCAGAAAACGTGCTCTATTCCAACAGCAAGCTGGCTTGTAGCAATAGGGAAGGCTGATGGCAAGTCTTCCCTGGAAAAAAACATTCACTCTTGTGATCACAGGATGGGCTCCAGCTCTTTCTTTCTGCTTCATAGCCAGCTTTACTAACAGACTTGTCTATGATGTTCTCTCTCTTGTCTATGACTTCCTAACCTGCTGCAGCCTAGCTTCTGCCCCGAGTATGCTTCTGAAATGAATCACAAATCCTATATATGTTTCAGTAATTTTTCCTTCCTTCTAACAAGCTCAAGTCTATTTCCTGAAACTTCTTGTGTCAAAACAGTCCCTTTGCAGCGTCCCAGACAAGTGTCAATGTAGTACTAGAGGTGACATGATGCATGAGTATTATGCATTGGCTAAATAAACGTGTGGACCTTATTAATATTTTATATGTCCTTTGAAAAACTGCTTTTGCAAATGGTTTGGGAGACCAGACTGATAATTTATCCTCCTCCACACTGTCGCCTTGCAAGGCACTTTGCAGCTGAGGACGATGTAGTGAGGCTCCCTGGATTTTTATCTATACTCATCTCCACATCCCCACACCACCTAGGCTTCTAATCTTCCAAGCAGCACAAAGTCCTACAGTCAGTTGCTGACTTCAAATAAACACCACTCCCGACCCTGTCTCTATGGGTTTCTCCTCACTTAGTTGGGAGTATTTGATTTGAATAGGATAAAATTAGGTAAATGGAAATTCTGCACAAATTCAGCTACGCGGTTTATTTTGGGGGTGGAACTGGGTGGCAGAGGGACACAGTACAGCAAGGAGTCTTTCCTTTACACCGTTTTCCCTTTCATACCGTTGAATTTTGTACCATGTGCATGCATTACTTACTGAGATACCTTAACTAAGTAAGTTAAAGTAAATGAGCAATGAAATAAGCAAATTTAACTGCAGGGGGCCAAAACCTATCAAGGTTTTTTTAAAAAAAATTGTATAGTGAAGATGAAATGCTTTCTGTAGATCTTCCTTTATATCATCCTTCTGGCAGATTTCATCTCCCAGGAGATGGAAACTGCGTGAGGCAAAGGAGCCATGTGAGGGTTTAAGGCACGAGCCTCAGAAAATCAAGACGGAAGTGCACGTCAGGAAGGGAACAGTTCAGGAAGAAATGCTGCCAGTCATAACGAGGTCCCCTGCATCACGCCTCCCAGTTGCCACTCCTCCCATAAAGGCAGGGGGTCTGTTTCCACACATTTGAATTGGGGTTAAAATTGTGTTGTGCTTTGACCACGAGAATGCGGTGGACAGGGATGCTTCGTGAAGTCTGGAGAGCACACCTCAAGCAACCTGGAGTTTCCACTCTCGCTCCCTGGGAAAGGAACTCAAAGACCATCTTAGGTTGAGGAAGCCAAGTGCACTGTCTGAGAGAGTGAGAGGCCATAGAAAATAAACGCCGGGGCACCCCGGCCAACAGACAGCAGTGATGCCGTGCAGACGGTTGAAGCTGTATCTTCCTATAGCACCTCCATCTCACACCCCGTGGCCTTCTATCAGCATAAAATAGGAATTTTCTTCTTAATGTTTTGCCCTAGCATTTGTATTTTTGGATGACATGAAATACACCTACATTTTTTAAAACTATATGAAATGCACCTACAAAAGTACTGAGTTATATATTATCTATCAGTGTGTGTGTGTGTGTGTATATATATATATATCACATCTGTCCCCACTTCAGGAATCTATACCTCATTCCACTGACTCAATAGGTTCTTTGGATTTCCACATTGTCACCCATCTTCCTTAATGAGTGACGCCCTTGGGAATAAGTCCCTGGTGAACGCAAAGAACTGAGCCAGCATACTGATGGCTCTCAACCCTGCCTCAAGTTCCTCCTGTCTTTCTATCCTGCATGAAGACCTTCACAGTAGGCTCTCTTTAACCCTGGCCTTGATCCAGAGGCTCTGAATGGGGCTGATGACAGTGGCTCCCTGGGCAACGATGCAGCGTCTCAGTCCTTGGGAAAGAACAAGTTCTGCAGCACCAAAGGGTTGGGTTTTTCTCAAACACAGAAAAGAGCAGATGCTTCAGAATGCTCTCCTCTGGGCTTCCCGTCAATGTCCAGCTGCTGTGCCTCCCTGCCCCACCCTCATGGCTTCTTACACTGGGCGGATCACAGAAAACCAGGGCTGGGACTCAATGGCTTCACTGAGTCAAAGAAAACCCAGGGAGCTTCCATCTGCCTCTCTGACTCGACTTTGGGTCTAAAGCCTCTCCTTTCCCTCCTCTTTGTATCAGACATAGAGGAGAATGCCACGTGTAATGGACAGATCATCGAATATGGACATCCTCTGCGCGTGCGCGCACGTGTGTGTGTGTGTGTGTGTGTGTGTGTGTGTGATCTCAAACACCAACCTAGGGTCCACGGAAAACTCTACTGTTAATATTTAAAGATAATGCCTTTGGCTGTGAAAGAGGCATTTAAAAGAACATTTTAAGTAGCGTTAACATCACTGGAATAAGTATTTGGCCTTACAAGTTGACTACTTCAAAAGGAGATATTCATTTGGATAGAGGAGTTTTGGTATTCTTTTTTCAAGACAATTAAAACATCACCACCATACGTAGTCACTATGCAAAACAGTATGGAGGTTCCTCGAAAAACTAAAAAATAGAATTGCCGTATGATCTAGCAATCCCACTCCTGGGCATATATCCGGAAAAAACTATAATTCGAAAAGATACGTGCACCCCAATGTTCATAGAGGCTCTATTTACAACAGCCAAGACATGGAAACAACCTAAATGTACATGGACAGATGAATAAAGAAGATGTGGTACATATATATAATAGAATACTACTCAGCCATAAAAAAGAACAAAATAATGCCATTTGCAGCAACATGGATGAACCTGTAGATTATCATAGTAAGCAAAGTGATTCAGAAAGAGAAAGACAAATACCATACGATATCACTTACATGTGGAATCTAAAATATGACACAAATGAACATATTTATAAAACAGAAACAGACTCACAGACACAGAGAACAGACTTGTGGTTCCCAAGGGGGAGGGGGGAGGGAGGGAAGGGTTGAGAGTTTGGAGTTAGCAGAGGCAAACTATTATATATAGAATGGATACACAACAAGGTCATACTGTACAGCACAGGGAACTATATTCAATATCCTGTGATAAGCCACAATGTAAAAGAATATGAAAAAGAATATATATATATATATATATATATATAAAAGTCAATCACTTTGCTGTACAGCAGAAATTAACACAACATTGTAAATCAACTATACGTCAATAACATTAAAAAAAATCACCACCATAAATCAACCATAAACAAAAACCACAATAAAAAGCAAAAGCAGCCTACAGGTATGTCATCATAGTCACAGCTTGCATTACTTACCCACCTAAGGTGTGTGTAGCATGATTTTAACATCGCCACCTAACATTTTGGTCTCCTGGCTTCGTTGCACTGTTCTTGCCGACGTGCAATACTTTACAACTAACATCCATTCCAGAAGGCATCCTATTCTCCCCATAGCCTAAATTATTACTAAACATGTCAAGGGAAGAAAACTAGCATCGACCCTTTCAGCAGCCTGACGATTCCTTACGCCAAGACGAATATGTGTTATTGACCCCCAAGTCAGTTTCCCATAGGGCGAACTGTTTTGGAAGAAGTTAATCTTCTCCTATCTGGAGGGAAGCAGATGGGGCAGGGACCAAAACGATCATCTGGGAGCTACGGGGCAGTGTTTGCAGTCCTAACGCTGTCACCAAAGCCACCGTCAAACCTCTCCTAGCTCAGTCTCCTCGACCATAGAAGCAAAGGAAGGGCTGGGATTGGGACTCAAGGTCCCTTCCATTTCAGGAGGCAGTGCCCACGTGCTCCTGTGAGGGTGTGACAAGTTGGGGGGCCCTGTAACTAGAAATCTAGACTGGCGTCTTCCACCGGGGTTTGCGTGGCTCCAGACGGTATCCTTGTCATCGTTGTGATGGTTGCCCTGGATAAGCTGCTAGGAGGAGGGGGTCCCATGAGAGCAGGAGGCCAGGCTTTCATTCTCTCCCCAAGTTCATGCTTCAACCCTCTCTGGGTCATTTTTGAAGAAGATAAAGAGAAGCTGAGCATGGAGAAACTCCCTACTCAATTCAGGTATATGAGAGCTAATCAAAAGGACAGACAGAATTCCCTGGGTGTCTCCCTTGAGCTCTGCGATGATCAAATCCTACTATGGCAAGCACTGGCCTTCCCCTGGCAACTGACGGGACAACCCAACCCAGGCTTTCAAAGGTAACGCAGTTGACCAGGGGCCCTTGTTCCTTCTTCTTTGCATTTTTTAAATTTTGCTTTGCCCATGATTTGTTTTTGTTTTGGCCGTGCCGCACAGCATGTGGGATCTTAGTTCCTCCACCAGGGATCAAACCCATGCCCACTGGACAGCCAGGGAAGTCCCCGTTGGTCCTTCCACAGTGTGGTTCCCGATTGTTTCCCCCCAGAGGCTGCACTGAGGAGTAGCTTTGAACGGTTCTAGAGACCCCCAAACCTCCATCAAGTCCCACAGTGTCATCCCAACAAATACACAATCTCAGCCACCCAAAACCGGGTGCCCACTATACAAACACAGCTTCTAAACAGCCCCCGTGCCCTGAAATTCTACCCTCTGGACGCACCTAAGCTCCTTCTACATAGAAACCCTGGAGTCTCTGGTACCTAAATCTGACGACCCAGGGTTCTCCCCCTTTAAAAAAATGACACAGCAAAAAATCCACTTCCTGAGCTTCTTGTCACACGTGACGCACAGTGGAGGGGGGATCCGTCATCGACCCTTTTAACTGGAAAACCAGGTAATTCCTTGAAGAGTAATACTTGACAACTACTGTTCCACACCATCGTGGGTTCTACCAGATCGATGTGAGGTGGCTGAGAAGGAAGAGCCTGTTTGAGGGTGGAAAAACGAAGAGCCTACAATGAATATACGATCCGTTTTTCTCCATGACACAGTACTGCCACAGCCAGAAAGATGGAGGGTATTGTAGTAACTCTTGACTCAACCCGTGGTCCATAGTCCAGAAGCACCAACATCACCCCATCATTAAGCTGGTTAGAAATTCAGAATTTCAGGCCCATCTCCAAAACCACTGAGTCCTAACCTGCGTGTTGTCAACACCCCCGGTTGATTTCTGTGCACTCTGAAGTGTGAAAAGCGCTGGAGAAATAGAGGAACAGGGCTTAACCATCATGACTCACCAGGAGTCCCGCTTTCTCAGATCTAGGGCAGAAGGAAACTAGTACAGCGTTCACATAGCATCTACTGTATCCCATTGGTTTGCTGGGTACATTTTGCAAGCCATGCTAGTAATTCCTTTTGTGGTTCACCAAGGTATCTTACGTTGAGCAATTTGCCCAAATTAAGGTGAGTCATTTGCTTAAATTAAGAGAGTGTATAAGGGATAGAGAAGGATTTTAACTGCAAATGAATCTTGCTCCAATTCCCCTGATCCTCCCACAATGAGCCAGGTGAAAGTAGGCTGCAGTCAAGGGGGGACAGTGTTTATACATGAGAGCCTGCAGTGGACTCACAGCCCGACCCTTTGCACAGGGAAGAGTTAACCCAGCAGGCCTGGGCTGCACATGCCCGAGAAATGCCCATTTTGGTAACTGATCTTTGTTTGGCTCCCATGAATCAAGCTCTTGGAATGTTTCACCGATAAGAGTGCTTCTTACCCTTGGGATCTTGACCCACACACTATCCAGGCAACCTTGGAAGTAAGCCATGGGATTTACACTGAATACCTGCTCTCCTTCTGGGGACCTGGAGCTTTAGAAACCATGTTCAGACACACAGGCAACACGAGCCTATGAGAGTGACCCTTGATAAAAACACCGGGTTTCAAGACTCAAGCGAGCCTTCCTGGTAGACAGCACTGCTCATGTCATCACAAATCACGGCTGGAGGAATTAAGTGTGTCCTGGGCTGCCTCCCTGGCACGAGGTGGAGACTCGTGCCTGGTTTCCCCTGAACTTGGCCCCGTGCACCTCTGCCCTCTACTGATTTTGCTTTTTGTCTTTTCACTGTGACCAACCGTAACCATGAGTAGAACGAGTCCCAAGTCCTGTGAGTTCTTCTAGTGCATCTGTGAACCTAGCATGGCCTTGGGGACCCCTGACCCCTGCCTCTTCCCTCTAAGAAGCTGCTCTGTGACCTGGAAGCCTAGAGGAGAAGGTCTTGTCCACCTCGTCATGCTGTACAGTTCTCTTCCATACGGTGGGTCTTCAGATGTAGCATCACATCACCCGTAGGCTGTTTCTCCTCCAAGGTCAAGCTTCTCAGACTCCTCAATATTACCATAGGTAGCTCACTCCACCATACCATGGAAATGGAACCAATGTTTCTCCAATGTGTTCGACTGTGTCTAGGTCCTCGTGATGGACTCCAGCCCTACAGGTATGTTGCAACCTGCATAGAGTGCAACCTGGTCGTCACCTGTTTCATTCTGGACAGTGGCCTCTAGGATGAAGCCCGAGATCCTGTCTTTGTAGTCACCTTATGCCTTCAACTTATTAAATAATAAGATACTTGATCTTTTTGTTCCTTATCCTGTGCTGCAGACCCGCAATCTATTTTCTTTTAAATTTCTCTTTGGGCCACCTGAGGGAAGCCTGTGGCCTTCTCACCACCAACACTCATCTTGGAAGAACAGATTCATTGTTGCTGTCTCCTGATATCTTTTGGATCCCAACAAGTTGGCGGCAGATGAGACTGGGAATGTCCCAAGAGAGCTTTTATCAGACAACTAAGGGTAAACATGACATTCTCCGTAGAGAGCTAGAAATAAAAACTGTTTGCAGAGCATAACAGAGTTCCTGTTTCTGATCCTAACTCCAACTGACATTGAGCTAAAATGTACTTTGGTCGGTGATATTTGCAAGCACCTAGCCCACAGGAGCCTGGGCTTTGCCTCTAAAGAAAGGCATAACCCTTCTTTCCTGAGGTGAACTTGACTTGGCACTGCTTGTTTGTTCAAGCTCTATCCCTTCCAGACTTGCTTCCTGGGACCACCTCTGTCCAGCATCGCTGTCGGTCCCTGTGGTCAGAAGCATTTCTCATTGGACTGCGAAGTTTCCTCGCTTGGTTTCAGGCCATCTTGGCTTGTTTTAAATATGACTTTCACCTTTTTCCTAGTGGACCTTATGACCCGATAGTGATTCCAGCCAGTAGGAAGCTATTTAAATCTTGACTCAATTCACTGAGACACCTGTGACCCCTCTAAATCTCAGATCATGTGTAAACTCTTGATCATGCCCTGTGCCCTTGCATTTGACAAACTGCTCATAATATCAGGACTAAAGACCCTGAAATCCAAGACTTCCCCTACTAGTGTATTGGTCCATTTGTAGACACCCGCTAGGCTGATCGTTTAGAAAGCTATTCGTTTGCTTAATTTAGCTCATCTCTCTTCATCTTGCCTCCGACAGTTTCCCACGACACAGATTTTCAGCTCTATCCTGAAGTACGGGGACCTAACACAAGTAAAACTAAGCCAAAAATGACCCAGTGTTATTTCAATA
Source organism: Grampus griseus (assembly GCF_964374135.1). Lineage (NCBI taxonomy): Eukaryota > Metazoa > Chordata > Mammalia > Artiodactyla > Delphinidae > Grampus > Grampus griseus. The sequence continues at coordinate 5,214,843 of NC_139016.1, read as the reverse complement.
AAAATCTGTCCACAATCACAAGCACTGAAATTGAAACTGTGATTAAAAATCTTCCAACAAACAAAAGCCCAGGACCAGATGGCTTCATAGGCAAATTCTAACAAACATTTAGAGAAGAGCTGACACCTATCCTTCTCACACTCTTCCAAAATATAGCAGAGGGAGGAACACTCCCAAACTCATTCTACGAGGCCACCATCACCCTGATACCAAAACCAGACAAGGATGTCACAAAGAAAGAAAACTACAGGCCAATATCACTGATGAACATAGATGCAAAATTCCTCAACAAAATCCTAGAAAACAGAATCCAACAGCACATTAAACCATGATCAAGTAGGGTTTATTCCAGGACTGCAAGGATTCTTCAATATATGCAAATAATTCAACGTGATACACCATATTAACAAATTGAAGGAGAAAAACCATATGATCATCTCAATAGATGCAGAGAAAGCTTTTGACAAAATTCAACACCCATTTATGATAAAAACCCTGCAGAAAGTAGGCATAGAGGGAACTTACATCATCATAATAAAGGCCATATGTGACAAACCCACAGCCAACATTGTCCTCAATGGTGAAAAAGTGAAAGCATTTCCACTAAGATCAGGAACGACACAAGGTTGCCCACTCTCACCACTCTTATTCAACATAGTTTTGGAAGTTTTAGCCACAGCAGTCAGAGAAGAAAAGGAAATAAAAGGAATTCAAATTGGAAAAGAAGAAGTAAAGCTGTCACTGTTGGCAGATGACATGATATTATACATAGAGAATCCTAAAGATGCTACCAGAAAACTACTAGAGCTAATCAATGAATTTGGTAAAGTAGCAGGATACAAAATTAATGCATAGAAATCTCTGGCATTCCTATACACCAATGATGAAATATCTGAAAGTGAAATCAAGAAAACACTCCCATTTACCATTGCAACAAAAAGAATAAAATATCTAGGAATAAACCTACCTAAGGAGACAAAAGACCTGTATGCAGAAAATTATAAGACACTGATGAAAGAAATTAAAGATGATACAAATAGATGGAGAGATATACCATGTTCTTGGTAGGGAAGAATCAACATTGTGAAAATGACTCTACTGCCCAAAGCAATCTACAGATTCAATGCAATCCCTATCAAACTACCACTGGCATTTTTCACAGAACTAGAACAAAAAAATTCACAATTTGTATGGAAACACAAAAGACCCCGAATAGCCAAAGCAATCTTGAGAACGAAAAACAGAGCTGGAGGAATCAGGCTCCCTGACTTCAGACTATACTACAAAGCTACAGTAATCAAGACAGTATGGTAATGGCACAAAAACAGGAATATAGATCAATGGAACAGGATAGAAAGCCCAGAGATAAACTCACACACATAAGGTCACGTTATCTTTGATAAAGGAGGCAGGAATGTACAGTGAAGAAAGGACAGCCTTTTCAATAAGTGGTGCTGGGAAAACTGGACAGGTACATGTAAAAGTATGAGATTAGATCACTCCCTAACACCATACACAAAAATAACCTCAAAATGGATTAAAAACCTAAATGTAATGCCAGAAACTATAAAACTCTTAGAGGAAAACATAGGCAGGACACTCTATGACATAAATCACAGCAAGATCCTTTTTGACCCACCTCCTAGAGAAATGGAAATAAAAACAAAAATAAACAAATGGGACCTAATGAAACTTCAAAGCTTTTGCACAGCAAAGGAGACCATAAACAAGACCAAAAGACAACCCTCAGAATGGGAGAAAATATTTGCAAATGAAGCAACTGACAAAGGATTAATCTCAAAAGTTTATAAGCAGCTCATGCAGCTTAATAACAAAAAAAAACCAAATAACCCAATCCAAAAATGGGCAGAAGACCTAAATAGACATTTCTCCAAAGAAGATATACAGACTGCCAACAAACACAAGAAAGGATGCTCAACATCACTAATCATTAGAGAAATGCAAATCAAAACTACAATGAGATATCATCTCACACCAGTCAGAATGGCCATCATCAAAAAATCTAGAAACAATAAATGCTGCAGAGGGTGTGGAGAAAAGGGAAACCTCTTGCACTGTTGGTGGGAATGTAAATTGATACAGCCACTGTGGAGAACAGTATGGAGGTTCCTTAAAAAAAACTACAAATAGAACTACCATATGACCCAGCAATCCCACTACTGGGCATATACCCTGAGAAAACCAGAATTCAAAAAGAGTCATGTACCACAATGTTCATTGCAGCTCTATTTACAAGAGCCCGGAGATGGAAGCAACCTAAGTGTCCATCATCAGATGAATGGATAAAGAAGATGTGGCACATATATACAATGCAATATTACTCAGGCATAAAAAGAAACGAAATTGAGCTATTTGTAATGAGGTGGATAGACCTAGAGTCTGTCATACAGAGTGAAGTAAGTCAGAAAGAGAGAGACAAATACCGTATGCTAACACATATATATATGGAATTTAAGAAAAAAAATGTCATGAAGAACCTAGGGGTAAAACAGGAATAAAGACACAGACCTACTAGAGAATGGCCTTGAGGATAGGGGGAGGGGGAAGGGTGAGCTGTGAGAAAGCTAGAGAGAGGCATGGACATATATACACTACCAAATGTAAGGTAGATAGCTAGTGGGAAGCAGCCACATAACACAGGAAGATCAGCTCGGTGCTTTGTGACCCCCTGGAGGGGTGGGATAGGGAGGGTGGGAGGGAGGGAGACGCAACAGGGAAGACATATGGGAACATATGTATATGTATAACTGATTCACTTTGTTATAAAGCAGAAACTAACACACCATTGTAAAGCAATTATACTCCAATAAAAAGAAAAGAAAAAGAATGCACAAAACTTAAAAATGAAAAAAAAAGAAGTGTCCGTCTCTTATTCCACATTTGTGAGCTGAGAAAAGATGGCAGAATTCGATTGGGATGAGAGAGAGAAGGGATGGTTTGGGGAGAAGGTTGGTGAAAGATAGGGTCCAGATATGCAATGGGGCAGAGTTAAGGAAATAGAAGTGTTCCTAAGGACCATTAATTGGATTCTTTTTAATATTCTTGGAGAGATACAAACAAAGAATGGAATTCCTTTTAGGCTGTTTTTGCATTTGGATTGTACTTCTTTAAATAAGGCACCGCGGTGGCACATGCCAAGTCAGTCACATTCTCAATGGATTTGATATATGACTGCACACAGCCGCATAGAAATAGTCACTGGAACATAAGCGTAGGAGTTAATATTGGGACCCACAGGATCTTGGGTGGCTTGGCCAGTTGTTCCAGCTCTCTGGCCTCTTCATGCCCTGGACAATATTAAAATAATGAGTGTGCAGAAAAGATCTAAAATGATTTCTGCCACCGTTCTATGCCCTTATTGGATTGTTTGTTTCATCTGTGATGGATAACCCTGTACACATGTGTAAAATATACCACAAGGTTAGAGGAATGGACAAATTGTTTATCAGAATCCATTTGTTTAGATACCACAGAGAAGGATTAAAAAGTGGGCATCAAAACATCAATAGATTGGATGCAGTGTGGTGGGAATTACCTGTCTGTTAGTTCATACTAATACAGATTATTTTTATACCTCTCCACCGGTTTGTTGCCCTCCCAATCTGCAATGCTGCTGCAGGATCTATTTGCAACAGTACTGGACTCACATAAAGACAGCCAAGGGGAAAATCATGCTGCAGTGCTCTCTCCCAGGTATGGTTTTCATGGTGGAACTAAAGTGATTAACAAAGCTGTGTGTGCACATGTCTGGGATTTCTGCCATTATGTATGTGGCAACCAGGAGCACATAAGAGGAACGAGGGATTTCACTGCCCATGGTTCATGGAACACCAAAAGTGATCAGGAAAATGGTCAAGTAAGTTGGAAGAAAGTGTTAGGTTACAGAAGTTGATTTAGGTAAAAACTGGGAGAACGAAAAACGTGACCTGAAAAGGAATGACACAGCATGTATCGGAGGTGTGTTAACTCGAGAAGGCAGCTGATTAAGGAAAGCCTTACATCAGATGGTGTCTTTTTTTTTTTCCGTAGGTGGAGCCTTGATAAAGGCCCTCTGCTGTAAAGGACTGATACTGGCATGATTCTCTTCTTTTACAAATTAAGGGAGAGCCTCAGAGACTATTACTCAGCCTTAAAAAGGAAATTCTAAACCACAATGGAAAAGAATATGAAAAAGAATACAACCGAGTCACTTTGCCATATAGCAGAAATTAAACACAATCTTGTAAATCGACTATGTTTCAATACCTTTTTTTTTTTAAAAAAAAAGGGAAGGATATTCTGACATGTACTACCTTGGATGAAACTTGAGGACATTATGCTATGTGAAATAAGTCAGTCACCAATAGACAAATACTGATATCACTGCTGTGAATTTGGATTCCTCACTTTTGTGTCAATTTTGTGACAGTTTTGTGTCACTTTTGTGACAATCCACTCAGGAAACAGCAGATGATGTAAAGATTTTATGTTCATGGAATAAGTTCTCTGGTGCGTATACTTAATAAACCAACTAATTCAGATTTTTAACAAACGTGTTGGAGGCTGAAATATCGGTTCACACTGCTAAAGCTTCCTTCACGGTCTGTATTAACACCCTACCACGTTATGCCATATGTGGATATATGTTAAGTAAAATCAGGATGGATTTAGGAAATGAACTGAGTGGAGATTAAACAACTCCACAAGTACATACTACAAATGAGAGAACTCCTTTTTGTATTTTATAGTATTGAGAACTTCCACAAAAAAGAAACAAACATGAAACATTCTTGTTCAACCACATTGTCCTTGATTCATCCATTTTTTATGAATGTCATTTTGTCGAATTATTCAAACTGATGTTTCATACTGTTCTAAAAACTCCCCTGGAGAATACATTGAAAGACTGCCGATTATTATAAATGTGAATTCAGGTCTCCTGAAGCTCTGCTGAAACCTAGGTAACAGCCCCCCCCCCCATGCCAAGGTTTGTAATGAACACCACGGACAATCTAGATTAGTAAATTACAGTTAACAAGCTTTCACTGAAAACGAGCTCTGAAAGGATCCTTGGCACCTAACTGGAAAAGTATTCGCTTCTCTAACAGGAAATATTCCATTATCTCTCCTTTGCCGACAGGGTATTCTTTGAAGACAGTTCCTAAGAAAATTACTTTACACCCTCTTCCTTCTCATTTCTGGTCCATCTCCATCTAGCCTCTCACGGTGGTATTACATACACTGAGGAGCATTACATAACTTCCAGTGAGAGTTATTATGGATTTTACATTTCAGAAACTTTCTAAAGAAAACATGCTGGGAAGTAATTTCAACACCTTGCGTCCCCATTATTTGTAATATGCCACACACAAATTTTATTTTAGGCACTGCATCAAACTAGTTGTGATTTTGCAGCAGGGGATATCACAGTCCCGTTAGTGGACACTAAAGTTGGGAACTAGATTGGCTCCTCCATTTCTGGAAAAGACATCCATTCACATTTTATGGATATTAAATGATATTAAATGAACAACAGTTTTATTAGCTTAGCTGCCATAGACTGGTGGCCCATATTTTTTAGTGTACATCTGCTATATGGATTATTTTCTATGACACGCTAATATTGGGAGACTGTGGAAGAGAGTATCTGTCTAAGAAGATCCACAGATGTACCTGTAGGAACAGCCTTGTCACAGACCGGGAGGCCCAGGTACTGGTAGTAGGATGGAAAATGCAGGCAAAGATGTCAGACAATTTCCCTGAGTTCAAACATCCATGGTGATAAATGCAGAGTTTCTAAAGTACCTGGGTTTCAACCACCAGGCCAGTCTCCAATCTATAGTGTTTCTAAATGGGTATGACAGCAATTCAAAGGCAATAACTTAACCTTCACTCCAGCCTACACTGTGTCTTTATAGTATATGTAGGTGGACTTCATTGTCCTGTGAAAACCACAGTAAGATGACAGTTCACAAGAGCCAAGGACATGTTCTCTTTTTATCCCAATTAAAAAAAAAGTCAGGGGCTTCCCTGGTGGCGCAGTGGTTGAGAGTCCGCCTGCCGATGCAGGGGACGCGGGTTCGGGCCCCGGTCCAGGAAGATCCCACATGCCGCGGAGCGGCTGGGCCCGTGAGCCATGGCCGCTGAGCCTGCGCGTCCGGAGCCTGTGCCCCGCAACGGGAGAGGCCACAGCAGTGAGAGGCCCGCGTACCGCAAAAAAAAAAAAAAAAAAAAAAAGGCAGCTCAGTGGTCAGCTGGAGTGGGTGATGGGCAGGATGGGGGGGAAAGGAAAGGAGCAGCGGAAATATTAAACAAGATCGTTGTGTTTGCCCCACTCTGGCTACCCCCACTAAATGGAATAATCCATTACCATATAAAGCTAAGGCATACTTAGGATTGAATCAATCACCAGATAAAAGAAAAAGGGAATGTTAGTTCACTTGTAAATTACTCCACTCCCGGGACTTGCCTGGCAGTCCCGTGGCTAAGACTACGCGATTCCACTGCAGGCGGCGCGGGTTCGATCCCCGGTCGGGGAACTAAAGATCCCACGTGCCTTGCAGTGTGGCCAAAAAAAAAAATTATTCCATTCCCTATGTAATCCATGAGGAATTGGGAAACGGGTTAAATTTTATCAGGTTACCTTTTTTATTGGAAATCCCAATTTTACTATATTTTTATTGCAGAAATAGTACATGACATGTAACTGGAAGTAGCCAAGTGAGGGCTGTTTGCTGTGCCGTTTCTCATGTGTGTGCTTCTCCACCAACGGCAGTTAGCTGGCTGCCAGCTAACCTGTGGTCTTGAAGAACGCTTTACACACCCATGTTCTTAAAGCATCCCACATTCCCCAAAGTTGTCTGAATTCTCATATCGTCTGGGGCTTCAGATCTCCTTGCTGTGCTGCTATAACAAGCTGGCGATCCTTGGTGCTCAGTTACTGATTGACCATCACCCCTCCCCCCAACCAAAGCACCTACTAAGGAAACCCAAGGCTCATCTTTCCAGATGTAGGAAACATGCAGCTTTGAACTGGGAAGAAATCTGGCTCCAGAAGCAAGAATGAAGGTCAGACACACAGTAGGTCTGAGTCAGGGTATCACATCTGAGTTCAGAATGCCCAAAACAGAAGCGGGCAGAGATGGAGTAACTGCTGAACTCAAGTGCACACGGGGAAGTCCCACAGGCTCACGAGGTGGGTCCCCACCAGGGCAGTGAGCCCAAGGGGCGTGCTCCTCACACCTCACATGCCAGGAATCTCCCGGAGTCCTGCGGCAGCACGTCTGGGGCGAGGCCCAAGATTCTGAATTGCTAACGTGCTCCCTGGTTACTCTTATGCAGATGGTCTGCAAATCATATTTTCAGGAGCAGAAAGGACGAGGCACACACAGGAGGATCTAGCGCCCCAGCTCTCCGTTTTGGCTTCAGATGGCAATGATCCTCTAGGGAGTGTTATCACAAGCCGATACCAGGGACACATCCCTAGGAAATTAATTCAGAAGAGCTGCGAGCAGAGGTGAGGCATCAGAATCCCCCCGCACCCCGCCCCAGCTTTCTGGAGGTATCATTGACAAATAAAAATTGTATCTATTTAAGGTGTAAATAAAATAAATAACAATATAATAAAATAAATAAAAATTAAAAAAATAAAAATAATGTTTTGATATATGGATATATTGTGGGATGTTTACCAAACTAACATATCTATCACCTCACATATTCTCCTAGCAAATTTTAAGTATACAAGACAGTGATGGCGGACTTCCCTGGCGGTTCAGTGGTTAAAACTCTGTGATTCCACCACAAGGCGCACGGGTTCAATCTCTGGTCAGGGAAGTTCTGCATGCTGCACGGGGTGGCCAAAAAATAAAATAAAATAAAAAACAGTGACGGTAACTATAGTTACCATGCTGTCAATCAGATCTCCAGGACATATTCAGCCTGCAGGAATCAGTAGTTTTTGAAAGGTCGCTGAGTGACTGTAATATGCAATCTCATATTTAGCCCGGGCTACATCAGCCTTCTCAACCTTTAACATGCACACATCATCACCTGAAGATCTCGTGCAACTGCAGCTTGTGATGCCATAGGCCTGGGTCAGGCCCAAGATTCGGCATCTCCCTCAGGCTGAGGTGATGGACGCAGAGATGCTGCTGGACCACACTTAGGGCCGCAAGTGTAGGAACCAGAAAGGTCTCTTGGTACCTCATCCTTAAGACCTCATTATGCAGTCCTGACCGTCCTACTAACATAAATGCACAGAAAAGAGTTTTCTGTATCATTTCAAAGATGAAGAAATAGGATTAAATGCAAAATTAAAAATCAGAAAAGATATGAGGAAATGCATAACCCATTGGCAAGTGCTATGGTTCAGAAAGCCGAACTGGAGCTGAACTAATAAGCCCTTCTCCTAACCGCCCATCATTGCCACAAAATCTCTCCCCCTTGTCTTCCAGAGAGGCCCAAGCACCATGAGAACATCTCTCTCCTCAGGGCACTCCTTTTCAAGAGGGAGAGAAAGAATTTTACTTTTTTCTAGCTGCGTGAGAGAATTTTTTCTTTGTCAGGCTTTAATAAGTGTGTATGTTCTCAAAAGACCACCAAATATACCAGGGAATAGCTACATCTCCAGGAAAATCCAATTTCAGGAATATGCGTCAGCTGCTAAGACAAGGGAGAGAGAAAAAGCACGTCAAGCCTGTGGTCTGGTCGACATGCCCGTGGTTACCTTTGCTTTGTAAGAGCTTTGTACAAAACTAGATGTTGCGGGGTCCACATGCATTTATACGGAACCCAAAGAGCAATTTTCTTCTTCTTCCTGTTGTTCCCTTTTCTCCCGTGTAAAGGAACTGTGTTCACATATACTCCCATTTCAGAATTCTCACAAGCGATACTATCGCTTCCCTGGATGCACCCAAAGCAGCTCCTGACTGAGCACACTTAACTACTATTTCAAGCCAGTATGACGTTATTCTTTTATTTCATAACAAAACGTGGGACAACCGCACAGACCTGGGGGCAAAGCGCCTGCTGTCACCTGCCTTTTATGACACGCACGCGTGGTGCACCTGCAGCTGCGGCAACTTGGAGGCGTGCTCCTGTCCCAGCCGCACTGAGTGTGCAAAACTCGCTGGCATGAGAGGAGAAGGTGACGCACACACAATTCTGCATGAATTGTTGTTTCTGTGAGTGCTGGAAAGCGGGAATGTTGGTGAGGCGTGAGAAGGACAGACGGGGTTGGCCATTCTTTCACTTTAAAGTGACAAAAAGCCGGGAGAGAGATGGGAGGGAATATTGTCGTCACTTCATAAAACATTCAACATTCTACAGATATTTTAAGGTGGAAGCAGGGAGAGATCTAGCTGGAGCCTAATGCTTCGAAAATTGGGGGGGACTCAGGAAGAAAAAAGTGATATTACGGAGCCCTGGGGGGGTCCCCGTGCAGGGACCCGGAAGGCTGTCATTATCAGCTCCATTGAAGAGAAAGAAAAAGGTGGGATAAAGAAGAACGCTACGCTTGGGTACAGGGCAGCATGGCTATTAAGATCATATTAAGATCACAGGCGATTAAGATCTGGAACCAGCAGAATGAGATTTCCAGCCTGGCATGCTGACTTCTGAGCTTGGTAAACCTTGGCAATGAACTTAACTTTCCAAGCACAGTTTCTTCATAGGGCTCTTGGGGTGGGGGGTGGGGGTGGTATCTGAAACGATGTGCATGGATGTCCGTGTCAGAATTGCTCAATAAATTAAATTTTGAAAAAACAGATTAATGATACGTTACTGGTAGACCATTAAGTCAACTCCTTACTCTGAAAATTAGTGATTAAAGGGCTACAGTTAAGAATCAGTTCTGCCTGTCCAGAGCAGTCCTACTTCAGGGCACTGGGTCGCCCTAGGTAAGGAAGCAAAACTCTTCTTTGCAAACAAGTGTGAGCTAGTAAATGCATAAGGAATGGTAGAGTTAAAACAAATAGATACTTTGTAAATTCCTAATTAAAAAAATATATATATACATATATATATCTCAAGCAAGGATCAATGGGTGGCAAAACCACTATGTAAAAGTGTAATGGGCAAAATGAACACAGTACTATGGAAGTAACCCAAGTTATTAAATAAATGTCCATGAGTCCATGGAGATAAAAATGAAATATTTGATACATAGGTGAGAACAGACAAGTCTCTCATGCAGAAGAACTCCAAATAATTAATGTTTTCTCCATTGTCAAGGTGGTGGAGAATAACTCCCTAAGTGTGACTTTCTTCCAAAGAGGACAGTTATGGAGAAGAGTTGTTTGTTTGTTTGTTTGTTTTTGGTACACGGGCCTCTCACTGTTGTGGCCTCTCCCGTTGCGGAGCACAGGCTCTGGACGCTCAGGCTCAGCGGCCATGGCTCACGGGCCCAGCCGCTCCGCGGCATGTGGGATCTTCCCGGACCGGGGCACGAACCCGTGTCCCCTGCATCGGCAGGTGGACTCTCAACCACTGCGCCACCAGGGAAGCCCCGGATAGGAGTTTTTAAAAAAGTAACTTTACAGTGGAGACACCTGAACCACTAAGTCAAATAGGTGATCAGGGTCAACATGAACAGTGATAAAGTCATGTGTACCCCCTTGACGTGATGTGATAAAAATGGCACGTTACCCTTGTGGTCTGCCTTCCCCCAAACCCATAACCCCCGTCTAATCTTGAGAAAAACACCAGACAAATTCAAATTGACACACATTCTGCAAAATGCAGGACAAGCACGCCTCAAAGCTGTCAAGGTCATCAAAAATAAGTCTGAAAAACTGTCACAGCCCAAAGGAGCCTAAGAAGACATGATGACTGAATGTAATGTGGTATTTGGATGGGATCCTGGAACAGAAAAAGGACATTAGGGGAAAACTAAGGAAATCTGAATAATGCATGGAGTCTCCTTACAGAAATGTATTGATGTTGCTTCACTAATTATGAGAGATGTATGCCACTAACGCAAGATGTTAATGAAGTGTGAAATGGGACACAGTGTATATGGGACCTGTCTGTACTATCTTTACGGTTTTTCTGTAAATTTAAAAGTATTTTAAAATTATAAAGCTCATTGAAAAAGAGTTTACTAGGAACTGAATATTCAAATGGTGCCAAAATGCCACCCTACAGAATTGCTGGTTCCAAGGGAGTGAGGGGAATGTAACCCTATGATGGAAAGATCAGGCTCTGAATTCATGTCAATCTTAGCTTGTCTATGGTGGACAAGCAAACCCATGGGCCACCTAATGTAAATCATCACACAACACTTAGGAAGAGTTCATGATTAAAATGTTTACAATGAATCCAGAAAGCCTTTGGAACCACATTCCAGGGGACAAGAAGCATGGGAGGCAGAGGGCAAGTTAACACACCGCAAGAAAACAATGAGACAGATCCAAGACATTCCAGCAAACGATTGACCTTTTTCTTCTGCCAAGTCAACATCATTTTTAAAAAATAGTGAGTTTGGGCTTCCCTGGTGGCACAGTGGTTAAGAATCCGCGTGCCAATGCAGGGGACACGGGTTTGAGCCCTGGTCTGGGAAGATCCCAGATGATGCAGAGCCACTAAGCCCCTGTGCCACAACTACTGAGCCTGCGCTCTAGAGCCCGTGAGCCACAACTACTGAAGCCCGCGCGCCTAGAGCCCGTGCTCCGCAACAAGAGAAGCCACCGCAATGAGAAGCCCATGCACCGCAACGAAGACCAGCCCCTGCTCACCACAACCAGAGAAAGCTCGCGCGCAGCAACGAAGACCCAACGTGGCCAAAAAAAAAAAAAAGTGAGTTTGAGGAGACTTATGTAAACCTAATGAAACAATTTTGAATAGATCCTGGTTTGAACAGACCATGTATAAACACTCTGTTTGGAGGCACTGGGAAAATTTAAATATACCCTGTGTCCCAGAGGGTATTCAGGATATTTCACAGTTAGACATGAAAATACTACTGTGATTTCGGTCAAGACACCCTTACCTTGTTAAGAGATATTTTTGGAATGAAATGTCATGGTGTCTGTCATTTACTTCAAGAAAAAACAAAAAAATTAAAAAACTCAAACAGAATACGTCCGGAAAGCTAGTATTGCAGAAATCAAGGGGATGCCCGCGTGACTGCATGAGCCAGCTTTTGCTCCGTCACAAAGCTCCCCAATATTGAGTGACGTAAGAGAATATAGCTTATTCTCTCCCTGAGGTCTGTGGGCCAGCTAGTGGTCAGCTGGTCTAGGCTGCACTTCCCTTGGCATGACCGCATACGTTCCACACAACCTTTGGATGGGCCAGTTAGCTGCGATTCTTTCTTGTCGTGTCACTAAACCAGACTCCCTTCATCATACAAGCACATCACAAGCCTCTCCTTCACCCCACTGGCCAACACAAGTTGCACTGACCAAGCCCAAAGCCAATGGCATACGGAGACACACCGTGCCCATAGTGGAAAAAACTACAGTCATCTGTCAAGGAGCATGGAAACTGGGAGGGGTGCCGTTGTGAGCAGTAACCCATGGGGGGTTATTACTCAATAATGGGCTTTATAAAATCATGCTCTATTTTTTTCGGTATGTTTGGAAATTTTCATGAATCCAAACCGCTCTCTTCCCTGAGAAGATCTCCATAATGTTCTGTTTGCATCCACTGGTCTCTCTGATTCTTCTCTAATTCTGCTTTACTGGCTACACTGTGCTCTGTCAAGCCTCAGGCCAATGGGTCCTCCCCATGAGCAACTCTGCACATGACTTCTCTCTCTTTTTTTTTTTTTTTGCGGTACGTGGGCCTCTCACTGTTGTGGCCTCTCCCGTTGTGGAGCACAGGCTCCGGACGTGCAGGCTCAGCGGCCATGGCTCACGGGCCCAGCCGCTCCGCGGCATGTGGGATCTTCCCAGACCGGGGCACGAACTCTTGTCCCCTGCATCGGCAGGCGGACTCCCAACCACTGCGCCACCAGGGAAGCCCTCACATGACTTCTTTTCATGATTTAACTTCATGTCCTTGCAGGAGCCCCGTGCGAATCTTGAGCCTCATCCTCCGCAGGCTGCATTATATTGGCTTATTTCCTTGTTTGTTTCCCAACTAGACAGAGCTCCTTGAAGCCCAGAATTGGGTCTTTCCTGTCCGTGTGTGCAAGGTGGCTGAGGCAGGGTACACGTTTAATACAACTCTGCAGACAGAATGCACCTGTCAAATCGCTCCCTGATCTGCATGATGCAGAAGTACATTTCCTCTTTGTGAGGTTATAGCACCACCATCTTAATTGGATCGACATGTGTCTTTTTTGGCTTTCTTATTATAGAATTAACCACTTCTGGAAGTTCCCTTCTGTTCTATGCCTCTCGGATTCTAAGCATTAAAAAAATAATAATTTTAAGAGCAGACAAAAAAGAAAAGGAATACTTCGTGAAATAGAAAACTGTTTTGTCTATCCAAAGAATGATCACATACTTAGTCCCTGTATATCAAGCCATGATTAGAGGAGTAAAAGGGCCCAAGAGAAGAATTTGTGGTAGTCAAACATGAAGAATTTAGAAATGACAAGGAATCAATAAACGTTGGTGCTGTGGAGAAAGGAGAGACCTCGAGATGTGAAGAATAATAACTCTGAGCATTCCCTCAACAAAACTGGACACGGACAGTGCAGTGCAAAAACCTGCGTGGATAAGCAAAATGGAATGAAGATATCATTTTTGAGTGGAAGAAACTTACAATTTCGATATCCCTTGTTTTTCTAGAATCTTTCACATCTATGACCCTTTTGTAGTTGGACAGCACCCGGCAGGATAGAGGTAAATGATTATCTCCGCTGAAACGATTAAAACTCAACATAGCCCAAGGAAGCTAATGTGCATGAGAAAAGTGTCAGAGCAAATCACCGGGAAGCTGGGTACAGACTCCATTTCAGTATGGCGGAGTGGAGAGCCACCGGGCTTTGTCAATTTGTGGGACTGGTTTGAACCCAAGTATCAGCTCCATTGCATGGCGAAACATTTGACCTTTAGCAAGTTACATCGCTGAGCCCAAATCCTTCATCTAGAACACAGATATTATAACACGTGGATTTTTAACGTAATGAAATGAAACAATGAAGATTTACAGCCATGTTCCCCTTCGAGACAGTCATACAATTTCTGTGCAATACAGCACAGAAAGTGTGTGCACAAAGGTTGGCAAACTATGGCCTGTGCACCCAATCACGCTGCCCACCTGTTTTAACAAAATGTGGGCGTACTTACAAATATTTTATTGGGACACCCATTGGTTGAGGTAATGTTTATAGAATTTTCCAGATGCAAAAGAGCAGAGATGAAGAGTTGCTTCAACACAGAGTAAGATACTTTAAACTTTTGAGGCAAACAGAAACAGGTGACTTCCGTCAGACATCAGCAAATTACTTGCTGGTGACTGTTCCAAGTTTCAACACTCAAGTGTGCCACCTTCCTTTCAATGGCAGCACAGCTTTGCAAAGCTGAATGTCGGGCTCTTGCTGTGTGAAAAATCAAGATGTAACAAGAAATGAGGGTGCGCAAGTCCAATCTCATTCCAAGGCTGGCAAAGTGCCCTACAGGCATACACATCCCTTTAGTAAGTACTGGTAGCCACTTAAGAATGAAACGAAAATACACTTGCTTTCAATTTCATATGTACATACATATATATATTAATGTTGACTAAAATGTACATTCTTCTTAAGTTGTTTGGACCCAAACGGTTAGATCTTTCTTTTGTCCTAGAGGCATCGAAGAAAGAAATTGCCAAGACCCTAAGGACCCCGTGACCTGAGGAAGACTGGGGAACCCTGGTCCAGCCTGGACTGTCACAAGGTAGGCGAGCTACGCTTGAATATCCTGTCTTGCCGTCTGCATTCAACATAAATCTTGCTTGGCTTTCTAATGCTGAAGAAAACTGGCCTTGATGATCCCACAGACAAAGATTTTAAAAAGTTGCCTTTGTGACACAGAAAACAGACTTGTGGTTGACAAAGGGGACGGGGCTGGGGGAGGGATGGATTGGGAGGTTGGGGTTAGTAGATGTAGATTATTATTTATGGAATGGATAAACAACAAGGTCCTACCGTATAGTACGGAGAACCATGTTCAATATCCTATGAGAAAGCAATTATATTCCAATAAAGATGAAAAAAATATCCTATGATAAACCATAATGGAAAAGAAAATTAAAAAAAGAATGTATATATAGATGTATAACTGAATCACTTTGCTGTACAGCAGAAATTAATACAACACTGTAAGTCAACTATACTTCAATTTTTAAAAAGTAAAATAAAATTTAAAAAAAAAAGGAAAAACAAAAGATGCCTTTCTGGAAAAACTACCTTGACCTTGACAAACTCCTCCAATGAATACAATGCCTGCCCCTGTGAGCCTGAATGAGGATGACCCCATAAGGATTAAATCTCCCTCTATCACTAGCTTCAACCTCCAGAATTCGCTCTCCCAGGCTTTGCCAGGGGGCAGGCTGATGCGAAATCTGACCTAATTTGACTTCTGCAAAAGCTGCGTCTCCGCGATGCCTTTGGTCTCTTCCCATCCGCTCCCAGCAGCCACTAGGAGAAGGCAGAGTTCGGGGACATTTTTCCCCTTTGAAGCCACCGCTGCTAGTTTGAAGCTTGGAGCAGTTGGGTCACGAAATAATATTCAGTGGGTAAAATGCAGCGTTAGCCTACCCAGTCAGTGTATTTGGGCCAACACGCACTTATCTTCCTTTGTTCCAAACTAGTGGATTTTTCACTAGTTCTCATTTCTAATTTTCTACACTGTTATTATTAGGCTGGGCTAGAGACTTTACAGACGATCCCTGACACAGATCCAGATTCTAATTATTGTTACTTTCCTCTGGCAAGATAAAAAAGGTTCTTTTCACCCAGAATGCATTTTGCGGTTCAGTGACTCTGGCCTATTTACAGTTCCCAACTCCCCTATTTGAGAGAGGAGAATAATACTAATAATTTAACTGACAAAAAAGTCCCAGGCTGGTATGGATTTCTCTATTTTTAGAATCCTAGGCGAAGGAATGCTTTATCTCGAGTCTAGATGGTACTAAAAATAGAACCTTACCCCAGGCTATATCTGTTTTGAAAAATAAATTACATGTACAAATGAGGTGGGAAAGCAGTGGGTCCATCTTCTGAAGGGAATAGCGGACCCTTCATTAAATAGGGAAGCAGGTGCGAGTTTGTAGCCGACTGACTTTTCAGTCTCTGGATTGTGATCAAACCACACAGTCCATTCATGCTGTCCATACTGTGACTGTGGCCCCACGATGGCTCTCAAGACAACATTCGGGAAGTCTGCCCAGCTCCATCTTGAGGGTAAACGGAGAGTTTCCCTGAATTATGGATGCGGTTCCACCTCTGACCTTGGGAACCAAGGCTCAAAACCAGGCTTCTTATTCCTGAGCCAAGCTGAGCCCCTGGCGCCCTAGTTCTCAGAGGTGGTTCTTTTCTGGTCCTCTGAGTCTGTGACCATTTTTGGTAACCTTCCCTGGGTCCAGTCTCTTTTCTCCTTGGACATGGCCTTCCTCTCCCAAGGTTCCCACTCACATTCCCGGAGACGAGTGTAATTTTTCTGGGTTATGACCCAGTTGTTGAGACCCGGTACCAGTAGAGAAGCTCCTCAGCTGGCTCACTCCGTTATCATGACCTGAACCTCAGTGCCCTGGACCTACCATCCGCCACTTGTTGGCTCACCATTTATACCTGGGCTGGACGTCTCTGACACTCCCTGTGCAGCTTTATGTATTTCACGTTGCCCTATCACCGTCATCTAGGTTTCAGATGAACTTAACGGAGAAACCCTGAAGACTCTAGTATTGACTGGAAAGTCTCCGTCCTTCTGCAGCTAACTGGCCCACCCAACTTGGACATGGGGCATGTCCTAGCCTCCGAGCCAATGTGTGGATACCAGGCAGGCAGCTGGCCACTTCTTAACCCTGATGATTGTACCATAAAATTCGGTGATGTCTAAATTCTCACCTCTGCCTTTAACCCAGTGGACTCTGTCTTATAGGGAAAGACCTTCCTGATCAATGTAAATGGACCGTCAGCAAAACGATAATTACAACGTTGAAAACATGTCCCCATGTGCTAAGCCCATTGGAGGGAGAATTTTCTGGAATGTTTCATACTGTGAACTGCATCAATAATTCATATAACTTTGTGAAATTCGTCAAGGAGCTCCAGGGCTCACCTGATGAAGCTTAATTACCATCTTCTTTCAGATCAAAGGGGAAAGATGAGGTCATTATCACCCCGCCCCGACAAGGGGAAGGCTAATTAAAATATCCAGTGTGTTTGAGCTTTCCCGTGCAGTTTACATTTAGACAGACACAGCCTCAGGCTTCTTTATAACAGCAGAAGTAACAGGTTTTAATGAAAAAGGTAAGCTCCATTCTCTTGGTCTTTTGGAATTGTGTTCTAACAAAAGAGGATGTACACATTTGATGAAGTTAAACTGATAAATGTGTTATGGTAATTGCCTCAGAATGAGGTAGATAAGTAAAAAAAAAAAAAAAAAAAGGAAGAGTATTCTCCCAACTAAACGGGATGTTAAACATGGGCCCTTTGGTCTTGAATAAATCAGGTATTTGTCGGCAGCCAACAACAAAGCTTAAGAAAAAAAAAAAGGCACAGTTACTCTTTCTCCCACTCCAGGGATGGAGGGGAGGTGACCACACATTAAATGCTTATAAGACAGCATGTATATATATGAGTGCTTGTGTTTTTATATAGGAGTTAAGTGTATAACTTAAAATATGGTAAAGAACATATCGTCACCCAATAAATACTGGTGTAGGTACGTGATCCTCAATAGGGGGTGCGGTCTTCCCACGAGGAGACATTTGGCAACATGTGGAGAGATTCTGATTGTCACAACTGAGGAAGGGGACGGTACTGGCGTCTACCATCAAAAGACCAGGGATGCTGCTAAACATTCCACCGTGCACAGGCCTGCCCGCCTTCACCCCTACAAGAGATAATTACCTGGCCTCAAATGTCCCTAGTGTGAAGTGGGAGAAATCCTGGTCTAAATAAACTTAGGTGTTTTTTCTGATGTTAGGTATGCACCATGAACCAGACACGACACTTAGCACCTTTATTTAAACTGCCTCGTGTAATGCTAACAGCTTTTCTATGAGCTTGGGCCCATTTTTTTTTTTCAGATGAGAAAATGGATTATGAGAAATTCAGGAACTTATTTACCTTAGTTAGAAACAGCCACAATTCAAAGCAGGATCTCTCTGGTTTCTACGGCATCCTGTGTAACCTCTGCACAAGCTTTTCATTCCTTTTGCAGAAACTACCAAGTTTCAGATTAGCCAAGCAGCCGTGGAGTAGGGGTTATGAATCTCATCTTATAATTAAAGAAATGAAGTAAGAAGGTTAACTATTGTCTAGGGTCAAGCCTAATAAATACTGGAGTCGGCATGCAAGACCACTCTTCCAACTTCAAATCTAGGATTCTTAAACAAAATATCATTGCATGTCTAATGCAGTGTTTTCCCAAGCTGGTCATTATTGACATTTAGTTAATTGGGTAGGTCCTTATCACGGAGCCTAACTGTGCACTGTGGGATGTCGGGCCGCATGCCTGGCCTTTACCCACTAGATGCCAGTAGGACCCTTTTCCAGTTATGACAACCCCCAAATGTCTCCTTACATCGCCAAATGTCCCCTGGAGGGAAGACAGCCTCCACTGGAGAAGCACTGCTTTTTTTTTTTTTTTTTTTTTTTTTGCAGTACGCGGGTCTCTCACTGTTGTGGCTTCTCCCGTTGCGGAGCACAGGCTCCGGATGCACAGGCTCAGTGGCCATGGCTCACGGGCCCAGCCGCTCCGCGGCATGTGGGATCTTCCCGGACTAGGGCACGAACCCATGTCCCCTGCATCGGCAGGTGGACTCTCAACCACTGCGCCACCAGGGAAGCCCAAGAAGCACTGCTTTAATGTCTACTTGATAGTCTAAGAAAAATGCTTGACAGTCCTTAAAAAGATGTTCACAGCCTGCTCCTCTGAAGCTCTCTTTACATCTGATTCCAGTGTCTAACTATGAACTTTGTTTTGATGCACCACTGGTAGCTCATCAAACACCTAAATTAATTCTGTTAAAACACAGTATGTTCTACTGGCTGGACATCCATTCCAGTAACCCTCATTAGTCCCAACTATGGAGTTATGAAATCATTATGTTCGAATAATTTTCTCAATGTTCCGTGGCTATAGACAAGTGACGGGACTCAGCACGTACGGAAACTTACCGTTGGGGACCAGTTCTGACATCAAGACATGCCCGAGGATGGATGACTGGGGGCGATGATGCCTTTGTGGTTGACCAGCCAGCCCACGCAATGCAGGAAGCTGCCGGCCAGGTCTCAGTTGAGTGGAAAGTGACAAAACAAAGCGGGTACTACCAATACCCAGGGGGATTCGCAGAATGGCTAGCCAAATACGTTTTCGGCATCAGAGCCTCAAGAACTCCTAGTCAATGGTGTCTGAGACTTTGTTCTCCTTCTGTGTTGTCCATCCTTATTCCGAAGACGTCTATTCTATGCTTCCAGGGTTTGCCTGCCACTTATCCTGAAAAGGCAACCTGTTGCCCCAGATGAGGAACAACTGGGGTTGGGGGTGGAGCAGTGAGGAGCCCTTACCCTCAGTCTAATGTGGCAAGAAGAAATTCACCTGGCACCCCCCTGTGCCCAAATTGCACATCCTCAAATTTCAGATGCATCTTTCTCTCTACTTGTCCTTCTATTTCAGAAAAAACTTCCATGCATTTCAAAAAAGGAATGCCCATGTAAAAGAGAAAAGAATTACATCCATCCTATTTACTTAGCGTAATATTTCAAAAGGCAATTCAAGACAGGAGGACTTATTTTTGTAACCTATTTCCCAGCTTTTTCTTGAATCCAAAATTTATAGGATAATCTAAAGTTTTAGGATTTGAAAAATAGCTGCAGTGATCTTTCCATTTTCTATCAGCTTTCTTATTTTGAACTGCCTCAAAAATAAATATGTTTTATGGCCCTGAACTTCAAGTAGGTTTTAAAAGTCATTTAAGGATGTACTTCAGTTATATTTGGGATCAAATCGTGATGAAGAGCCCACGCTGTCTATCCCCTCGGGACTGGGGCTACTTAATGAGAATAAAATCAATGTAAAGAATTGTGATCCGAAGTAGAAGTGCCCAGTCATGGCTCTAAGATGGTCTGTTGGGAAATGGAGCATATCAATGGGGTCTCAGGACAAGGTTAATGGGCAAGGTAAACATTGCTATATTCTGAGGAATAAGAAGGACAGTAGATGTAAATTAATGAAAACACCCTGCTCATCAAGCATGAAAAGATGGTATGTAACTCAGCAAGCCAACAACATTCATGCATTTTAAGTCGCTTTTCTGGGTAGTATGCCACGAATCGCTGTGTCTTATCTCCTCCATGGCCACTGAGGGTCATCTTACTATGTTACAAGAGAGGAAGAATTCACAAAAACTGAACTTTGTGACCTCCAAGAAATCACTCACCAATCTACGATGCTGGCCCTAACACAACTCCCTTGTGGTCCAGGAACTCATCCCTCATTATCCTCTGGACACTTACACTTGAATGTCACGCTATTTTTGACATCTCAGTGTGTTGAACACTGACCTTCTTTCTTTCCCCCAAAACTGCCTCTGGGTATGACTTCTCCATTTTTCTAATGACATCATGAATTTCCACGGTCTGAAACTAAGAAAATAAAAGATCCTTCCTCTCCTCTCCTACCTCTGACATATAACTAAGTGCATTTTTGTTTCCACTCTCTTTTTCAGCCTTCCCTCTGTTAATCCTACCAGCACCAAGGAGACCCAAGCCATTGATATCCGTCAATCACGCTACCATTAGAGGCTCCTAATTTCCTAACTTCTTTTCCCCCTGCCCATCTTCTCCCCACTAGAGATCCAAAAGAAAGTCTTCTCATCTTACTCTTTTCCTCCCTAACACTACCTCTAGATGCTCTGCCTTTAAAATCACTGTAGCGTTGATCAGCAAGACAGTAAAGGATTGTGATCATGTGCCCTCAGCCTGTCTTTCTGGTCTCTCTTTTCACCCAACTCAAAAGTAACCACTTATTATACTATTATGATCTAAAATCACTCTCAGTTTTGACCAAAAAAATAAACAGAAAAAAAGCAAAACAAAAAACCCCTCAATCTCCATAGATTCTCTCCTTAGAATATTCTATGCCTCTGGATTGCCTGCTCATCGGGAGCAAAGACTGGGTCTAATACTTTTGTATCCACGGCCCCTAAGCACCTGTGTACAGTGCAAACACAATAAAACCACACAGAGCTTCTGCTGAAGAGTCACTTGGCTATCTGTGGGATGACCGCAATGACTACAACATAATCTGGTAAATGTTTTCTGAGGCACACCCCTTAACCAGTGAACTTCTGTATTTGGTTATTTTTAACTACATAATATGGAATTCTCTCTCCTCTTTTCAAAATTACAGCTAGGAAAGTCGTAAAAGAGATGGTGTTTTAAAAAATATATAGGGTTACATTTACAAACTTAACTGTGGAATGATTACTCATTAATAAGATGACATTATTTAGAGTTGCTAATTGCCACATCTTTAGGGCGCCTACTTAGGGGAAGGCATCTAATAAACCAGTGAACCAATGAGTAAGGAAGATGTTTTTACACGCTGTGACATTTTATACAAAGAAAACGAACAGAGTGAAGAGTTGGAGAGTAAGTGGTGTGCCTACTTTAGAAAAGGAAAGAGAAATGAGATGGCACTCAGACACACCAGTCCTAAGCTTGAGTGTCACTGTAGATCAGAACGTGTGTGATAGGTGGGATTTATACCTTAGGTCAAAAAGGAATAAGCAGTAAGTAACCATCAAACTGGACAAAATGTATGAAACAGGTGCATTTAGATAGTGCCCCATGGTTGAAGTAGGAATGGGATCTCTGAGAGACAGAAACAAGGCAAATCCTGTAAGCAAGCAGGACCCTCTGGGGCCTTCTCAGGACAGACTCCTCCCCCACATCCTCTGCTGTAGCTCTTCCCTCAAGTACGCAGATAATAGTGCCTGATGCACATCTCCTGAGTTGCTTTACAGATGGTAAAACCCCTGCCCAATGGATGCAATTAACTACCTGAGAGCCATGAGCACATAGCCCCCCAGACCTATTGGAGCCTGAGGATTGATAACGTTAACCCATCTGACCTCGTCACCAGCCAATCAGAGAACCGTGCATGAGCTGATCACATACCCTGGGAGGCCCCTGCCTCACCTGGCCTCTAACAACGCTTTCCTGAAACCCACCGGGGAGTTTGGGCCCTGTGAGCACCAGCTGCCTGGACTCCTTGCTTGGCACCTGCGATAAATGCTGCACTTCCCTTCACCACAACCCGGGGGCAGGAGACTGGCTTGACAGTGCAGGCAAGCGGACCCAAGTTTGGTTCGGTGACTGTCTGACAATGGCTATAACTTTGTGCCCCGAGGAACATTCCAGGCTGTAAGACCAGAGGGAGCCACTCGTGCTCGGTTAGGAAGACAAAGTTCAGAATTTCAGGGCCAATTTGCAGGAAGCACAGCACGCCATAGCGAAAGAGCTTGAGAGCTCCTCCCCGAGATGCAGCTGGTGAAAAATACATCAGATAAGAGTCCTGGATGAAACACAGAGGTGTTAATACTGGCAAACATGAGAAGCAAGGAGACTGAGGAAGAGAAATGATGCAGGTGAACGAGATTCTAATCGGCCCTGCCACACTCTGCGTCACCCACTCCAGATAAAAGTCCTGGCTGGGAACAGCCGAGTGACTACCATCAGGTCGTGGGTCTGCGATTGAGCAGGTCGGGAGAGCCAGAATATGACCCTGTTGCTTTGGTAGCAGAGCTCTGCCTCCTCTTAAGACTAATCATCTCCCCAAAGCCACAAAGCCTTCAGGAGTCAAGTAGGCCAATAATTTCACATGTCTGTTACAGTAACCTGCTCTGCTGAAAGAGCTGGGTACTTTCTTTTTGGTTTAAATCAAATGTTAGTCCATCATCCAAACACAATTTCATTTATAACATTCATTTCTTCTTATTAAATTAAAAATGTTAAAATCCTGTATGAATAGTACATAAAAAGAGACATCTAATGTTTTCAAATAGGGTTCCTTTGCTTACGAACTGTGCAGACAGAGGAGTTTCTAATAACTCATAAAATTCTGTCCTGCAAAACGTCACGGGCTTCGTTGCTTGCTTTTAAATGAAGACCGTACGTTCAGTTACCTTACAGTATCTGAAAGCCGTAAGTACCAGGGCAAATAAAAAGACAGTCTTTGTCATAGATTTATCGAAAGCTGCTATTCTGAATTCTCGAATCAAGCGCTTCAAATTCCAAATCATATCTCAAGTAAGAAAAAAATAATCTAGATTAGTGTTTCTCAATTTTTTTTTGTTATTGTCCTTCCTAAGGAGTCTACTAGACTTCATTTTCCCTAATCTCACCCACCTTCCTTGTAATTTCAATACCACAAGATATGCTATATATACATTTAACACTTATATCTTTATGCACGACGTGTATGTCTGTGCTTTATAAACAGAACCCCAAGAACCCCTGTTTTCTCCCTTGGTTGTGAGACCTCTAGCAAGATGTTTGCTCTAGATCAGCACCGTCCAACAGAACTTGCTGTGCTGAAGGGAATATTCTATCATGAATGGTAACCAGCAGCCTCATGTGGCTAGGCAACAGAATTGTATTTGTTTAAATTTTATTTTCATTAATTGAAATAGTCGCATATGGTTAGTGGCTACCATATTGGATACCCTAGTTCCGGAGACTGCAGGAAGAAAGTGAGTAAGTAAAAGCATATGGAAAAGGGCCTCCTGGTAAGTCCCCATGGGCAGCTACTGCGGTCCGTGAAGAAGCATGGAGAAAAGGCGCGGTTCTCAGCCAGGGGCCATTTCACTCCACGCCACCCCAACCCAAGGGACATTTGGTAAGGTCTGAGGACATTTTGGTTTGTTACAGTGGGAACAGGTGCTAAGAGCCTCCAGTGAGTAGAAGCCATGGATGCTGGTCAACACATCATCATGCATAAGACAGCCCCCTCCCCAGCCCAACAAAGAATTCTTCATCCCCCCATGGGAAGAGCATCAAGGCTGACAAACCCTGCTGTGAAGACAGACTAGTTGAAACAGACGCTTGCAAATGTAAGCTTCTCCAAACCTCCAGCTGCCTCTTGGAAAGCAGCTGGGCCGAGAGGCTTCCCTTTCCTATCACCATTTCTGAAAAAAAGAGAAAGAAACCTCTGTGCTCCACCAAGGTATATACTCACTCGGCCTCTTGGGATTTGGGGAGTTCTGTCAAAGCAAGAATACCAACAGCCCTTCAGCTGGAATGTTTGCCTCCCCTTTCTTTTAGAATATGAACAACAGAGAATAAAACGACTGCCTGTTTCTGAAAAATCTACGGACGCGTGCCCATCAAACTGAGGTGCACCAGTCATCCAACTAACGCTGGGAGCAAGGCCACCGTAGTCTCTGGGGGCACGGTTTAAGATAAAAAATATCATAAGTATGATTTTTATGCCAATTGGGAGAATTGACTTAAATGATGAGAATTACCGGTAAGAGGCCAGCCGGGGCTGTGAAAGTCAAAGCTGCATTTTCTAGTTAGGTTTTGGGTGAGGCTAATGACTGTGTAGGCAAACAGGACAGGGCATGTTCACAAATACTTGTATTCCAGGCCCGGAGAAATCCTTGAGGCCTAAGACAAAGAGGTCGAGGATGTCTCGGAGCAGCAAAGCAAACGCTGTCCATCACAATACAGAGGGATGCTTATTTGCTGATGAAATGACACATGACCATTTTACAACGATCCTGTAATTCTGCTCGTGTCCATCTCTCTTTTGTTTTTGTGGTATGCGTTAGGGTGACAAGCTTTGCCACTGTGAAGAAAACACATGGCATACAACATTTCAGGAATAGCAAGAGAAAGAGGAAATACTACAGACCAAAGAAAACAATCTTACAGAAGGTTGCGTCTCTGATAGAGGTATCTTACGTAGATTGGACTCACAGTTTTATAGGGGAGAAGGGGTGCTTTTTCATGTCACCGAGGAATCTTAGAAAAAAAGATTTACTGCCTGCCAATGCAGGGGACACGGGTTCGGGCCCTGGTCTGGGAGGATCCCACATGCCGTGGAGCAACTAGGCCCGTGAGCCACAACTACTGAGCCTGCATATCTGGAGCCTGTGCTCCGCAGCGAGAGAGGCCACAACAGTGAGAGGCCCGCACACCGCGATGAAGAGTGGCCCCCACTTGCCACAACTAGAGAAAGCCCTCGCACAGAAACGAAGATCCAGCACAGCAAAAATAAATTAATTAATTAATAAACTCCTACCCCCAACATGTTCTTAAAATAAAAGATTTACATGGGGCCCACATTAGCATCAAATTCTTTCTCCTCACTGCAATTTAGTGCCCTGGGAACAAAAATAACTACAAATATGATGTAAACTGGAAACAAGGAGGGTTAAATGTTTCCAAAGGGAACATATTTTCATCTGTTCGCCTAGATCCCCGATTACATTCTCTTCCCTGTCAAGGAGGGTCATAGCTACGATGAGAGCACTCAAATGCAGTGTCAGACGTTTATTCAATTTCTTAATGTTGTAATTTAATCCCGTTCGGCTGTAAACTCAGCTGCTGATGCAGACCGCTTAAAGCAAAACATCGCTCTCCTAATTTATCCTAAAATTATGCAGAAATTCAAAATGGGGTCACTTTCTTCAAAACCAGGCCTCCAGACTTGAAGCGATTTCATACTTCTGAATGGTACTGGAGAGTGGGTCAGTTACCTGGCGAAATCATCGCCTATTGGCTCTGTAGCTGGATAAATAACTGTACCCCAAGGAACTCTCCAGGGAAAGATGAACCCTGAGAAAGCCCATGGGAAGCAAAGTCCTTGAAGACCTTGAGGCAGATGAAAGAGACAGAGGGGGAAGTCTTTGGCTGAAGAGAACTGCTCAGGTGCTTTCCCCACTTTAAACTTTTTTTATTACAAGCATCCATCAAACTTTATGAGGAACAATAGGGGACTTTACAGAGTAAAAGATGAAAAGGGCCCCAGCTGTAATTCTTGTTTTTAATTTTTTTGTTGAGGCTTACCAGGAATTGTACGCTATAATGGGTAAGATTACCAGCTACAGGCACTAAACACTGCCAGATGTCCCCGTAAATCAGTATAGCTCTCTGGGAACCCGATTTGGAAACGCGGCTCCAAATGGATAAAATTCAGTGGTCCTATGGGTACATAACCGTCCACGGCACATCCAGAACATAACAAAAAGTGTTGGGGAAGGATGTTCATGGGGCCAAAATGGCCACCATATACAAATCATGGGGGGTGAATTTGGTGGGATATTATTCAGACAAGGCAGCCACTTGGAAATGTTGTGCCTGAACGCTCGACCACTGCCTCTCCTATCTCTGCTCGGTTAGCAGTATCGTGCCCGTGGAGCACGTTGGAAGAGTACAGAGAGAATGTCCTACATCATGGGTTATCCGGAGGTCTCCAGGGGAGACAGTGATGGATGCTGAGGAATTATTATCTCTGCTTCCAGGCCAAAGCCAGGAACCCGTGAATTACAAGAAAGATAAGACATCCTTGAAATGCAGGGCAAAGGCATCAGACTCTTTTCTCTTATAGGATCCTTCCACACAGTCTCCATTCTGTCCTGGAGCCCGGAAGAACCACTCAGGCCAGTTGTGAGGATGAACAGACCCTGGGCTTTATGTCCGAAGACGCATAGAAGACAGCTCTCAGCACACAAGCAGGGAAGGTCTACCAGTTTGCACCTCGCTCAGAGCGAAACCATGAGAAAATGAAAGCCTTTACTGTACGGTACAGGGAAAATAGCCAATATTTTATAACTATAAATGCAATATAACCTATAAAAATCTTGACTCAATAAGTTGTACACCTGAAACTTATGTAATACTGTAAATCAACTCTACCTCGATTAAAAAAAGAAAGAAAATGGAAGGCTTCCTGGCCGTCCATGGCCACCTGAGTTACCAACAGGCTGTCAGGTACCAGGACCGAGAGATGGCCTCTTGTAAGCAGGCCAGAAGGATGTGTGATTCATTCAGGGGGACTGGGTCACCCACAGGAATAAGGCTGAGCCTCATATCCAGAGGCAATAGTTCCACTCAAGTGGAAATAATGGAAGAATCAGGAGAACACTTTCACAAGGGTTATACAATTTTATAAGAAGTTATAAATAGGAAATGACATAGACTGCCTGAGCCTAAAATAATGAGTTCCTAAATGAAGAAACAAACAAGTAGACTCAGAAAAAGTACTGTGGAGAACTGAATAACCATGCTAAAGAAATTCTCATAACAGGAGACAAGGTAATGAAAATCAAAAGTGAAAGGTAGGACGTGCAGAAGACAGTGCCTGCAGCTAAGAGTCTACTGTGTCCCCTTCTAGACATAGAATATGCACATAAACGTGTAGGAGCTATTACTGTACTGTGTAAATAAGTGAAACTGTGCTATGCAAGTCATTCTTCACTGTGCACTTTTACTACTGTGCTTAAGAGTCGGTAACATGCCAGGATGAAAAGTTCTAGAAAACCAATTTGTGAGCATGGTAAGACCTTGACCTTGAGTCTTGACTAGCTTCCTATCTGTGAGACTTGGGGCAAATGCCTTCACTTTTATACAGCTCAGTTTTCTCTTTTGTAACATGAGCACAAATTATCACTGGCCTTAAAAGGTGTCAGGATTGCATGCCTTAAAGCATGTGTTTAAGAAAGTGCGAGAGTGTTACCCACGTGACAAATGTTACATAATTGGTAACTGTTGCTAACTTACTTTTTTTGACAGCAGCACTGTATTTTATACATCACTTAACAACTGCCCTATGGATGAACAGTTAGAATCTTTCTTTTGTGCCCTCATTGCAACAAGCTTCCTTGGGCATAATATCTTTGCTCATTTCTTCAAATGCCTGACAACATCTAATTTGCATACCTGGTGTCAAGTTCATTAACCTTGAAGAAATGTGAAATATTTAAAGCAAGTCTTAGACTTGAGGTACACAACGACCTTAGCTGTCTGATTACAGGTAATGATGACGATAATGACATTGATCAATAATAACATGTATCAAGCTCTCCAGAGGCAGAAATCCATTTCAGATGGGACCACCATGAAAGGGAAGCTCTTTAGAAAACACCATCGTTTAATTTTGTGCTTAAAATTAAAAGGAAATTTCCTTCTATCACAGCAATTTAAAACCTATTTCTATTTTGTAGAGCATTTAATTGTACATATTTGTGCCTATTAACTTATTTTCTAGATGAAAGTAAGTGAGAAAGAGAAAAGCAAATACCGTATGCTAACACACATATGTGGAATGTAAAAAAAAAGGTTCTGAAGAACCTAGGGGCAGGACAGGAATAAAGACGCAGATGTAGAGAATGGACTTGAGGATACGGGGAGGGGGAAAGGTAAGCTGGGACGAAGTGAGAGAGTGGCATGGACATATATACACTACCAAAAGTAAAATAGATAGCTAGTGGGAAGCAGCCGCATAGCACAGGGAGATCAGCTCGGTGCTTTGTGGCCACCTAGAGGGGTGGGATAGGGAGGGTGGGAGGGAGACGCAAGAGGGAGGAGATGTGGGGATATATGTATATGTATAGCTGATTCACTTTGTTATAAAGCAGAAACTAACACACCATTGTAAAGCAATTTTTCTCCAATAAAGACATTTAAAAAAAAGCATTTTTATAATGAGAAGACTAAAGCTTAAGAGCATCTGATGAAACTCTCTCAAAGTCACCCAAAGTGGCCCAGCCGGGATTCAAACTTACGTCTATTTGACCTCACAGCCGAGACTCTTAACCTCTACGCCACTGTGCGTCCTCACCCCCAAGTACCCACTAACCCCGAGTGGGTTCAGCCACATTCATGCCTCTGTGCCCCTGAAGTTTCCTTCCCCAGACCTGCTCTGCCTATGACTGTGCTTGGCCTGCAGCAGGACATCATTCTCTTAGTGGCGACGACTGTGGTTGTGTGTCCGCCTGGCCATCATTCTTGCATCTCAGGGCTGGCCATCCTGCATCTCTCCAGTCCTATTTTCCTCTCCCCATCTTCATTCACCTGCTTGTTCCACCACTATTTTCCCCCCATACTCTTCCTTTACCCTTCAGTCTTTTGTCTTCCTATTCCATCCTTAGCTGTCTGAAATACAGAAATAATTTTTTAAGTATTTTCCCAGTTTTATTGAGAGATAATTGACATACATCACTGGGTACATTTAAGGTGTCCAAGATGATGGCTTGATTTCATGTGAAATGATCACAATAGGTTCAGTGGACATCCATCATCTCTTTATGTTTTTAAAAGATTCTTGGTTCATGTACCCCTTTTCTGTTTTCTTTACAGTGAACACATTCGGTCCAAATAGAAGTGGTTACACTGAATAGTTTTCTCTCTTAAACATCTGTCGCCCTTGATAGGATACACGCACGTCCACGTCATCCTCTGCTAACTTTAGCTTCTGTCTGAGTTATATCCTCATTCGCAAAACCTTATGAATTATGACCCTTGTATGATAAAGTCAAGCCATAAACATTATTCCCTTTGAGGACAAAGATGCTACAATTAACTGTCCTTTGGGGAAAAAGTTCCCAACAGGAATCAGTTATCTGACAAAAAGAGATGACCTTCCCCAATTAAATAAGGTGGAGACACCCGTACCCCTGTTAATCTAAGAGCATCGCTTCACTGCGCATCTCCACTGATGGGACCACCCACTCATCACTGTGACTCTGACAAGTGCAGGATTCACTCCGAGCCTTCAGAAGCTTTCGCATCATTCCCCAGCCAGGCAGTGACCCCCTCCCCAGCTCCAGGAGCCGGCCTTCTTTCTATATTTATTTCCGGCTTGCATTCAAATCAATAATTATACCTTTGCATTATTTCTGGCTGATCTGATTACAACTTAATTACAACATATGCATGCGGGTGTCAGCTCATGGAGACCTTTTTTTATTTAAGGTTGTTATTTCCTGTGGCCAAAGAAAAGCTCTATCTAAACCTCCCCAAACAAAACTCCTTGTTCAGGGAATATCAAATACCCCAGAGCAGATGCAAAAATGTTCTGGAATGCTAGAGGAATTCATCTAACTTTCTAGGTCTTTGCAATCGCCCTGAAGGTAAACCAATGTTGTTTTTTCCAAGGGGACTGGTGGATAGGACAGAGGTACTGAGGAGTTTTTTGCCTTAGTTTTCTCCTTGCGGAGAACAAACGAGTTTTGCTGAAGCTGCTGAAGGATTGCAAGAAATTATAGAGATAGAGAAGCCCATTTCCCAGTTCAGCAACTTGGTCCATGACAGAATCTCACTCCCTGTTTGCCAAAGTCTGTGGGTAGACAGAGCACCCAGGGCAGCAACATCACTCCTTCTACTGGTCTTTCATCCAACATAAAACATTCAACAAGTACTGTGGGGTCCCACTATGTGTCGTGCACCCTTCTGGCTCCATGGGTGCAACAAAACAGACAAGATTCCACCACCACCCCCAAGTCTTTCAAGATGCAGAGAGACAGAACATAAACCAGACAACTAAGTACAACTTATATCCGGTTAGACTCTGATAAGCACCACAAAGATAATAAAGCAAGATGAGAGACACAAGTATGAGGATGGGGATTAGATGATCACTCCCCACCCCCTTCCTGATTATTCTTTATTTTTATTTTTTGCGGTACGCGGGCCTCTCACCCTTGTGGCCTCTCCCGCTGCGGAGCACAGGCTCCAGACGCGCAGGCTCAGCGGTCATGGCTCACGGGCCCAGCCGCTCCGCGGCATGTGGGATCTTCCCGGACCAGGGCACGAACCCGTGTCCCCTGCATCGGCAGGCGGACTCTCAACCACTGCGCCACCAGGGAAGCCCCTTCCTGATTATTCTTAACCAAACCTTTTCCTCTCCTCCCTCCATACAAATGTGTCTAGATGCATTGTATGTTTTGGTCATATTGGTATTTTTCTTCTCGTTACTAGAGTGATAGAGCATGGAATAAATCTAGCATAGGTCACTCCTTATTATAGGCTCCCGACACCTGTTATACCTCCACTCTCAATATTTTCATGCTGCACACGCTAGGTTACTTCTTGCTTTGATTCTGCGGTTTCAGGCAGACTGCCCGGAATTCTCTCCTTTATAAAGGCCAAGACCCACTGCGTGGCTGTAGAAAGGGGCTCACTTACTTTTTTTCTGAAGTACAAAAGTACACATTTACTTAAAACCAGAAAAGAATCCACAAAGTTACACATGTTAAGAAGATGACAGAAACCATAAACCTCACAAAATTAAGAAAGAGAAATATATCTCATTAAGCACAAACTAAATGTATCACCACCTCAACTTTATTTTTTTTTACGTAGATCCTCTATACACACGTTTATTTGCTACTGAAAATTGAAATAGCACATCAAAAATTTTATAACAATTCAAACTTTTGAAAACCAGAGAATGTAGTTAATACATCCTGTTCTAATTATGCTCTGCCCAAACTACCCAATGTTTTCTTTATATTCCTTCCACACAAGTCAATTTGCTTCAAATTCTTTTTTTTTTTTTTAGATTCTTTCCCCATATAGGCCATTACAGACTACTGAATAGAGTTCCCTGTGCTATACAACAGGTTCTTATTAGTTATCTGTTTTATACATAGTAATGTGTACATATCAATCCCAATTTCCCAATTTATCCCTTCGGGGCTCATTCACTTTTACTTAAACTTTTCATTCAATAAACATGTGCTGGGAAGCCACAGCCCCATCCCAGTGAAGACGCTGGCAAATCAGACCTGCACAATCCCCAATCCTTTCCTTCAGAGACTCATAGGAAATGGGAGACCAGTCTGCACACAAATAATTTAAATAGTCATCTACGCCATCTCTGATGTTTACACAATAAAAAATGATGTGTAGGGTCCAAGCCCTTAATCCCGAATAACAGAGAGACATGCGGTACAAGATGTTTCGAGCGGTCACTTGATCCTTCCATGAGGATCTGGGCAGAACGTTGTTTTTGTCTGAGAGGTGCGTCCCTGAAACATGCATTTGGGGTTCTTTTGACTTCCAGAGGCAGGCATCAATTTCTGCCACCTGAAGCCCTCCACGGGCATGTGTTGGGTTTCCCAATAAATAACTGAAAGAGTTGAAGAAAACCACCCACAAGCCCAGGAAAGAGGAGTACCACTCCGGAGACCTCAGCTGAAGATGACTGGGCACCTGTCAGAGGGACCACAAACACAGGGCAGCCTCCTAATGTCCAGCCTCTGATATCAGTCCCAAAGTCCCATCTGAGGACTGTGATGACGGTCAACCCTGAATTAGCTGTGCCCTTGGATCAATCAACTGCAGCCACTGGAGCCAGTGCCCCCGTAATTTGGGCACGATCACTGCGAGGCTGTCTCCAGAGAAGGCGTGGGAGGCCCTACAGTGAGAAGTTTACAGCCCATGCGCACCCTGCTTTTAGAGCATTACTGCATCTAGGATAACACACATAAGGAAGAGTAAACATGGGAACGAGGAAAGGCAAAGGAGGTTGGGGACATTTACTCTGAAGAGTGACTCAGTAATTTTCAAGTAAATGAAGGGTTATTATGGAGAGAATTCGGGCCAACTCTTCTTAGCCTTCACAGAGCAAGAATAAATGGATTTAAATGCCAACAAGGGAAGCTTAGATGAGAGATTATAAAGAATGTCTTGGCAGTAAAAGTTATTAAGCATTAACCTAGGATTCCTGGTCATCAAGGGTAGTAAAAGAGATCCAATACTTCATCTTAAAAATCACGTAAGCCACCATTTCTTTTACATAAAATTGATGGTTATAAGAAGGGTTTGGGATATGGAAAAAAGACTTACCAGAAGAAACAAACAATTTTTACAATCATATTTGAGAGCCTGGGAATTGGGCAATCTCACAGTGTCCAAAGAATGATGAGTAATTGATAAGATCAGTCCTAAGTCAGATTTTTTTTTTAATGGATACACCTGAAAGATGATGAAATTCACTAAAGTTGATCACTTTATGTTTTGGATTCTGTGCTATGGGGCTGCCCCTAGGTAAGAATGTCACTTTAATGAAGTGCCCTGGGTTAGCTGAAATCACTTAGGGGAATTTCAAGTCAGATATGCCGTATTCAGATACTGCGTGTTTATCAGGAGACCCTGAACATTGTTTTAGCTGGCTTCAAATACCAAAGGCAACAGACGGCGTCAGCAGAGTCGTCATAGAGGTTTACTAGAAAGGCCTTTTTATTTTCTTCCAACTAACTATACAGATTAAAGCATCCATGCATAGTTTAGAGAATGGGAAGTTTCTGATGAAAAAGTGGAGGACAAATATAAATGAAATACTGTCATTACCAGTCACGTGTTAGAATGATGGAATATGCAAATGTTTAAGCATACAAAATTTTCGGTGTATTGTCATCAAACTTCTTTCCCTAACAGCACTGGGTATCCACATTTAAATCACTATCACTCATAAGCCTTTACAGTCATCAGTTGTTAGCTTCACTTTATTTAGTAAAAGTTCTGTTTCAGATCTTGAAGGGGGCATATACAGTGTGTGATTCCTTACTGCATTTGTTTAGGAACAAGTTGGAATAAAACGTGGTGATGAGGAAATATTGGAGCTGTCAAAATAAATCCATCAGTTTTCAAATTGCATTTATGATGTATAGATCTCTATGTGCAAAGACCTCCTTATGGATCCCGTCTCAAATAAAACACAAAAGTACGTGTTCACCATTTTTAGCGCTTCGTTGCTTTTGCTGTTGTTGGGCTATGGTTAGGAAAATGAGGTAAATTCTTTTGCATTATATCACTAGCACAAAGTGGTCCCAAGAAAGTGTATGTGCAATGGAGTAATCAGGGATTAGCAAAAAGTTACCAACACACACACACACACACACATACACACACACGCACACATATTCCTTCATGCAAGAACCATCTATCCATTGACTGACTCCAGTGTACTATGGACTGGAGTTACAACTACAAGCAAAGAGGCAACTAAAATATAATGTAGGGCTTCCCTGGTGGCACAGTGGTTAAGAATCCACCTGCCGATGCGAGGGACATGGGTTCAAGCCCTGACCTGGGAGGATCCCACATGCCGCGGAGCAACTAAGCCCGTGCACCACAACTACTGAGCCTGCGCTCCAGAGCCCACGAGCCACAACTACTGAAGCCCGCACGCCTACAGCCCGTGCTCCACAACAAAGAGTAGCCACCACAATGAGAAGCCCGCACACTGCAACGAAGAGTAACCCCTGCTCACCACAACTAGAGAAAACCTGTGCACAGCAATGAAGACCCAACATAGCCCAAGATAAATATATTTTAAAAAATGATGTAATTTTTTTTTTTTATTAGGGAGAGTTCAGTATGATGTTAAAACTCAGACTTGTGGCACAGTGACCCAATTTGTGTCTGTCATCGGTTTCCTGATAGCCCTGACTGTGGCATGGAGTGTGTTCCCTCATTACCTCTGCCCAGAAAATGGTTTTCCCCGATGCACTTCTGGGGTCATGTCATATTCAGAATAGTGTCCTACTACGCTCCACATGAAACTGAGTCTGAGACGCAGATATTCCCTTACTCTTTCAACATCCAAGTTGTTTGCCATTATTGTTGCAATTGAATCATTTTATATTTTTAAATCTCACTTTACCAAGAACTTTAGCTGAAGACCCAAGGGAAATCCCAGGCGCTGGCTATCTACCCCTCACACTCCAGGGTCAGAGCAGTGAGCGGCCTCTTTCCCCAACTCACAGACGCCGGGAGCTGTTGTGAACATTTCCCTCAAGCCTGGCAACACCTCCATCCTCCGGAGAGGCAGAATCACAGGGGAATCTGAGTGCTTTCTGGATGAAGCAGATAAATAAGCACAGTCAACTTTTAGGGACTGTGGTCCACAGTCATATCTCTGCAACCTGGATAGAAAAGTATTGATCTCCTTTGCTTGGTCCACAGAATCAGGACACGATACAATGAATATTGCAGCCAGAAGTCTGCAGACTACTCCTTCACCAACAGACACATGGAGCCTCATGTTAGGTAACACACCTCCCGCTTGATGAAGGAAAGCAGTGTGTGCGTGTGTGCGTGTGCGTGTGCGTGTGTGTGTGCGTGCGTGCGTGTGCGTGCGTGTGTGCGTGTGCGCATGTGTGCGTGCGTGTGTGTGCGTGCGTGTGTGTGCGTGCGCGTGTGTGTGTGTGTGTGTGTGTGTGTGTGTGTGTGTGTACAATAAGAAAGTTGCCGGATGGCATCCTTTGCACTTGGTGGATGTGTTCACTGCGTCAGAGAATGCAGAGGGTCCTACTGCCCGATCGTCGACACTGTTTTAGTTTTGACTCCCCCAGGATCAGGAGGCAAGGCTAGGATGCACACCATTTATTGGGGAAGAGGACTTGGAAAGGTGAGACAGGGAAGATGGAAAAGCCAGGAGAGAAAGTGTTAACAAGTGGGTACCCCTGTGGAGAAAGGGGCTCAACCCATACGCCCCTCACCAGAGACTGCAGAACATGCCTCAAAGCCACCCAACTGTGGGGTCAAACGACTGGGACATTTTACACGCATTGGCTGAGGGTCACTGGCAAAGCAACAGCCCAGGGCTTCTGCTTTGCTCCTTCCTGTGGTCAGACAATGCCCACTGGGTGACCTTTGTGGATGGTGTGCACACAAGCTGAGTCACACCAGCATCTGATACGCTGCACACTGGCGTTCCAGACTGCAGCTGGAGCTCACATGCAGATCAGAGGAGGCCAGTCCTGCCAATCTTCCATCCCAGGCATCTGTCAAGACTTCGTCCAGAACTGTCAGGGGAGCTCACTGCCATAATCCAACGGCATCCTCCCCCACCTGGACACTCTCGGAGCCACAGCTCCTGTTTGCTGCCACAGGGGGTCAGCTAAGATTCTTTCTCCCAGCCTGGAGCGTTTGGCTTAAGCTGGCTTGAGTTTCTTCTGTTACATCTTTCGAAAGGTAAGAAGCTTTCCAGGCCCATGGAGTTGCCTCTTTCCTCTGTGAGTCGAGGTCAGGTGGCTGACTGGGACCAGACCCCCATGCTGGCTACCAGCTGACCCATGTACATCCTCGGGGCTGGTTTCGTCCACGTTAGATTGTAATGTTTAGTCTATTCTCAAGTCTGTCCAAGATCCATAATACTTGTGAGGCTCAAAGGGAAGACATGTGAGTCCGAAGCTCTTTAGGGCTCTATAAATTCACAGCGTGTCCACACACATAAACGGATGAAATGCAAGGCCCACCTAAGAGCTGTATTCAAAACTTCCAAGCCCTTGGGTCAAATTTAAAAGAAAGCATTCTGTGACACTTCCCTTCTCCCTGAGTCGTTTTTCCTAGAAAAACATTAATACATAGCAATGGTCTACTTTCTGTAGAACTACCCAAGTGACACCTTCCCACCTCTAGAGCCAAAAAAAGTACCTCTCAGCAATGCCTGAGTGACAGCTGTCAGCTTTGGAATAAACCTATCAGCGAAGCGCAGGCTCCACCAAATGTTCCATCCCACGTGCACAAGCCAACCAAACAGAACCCTTCACAGCCTCAAAACACGTGCAAAGTCAACGGAGAGGAAGGCTACCTTCTGCATGCAGACAAAGTCAACGGAGAGGAAGGCTACCTTCTGCATGCAGACAAAGTCAACGGAGAGGAAGGCTACCTTCTGCATGCAGACAAAGTCAACGGAGAGGAAGGCTGCCTTCTGCACACAGCTTTGCTGCCTGTGAAAAGAGCATCTTGTTTGTTCTGAATTAGATGCCATACTGATCACGGCCCAGGCTCTGCAGACTACGGAATTGGTGGCTAACTCATCCCTCAGGATAGACTCTCTGGGCAACAGTTCTGATATTCATGATAAGGAGATGGCTATTTTCATGGAACCACAAGTTCATTCCGAGTGCTGGAGTGTGTCCCCGCTGGAGATAACTGTCTTGGGCTACGTGTGCGGGCTCTGTCAAGAAACAGGTTCTCAAGCATCCTTGAAAGACACACCAAGCTAAATACATGAGAGAGAACCCTGTTGACAAGTCTGCTCTTTCTTATCACCTAGATTATTCCATGCAGGCTGCTTTGGGCCCTCTCATAATGAAACTTCCCCAAGTTCCAGAGAAGAACTTCCATTTCCAAAACACACATGGAACGCATGTAGTAAAACTCAACAGTAGCAATTTCAAAGTTGACAAGTTCATCAATATTTATGGAGTCGGATGACAGTCATTTACAGGTGACACCATCATCATTCGAAGGTATTTTCTGTGAGTTAATTTTAAAGTTTAAATGCATGCGGTTGTCATGTTGTTTTAGTATTTCATTGTCTGTTACCTGGGTCTAAATGCCAGACTTACAGTCACACTGAAAAATGCACACTGAAATAATCAGCTCTCATTTAGTTCAGCTCCTACTCACACTTTAAGTGATAAGTTAATTGACAGTGTGTGAAGTTAACATATTTCACAATTTGGATATTTATGCTAACATATAACTTTGAAATGCATTTTCCTAAAGCAGTGTTGAACATATAATTTGGAGAGTTTCCAAAACCCTGGCATTTAAATCCAAGTGTTCACCGTGGCGCCTGTATGTGGCAGATGTGGACCGCTAGAGATTTAAACCATTTGAGCATAGCGCTAAAACTGGATTCACTAGCTTAGCAAACACTTTTTAAAAACTGAAATACAAATAAATGAAGAGACTATTTCCCATGTTAATTATTTATGTGTGAGAGGACAAGAGAAATATTTGTTTCTGTAGGGCCAGGCACAATGTCTCGCACACAATGGGTAATCAATACACATCCGTTCAATAGAGAAATGAGGCTCATGTGCAGTCTTTAGGCAATGAATTTGATGGTCAGAGGCAGTTATGTGAAATAGTTATACCAGCCTTTCCAATCAGGACGTGGAGTAACAATACCCAGGACCTCAACTCTTCAGGGCAATCAAGGGCCCACCTGTATTATTCCATCATGTATAAGGAGAATGAGAAGATACAGTTGACTTTGGTCATTAGGAAGTCTCTGGTGATATTTGAGAAGCATTTCACCACAGTGCTAGGAGAAGAAGGCAGATTTCGGGTGATGGCAGACTAAATGTTAGGCAGGGAACTTGATCATTTGGGGTCTGGTGGAACTCAACAACTTAATCCCAAGACTGCTGAAAAATTTCTGGAAAAATATGCAAAAGCAATGTATTCATGACAAAAGCTTATACTTTTTTTTTTTTCTAAAAGCAGAATGAATGTAGCATTAAGCAAACCTAATTGGTTTCTTAGTTAGTCTTATAAGAAAAGTCATCACCCTAAAAAATCACCAAGCTGTCCCTTTGGTGTCCCCAAAGACCAGGTTGGCCGTTCATACTCAACATGAGGGTCTGCCTGTGTTGTTTTATTAGTCATTTATCTCTCCCAAACCTGTTCTTGAGTACTAGTATAAATAACCCTCACGCTCCACTGCACTAAAACAACAATATCCTATCAAGGTAAATACACGGGACAACGCAGACGTATCCCTCTGACTTGTCGAGATGACTGCAGAGCTTGAGGTGCTGGTACAGGATGGAGGAGCACCGCCTTCCAGTTAGGTTCGTAACTGGGTGTGATCCAGAACGGGGTCTGCCCACCACGGCAGCTCACGTCCACCCCCGGTTTTTGTATAACCCACAAGCTAAGAAGGGGTTTAAATCTTTGGGGGAGGGGAACTAAAAAAATGAAGAAAATATCACAGCCTGTGAAAGTTATAAGAAATTCCAATGTCAGTGTCTGTACCTCAAGTTTCATTGAACACAGCCATGTCTGGTCCTTTACCTGCTGTCTGTGGTTAACTGTGCCCTGAAACGGCCAAGCTGAGTAGTTGCGTCAGGGACCGCAGGGCGCCCAAAGTCAAAATATTCACTAACTGATCCTTTACAGAAAACGTTTGCTGATGGCTGGTCTAGAACGCTTGACTGCTTGAAGGTTAGATTACGTTTTAAAAAACTGTAAAGCGATCTCATTTTACTCTTTAATATTTTATAATACAAATATCTGAAGATGCTCAATAATAAATGATCTGGGTAAAGGAAATCCCAAAGCACTAAGAACTAAGAAGGCAAAAGCCAAGAAAGTACAATAAGACAGGAGAAGACTTAGAGTTTAAAAGTGAAGCTTTTTAATGGAATCTACAGTTACACACAAAAAAAACTTGGTCCTGAGCTCCCTGCACACCGGCCAAAAAATGAGGAAAAGAGGAAACTTTGTCTCTCTCTCTCTCTCTCTCTCTCCCTTTCTCAGTCTCTCTCAAGTCTGCGAGTAATCTCTCATGTGGATTTCTATCAACACTTGCTAACCCACAGAATTAGAAAAAAGTCTGTGCTGATGAAACAGGTCTTTGATAGGAAATACACATATGAATAGTCCCAAAGTTCAGGTAGACGGGGTGGTGCTAATTAAATTAAATCAGACTTCCTCATGTTTCAAGCTCTTAGGACATAAACCTGTTTTCTGCCTTTTCTGTTGTTTTTCCTTAGGAAGTGTTTGGGGGAAATTACCACACATGACTTTTTAGCCCCCA
The DNA here is from genome assembly GCF_964374135.1 of Grampus griseus. Classification (NCBI taxonomy): domain Eukaryota; kingdom Metazoa; phylum Chordata; class Mammalia; order Artiodactyla; family Delphinidae; genus Grampus; species Grampus griseus. Next base: position 5,175,169 of record NC_139016.1, on the reverse strand, counting down.
AGCCTTAAATTACTCTGGAAAACTTTTGTACCATAATCTATAGGAAAAGATTCCATCTGTTATTTTCAGTTTAGGATTTCCAGGACACAGATTTATGAAACGCAAATATTTTATAAAGAAAGATCTTGAAAATAAGGAATGAAGAGAGGTAAACATCCATTCTCACTGAGAGCTGAGTTTTTCTGAACTTAGTTACAAAACGGAAACACACTCACAGACTTAGAGAAGGGTGGCGGGGGTGGTGGTGACAGATAGACCGGGAATTTGGGATTGACGTGTCCACACTGCTATATTTAAAAGAGATAACCAGCAAGGACCTACTGTAAAAATAAATAAATAAATAAATAAAAATTTAAAGGATCCACATATGAGCAAGAATAAATAAATAAACCCTACAAACCTTAATTAACCATTGATATTTTAAATTATTGCTTCAAGCTTTAATTCCTCAAGTATATTGTGTTCTGCATCTTATTATATTAGAGCGAGTTGTAAAGACTGTACTTGAACTTAATGTTAAGGCAACATTGGAACTAAAATAGAATCCAAGACATTAAAACCATATAACAGTTTCTCAGAGAAAAATGATTATGATCAGAATATCAACATTATGCTCGCTCAGACTGCTTTGGTGTAACAGTATCCATAACTTGGACTGTCAGTCGGTAGAACAGTATTAAGATGTTTATTTAAATAAATGTAATGAAAGAGAGATCTAAAGGAAAATGCTGAGGACTGGTTACCACCACTGTTCTTTAGAAGATTTTGAATTCAGGACCTCAGGAAATTCATAGCACAACGTTTCAACACAAAGCTTCTTTTCTTGAATACATTATTTTATTAGTAGGAAACAAAGCCTTGAGTGGGCAAAAGGGAAAAGCGGGTTAATGGAATCTCTATTTCAGCTGCTTTTTGCACAAAATAAATGGACATTTCTCTGTCCCAAGGGAATGGTCACGTGCACCCTTACCAGGAAATATACACTGCGCGGACGCTGACATCTTGCAGGATACAAAAGGCATGAGAGGCCTGGGTGTATTGCCCCCACCTAAAGACCAAACTTCCATTCCTCTTAACAAGATGACACGGATTGGCAAGGACATTAACTCTGTTCTTAGAAATACATAATTGACTGTTATGACAGAGAACTGCAGAATGTAATTACTCAAAATCTGTCTGGAGATCACAGTCGCACCCTGAATACCAAAAGGCACCCTTCACCTCAACGCGATACATCGCTATGGAACAGAGGACTCACTGGGAAGTGGTACCTGCCCATCCGACCTGAATCTGTGTGTGTTCTTTTCTCAAACTCACCTTACAGGCTCCTCACACCGAGATGATTATATCCACGGCACAGGAGCCGCCAGAGCACCCCGCAGGACTGCGGCAGGATTGCAAATGCTGAAGAATGAATACAGACCAGTGGCCCTAAGCTAAATGACAAAGCATCTAGCGGGCTCAACCAGAGGCTACGTCCGGTCCCCAGCCTTGAAGGTCAAGCTTATTGATCCCACGGCTCCACATGTAGAAAGCCACCTGATTCAGTTCAGAGACACTGTACAGGTCTCTGCACCGTCCAGGGGGTCCCTGTGGAACAATATCTCGGGGCACTCATTAACGTTATGGGACAGATGCCTCTAGACAAAGCCAGGACATGTGTACGAACACTGCACGTACATCATATTTTAGCAAATCTATTTTTAAAAACTTTTTGAGATTTTGTGATTCTACCAAATGATATTTATCGATGTCATTCAAGATATTACATAAGCAAATTGTTAAGCATGGTATGATCTTAATCCTATCACTAATAGCCAATCCAGTATGATGAACTGTGATGTGGAAGCATTCTGTCTCATAATTCAATATCAAATTATCAATAATACATCCTGATAAAGTATGAGGCGTACCACACTTGAGAAGGATTCATTATCTATTTGCTTTTCTATCCATCTGACAGCATCTTCTTATTAACAGGCTAATTTTTACACTTCACAAGCACTGGAGTGAATTTACAATATTACACACCTGTCTTATTATTGGTAAGATGCCACAAACGTGATATTCTTAAGGAAAAAAGTCAAAGTCTCCTTAAAGCAAATTTACTAAACATTTTATTCAGCACTTATTCATGATACAGATACTTAGTGAAATAGGAAGAGAAATAAACATCTTTACCTAAAAAACTACTACAAACCTACAGTTCATAGCCAGTGCAAGACAGGAACCATTTCTGTTCTATATTGCACTGAAGACCGTATCCTATATAATACAAAATTAAATGCGTATATAAATCAAAAGGATAAAGATGGGATAGAAAAATAGATATCAAGGTTGATGGATGAAACAATTGCTACGTGGAAAACCCAAAACATTCCACAGACCAATTAGCGAACAAATATAAGAATTTAGAAGCTGGCCTATCACAACATCAATATAAAAACTGTACTGCATTTGAATGGGCTTCCCTGGTGGCGCAGTGGTTGAGAGTCTGCCTGCCGATGCAGGGGACGCGGGTTCGTGACTCGGTCCGGGAGGATCCCACGTGCCGCGGAGCGGCTGGGCCCGTGAGCCATGGCCGCTGAGCCTGCGCGTCCGGAGCCTATGCTCCACAACAGGAGAGGCCACGACGGTGAGAGGCCCGCGTACCGCAAAGAAAAAAACAACTGTACTGCATTTGAATGAATTAGAAACAACTCAGAAAAAAAATTTTTCTAAATTATGGTTTCTTATAAAATATATGGTATCTAGTAAGAAAGTTAAAAGAAACATGCACAAAATGTATGGCGAAGTACATTAAGAAAACATTAAATACATTCTATAGTCAATTAAAATTGTTGGTTCAAAAATGAACAAATTCAGGACTTCCCTGGTGGTCTAGTGGTTAAGGCTCTGTGCTTCCAATGCAGGTGGCACAGGTTTGATCCCTGGTCGGGGAACTAAGATCCCACATGCCATGCAGCATGGTCAAAAAATAAAATAAAAATTTTTAAAGAATGAACAAATTCATCCAGAAACATACTGGTAGATATATGGAAACTTAATCTAATACACAGGTAGCACTGCATATCCTCCACGAACAGATGGACTCATCAATTAATGTGATGGAATAACTGGTGATCAATAGAAAAAATAAAAAGCCCAGATATTTAAGGGAAGCAAAATTCATTAGTGATAGATTAAGGACATGAAAGTAAAAGAGAAACCTGTAAGAAACTTTTATATGAAAATACACTGTAACCTTTTCCTGGGTAAGACAGATATTTTCTTAAGACACAAAAAACATAAACTCTAAATAAAAGAATTTAAAAATTCAACCACATGAAAATTAAGAACTTCTGATCATTCACGGTAGAATAAAGAAACTGAGGGAGAGGGGAAAGCTGCAAACCAAAAGAGGATGTTTGCAAACTCAATAATGTAGGTAAGTAACCAAGACATACAAAGAGCTCCTTAAATCAAAAAGAAAATGACGTACGATTCAGTATAAAAGCGGGCAAAACATTTAACAGAGTTTTCAAAGATAAGGAAACTAGACTATCTCATTAACGTATCAACAGGTGTCCAAAATAATCACGAATACAGATTAAGACTGCAAACAGATTCTATTCATACCCACAAGATGGATAACATTAAGAAGACTGAAAATTCTGGGTGGTAGGAAGGTGCGTTTCAGTGGGAATTCTTATATGACACTGGGTCACTTTGGGTGCAAACCGGCATAGCTAGTCAGAAGAGCAATTTCTCTCTAACTTGTAAAGCTCAACAGCCAGACACCAGTGGCTCAGCAATCCCACTCCTAAGAGGAACAAGTCTTCTGTCAATGTTTGCACAGGCACACGAGAAGAGAAGAAGCAGCATGTTTAAATCAGCATCGTGTATCGTAGCAAAAATACGGAAAACCCTCATGGCCGTTTTCAATAGAAACAATCAATAAATCTATAATAGGAAAAGAAAAGCAGCTTTTTGTTTTGTTTTGAGCCAAGCTGAGAACTACATCGTCCAGGAGCCAGCCTCTCAGTTAGCTGAGGAACTGCTCTGAAGAAGCATGGTGTTCAGCATATTTTTATATCTCACCAGAGCAAAGAACATCAAACATTCCACGGGCACATTCCTTGAGGTTTCAAAAAGACATATCAGCACATACACAGCGAGGCAGTATGGCCTTGGCACCCGGGGAGGGAGTCTAACCATCAAAGGTGGATCAGCAATGGCCTCCCAGGAAGGGACGCATCTATCCCTGTCTTCAAAATGGACATTCTTTTTTTTTTTTTTTTTTTTTGCCCGGGCCTCTCACTGTTGTGGCCTCTCCCATTGAGGAGCACAGGCTCCGGACGCGCAGGCTCAGCGGCCACGGTTCACGGACCCAGCTGCTCCATGGCACGTGGCATCTTCCCGGACCGGGGCACGAACCCGTGTCCCCTGCATCGGCAGGCGGACTCTCAACCACTGCGCCACCAGGGAAGCCCAAAATGGACATTCTTTACTTCTGGACAACATATCCTTTTCTTTAATGGTTAGAGCAGATGTACAATGCATGTTGGATAGGCCACAAGACAGGGTGTTCTAGTTAGCACATAATTTAAGTCTACACACTTAGTTCACAGTCTAGTTATCTAGGGTGATGGCCCTCTTCCTGAACAGATCCTCTGTCTACATCCTTTAGGCAGTTAGGGGTAGGTCAAAGTTTCTTCCTGAGTCTTTTGCCTTGACTGTTTTCAGCTCCAAATAATCCACATGCCAAAGAGACATTGTGGGGTGGCACGTTTTGCTCCCCTTCAAAGACATCTAAATTAATGTGCTACAGACAGCAACAGCCCATCACAACAAAGAGAACTTTATTTTTAATGCCAGGATTGTCATAGTTTACTTTCCCACCAGCCCAGTTGCTAGAAATTAGCCTCTCTCAAGGTAGCCCCCAGCTATTTCTGTGAGGCTCCCAGGTGCCGGCTCAGGTGTACCAAGAACAGGCCTCCTGGTTTCCTAGTTACCATCTCCTTCTGCTGCATCTACGGGCACATGAATCAAAACCCTCAAAAATATGCTAGAGAGGAGGAGAGGTTTCTATGGATACATTTTAGATTTAATATTCTGAAATGGAGTCCTGCAGAATCTTGTAGAACTGTCCTCCTTGGAAATCTTTAACAATGCGTTCACAGTTACCAATCTCCCTAAGAGCTCCACAAGCATAAACTGGCAAAATAAAATAAATTAAATAAAGATGAAAGAAAGAAGATTTTGCCAGGTTAAACCTTCAGTGTGGAGGCTCCCTAAAAAACTGAAAGTACAGTGGTCCCCGCTTGCCACGGCTAGAGAAAGCCCTCGCACAGAAACGAAGACCCATCGCCCTAAAAGAGCTCCAGAAGTATAGCCTGGCAAAATAAAGGTGAAAGAAGTAAAATCTGAGAGTTTGGAACCGCCATTCTCTTTTGTAATGGTTTTAAGATCCTCAAATTCATGGTGCACATTCATTGAACAAATATTTTCAGAGCACCCGCCATTACCCATTAGGCAAAGCACCGTGGGAATAAGATGAGAGTTACTGTGTCTCTCAGTCGTTACAAAACTGTGGGAGAGAGGTTTAGGCACACAGTGTGTGATTTAAGGCAGAAAACAGAGTACAAAAGCAGAGGTATTTGTCCAGTGCTGAAGAAACTCAAGGGCAGAAGGGCGTTTGTAAGTAACACACTGAAGTAGTATCCCATATGGTGGAGGAGACGTGAACTGCCCGTGACAACAGTTACAGCACACCAGTTACATAATTAAAAGCTCCGGCAGCCATGCAAGATGGTGCAGGATGTTTGTGATCTACTATGAGGAAAAAAAAACCAAAAACAAAACAGCAAGAGCATCATGCAATGGAGGACATCAAATTGAGCGGCTCTTTGCAGAAAACCTTTATTTGTTACCATTTTTTGACAACATATAACTTTTTACATTTATTATCTTTATAACACACTTTTTAATTTTAGAATAGTTTTAGATTTATAGAAACAGTGCAAAGACAGTACAGGAAGTTCCCATGCACCCCACGTTCAATTTCCCCTGTTATTAACATCTCCACTGTGACAGTCATCACAATTAATAACCAACATAGATACATTATCCTGAACTAACGTCCACGCTTTATTCAGGTTTCCCTTGTTTTTGCCCTGATGCCCCATCCAAGACACCACGTGAGACTTAGTTGTCATGTCTCTTTAGCTGTGACCGTTTCTCCATCTCTTCTTGTTTTTCACATCTTGACAGTTTTGACAAGTACTGAACAGGTGTTTTGGAGAATGTCTGGTAATTTGGGTTTGTCTTTTTTTCTCTCGAGATTAGACAAGGTTGTAGATTACAGGTTTGGGAGAGGAAGCACAGAGAGGTGAACTGCCATTTTCATCACATTATATCAAAGGTACAGGATATCACTGTTGATGATGATGCTGGGGTCCAGGGCAGGTCACCCCAAACCATGCCTCCCTGGCATACCAAGTATTTTGAATTAAAGTTACTTATGAAATGGCGCAAACAGGACGGACTGCTGACCCTCCTCTCTGTCTCCCTGAAGCAGAAAACACATCTCACGCGAAAGGTATCCTCCCTGCATCTGGAGGTAAAAGGACACCCTTATCCAGAGACAGGGAATTCGAGGCCGAGACGCCTGTAGAAACAAACCTCGTGACTTTTTTAACTGGTCACCCCAAGCCCAAACTCTGTTTAGGTTCTTCACCAGTTGAGCACCCAAAGCCTATATGTCTTTCTCTGTCCTATGAATTCTTCACACACTTATCGTTCTTTGTCTAAAAAGTATAAAAGCTGCCTGTTTGGGCCGCTTCTTGGGTCCCATGCCTACAAGACCTCCGTGTGCACAAATCACAATGTGTTTCTTTTCCTCCTGTTAAACGGTCGTGTGTCAATTTTATTACTGTGACAAGTTTATTACAATTTGGTAACTAGTGACAAGAACGTGAGAGGGGAAAGGGGGAAGTTTCCCCCCGTTCCGGACAATGACCTCGATCACCTGGCTGAGGTCATGGCTGTCAGCTTTTTCCACCGTGATGTTACTCTTTTATCTCCCTTTCCACACTGACCTCCTTGGAAGGAAGGCACATTTAAGGAGTGGAGAGTTACTTTTGGAATGAGGGCAGAGTAGCTACATAAATTACTTGGAATTTTTCTGTACAGGAGATTTGACTTTCCCCCATTTATTTCTTCAATCATTTATTGCAATAAGTTATATGTTAATTTAAATCAATAATTTGTCGTGTCAATACAGACTGACCACATATAATTTTGATGTTCAAAATTATAGTGAGCCCCTCTTCACTCCCTTCCCATCAAAAAATACCTGCCACATGCTTTTTGGACCTAATTCTTCAAAAGAATCCCCAAATATTACAGAGCTAGATTGTCCTGCTGTGTGGTATTTATTGGGTTTTTTGAGTTACGTTCAGCTTGTATAAGCTCATGGGTGCATATGGTTGAAACAATCTCATTTTCCACATAGAGCCATGTTCCATTAAGAGCGAATGCCTTACTCATTCTTCCAAAATTTCCAAGTTTCCAATTTACAAGTTCCTAACTTAGTGAAAATGCTCTCCGGGTGCCGCTGAGCAGTTTTGTAACTTGAGTTTGTGAACTTGACCCCGAGTTACTCCAATGAATTAGATTTTGATGAGTGAACAATAATATTAAGGCATTTGCATGTCCTGTGCTCATCTAAAATTATTAAAACTAAAATTGCACCCGGCCTTTCTGACTCTCCCTCTAAATGGGATGTAGTTAAAATGGAATATTTACCCAGCGTGGATTTGAGAAAACAAAGGGCTTTTGTTTTAACTATGATGTGGACAATGGCAGAGGCCCTTAGCAATTAAACCATTAAGGGAATGCAAAGCGCTTCGCAAAGCATCCCGTTTAAGCTAGATACTTGGAGATGTCTTGCAAAAGATTACTTTTGAATCCAAGGTATGCATTTTTAAAGGTCACCCCAGGAAAGAAATCTGTGTGCAAGCTCCACTGATATATATACACATAAATGACTCTGTTTTCATAGTTCTGTAATCGTGAGGTTTGAAACTAGCCAGATCTCTCCTAAGACCAATAGGAGCTAGACATTTCATTTTGGTAAAAGTCTTCAGCAAAAATATGGTTTTAATAATGCAATCCTCAGTGTTCACTCTGATCCTCAGCGCTGCAGCGTTTCTATCATAAAGACGGCATGGGACCCGCGATGTCTGGAGAGAGCTGACAGAGCTCACGGGAGCCTTACACCTCACTTCTCAGCCCAGAAAGAATCCTGCCTGTCGGCATCTTGAGGGTCACCCTTCTTCCCCTGGAACTGCAGAATATGACGGAACTTTGAATTCTCTTCAACCTCTCACAGAAACACGACGTTCCTTTGTGGGCTTTACTGAAAAAGTTACTTGTTGGTTCCTATTTTGCATGTTTGCATAATCTCAGAGGCTGAGATTAGGAACCTGCATCCCACTTAGCTCTTCTTCTCCACCTGAGAAGGTACTCATGCTACATTCAGATGTGCAAAGAACAGGTCTTCTTTACTTGTTGAAAAGTAAATCAAATCGTTCTCACCTCCTGAAGACTGGGGAGGTGATCATAAACTTTAACCCATCAACTCAGAGTAGGACAGTTTCTTCCGTTTCGTCTCCTGGTCTCCATCTTTCCTATTTCCACAGCCCAATGTTTCTCTGCAAGATGATGTCCACGTGTGTAGGCAAAGTACCATGGCCTCATGGCACTGGGGAGAGGGAGCTTTGGATCCATCCACATGGATGCCCTGAATCCTCATTTTCTGCTGGGAAAGGGCCTGTGTGGTCTGGTTCCTGAACTCAGTGACATCTGTCCAGTCTATCCTTCAGGGGGGACGTGCCCAGGAGCCCTTGGTACCAGGTGTATGTCCCTGGTCCCCAAGTCTATACACGGCCACCTTCCCTTCCTCTCTCCCGCCTCTGTTGACCCGCTGGTCTTCTCAACTCCTCTGTACCTCCTCATTAAAGTGTACGGAAAATTTCAGAACCCCTACCTGTCACACAAAGGCTCAGGTGAGCCACACGCCTCGTCCCCAACTTATCAAGACACAGGCTCAGACAGCACCTCCCCATCCTTCTCAAACCATGTGAGAACATCAGACGACCCAAGAACTGACTTCCTCTGAGAGCCTGGTCATATCCCCAGCAGAGACCAGAGAGACGGCTGCAACCTCCCAGGACACTGTCAGACCATCTCAGTGTTTATGTAGCTCCAACCTGAAGGAGGAAGACAAGGGTCCTGCTTTCTGACCGCCGTCTGGCTTCCCCCTCTTGCTTGTTGCCTGTAAGGGCAGTAGGGGCAGACTTCCTATTTCATTTCCTGCCTGTCTGTGACTTCCAATGCACCATGTTCTCCTTCAAGATGGTACCAAGATGCCAACCCAGCCTCAAGGACTGCTATAGAATGAAATTCTGTGACCCCTCCAAATTCATATGTTGAAATCTTTCCCCAACGGCATGGTATATTGGGAGGTGTAACGTTCGGAAGGTGATTAGGTTATGAGGGTGGGGCCCTCAGAATGGGTTGAGTACCCAAATAAGAGAGGCCCCAGAGAGCTCCCTTGCCCCTCCCACCATATAAGGATCCAGAGAGTAGACGGCCATCTATGAGCTGGGCAACAGGCTCTCACCAGACACCAAATCTGCCAGGGACTTGGTTTTCTAGCCTCCGGAACAGTAAGACATGAATTTCTTTTGTTCATAAGACACTCAGTCTATGGTATTCCATTACAGCATCCCCAAAAGGACCAAGACTAGAGCAGAAATCATCAGGACACCCCTGAAGACACGTTATTTGGCCAGCGCTGCTACTGCCATTTATGATTCAACTCACCTGGGAACCGGGGATTATTGAAAACAAAAATAACACCCCTGTGACTCACACTTTATCTAGCAAGAGTGCAAAGAGAGTCATGGAATGGAAGAATAGCCCTAGAGTTTCTAGCCAATCTCATCTTCATTCTTTCTGCACTTTTTTTTTTTTTTTTTTTTACTATTTAATAACTGAGCCGTGTCACAGCAATAGGTACCAACTGGGGCAGTGAAACGATATTCCTCACACGTGCAGCAGAAACCCTCCCAACGTCAACCCTCAAATGGGCTTGCAGCGGGCGAGTGGAGGTCAACATGTTTGTTGCAGGACCAAGCTTAGGAAGACTGGCTCCATTGTCAGGCCCCTAGGGATCCTTCTATTCTGATCAGCTGCGATATCTCCATTCAGGGGCTGCTGCTGGGGGCGGATGTTTCATCTAGAAGCACAAAAGGATCGCTAACAGAATTACAGACCACTTAAAAGCCCGCCCAATATCAGTCTGGTGAAAAGTAAAAGGAAAGAGAAAACCAGCCGGTAGAAAGTCAGAGATACTTTACACGTCCGTCAAGCAGAGGGGGGCACAGGGAGGCTTGGGGCTCCCGGCGGATGAATGGTCTACTTAATAACATCCTACACAGTGTGAGGGCTCCAGCCTGTCACAGGTACTGCATCTTCCTTCTCACAGTAACTCCTCTAAGCGGCATCGTATTGCGGGACATCAAAGAGGATGCACCCAGGCATCTCGCTGTTATTACAACCGAGGCTCTTGATCCACCAGCCCTTTGCAGAGGATGGATGAGTGCAGGGTCTCTAGCCAATTGTTTCCTTGCAACATCAGTTAGGGTGACAAAAGGGGAAAGGGAAGCCCACAGAGAAGCACATGTCTGAATCCATGTGCAGAGCCGGAGGTGGGGATGGAGATGGGAATGAACTGGGAGGTGGGGCAAGGCCAGCAGAGGATGGGAACAGGTGTGTTCTCTGGAGGAAAAGGTGCACAGGTTTCAGACTGCAGACTGACGAAGACCGCAGGACACAGACCCTCCAGGTAGCAGCAGGGGAGGGCGCTTGGCCACTGTCTAGCTGCGTGACCAGGGGCAACTTAACCTCCCCAGGCCTCAGTCCCCTCATGGGAAAACTGAGAAAGCGTCATACCTAACTGTCAGCATTGCCTGCAGGATCAGAGACCAATTCTCATCACAAATGCAGTTCTGGACACGAGGCAACTTCTCCAGAGGGAAGCACTGCCATTGGGTGTAAGTACGGGAGACCGGTATTTTCTTTTTCTTCTTTTTTTTAACCTACACTTCTCTTTTGTGCATTAATTAATAGTATGTGGCTGTCCCTAGTTTGGAATCCATTCCCGGTCTAATTAAGGAGTGGATGCATACAGGTAAATTAACTTAATACTTTTTTTTTTTTTTTTGCGGTACGCGGGCCTCTCACCGCCGTGGCCTCTCACCGCCGTGGCCTCTCCCGTTGCAGAGCACAGGCTCCGGACGCGCAGGCTCAGCGGCCATGGCTCACGGGTCCAGCCGCTCCGCGGCACGTGGGATCCTCCCAGACCGGGGCACGAACCCGTGTCCCCTGCATTGGCAGGCAGACTCTCAACACTGCGCCACCAGGGAAGCCCGTTAATACATTTTTAAAAACAACTTTGGAGTTGATTTCCAGCTCTGTCTCTTACTAGCTCATAAATTATTTGAGTTCTCAGAGTCTCTGTTGCCTCCACTCTATATGGGGACTGCTCCACAGGATTTTTGTGAAAATTCAATGGTTGCACATGTAAAAACACCTGGTATGTCATGCATGTAAGTATGTATAAAGAGAGATATACGTGTGCATATATGCACATAAAGACGTACATATACACATAAGCTTATACACATATGCATAGCCAAGAGTATTATTCATATACCAATATATATGTGCACATATATATGTGTATCTAGGTATACAGATACATGTATATGCATTCAAATAGTAATTCCTTTCAATTTCTTATTTCAAATTTTTGGCAAGCCAGACTCTCCTATGCTGTATGAGTCCCAGCAACTAGCCTTCTGTTGTCTATCTTGTGAGCTTCTGGTTGGAAACGTTTTCCGTATTCCCCCCCTGGACGCTGACCTGCAGGGGAAGCTGCCCTCACACCAAGTCACCCAACTGTCCAGCTGCCTCCATCCTAATGGGATGTCCTGTCCTTCCCACCCCGGGCCCCCAGGCAGATGTAACTTTCAGCCCTTGTGAGTGAGCAGTGGGACCTCACCCGCTGGCAGCACGTCCGTCTACCTTCTGAACAACACACCCTCGGCCACGGCTGCGCTCCAAGCTCGAGTCACACTGCACCCACGGTGACACCTGCCTGCATGTCTCGGTGCTAACACGCCTGCTTTATTATCAACTCCCCGTGCTTCGGTACACCCACACCTAAGCCTGCTGTTGGGCAACCGTCTCTATATCCTGTGATTTTTTGTTTTTTTCTGAGAACTATTATTTGACTCTGATTCTGACTGTGTGGGGAGGTCCAACAAGCTCCGGTGTAACGCCACTGCTCCTGACTTGTGGACCACTGCTTTGCAAACTCAGCTGCCATTGGAATCACCTGGAAAGCCTTAGCATGTTAACCTAAAAATCAGCAAATGGAGGGACTTCCCTGGTGGCGCAGTGGTTGGGAATCCACCTGCCAGTGCAGGGGACACGGGTTCGAGCCCTGGTCCGGGAAGATCCCACATGCCGCGGAGCAACGAAGCCCCTGCGCCACAACTACTGAGCCTGCATGCCACAACGACTGAAGCCCGTGCGCCTACAGCCCGTGCTCCGTGACAAGAGAAGCCACCGCAATGAGAAGCCCGCGAACCGCAACCAAGAGTAGCCCCGCTCGCCGCAACTAGAGAAAGCCCATGCACAGCAACAAAGACCCAATGCAGCCAAAGATAAATAAATTAATTAATTTTTAAAAAAATCAGTGAATTGAGAATTACACTGAATCCCAACAAGGGAAATTTTGTTCCCTGGTGGACTACTGGCAATGACTGGAGACATTTTTGGTTATCACGAAGCAGACAAGGAGGCTAGCTTACTGAAGGGAGAGGCCAGGCACGCTGCTCCACAGCTTGCGGTGCACAGCACAGCCCCACGGGAACACGCTATCCAGCCCCAAACGGCAACGGTGCCCAGGTTGAGACACCCTTGGGAAGGCTCTTACTCCAAATCACGCCTAGGACATCTGCTTTCTACTAGTACAGTATAAAATCACCCGTGCAATACCTCATGGGTGAATAACTGGTTAATGCATGTTGAAACCTGTTCATGGCGCACGTAGTGCTGATAATTGATTCTGTTTAACTGAAATGTGGGATAGCAAACAGCCGGTTCTGAATTTAGTTCTATTATCACATACAACGTGACAGGACAGCAGGAGTGCCCCCCAGACCTGGCAGCCTTTGGAGGGCTACTCCTTGAGACTGCCCTTTAATGTGAGCCACGAATTCTGCAAGACAGATTTGAGAGAAAGAATCACTGCACTGTTATGCTTTCACTATCAAACCCCTGTAAGAGAGACTTCTCTGTGTTGTAACATGTTATTCTTTGCACAGTGCAGCAGAGCCAAGTGCTTTATAAATGGCGTGTTTCATGACCTACTTGAAAAGGAAACCAACCTACATCTGGCAGGGAGAAACTGAGGGTGGCTGGTATCACTGAATCATCAGAGAAGCTTAGCCGTCTGCCAAAAGCTACAGCCGATGCTACTTGGAGAAATACTAGGGCAGGGCTTTTTATGAATTTGATTCCATGCAGTAGCTTGTCTTCTATTTTCTATATTTCCTTTGTAGCTCTGTGAAAATTCTTCACAGAAGGGAAAAAATAACTCTGTTAGCATTCTTACTGAGGCACAGAAATCAGACATATGTATAAAACAAAGGAAGAGAAAAGCATAGTTGTTAACCAGAACTACAGACGCTAAAAGCAAAAGATTGCAAAATAGTAATTACCAGGAAGCTTCATTAATGTCAGTTCTAAGAAGTTTACAAGAGTGCCTTCAATTTGGATTCAAACTGTTTACTCAAAGGTCTTCATGAGTAAAAATCTGTGAATAAACCAATAACTGTGAACTTCTGATATGTGTGTGTGTAAGTATACCCCACACACCTTACAGGACAGTCCTTTGAATGCAGAGTCAAGGGTAAGATTTTTGACACAGATATGCTTTTCAGAGTAGGTCAAGAGTAGAGGGTACCATGGATAGTACGTCCGCTTTCTGACTATCATTCCCAATCCTTTAACTGAGCAACTAATAATCAGCACTGGTTGTGAAATATTCAAAAGTGTCAGGACATTACAGAGACTCAGACTCCAACTGGGCATATTTAAATACTTTTAAAAACAATCTGTGCATAAAACAGATCCCAACTTGGATCTTCCTTTTCTTCTGCTTAAGAAATAAATTGTATGCTGTATTTCATGTTTTCTTGCAAAAAAAAAAAAGAAAGAAAAGAAAAAGAAAAAAAGCACAGGGAATCAGCTAACTTCTGGTCTCTGATGGAGATCTGTGAAGCACTAATACTTACGGAACAGGTACTGTGAGTCACATTTCACATTTTCTGTGCATTTCAGCTTCACATAAACACACTGAAGTAAGACGTAATTTGTAGATGAGAAAAGTGAATTTCCTTGCAGGACACACAGCCAGGATTGGAACTTGGCTCTGAACCCAAAGCCCACGGTCATGTAACATATCTTGCTACCTCTGTCGTTCGGGATATTTTCCGGTCTTTCCCAGGAGAGGGCTGCCTAACAATATTCTAATGTACAAAACGACTGGAAACCTGGAAGAGCCTTCCTTTCAGCCAATGAACGATCACAGAGACGGATTCGCCAAGAGGTAACAGACAGTATGGGTGGAGGAGGTCATTGAGACAAGAGGACGAGGGAAACCCCAGTCACCTCCGGACTATGATCTTGGTCTTCTTCCCGCATTTGTTTTTGTGTTTGTTTTGCGGTACGCGGGCCTCTCACTGTTGCGGCCTCTCCCATTGCGGAGCACAGGCTCCGGACGCGCAGGCTCAGCAGCCATGGCTCACGGGCCCAGCCGCTCCGCGGCATGTGGGATCTTCCCGGACCGGGGCAAAAACCCGCGTCCCCTGCATCGGCAGGCGGACGCTCAACCACTGCGCCACCAGGGAAGCCCTTCTTCCCCCATTTGGATGTGTGATTCTGCTCAGTGATCTGACTGCATGAGCCCTGGGGGTGGAGCTTTGGAATCAGAGTTTTTCTAAATGTCCCCAGCTTACTGCATGGCCTGCCAGGGGTGGGAATGATTTGCTGCCTTCACGTCATTTTCATAATGTGTCCACGCTGAGATAATGTCAGCAGCACCGAACAGGTGTGTAAAGATTCCGTCCAGAGCTGGAGCGATGCGCACACAGGGCCAGACACCGAATCACAGCCTCGCAGGGCTTTGCTGATGGGGGAAGGGGCAAGAGTTCTGGAGGAAACAAGGAAGCTCGGCCCACGTCCTGGTCTTCACGTGGGCTGTCTCTGGGGTCCCGGCCAAGACCCCTAAAGGCTGAGCAGAGATTCCGCCTCCCGCCGTGCTACTGCATGACTTCTCAGCAGAATCACGTGCGAGAAAGCATTCTGTAAGTGACCTGAGGAATCTGGCAATCAAATCCCTGCAGGGCACACCGGTACCTTGTTGTGTGCTTTCGTGATGCTCACGGCACACAAGCTACTCATGGGCACACGTTTTGGTCCCCTGTGACTTTAGAGGTTATCTTCTGTTTGTAATTGCTAAATAATTATTAATTGTTTGGTTTAATAATTCACATTTATGTTACACTAATAAAGTGCGTGCGTGTGTGTGTGTGTGTGTGTGTGTGTGTATTTCGGGAATCCTGTATTTAGGTCGTTTTCAGCTTAAAAGAATTCTTTTAGGGGCTTCCCTGGTAGCGCAGTGGTTGAGAATCTGCCTGCTAATGCAGGGGACACGGGTTCGAGCCCTGGTCTGGGAGGATCCCACATGCCGCAGAACAACTGGGCCCGTGAGCCACAATTACTGAGCCTGTGCGTCTGGAGCCTGCGTTCCGCAACAAGAGAGGCCGCGACAGTGAGAGGCCCGCGCACCGCGATGAAGAGTGGCCCCCGCTCGCTGCAACTAGAGAAAGCCCTCGCACAGAAACGAAGATCCAACACAGCCAAAAATAATTAATTAATAAACTCCTACCCCCAACATCTACTTAAAAAAAAAAGAATTCTTTTAAATAAAATTGTTTTCGGCCCATATATGTTTCAAAGAGCTACCAAGCCCTTTATTTATCGACAGTTATCTGTGTAGGACTAAACAGCTGTCCTTTATGGAAACATCCGACATCAGCCCTAAACTCTGAATTCTCACCCTCTGAACTGCAGTGAGGATGACGACCTTTCTTTAGGATCACCCGCTTTAAGAAGAGCACAGGGTATTTCGGTAACTTCGGTGCACGAGGGGACATTAACATGTGAGCACAACTTCAGGCAGACAGCCAGGGGAGCTCTCATGAATGCACAGATGCAAATACTGGTTTTCAAGCAGAGCAGCATTTCCAGGGGAAGCGGCAACGGTGAGAGCGTGGCGACAGAGCTACATGTGCCAGGGAAGGTGTCAGACACACCGGAGACTGAATCAGAGGATGCTGGACTTGCTGACGGAGGGGGGAAATGGCATGCCCCAGGGAGAAAAGGGAAGAGTGAGATCAAGGAGTAAGGACCCCAGAGCCCAAGTCTCCTCAGCCTTCTGTATACGTGACGGCGGGTGTTAGACTCACCAGCCACTTGCAAGCCCCTGGAGGAGGAAGGAGGAGTCAGGAAGGGAAGCTTATGCACAGGATTCCGGCCAGGATGCCAGTCCGCACCCTGAGTGTAGACACAAGCTCTGCATGGGCATGAAATAGTTCTTAAGCATTATTTCATACGGAGCTGCAAGGCTGACCCCTACATACAGCAGATGCGAACACAAATGTGACACTGAATGTATACGAGTGAAGTCGCCATAAGCCATTTGTTTGACGTGAATATAAACATCCCATTGAATGCGGTGGCCTTACATCACCACCTCGTGCGAATGTGCTAACAGAAGATGCTCCGAGTCTGTGCTCCTACAGAATCAGCCTCTGATACCTCTGTGCCCATCCATTACATCACATGCTCCAAAGAGTACGTGTGCACGAGGGGTGTTTGCTGCCAGCTTGCCCACGTTGTGTCATCTCGTTTGGCCGTTTCTTCCCATCGGCACGGGAAGAAATACCCAAGCGGCTCTCAGGATCCAGAAGCATTTCAGGCACCTGTTTTTAGGTAACTGTGCACCTCACTTCCTCTCTCATTAATGAGCTGAGTAAAAGTCAACATAAGTCTTCCCGGGCTTCCCTGGTGGCGCAGGGGTTGAGAGTCCGCCTGCCGATGCAGGGGACACGGGTTCGTGCCTCGGTCTGGGAAGATCCCACATGACGCGGAGCGGCTGGGCCTGTGAGCCATGGCCGCTGAGCCTGTGTGTCCGGAGCCTGTGCTCCGCAACGGGAGAGGCCACAACAGTGAGAGGCCCGCGTGCCGCAAAAAAAAAAAAAAAAAAAAAAACATAAGTCTTCCCCCCAAGGATTGATTCTTGTGTCTACGCTGAACGCAATAAAAACAACCTGGGTTGTTGTCATAAAAAAGGAAAGCATCTGGCTCTATGACATGATTTATTTACTTTAATAAATATTTTTAAAGTGATGGGGAAATGTTGCTGTACTCTGAGCCATTTTAACCATCTTCGAGTTTCACTTAATAACTCCCTCCGGCCATCACTGGATGTATTAATATTCTGGCGGCCAGGCAGGGGCCGTGAGTTGAGGGCAGGGGGAGATAAGTGTCAGAAATTAAGTAGGTGTTTGTTCAAAACATGTCATCATGAGATTGAAGTTAAACGGAGGGCACAGCAAGGACACACGTTCCTTTACTGTGACAGAAATGAACACCTCATGCAATCATCATGCAATAATGTGCCACAGTAAAATGTTATTACATCTAAACTCCCCTTCATGAGCAACCTGTTGCATTTTTCAGGAAAAAAATATACAATATAGGGCTTCCCTGGTGACGCAGTAGTTGAGAGCCCGCCTGCCGATGCAGGGGACACGGTCCGGGAGGATCCCACATGCTGCGGAGCGGCTGGGCCCACGAGCCATGGCCGCTGAGCCTGCGCGTCCGGAGCCTGTGCTCCGCAACGGGAGAGGCCACAGCAGTGAGAGGCCCATGTACCGCAAAAAAAAAAAAAAAAAAGAAAATACACAAAATAGCAGTAAGATATTTTTTTCCTTCATATCCCACATGTGTATAATAAAAATATCAAAATAGTTTGAAATACCACTGCTATGATAGATGATAATGATAACAACGGGGCAGAAAAAATCTACATTCTAAAAATTCTCCTGAACTTTTATTAACACTTGGGGAAGGAAAAGTTTAAAAGAGGAGGGTTTCAATTGCTCAAATGCACAGTTATATTTTTAATCTGAGTAAACTCATTTCCTCACACTGGGCATAAATATTATAAAGTGTAGACTGGCACCTATATGCCCTACACCACAGTACCAATTAGCTAAATGTAGTATATATGAGTTAGAGGATTTTTTCCCATTTTTTGCTTGTCTCTAGAAATCTTTCAGATAAACAATTCTGCTTTAGAGGAATCTTTTGTTCTCAAAATAGAATACAGGATGTTATAATTAGGCAGGAGACAAAAGAGTGGAATATTTCACGGATCTACCCCGAGTGTCTTTGAGACTTTTCACAGTACGATGTCTTCGAAGGCTCTGGCTGTCTTGCACTAAGATAATACATACTTCACACTCCCTCACATGGAAAGCTACCACGGAATAAAAACTTCTGTTCCAAACCTGAAGATGAACTGCTTATGTTTAAAAAAAGAGCAAACGAAAAAACCCACGGACACTCTCTTTCTAAGGAACACACACACACACACACACACACACACACACACATATTTTATGTGAACTGCTATGAATACATATGGCTGGCAGTTTAGAAGGGTGGGCTGTGAACTTTTCACACCATCAAGTTAAGACATATAGTATATTAGGCAACCAGACAGAACATGACAGGGAAGTTTCAGACTTTCATCTACAAGTCCAAAGTGTGAAATTAATCTGTAAACATATTTCCACTACAATGAAGCAAGGGCCTGATTTAACTTAAAGCTTGCTATCAAATGACAAAGTCCATCATTGTTCCTCAATATTATATTTTAAAAATAATTTCTACAAGCTCTCTTTGAATCTTTTAAAATGGTTGGATTTAAGTGTCATGGTATTTTAGGACTCTGACACTATCAAATCTTAACATAAATTGCTGGAAAGAGAGACAGAGAGAGCACAAGAAAGATAAGAAAAGGAAAAATAAGTCCAGTGAACTGAAATATGTGTAACAAATACTAGACCAAAGGAACTTTAAAATTTGGGGGTAGTTAGAATTATATATATATGTTAGCACACACACACACACACACACATATATATATAATCATGTCATATAAACATACAAATATAATATATACATAAGTGTAATATACATATGATGTATGTGTACATACTATGTAGATCTTATATATGATGTATACATATATAATCATATACCCATGACACTATATATATTTATATAATACAATATAAACCTATGATATGTATTAGTGGTTCCACTGTGTACAGAGTATTATTTCACTAATTCAGCACTTTTAGGGACCATAAACTGAGAAAAGTTGTCTGAGTTCACCCATTTAATGAGTTTCTTTTTAACAAGATCCCAAATTTATGAAAACTAAGTTGGCCTCATTATGTAACTCATCACTACACAGAGTATTGTTTCCACCTGGGAAAGGGGACAGCACAAAGATTAACAGACAAAAAAAAGCCTCTGTGGAATCTTCTCCTTAACACTGGGTCCCTCTCAGGAGTTTCTTTCATTTTTTTTCAAATCTCACTGATATTCCAGGAATATCTGGAAAAGGAAGTTCAGATGTAAGCTCTCGTAACAGTAACTAGTGACTCAGGTGTGGGGTGGGCCTGATGAATAGCTATCTGGTTATTCACAGAGAAGTTCTTGGATTGGAATTTTCCCCTAAGTTTGCTAAAAGCAAGAGGGTTTCCCTTCTACACAGCCATATTAATAACAAAACCCAAGAGCTCCACACATTTACTGAGATAAACAAATGTAAGCACCAGGGAGGAAAATTTCCTTCCTCATTTATCTCATCATTCCAAAAACAAAATTCTTATCAACTGCATTATTACATATTCATGACCTAACAAATACGGCTCTATAATAAGAGTGCCAAAATTGGGATCTTTCAATAGAGAATAATAATTATTCTGCATTTGGGATCTTAAATTCTTATATGTGCAAGAACATCTAAAGTTTCACATCACAAACTATGTGATTAAGAACAAAAAATTCCAGGCAAAATGAAATCCAGCAGAAATCACTTCTCCAAATTTAACTCATCCACACCTTACCTGTAATATCATATTTTGTGAGACCAGTTATGCTTTTCACACCTCAATCTCCTTTTCTAGACCGAATCCTGTTTCAATTTAAAGATATTGATGAAAGAAACTGAAGAGGACACAAACAGATGGAAAGGTATACCATGCTCATGAATTGGAAGAATCAGTATTGCTAAAATGACCATTGTACCAAAGGCAATCTACAGATTCAGTGCAATCCCTATCAAAATGCCAATGGCACTTGTCATAGATGTAGAACAAATAATTCTAAAATTTATATGGAAACATAAAAGATCCCCAAATAGTCAAAACAATCTTGAGAAAGGAGAACATAGCTGGAGGAATCACATGCCCTGATTTCAAACTATGCTACAAAGCTACAGTAATCAAAACAATATGATACTGGCACAAAAACACATCAACAGATTAATGGAACAGAACAGAGAGCCCAGAAATGAACCCAAAGTTATACGATCAATTAGTCTATGATAAAGGAGGCAAGAATATACAATGGAGAAAAGACAATCTCTTCAATAGTGTTGGGAAAACCGGACAGCTACATGTAAAAGAATCAAACTGGACAATGTTTTCACACTGTACACAAAAATAAACTCTCGAAATGGATTAAAGTCTTAAGTGTGAGACCTGAAACCACAAAACTTCTAGAAGAAAACACAGGCAGTAAGATCTTTGACCTCAGTCTCGGCAATATTTTTTTCTATGTCTCCTCAGGCAAAGGAAATGAAAGCAAAAATAAACAAATGGGACTACATCAAACTAAAAAGATTTTTTTTTTTTTGCACAAGGAAGGAAACTATCAACAAAACAAAAAGGCCGCCTACTAAACGGGAGAAGGTATTTGCAAACGATATATTCAAGAAGGGGTTAATATCCAAAATATACCAAAAAAAAAAAAAAAACCCATACAACTAAACCTCAAAAAAACAAACAATCCAATTTTAAAATGGGCAGAGGATCTGAATAAACCTTTTTCCAAAGAAAACATACAGAAGGACAACAAGCATGTGAAAAGATGTTCATCATCACTAATCATCAGGGAAATGCAAATCAAAACCACAGTGATATCACGTCACATCTGTCAGAATGGCTATCACCAAAAAGACAACAAATCACAAAAGTTGGAAGGATGTGGAGAAAAGGGAACCCTCCTACACTGTTGGTGGGAATGTAAATTGGTGCAGCCACCATGGAAAACAGTATAGAGGTCCCTCAAGAAAATAGAAATAGAACTACCATACGATCCACCAATTAAAATTCTGGGTATTTTTCTAAAGAAAACAAAACACTAATTGAAAAGATATATGCACTCCTATGTTCACTGCAGTGTTATTTACAATAGTTGAGATATGAAAACAACCTAAGTGTCCATCAACAGATAAATGGATAAAGAAGATGTGATACATAAATATTAGCAATATTTCATTATATATGTATATAAAATGGAATATTAGCCATAAAAAGATGAAATTTTGCGACTTGGATGAAGCTACAGAGTATTACGCTAAATGAAATATGTCAGACAGAGAAAGACAAATACTGTATGATTTCACTTAAATGTGGAATCTAAACAAATCAAAACAAATGAACAAACATAAAACAGAAACAGGCATATAGATAAAGAGAACAAACAAATGGTTGCCAGGGTTGGGGAAGGGGGTGAGGGAAATAGGTGAGTGAGATCAAGAGGTACAAACTTCCACTTATAAAATAAACAAGTCACAGGGATGAAATGTATAGCATGGGAAATACAGTCCATTATAATGTAATATCTTTGTATGGTGACCCATGGTAACTAGACTTATTGTGGTGCATTTTGTAATGTATAGGAACATTGAATCACTATATTGCACATCTGGAAATAACATAGTGTTGGGTCAATCATACTTCAATTATAAAAAAAAATATATGTAGGCACTGAGAGGAAATGCATCAAAATGCTAATGGTGGTTATCTCTGGGGGGTGGGCATTATGGGTAATTGTTATCTTCTACTTTATGCTTTTATGTATTTCCAGTTGTCTGCAGTGAACATGTTTTGCATGTAAAATTAGAAAGAAAACAATAACTGCCGTTAAAAATGAAAGAAAAAGATACCAGTAAGATGAAATCAGATGTATTTGAAATTTCTACCTTATTATTATTTTAATAGAATTAATCAACAGTATCTAAAGTCAAATCCTTTTTGAGTGCCTTTTTTTTTCTGACTTGTTATTACAAGACCAAAGAACATGATTAAGAAACATATTCTTCGCAGTAGAAAATTTTGCAGATAAAAAGGATCGTGAGATCTATTTACTTTATGGTGATGGTTATGATCAAGTTGTACAAAATGAATGACTTTTGTGAATTTTTATTTAACAAAGCATTTATGGTTCTTTTTTTTTGGCTGTGCCCTATGGCTTGCAGGATCTTAGTTCCTCGACCAAGGATCAAACCCGTGCCCCCTGTAGTGGAAGTGCAGAGTCCTATCCACTGGGCTGCCAGGGAACTCCCTATATATGCTTCTAAATAGCTGTAGATTTTGTGTTCCAAACCAAAACAGAGAAAAGGGAATATTGCTTATTTTAGGGCTAAGGTTCCTAATAGGTAGGGTCAGTCCTTCTCCAGTGGATTTCCATGTTGCTGTGACAACCTGTACTCTTGCTAGGAAACAACTTGGGTAAAGGTGACTGGAAATAGAAATGAAATGTGTCTGTAACGTCTGTATACTTATTGGATAAATACACAAATGGGAGCTCTGAAACAACCTAAGGCTGTCCACATCACTCATCACTTGGAGTATGCTTCACTCCATCTTTAGGATCTGGTCACCTTAAAAATGGAGAGCGTTCTAGAATATTCCATATTAGTTGACTAACCACTGTAATTTCTTCTATTCCTAAACCTTAATGTTTTTTCTTAGCTGTCTTTGCAAGTCCAAATCCTGACTGTGTCCCTGTGTTACACACCAGGAGCCTGAAATCGCATGAGAAATAGTCACAGTAATGACGTTCAAATATTAAATTGATCTGTCAGGACTCAGTGACACCATGAAATGAGTCTAGTAATTTGGACCCTCTCCCTCACTGGGATATTGTAATGCCATAAAAGACTCCCAATTCCAACATATAATAGGTATACTGTCTTTTAAACAACTTCCATCCTTCTGTAATAGATACATGGGATAATAATTTGTTTAGCAGAGAGTTAAGTACGTAGAACTACATAAAATAATGCACTCATTAAACTCCATTACAAACCCACTCGTATCTGAATGATCTCTGCCTGCTGTTACAGACTGAGCAGGCCTGGTTTCTTACACAATTAGCACATCTCAAAACACACAAACCAGGGAGCCTAAAATGCCACTGACGACACGTCTAAAACAGAGGTGTAAATAACCTCTCATTTCAACAAGCTTTTGCCAAGGAACATGATTAACTAAGAAGGATTTGTGAAGATAGGAAATACATAATCACACTTTCATGACTTTTCTTGAGACCAACATGATCTAAATAGTTTCTTCTCATTTACTGAGTCTAATATTCTTTAGTCAGTTTGTCAGATAAATCAATTAGCCACCAAAAAGCTAAGAGGAGGAAAAAAAAAGAAAAAAACTCTGTGAGCTAAGAAGCAACACTGACATATTATAATGAAAGACTAATTCTAATCTATTATGATTTTTCATTGTTGAAAAATAAGAAAGTTTTAAATGTCTGACTTTTAAATGTCTGAATTCATTTCTTGTCTAGCTGTAATCAATATTATAAATACATTAATCAAAATGTTCTATATATTACAAACACTAAGTTGGTAGAATACCTATGTCAAAGAGGTAACCAATTAAAAAAAAATGAATTTTGTCCTCTATTAAAACCTTCGAATTCACAGTATGCTTATTTGGAACCTAATGTCATTGGCCAAATTTCTTTAGGTCTTCCTAAATCCCCAACACTATCAATCATCATGTGTTCTAAGAATCATTCTCTAACCAGTCACTCATTTTTGAGAAAAATTTATCCGAGAATCCATCTGCCAAAGGGCTTCTTATAATGACTTAATATTATTATTGTTATCGTTGTTATTATTATTATTTGCAACTAGAAGGAGAGTGGGGAAGTTGCTAGTGGTTCTGAGTACTTAAACATGAGCAAGCACTGGTTATATGGTTATTCTGTTCCACATTTTTTGGGCCCGATGAGTAGGAGAAAGCTTGGTGGACAGATTCATTCTCTTTCTCAGTGGACAGCAGTGCTGACCCTTTTCTTCAGGTTCTTGTCCCCAGGAATGTTGACTCATCCTGACACTGACTCATGTTCATTTGTGCATTTTCCCCCACATAGATAAATCAATTTTCATGAAAGAAGTCCATAGGCTAGCTTACCCATACCCAATGGAGTCTATAGATTATTAGATTATGCATATCCAGTGAAGTCTACGGACTAGCTTACCCATACCTAGTGGAGTTTATGAACTAGCTTACCCATACCCAGTTAGATAACTCCACAGGCTAACTCACCCATGCCCAATGGAGTTTACAAACCAGCTTATAACCAGTGAAGTCCATAGCCTAGCTTACCCATAACCAGTGGAGAATGCAGACTATCTTACTCATATCCAGTGAAGTCCATAGCTAGCTTACCCATACCCAATGGAGAATATAAACTACCTTACTCATACCCAATAAAGTCTATGGACTAGCTTACCCATACCCAATTAAGTCCATAGACTAGCTTACCCATACCCAGTAAAGTCTACAGACTAGCTTACTCATACCCAATATAGTCTGTAGACTAGTTTACCCATACCCAAAATGTTGATCAAACAGTCATTGCTCTCGGGCATCCAGTTACTGAAGGAAACTCTTTCTATGTGACAAGCAATTTGACTAAAAGCAGAAACATTTCCATCATACTGTTAGATTAACACAACACACATAGGTAGCCCTAAGACTCTGCTCTCCTAAGTCTTTTGTGTGTTTCCTGGAGTCCAGAACTAATCTAAATAGAAGCACCTGGGGCCCTCCTGAGGGACCTCGTTGACATCTTTGCTAGCGTCTCAGTGTAAGCTGGCAGCACACCTCCTGTGATCTTACAGAAAGGTTCATGGGGACTAAACGTATTGTCCCATATTAGTGATTGGTTCACAGTGGTTCCTAATATCCTGCTCTCCCTACATGGCTTCCAATGTCTTTTTATCTTTCTTTAACCATCATGCGATAATGGTTACATTGCTTTCATTATTTTCTTTTTATTTATTACTTAACAAATATTAATGAATTTCTTCTGTATCAGGAATATGCTTAGTACTGGTGATAATGAAGTGAATAAGTGATACCTAATCTGTGTCTGCCAAGACTTGATTAATATCTGGGAAAACTGTGAATTAATAATAAAATAAGAGTAATAACTTCAAGAATAATGATAAGAGTACTTATTGAACGTTTCTTAAGTGGTAGACACCACGAGAAATACAATTATGAAAATTACTCCGATATTTTTGGAAAACCAAATATAAATTGTAACCATGTTAATCCATGTTCTTTCTGAAATAGCATTATATTTATTAATACAATTCTTATATTTAATATATTTTCATGTTTTTCTTACTTCTGTTTCCTGGTGACTTTTACCCAGGAGATCTACATCTGGCCTCTGGAATCCAAAAGGGGGAGTTCATTCCCTCCACCATGTGACTTTCAAATATTTCAACAGCAACATAGTGTCTTTTCTCTAAAAGAAGTAGACTCACAGATCTAGAGAACAAAGTAGTGGTTCCCAGTGGGGAGAGGGAAGGGGGGAGGGACAAGATAGCAGCTCAATATCAGAAAAGCAAACAACCAAATCAAAAAATGGGCAGAAGACCTAAATAGACATTTCTCCAAAGAAGACATACAGATGGACAAGAAGCACATGAAAAGGTGCTCAATGTCACTAATTATTAGAGAAATGCAAATCAGAACTACACTGTGGTATCATCTCACACCAGTTAGAATGGGCATCATCAAAAAAAATCTACAAACAACAAATGCTGGAGAGGGTGTGGAGAAAAGGGAACCCTCTTGCACTGTTGGTGGGAATGTAAATTGATAAAGCTACTATGGAGAACAGTATGGAGGTTCCTTAAAAAACTAAAAATAGAACTACCATACGACCCAGCAATCCCACTACTGGCCATATACCCAGAGAAAACCAGAATTCAAAAAGACACATTCACCCGAATGTTCACTGCAGCACTATTTACAATAGCCAGGTCACGGAAGCAACCTAAATGTCCACTGACAGATGAATGGATAAAGAAGATGTGGCACATATACACAATGGAATATTACTCAGCCATAGAAAGGAATGAAATTGGGTCATCTGTAGAGACGCGGGTGGATCTAGAGTCTGTCATACAGAGTGAAGTAAGTCAGAAAGAGAAAAACAAATACCGTATATTAACACATATAAGTGGAATCTAGAAAAATGGTACAGATGAACCAGTGTGCAAAACATAAATAGAGACACGGGTGTAGAGAACAAATATATGGACACCAAGGGAGGAAAGCGGTGGGTGAGGGGTGGTGGTGGGATGAATTGGGAGATTGGGATTGCCATGGATACACTGATGTGTATAAAAGATAACGAATAAGAACCTGCTGTGTAGCACCGGGAACTCCACTGTACACCAGAAACTAACACAACATTGTAAAACAACTATAACCCAATTAAAATTTTTTTTGAAAAAAAAAAAATGAAAGAGAAAAATAAATATCTTACATTAACTCATATGTGGAACTAGAAAAATGGTACAGATGAGCTTATTTGCATGACAGGAATAGAGACACAGACGTAGAGAATGGACATGTGAACACAGCGGGAGAAGGGGAGGGTGGCACGAATAGGGAGATTAGGTTTGACATATATACACTACCACGCGTAAAACAGATAGCTAGTGGGCACCTGCTGTATAGCACAGGGAGCTCAGCTCGGTGCTCTGTGGTGACCTAGATGGGTGGGATGGGGGGGTGGGAGGGAGGTCCAAAAGGGAGGGGATATGTGTACATATATAGCTGATTCACTTTGTTGTACAACAGGAAGTACCACAACATTGTAAAGCAACTATACCCCAATGAAAAACAAATTTATTGACCGGACACAGATTAAGAAGTGCAAAACCATGGTGTGTTGACAGAAAAGACACAGAAGGACTCAAGTAGATACTCAGTTAATATATGGTCAAAACAAGGTACTGGCTAGAAAAAAACAGGATTATGAGTGCTCCGGATATTCCCTTTTAAAGCCGGTGATTTGGAACCTCCCTTCAGTACTTTTAACATCTCTTTGTAAATCGAGTTAAGGCAATGATTGGAAGAGGGATTCCTCTGTCATCTGGCAGATGACCAGTCAGGCCTCTTCGTTAAGACTTATGGATCCGCCAGGCACTGATTCATTGTTCTGTTACATTCTGCTGTATCTTTGGAAATTAACCCTACAGAGAATGAAAAGAGAAATTCACGTCTTCAGCACATGCCCTGAAAAGTTCTCTTCAGTTGTTGCGTTGCCTCTGCAGGATGCAGGGGTGGGGATGATGAATAGACATCTCTTGCCTTCATATGGCTTAAATCTTCGGTCACAGAAGTGGTTCGCTAGCAATTTACCGTACGTACTGGAAGATTTGTTTGGTCCTCAGTGTTCTGGGCTGTGTACTCAGAACCACAGAAGCACGTGTGCCCATGCAGAGCTGGCTAATCGAGATGCTGGGCAGACGTCCATCAAGCTGGAGACCTAGGAGTATACGGCATGACCCAAGTTACATCACTCCGGGGCAAGATGCTGTTTTTATAAGGTCCCAGCGAGTCACTGTAGCGCAGGACATCTATTTCCACCCAATATCCACTGAGTTAGTCTCAAATCCTAAAAGAGCAATTGCCCCGTTAGCTTTCCAACAGCCTTCCCAGCTCGGGTCAGTCTGTACTGCATCCCACCTCCTTTTGGATCCATAACCTATGAGGGATCCGGACAGAACTTTGAGGCAACCACTATAGTCTCATGTGCCTAATTAGAACGGCTATCAGGGAATCGAATAAACTTCTACCACTATGATCCATGGATTTTGCTGAGGGGAAGCATTCTCGGATCATTTTCAAACACCCTAAGGAAGAAAAGAGATTAGCTGGAGTGCCCATAAACTCAAAACGGAAGCACATTTCAGAGTTGTGCTTTGTTTCTAACAGAGAGACCCGAGTAAGTACTTTTCTTTTTTAGTCAAGGTATTGTGTTAGTTCTATTTCACCAGCATATTTCCCACCCACTAATATAGGGCCGTTCAATACCATCTTGCTTATGTCAGACACCTGTGCACATTTTCCTCTCACCTTTTAGTAGAACACAGATTCAAAAATGCCGAGGTCTATTACAGCAATTTTAAGGGCGCAAACGGTAACTCTTGATATTTTTCTGAAATGCTTTGTTTGGAGTCTGAGATTCATTGTTCAGCTTTCTCTGTCAGAGACAATGAAATAATACCTGTTTTGTTTTCAGGGGAAAAAAAAAAAGTGTTCTGTTTCTGTGGAATAATTTCCAATTTAGTTTGTGGCTCTGCTTTAAATGTCAAGAAGAATAAAGATTGGGAGACAATACACCATAACGTTGATGCTCTGAAAAAAGAGGTTTCTGGGGTTTTTTTCTTCTTGTTTTCACTTTTCTACATTTTCTGCATTTCTAATGGATAATTATTTTTATCATTGTGATTATTTAACATATACCAAAGTTGGTGATTCCATAGTTCCTAAAGTCTTCGTGGGATTCCAAAAATCACTAATGATTTGGGAGCATCAGTAACATTGTCTGCAGGGTCCATTCTAATCTGTATGATGAATAACCTACCTGAGCATTGCTCTGGATGATCTCTTTTCTCCAGATGTGTCCACATCTGGTTTCCAATGAGACACCTCAATCCTTGCCGTGCTTCTTCTAACCCCTTGGGCCTGGGTCCCTTAGGATGAAATATTTTTTTTAAAATCTGCCCCATTTTCAAAGAGAGGCAACTCTCTATATCACAAATATTGTGATTCATTGCTTTTCTGCACAGCTCATCAGAATGCTACACTAATTTTGTTCCAAATAAACTGTTGCTCCTGAATTTTCAGGTTCATAGGAACAGCAAGCCATCTTAATAATAATAACTACAATTTACTGAACCGTTAACTATCTGCTAGGTGCTCTGCTAAGCATTCTGAATATGCCGTTTGATTCAATTCTCCAAGCAACACTCTTATGGAAGCAATATTAATAGCCTGATTTTTTTTTATGAGAAAGCTGACGTGTAGAGAATTTAAGAATCTTATCCACCTTCTCCAAACCAATTAATCATCATGCCAGGATTTGAACACAGGGCTCCTTTGCTGCAGAGAAAGGCAGGCCACACTGCCATGGGATTCGACAGCCAATGTCCATTTTATTGCTTTATCTTTCGGGCAAGAATGTAAGTTCCATAAATGCAGGTTCTCTATCGGCTTTGATTAAGCAGCCAATTTCCTGGTGTTCTTAAGGATATCTGAATATATCTTGAAGATTTTCCCCCTTTATTAGTTGATTTCCTCCATAGGACACCAGGATGCAGTAGTACCAGCATGCCTCAAAAGTGATAACCTCTAAACCCACTTTTCATCTCAGTGACACAGCTGTTAA
The DNA here is from genome assembly GCF_964374135.1 of Grampus griseus. Taxonomy (NCBI): domain Eukaryota; kingdom Metazoa; phylum Chordata; class Mammalia; order Artiodactyla; family Delphinidae; genus Grampus; species Grampus griseus. The sequence continues at coordinate 5,145,115 of NC_139016.1, read as the reverse complement.
CCTCATAATGGTGTGAAACGATGGAACTCTGCCCCTCTTGTAGTAACATAATTGTTATAATTATTAACACATTACGTTAATATATGAGGGCTGGAGGATGTTATATTAACTCATAATAACTTAAATTTATTAATTTAACCAAAAGATGGACTGACCGCATGCCTGCATACATGGCAAAAAATAAGATGCACATACTCTATTCTAGGGGGGGTGATTTCAGTGTATTGCCAATCAAACAAGAGCACGCTGAAGAAAAGATCACTTATCTAGTAGCACCATAAAGCCGCATAACAAACATCCCTTAGCTCAGTGGCTTAAAGTACAGTTATTTAGCTAATGAGGCAGAAGGGTGGATTTTTAGATTGCATTCATTTGGGTTCTTTCCTGTCTACTGACTTCACTCACAGGGTCTGCCTAGGTCTGGTTGTCAGCTGAGAAATGTCACCATAGATGTCTTATTTCCAACAAGCTTGCTCAGGCACGCTCTCAGGACTGGGGTGAGTAGTGGCAGCAAACCGAAAAGCACAAGCCCTTTCAAAACCTCTGCTTATATCACAAGTGTGGACACCCACTGGCTATAGCATGTAAACCGGGGCAAACTTATTACCAAGCGGTGCAGAACTCTCTCCCACCTTGTGCTAGAAGGAGCCACAAACTCCCATTGTGAAGGGTGTGTCGGCAGGAAAGGATGACGGATCAGGGCGCTCATGCAATCTCTATACCTCAAGGAACAGTTGAATATGGTGCAAAATAACTGTTAGAAAGAACAGCTATGTAGACCCTACAAAACGTTGTTTAGAGCAGATGCTTCTCACAGTTTAATTCAACAGGAGTGCGGGTAAACCAGGGCGGACCCCATACCTAATTCATCCTGGCAGTTGCCTTGGGACACTGTGATGCACAAAACCGGAACCACCAAAGCACGACGCAGTTGCGCTTCTACATTTGTAACGATCCACGGGTAGCCCACGCACAATACTATCTAAGCCAAAATAGTACCTTCTCGCTCTAAGTCACAGAAGGGAGAAGTCTCGAGTGAGTAAGTGCACGCACTGTTGAACCGCTACCGTTTCATGAGATACATATTGATAAAAATCCGGTGTGCGGACAAAACTGGGATTGATTCTCTTTCTTGACAACCATGTAAGTAAAGATCTTTCTTTCAATAACAATAATAAAACATCAACTCCATCACCCACAGAATAATTCTATTAGAGGCATTAATTCAGGGACAAACTGGACAATGTGGAATTCAGTATACAACTTCTTACAAAAACACAACTGAAATTATGCATCTGTTGGAGAAAGTATTTTAAGTGGCATATTATCGCACACAACCTTTATACTTTCTAAGTGGTTCCTTTAAAGAAATATGTCCTCAGAAATAGTCACCCCTCTCACAATAGACTATCTCCCTTTGATTAGTAAGCATCTGTTTTTAGAATGAGACATATAAAAACATTTTTTTGTATTTTCTTTAACATAGCTACTATATAAACTGCCCATGAGACAAATCCCTCTTAAAATCTGGCATCAGAAAGAGAAAATTTATCTGACAAACTTGTTTGCTTCCTTGATCAACCTTATAAAAAAAGACAATTTTGTGCCTCACCTTACTGCAAAAAGAACAGAGCAAATATTAGCACATAATTGCGGTTTCTACATCAACTGAGGTCTGAATTAACGCTGTTATCTTTGATCAGCCTTTGCCTACTTTCATTTTGTAATGAACTCTTTGGGCATGTTTGGTGAGGGATACTGTCTCCTTTCTATAGAGATGCAGAATCATACATTCAAAATGTAATGGCTCAAAACAGCCATTGTTTATTTTTCTCGTGATACTGTGGGATGATCATTTGGGTGGGGCTCAGAGGACATGGCTCAAGTCTGTGGCTTGTGGGATCTCTGTATCTTATTTCTGGGGCCTCGGCTGGGACAGGTAAAATAGCTCTGCCCCTTGTCCTTAGGGTCTCGCTTCCTCCAGGAGGGTAGCCCGGGCTTGTTCACGTTATAACAGGGTCAAAGAAAGCAGAAGGGGAGGCTATGTAGCTTCTAGAAGTTCAGGCTTGGATTTCTCACAGCATCACTTCATGGCATTCTATTGGTGGAAGCCAACCATGAGGCCAGTCCCAATGGAAGGGGTAGGGAAAGAGCTTCCATCTCCTGGGAACTGCCAAACACGTGCGACCATATCTTCAACCTACCACAGCTAGAGATAAAGTCTAAGTGATTCACCCCTACAGGCAATCACTGGTACAAACCCACACACTTTTCTTGTAATAAAATGTTAGATTTCCACTAAAGGAAATGAAAATCCAAACCCAGTCGGTGGCGGATCAAATATAAATAAAAGTAATTTGTGTATATTTCAAGTGAATACAAGATTGATCAATTAAGGAAACATCAGAAATTTCAGAGTACAAGTGAATTATAGAGTCAGTGAAACAGCACTTAATTGAATATATTGACACAGCTATGACATCCTCTCAAAATACTTAAAAGAATGAATTGAATTATAACTTTCCTAGGATTTAAAACAAGTTGTGATCTTGTTTTCCCTTATACTTTATCTTTCCATTAATGCTATACAGATGTTACAATCAATATGGGGTTGTGCGTGTGTGTCCGTTTCCAAGTCATCTACAAGATGTAGCATGACATTATCTAACAAAACATTAAAAATATCACACAAAGAACTACCTCAAAGTCATTTTCTTTTCTTTTCTTCTTCTCAGCACTACCTGCCTAGGGAAAAACAGTCAGGTCTAGAAATAGACAAAAATTTAAATTAACGAATTTGGTCACCGGAATTTAAAGAAAGGAGAAATATTTTATGGATTTGCTCCTTATTAAGTATGCATTTCCAGAATCTCTTAAATTTTTCACTGAAAGATAAAACTAATGTCCGTTTCCGTCATCTCAGTTTTTCACCATCATCTCAAAGATAAGTAAGATAGCACAAAGGCAACATTTTAAAGCAGAAATCTCTCCCCATCTCTCTTTCCCCTCGTTCCGATTCTACCCCCGAATGGATATAATTGTGGCTTTTCATCTGAAGTCACGCCCGTATCTTAGCACAAGAACTGCAAACACATCAGAGCTATCTTGACAGCGAGACCTTTTGGCAAAATGGGAGCAAATGAAATGCACTCTCCAACGGCTTTGATGGGAGATGGAGTTCAGCCGGGAGTGTTGAGTTCAAGTACTTGGGTGCTTCGCTCAGACCCAAAAGGCGGAAGGGATTGTTCTACAAGGCTCGTTATAGGGCCGCTGCCGCAGAGCAACCTCTGTATGATTTTCTGCCTCGCGTTGTGAGCCGGCACACCTAAGAACAGCCATCGTGGAGTCCACCTCCTCTGTCCTTTTGCGGGTGATGCGTTATTTCACCAGGAACTCAGGGCTGCCATTACTGTCATAAAAGGAGCCCACCCATGTGACAGCTGAGAGTTAGAATTTGATCCCCGTGGAGGTTTCACGAGGAAATACAGGGCTTCCCTGAGGATCTACACACGGCATGCTCTTCCTTCCATGGGACTGAGATAGAAAAATACCCAGTGGATAACTCCTCATTGTGCTGGTATGAGACTTCCTTTGAGAAATACTCATGGCTAGCCAGTGTGCTAGGGAGCAGGCGGCTGGCACAGATATCAAGGTCTTATCCCAGCCACATAGCGCACTAGCTATTCTAAGCGTCTAGTCTACTGTCAAGGGTCCGAGTTACCTTACCGATGGCTCTCCTGCTGATGCTGAACCTGAGCAGGACCCTGTGAGGCCTCCTCAGAATAGGCCCCCACCCACCTCTGCCTGCCTTTGTCTGTAGAAAAACTTCAGTCAAAGAAGGGATAGATTGGGAGTTTGGGATTGACATGCACACACTGCTATCTTTAAGATGGATAAGCAACAAGGACCTACTGCATAGCACAGGGAACCCTGCTCAATATTACCTAACAACCTAAATGGGAAAATAATATGAAAAAGAAGAGACACATGTATATGTATTATATAACTGAATCATTTGGCTGTATACCTGGAACTATCACAACATTGCTAATCAACTATACTCCAATATAAAATAGTGAAAATAATTAATTCAAACATAATACATTTAATCAGAGAAGTGTGAAAATGCAGAAAGAAAGGAGGACAGCCAAGCAAGACAAAATAATAATACTTAGCCACTAAACAAAATCAAGGACGTTGAGTTCTATCTCAAGGACCATAGATCATATTCTGAGCCATGTCCTTTGAGCTGTTTTGCAGCTACTGAAACCCCAACCAGGTGGAAGGTGGGAGAAGTTAACTGCATGCTGCCCACCAGCACCCAGACCCCAGACCACATGGAACCATTAGGTTGATGATGCCGACCCCTGACGACCTCACCACCAACCAATCAGAAGAGTGTCTGTAAGCTGACCACGCCCTGCTCCCTGAACACTGTATGACTCCACACTACACCCTCCAGGGCGGGACACACCAGTCTTGTGGGCATCAGCCCACTGTGGCCCCCTCTGCCTAGCAAAGCAATAAAGCTGTTTCTTTCTACTTCACCCAGAACTCTGTCTCCAAGACTTAATCCAGCACCGGTAACACAGAGGCCGAATTTCAGGAACCATAGTCACATTGCACGATACGACCCAACAATAGAGGAGATGCTTCTAGCTCAGAAGAGGCGGTCCTCAGATGTCTGCACTGGGATTTGCTGGCAGGAGGAAGGCTCCAGCGTCACGAATGGAAGACTACACGTGGCGGGGCTCTCAGAACCTTGGATCTGGTGTGACCCTCATTCATGCGAGGGGTCACCCACCACAGAGCACCCACTCTGGGAAAAACTCTGGTTTGTCGAAATGCACAATACTGTCTGCCACGTATAGTGATGGGGATCTCTCAGTCATGGATCTGGGCTGTACAGGCTTCCTTTCCTCAGATAATTCAGAGTAGTAATTTTCCCTATGCGGACCTCAAACCTTAGTGGATCCTGAAATCGAAGCGGATATCCTGAAGTGGATAGCAGGCAGCCTTCTTAAAAATGAGGGGCCAGATTAAACCTGCAGACTGTACTTCGTGGCCGCCTGCTCTCAGTAAGGCCACAGGAGTGGAGAAAAGGCGGATGGGGAGGTGGGAGGGGCAGCCTCTATGCCCTTCAAAGTGCCTTCAGCCTGATTCTTTCAAAGACACCGTCACAGACACACTCAGAAATCATGTTTTAGCAGCGATCTGAGCATCTCTTAGCCTACTCAGGTTGACCTAAAGTTAACCATCACAGGGTTTCAACATGAAATCATTCTGTGTTTATACAAACTGGGAAGGTGAATTAGTCAGCTCGGGCTGCTATAACAAAATGCCACAGCCTGGGGGGCTTACAAAACAGAAATCTCTTTTCTCACAGTTCTGCAGGCCACAAGTCTAAGATCAAGGTTGGTTTGTCCTGAGGCCTCTCTCCTTGGCTTGCAGACAGCTGTCTTCTGCCTCTGTCCTCACATGGTCTTTACTCTGTGTGAGGTGCCCCTGGTGTCTCTTTGTGTGTCTCAATTTCCTCTTCTTATGAGGACATCAGTCAGATTGGAGTAGTGTCCACCCAGTAACCTCATCGTACCTTAATCACCTCTCTGAAGGTTTCATCTGCCAATACAGTCACACTCTGAGGTCCTGTACATGACATTTTATATTAGGGACGTGCACATCCATGGATTATGGTGTCCAAGGGGATTCTGAAGACAATCCCAATGTGGGTAGAGAGGTGACTGTACTGGGGAATCAGGGCTTCAGCGTCTGGGTTTTGGGAAAACTATTCAGCCCATCACAGAATTTTCCCCTATAACAACATCTCGGTATAATTCCATATTTTGCAGGACTACCAGTGTTGGAACAATCTTATCTGTCTCCACCCGGAGCACCAACATGATAATCAAGGAGGACTTTCAGGTCCAATACTATTAATAGTTCTTCTGATGTCCAGACAGAAAGGCAGGAGAGAAGCACTCAGACATACCTTCACTGGATGGCCATGGTGACGTTGCATTCCCCTTGTCTTCTCCTTGACTGGCTGTGTAGAGTATTCTACTTCACCAGGATGCAGGTGGCACCAAAAAGCCCCGAGGGGTTCTCTCCAAAGTGGGACTGGACCGTATTTTCTGTTTGACCACCAGCTGGTGGCATCACAGCTCATACTTCGAGGTTGCATGTTTTTCTCCCTCAGTTCCATACGATGACCATAAAGATGGAGGGCCTCGGGTGTGACCCAGTCTTGTTGAATCCCTGAACCTGGGCCTTTAGCACATGCGGAAACCATAATCTCACAGAAGGGCAGACAGGGCTTCAGACAGTTGAACAAATCCCCTATTACTTTTCACAGCAAGTTCAAAACCTAACAATAACTCATCTGGTGTTTTTGCTGTTGTTGTTTTTTACTTACCTCGTTTTTGTACAGTTTTTCTCTTTGGAGAACAAGTCAGAAATATGCATGTTTGCTTAATTAAATCTCATAATTTAAATTTGAATTGTATATGTTATTTTTTTAATCCTAATTCATTGATACCATTATCTGGAGTAGTTGCTTTTCATCTGCCATTTGTAAAACAACCTTCCATGCAGCCACATTTCCAGAAGGGTGAAATGGTGGTAAGGCCCAATAGCAATGATGTAGACACCACACTCTATTTTTGGCATTGATTCCTCTTGTTTTAGAACCTCACGGGGTTATTCTACCTGAAACAAATCTGTATTGTTTCCCAGCTCACGTTTTCTTTTGGCTTGTCTGCAAGGAGCAAAGAAGGCATTACAGTAATGACCTTGGTACTGGAGACCTTATTCCAGATATGTGGCTTCTATGACCCTCAGTCTCCTCAGCTGTGTGATAGCGATGCTAACAGAAAGCAGTTACTGAGAACTTACTACATGTGAGGCACCATATTAAGATTTTCACCTGCATTTAACTTTCAAAGTATTTAATCTTCACAAATACGAACTGAAGCAGGTCTTATCATTATCACTACCTTACAGACAGGAAAGCTGAGACTTGGGGGTTAAGTCACACACACAAGCTCTCATGGTAGAAAGAGGCAGAGCTGCGATTTGAATGTACATTTGCCTGGTTCCTGAATTCTGATTTTCAGAATCATGAGATTCAGATGGTATCTACAAAGTTCTTGACATAGGGGAGGTGCTCGAGAGACAGTGGATGTTATCATTACAAAGTACATATATACAGTGGAATATTACTCAGCCATAAAAAGGAATGAAACTGGGTCATTTGTAGAGACGTGGATGGACCTAGAGTCTGTCATACAGAGTGAAGTAAGTCAGAAAAAGGAAAACAAATATCGTATATTAACGCATGAATGTGGCATCTAGAAAAATGGTACAGAAGAACCTATTTGCAGGGCAGGAATAGAGACACAGATGTAGAGAACAGATGTGTGGACATGGGGGAGGGGGTGGGTAATGATTTAGGAGATTGGGATTGAAGTATGTGCACTTCCATGTGTCAAATAGATAGTTAGTGGGCACCTGCTGTAGAGCACAGGGAGCTCAGCTCGGTGCTCTGTGATGACCTAGATGGGGGGGATGGGGGGGATGGGAGGGAGGTCCAAGAGGGAGGGGATATATGTATACCTATAGCTGATTCACTTCACTGTACAACAGAAACTAACACAACATTGTAAAGCAACTATATCCCAATTTTAAAAAAAGGAAAATTATGCCACTTTCCTGAAATCCAGAAATAATGTAACCACAGGATTGCCCAGGATCACCAGAAACAATGTAACTAAAGAATTGCCTAGTCTTGCATCAAGAAAAAGAAAGGGACAGAACCTTGCAAAATGTGTCCTTAATGAATCCGTGCTAATGTTCAGCAAGTGCCTCTTCATTGTTGCTAAATGCTTGTAAGACAATTGCTTAAGTAACTGTTCTAGAGTCTGGTGCAGAATTTGATATTCCTGTCACTCGTGCACAATTTAGGCTACGGAGAGGAATTCCATGTAAAAAGACACCAGAAAAAAACGTCCTTCAAAACCTAGAATGTGCATATTCTACAACAAATGGCTTGGCTTCCCCAACAAATGGGTGGCACGGAAAAAGGCAAAGGGGGAGGCAATAAAAGTTTAAAAAACAAAAAGATACATTTCAGCAATGTGTTCGTCTCTGTGCTCCCAGTTTGGAATACAGATAAAATGAAGAAAGGTTCTTACTGTACACAGTTCTTTTATTCCTCATGGAAATCTTTCATCTTACAGAAAATCAGAATTTCATCTTGAAAGTTTTCCAACACTTTTTAGCCCCCCATCTTCCATTAAGATTGGGACCTTGCACTGCGGAGATAAGTATATCCCCTGTAAACTTAAAACTTTTATTAAAGAAGATAAGCCTAACCTGAAACTAATCCTAAAGAGAGATCAAAGAAGCCAAAATTAAAGACATTCTGCAAAAGGTTTAACCTGCTCTCTTCTGAAGTGTCAAAGTCCTACATTACCAGGAAAGATTCAGAAGTTATTCCAGATTAAAAGACAGAACAGCTGAAGGATAACTTGGACATTATTCTTACAATTGGCAGTATCTGAATAAATCTCCAGAGAGACAATTGTATTAGATCCATGTTAGGTCCCCGATTTTGATCATTGCACTGTGGTTACGTAACACAAGGCCTCGTTTTAGTGTACTACTCCTACGGCTCTTATTTGCACAAGTTTTGAACATGTTGCAGGAAAGCGCTGTTGAATACTTCTGTAGGATTCAACTGTCTACATTATGTCTGAAAAATGTATCCCTTCCAACCTTGCAGTCTCCCATGCTTTCCCAGAGTTCTCCATTCTGAATTCACATTTATATGCAACAATTCTCATTCAATTAAATATTTTTTGGTAATGAAGCACTGTTCCATCTCCCATCGTAGCAGCCTGGTTTATTTTCAAGACAACCTAGCAGCAACTTCAGAACAGTGACGTATGAATGGCATAAACCAGGAACGAACCTTTTTCAGAAGTGGGGAAAACCTTCCTCTTCGACTAGGCAGCAGAAGGAAGTTCGCCAGAGCGAGCTCGGAAAGCAGTGATACTCAAAGCGTGGTTTTCAGACCAGGCACACTAGCGTCCTCTGGCACTGATACACAGGCAGATTCCTGGGACCCACTCCAGACCCACCGAATCAGTCTCTAGGGATTTGGCTGGGAAAATGCACATTTTAAATACACGGCCCAGGTGCTTATCATTCAGTACTGAACAAATATTTATTAGTATCCTCTGTGCACCAGATGCCATTCAAGGTCCTAAAGATAAAAGTGTATAAAACAGCAAAGAGGATGCAAAATGGTATGGACAGTTTGGAAGACAGTTTGGTGGTTTCTTACAAAACTACACATACTCTTACCAGACGATCCAGCAATCTCATTCCTTAATATTTACCCAAAGGAGATGAAAACTTACATCCATGTGGATGCTTGCAGCAGCTGTATTCCTAATTGCCAAGACCTGAAAGCAACTAAGATGTCCCTCAGGAGCTGAATGGATAAATAAACTGTAAAGCATCCGGATAATGGAATATTACGCAGCACTGAAAAGAAATGAGCTATCAAGCCAGGAGAAGACATGGAGGAACCTTAATGCATATTCCTAAGCGAAGAAACCCATCTGTACATCTGTAAAGGATACACACTGTACGATTCCAACTAGATGACATTCTGGAAAAGGCAAAACTATGGAGACAGTGAAGAGCTCAGTGGTTGCCAGGGGTTTGGGGGGAAAGAGCGATGAATGGGTGGAGCACAGAGAATTTTTAGGGCAGTGAAATTACTCTATATGATACTGTAATGGTGGATACATGTCATACATTTGTCCTAGGTATAATACAAGGTATAATAGCAAGGTGAACCCAATGTAAACTATGGACTTTGGGTGATAATTTTTAGAAAAAGAGCATATCCTTGGATGCACATGCAAAATTAAAAAACAAAATCCCACTTATCCTCGCATTCATGGAGCTTAGAGTGGCAATACAGCTTGAGAACAAATATCCTAAGGGATGGGTGGGAATTCAACTGGGGCTTTGATGACCTGGCCAGAGAAACACCTCCCAAACAGAACTAATGCTACAGCTGCAAAACTGATGCAAAGGCCTCAGAGACAAGGTTTCCTATTTGGTTTTTTTGGGTTATTTTAAATGAACTTTTAATTTTGGAATACATTTAGATTTATGGGAAAGTTACAACGATAGTGCAGTGTGTACCTCTCACCCATTTCTCTAATGTCAGCACCTTACATAGCTATGGTGCATTTGTCACAACTAAAAAGCCAACATTGTATATTCGTGCTAAACAAATTCTGTACATTATCAGGATTTTACTAATTCTGTATTTCTGTCCTTAGTCTCCTCTGCTCTGTGGTCATTTCTCTAACTTTCCTTGTTTTTCAAACCTTTGACAGCCTTGAGAAGTAATGGGCAGGTATCCTGTATAACATTTTTTATTTCGAGTTTTCCTGAAGTTTTTCTCATGATTAGATAGGGGTTAAGGGCTTCAGGTTGAAGACCACAAGGTGAAGGGTCCTTCTGCTCACTTCATACCATGGGGGACAGAAGAGCAACCTGACTTATCGCTGGCCTTGATCTTGTACTTGATCTTGTACTTGACCTTGACTATCTAACCAAGGTAATTCTTGGGCTATTCTTGTTGATGTCAGGGTAGCCAAAGGATGGTAGGAATGCCCAGGGGACGATGTAGGTTGAAGGGCCAACGGGACATCCAGATGGAATCAGTGACAATGGAGGTTCGTCTTTCAGGGGAACGATCTGTGACAGATACTCACTCTAGTCACCTCCCAAGTGCCATGCAGATGACGGAAAGGGCATCAACACCTGGTCATCCTTCTCCAAGCAACTCGTAATCTTCATTTTGCTCCACCCTCCTCGTGGCAGTGTTTTATTTCATCCAAGGATAAAACGCCTCATTGATCAAACACCTTTCAGAATTTAGAATGACACTGCTCCCTCACAAAATCAACACCTTTATTTGAACTGAAAAGTGGAATCCCATATTTTGGTAGACAGTAGGTCCAATTTGGCTTTCGGATCAGACCATGAGGATTAGGGATTGGTTTTCACAAGCTCCATTATATACTGCACATTTTTCCTCAATATATCTGAATCAGCTGGTCCAGCACTTCTGCAGAAATGTATTTGATATATGTATACATACATATATGATATGCTGATAATGAAATGGTTTGCCAGGGCCCAGCATATGAACATTTTAGGTGGCAACATTAAAATAGGTGGGGAAGTATGCTTTTCAAAACTATTTAAAAATAGTGGGTACTAGAGGAAAAGTTTTGAAGAAGTGTGTTTGGTTCACCATGCACGTTTAACATTTGACTTTGTATGGAGCTGACTACAGACTAAAGATAGTGTATACAGAGATGAAGATGGGGTACTGAGGGTGACCATAAATTGGAATAAAATTGGAGGCAATTGAGAGAAAATCATGGGAAAGCATCCAGTAGAATTAACAGCTTACTTTCCTGCATGTAGTGAAACCTATTTTTATCATCGCTTCAGAGAGGTAGTAAGGGAAAGAAAATGGAATCTCTATTCCGAATCTTGGAGCACTTACAACGAAAGTGTTGGAGCAGAGGGAATTCTGCTTTACTTTACCTGGAAACATGTCTTGGATTTTGACACCCAGATTTTCAAAGCTCCATACATTACTTTTTACATTTCTCCCACCAAACTGCAGTTGTATAGCTCCAGGTGGAGCAGTCGGAACTGAAAGTTGGTCTCTGGAGAGAAGACTGAACAGGAGAAAACAGGAACTCAGTCTTAATTAGGGTTGGAAATAGGACCGTGGAAGAATCCCTTAAATGGATGAATGGATAACATAGTGCCAGAGAGGAAGATGCGGTGGGATTACTGGGAGAGGCAGATGTGTGGGTGGTGATCAGGAGGCTTGGGGGCATCCTTTAGTTTTAAGAAAAAAATATGAAACATGAAAAGAAAATCGTGGTAAAGAATGGGAGTGAGAGAAGTATGTAAGCCTAAATTACAAGGGACTCGACGGCTGTGTTCCCTAGTGAGAAATAAACAACTCAGAGCTGAGAAATGGGTAACATGCATGAAAAAGAAAATGCACGGTAAGCTCAAGGAAGCGAGAAGGGCACGCATGATATGTTATGTATCAAAATTGTCAGTGCTACAAGAGAAGGGCTAGGAGAATAAAGTATGAGGTCGGGAGAAAATGATCAAGGAAGTGGAGATTGAAAAGGAAAGGGTGGCAGGAGATTGGAAGGCTTAATAAACGACTTCAAGAATAAGAATAGGAATAAGACCATGAGAGGTCAGAAGAACGTGGTGTCTCTCTCAGGGTGGTGAATGAATAAAAGGGTGGGGAGATGTTTCTGGGACATGAAAAGGCATGCCCTCATAATCTCTTCCATGCAAACCCCGCACACCATTACTGAAGGATCCCAGACCAGGAAAACACTGTACAACTCAGATGAGACACAAGAATGAATAAAATGACAGTAGAATAATGTCTTTCCTGTGTACAAACATTATTTAGGGAGAACACGTTCCTTGAGTTTATCCAAATAAACTGAATTGGTCATTGCCAAATTGCCAAGGAGAGGCGTGGGAGGGGGGGGGAGAGAGACAGGGAGGGGGAGAGAGGGGAGGGGAGACACAGACAGAGACAGGGAGATAGAGAGAGAGAGAGAGAGACAGGGAGCGGGAGAGAGGGGAGGGGAGAGAGAGACAGGGAGGGGGAGAGGGAGAGGGAGGGAGAGGGAAGGAGGTAGGGATGGAGAGAGGCAGAGTTTTTAAATGCACTTTTCTCTTTAGAGAATATAAAAGATATGTAATATTTATAATAGTCAATTTACCCTTTTATGGCTGTTAGCATTTGCCTTATGTATTGAGGTGCTCCTATGCTGGGTACATAAATATTTACAATTGTTATATCTTCTTCTTGGATTTATCCCTTGATCATTATGTAGCGTCCTTCTTTGTGCCTTGTAATAATCTTTATTTTAAAGTTTATTTTGTCTGATATGAGAATTGCTACTCCAGCTTTCTTTTGATCCCCGTTTGCATGGAATATCTTTCTCCATCACCTAACTTGCAGTGTGTATGTGTCCCTAGGTCTGAAGTGGGTCTCTTGCAGACAGCATATATATGGGTGTTGTTTTTATATCCATTCAGCCAGTCTCTGTCTTTTGGTTGGAGCATTTAATCTATTTTCATTTAAGGTAATTATTGATACGTATGTTCCTATTACCATTTTCTTAGTTGTTTTGGGTTTGTTATTGTAGGTCTTTTCCTTCTCTTGTGTATCCTGCCTACAGAAGTTCCTTTAGCATTTGTTGTAAAGCTGGTTTGCTGGTGCTGAATTCTCTTAGCTTTGGTTGTCTGTAAAGGTTTCATTTCTCTGTTGAATCTGAATGAGATCCTTGCTGGGTAGAGTAATCTTGGTTGTAGATTTTTCCCTTTCATCACTTTAAATATGGCCTGCCACTCCCTTCTGGCTTGCAGAGTTTCTGCTGAAAGATCAGCTGTTAACCTTGGAGATTCCCTTGTATGCTATTTGTTGCCTTTCCCTTGCTGCTTTTAATATTTTCTCTTTGTATTTTATTTTTGATAGCTTGATTTATATGTGTCTTGGTGTGTTTCTCCTTGGATTTATCCTGTATGGGACTCTCTGCGCTTCCTGGAAACTTGATCGACTACTTCCTTTCCCATGTTAGGGAAGTTTTCCACTATAATCTTTTGAAATATTTTCTCAGACCCTTTCTTTTTCTCTTCTTCTTCTAGGACCCCTATAATTCGAATGTTGGTGTGTTTAATGTTGTCCCAGAGGTCTCTGAGACTGTCCTCAATTCTTTTCGTTCTTTATTCTGCTCTGCAGTAGTTATTTCCACTATTTTACCTTCCAGGTCACTTATCCGTTCTTCTGCTTCAGTTATTCTGCTAATGATTCCTTCTAGAGATTTTAAAATTTCATTTACTGTGTTTTTCATCATTGTTTGTTTGCTCTTTAGTTCTTCTAGGTCCTTGTTAAACGGTTTTTTTTTTTGTATTTTCTCCATTCTATTTTCAAGATTTTGGATCATCTTTACTGTCATTACTCTGAATTCTTTTTCAGGTAGACTGCATAGTTCCTTTGTTTCATTTGGTGGGTTTTTATCTTGCTCCTTCATCTGCCATGTATTTCTCTGTCTTCTCATTCTGCTTAGCTTACTGTGTTTGGGGTCTTCTTTTCGCAGCCTGCAGGTTCGTAGTTCCCATTGTTTTTGGTATCTGCCCCCGTGGGTAAGATTGGTTCAGTGGATTGTGTAGGCTTCCTGGTGGAGGGGAATGGTGCCTGTATTCTGGTGGATGAGACTGGATCTTGTCTTTCTGGTGGGCAGGACCATGTCCGGTGGTGTGTTTTGGGGTGTCTGTGACCTTATTATGATTTTAGGCAGCCTCTCTGCTAATGCGTGGGGTTGTGTTCCTGTCTTGCTAGTTGTTTGGCATGGGGTGTCCAGCACTGGACCTTGCTGGTTGTTGAGTGGATCTGGGTCTTAATGTTGAGACAGAGGTCTCTGGGAGAGCTCTCGCTGATTGATATTACGTGGGGCTGGCAGGTCTCTGGTGGTCCAATGGCCTGAACTCGGCTCTCCCTCCTCCGAGGCTCAGGCCTGACACCTGGCCAGAGCACCAAGACCCTGTCAGCCACACGGCATTTGTGAACTCCTGAGATCCTAGTGGTACCGAACCAGCTTGGTTTTGCCTGACGGACAGCAACAAAATGCTGAGATGCCAAGGTTTGCAGCAAACAGAGGGCTTATTCACAAGGCAGCCAAGCGACAGGAGTATCTCAGGTTTGCCTCCCTGAAGACAAGAGGCTCAAGGTATTTTTGGAATAAAGAATAAAAAAGCACGGTGGTCTGAGGTGCAGTGAGCGTGAAGCATGCGGGGATTGGAAAAAGGTGCAGAAGTTGTCCTTCCCCCAATAATTAAATTTTAAATGCCTTGTGGGGTGCTGTAGGGGTGGGCACAGGGATAGGCATCTCCGAACAGATCAAATGTGTGTTTCAGCATTACACGTTTTCTAGCTGTTACCTATAGTATGGAGATAATTATTTCAATATTGATGAATGAAACAAAATTCCACTGATGATGATGATGATAGCTGTAAAATCAGTTTTATCTCTCGTCCATATTTATGTATCACATAGGTCAGAAGAAAACTTCCAGAAAGAAGCAGAGAAACAAAATGACAGGGAAATCAACCAACAGAAACTAACCCATGACTAACAATAGAGTAAGACATTGAAACAGTTATGGTAACTGTATTCTGTGTGTTTGACAAGTGAGGTAGTGACATTGAAGATATACAAATGACTCAAATCATATTTATGGAGGTGAAAACGACAACATCTGAGATGAGAATACAGGAGATCAGGTTAACAGAAGATTAGACACTGCAGAAGAAGAAAAGATGAACAATCTTGATGGTATAGCAATTAAAAAAAACTACAAAAAATGAAACACAAAGAGAAAAAAATACTGAAAAAGAGAAAAAGAGCCTCCGTGAGGAGTCTAATATGTGCACAACTGGACTCACCATTGTTTACATAGACTTTGAACTAAGCCTCACTGTGTTACTGTTTCAAATCCAGAATATCTCTGGTTCAGACCCTCCAGAGAGAAATAGATTTATGCCAGAATCACAGAGGGGAGTCATGGGAACCAGGTGATTCTGAAACCTATTTCATGTACAAACGTTTGACCAATCCTACTTCTAGTCCAACTCTAGCCTTGCCTGTGGAGGTAGCATTGTGTCTAAATTTTGAGCCTTTGGGGGGTTATCTTGTGCAAGATCAGCTTGCCTGCTTTAGGATAAGAGCGTCAACTTTGGTCTGTTTCATGAGTTATGATTTATCCACATGCTTTAAGCTCCAAAAGTATTTAATTCTTCATCGGCTAGTCATTATTTTTCTGTTTTAATCCCTATGGATATATATCTTCTTTATCTCTCTAATCTTAGTACTGGAGTACCTTGATAAGTGAGCAGTTTGATCTATCATGAATATCCAGGAGTTACAGAATTTCTTGAAGTAGCTTTCAGGACAAAATACGTGGCTCTTAAACTTTATAAGTACCATCCTCTTTATGAACATTTTTTTTTTTTTTCTGTGGTACGCGGGCCTCTCACTGCTGTGGCCTCTCCCGTTGCGGAGCACAGGCTCCAGACGCGCAGGCTCAGCGGCCACGGCTCACAGGCCCAGCCGCTCCGCGGCATGTGGGATCCTCCCAGACCGGGGCACAAACCCGTGTCCCCTGCATCGGCAGGCGGACTCTCAACCACTGCGCCACCAGGGAAGCCCCTGAACATGTTTTTATTAGCCTTGTAAATGAATATCTTAAATGAATATGGAAATCTCGTGTCATAATCATTTATTCTCCTAATCCTATCTCTTGCCATACTGTGTTCTGGAACTGACTGTCAAAGGGAGAAGTCTGGTTATTTTTCCTCTGTGTACTATCTTCCATTAATGCTTTTACCCTGTCAGAAAGCTTATAGGATCTTTTTCTTTAAAGTTGGCAGGAAGAAAGACAATCACCAGAATACATGGATGTCTTTCACTTTGTCGGGCTCGCTATAAAACCCGAAAGTTCCTTTCTCAGGGGCTTTTGGCTCTATTATTCCTAAGGTTACTTTCCTTTTTCCTGTTATCATCATGTTGAGTTTCTGGACTAGCTTTATAACACATCTCTCCCCTCACCAATTTCATCTCTTAATTTTTTTTTTTTGGCAGTACGCGGGCCTCTCACTGTTGTGTCAGCAGGCGGACTCCCAACCACTGCGCCACCAGGAAAGCCCCAATGGGGTTATGTTTTAAAGGGGCAACACAGTTGTGGACTATACAGGGATAAACCTACTTTAATTGAGAATGGGCAGGGGGGAGGGGGAGAAATGGGGGTGACGGTTAACAGGCACAGGGTTTCTTTTTTTTTTTTTTTGCGGTACGCGGGCCTCTCACTGTTGTGGCCTCTCCCGTTGCGAAGCACAGGCTCCAGACGCACAGGCTCAGCAGCCACGGCTCACGGGCCCAGCCGCTCCGCGGCATGTGGGATCTTCCCGAACCGGGGCACGAACCCAGGTCCCCTGCATCAGCAGGCGGACTCTCAACCACTGCGCCACCAGGGAAGCCCATCATCTCTTAATTTTAAAAAATCTGAATTATAGGATCATTTCTAGATTTCACTTTCCAATTCGCCTTTTTAAGTACCCCACATACACTGCTCTAATTGTAATTTTAAATATTCAGACCCCGTTTCCATTTAATCTCCCCCATTCTCGACCTATGGTTGCTCTCTTCCCATGACTACTCCTGTTCCATAATCCCTCAAACCCTGTAATACCCTTGAGAAGATTTCTTATGGATATTTAAATGTCTGCACAGTCACTATTTTCATTGCTTATCACTATGGAAGGTGGTTTACGTTTCATTCTCTCTTTCCTCTGTTTGGGGAGTTGGGCACTGACACACCTTAGTTGGCTCCCAACTTTAATCCAGTTTTCATAAGAAACAGGGAAAAAAAGACAAGTCAGAGTTTCTGCAACTTCACTTTTCTTTGCGGCCAAAGCCGCATCTGGATTCCAGCCCTCTTCTCCTGTATTATAAAGGGTGTGTCTAGGGTGAAGCATTCCTTCACCTGTCAACTGCCCTTGGATGGAACTGTCCTTCCTCATCTATGTTTCCCATATGAGACGCACCAGTTGTCACTCTCCAGAAGTAGATTATTCTTCGGTTACATATGCTTTGGTCATTTTCATTGGATTTGGAAATGAGGAAGTTAAATTGAGGTGGTCAGGTTATCTTGAGCTGAAAATCTCTCTTGTTCAGTCATTATTTAGTCTGGGCTAATCAACTCTAGTTCCTTTAATCCTCCTGCATGTAGTTTATCCCTTTAATCTTCTTTAATAGTCTTCCCTAAGCCCTCTCTAATGTCATTAATGTTCTTTTATATAAGGTCACAAACACTGGAAAGAATTCTCTCAACAGGAAAGAATATTACCCAGGGATGCAACCGCATTTTCACCCAATAATTGTAAAGGCTTTATTCCACAACTTGCATTATGTACAGTAGAGAGCAGAGGTTCAAAGCACTGCTATTCTCAGTGTGACTTTGGCCTTGCAGAAGGATAACTGTATGTCCTCCAAACCCTGGTGGCCTTTGCATCCAGACACAAAGCTACCACCTGACTCCTATAATTACATGGGGCCAATGGACAATGGAATATAGTCCTGGCGTAGTTCTGGACAATGGAATGTAGTCAGAAGTGATGGGCAGCATTTCTAAGCCTGGCTCTTAAAATTTTACTGCATAATCCTTTAAATAAACCCATTCCCAACTCAAATAGAAGTGATGGGTAAAACCTGGAATTCTACTCTTCAGCTCTCAGAACTTGTGCGTTTCTCCAGGTTCCTGGGACCTCCTGGACCATCCACTTCTTGTTCTAGTTCAGCCACTGCAATGGTCGAACAATTCTATGTGCGAATGGGACCAAGGAGATGTCTCCTGGATTCTGTGCCTCCTCCTGGCTAAACGATAAAGAGAATTCCATCCTGTGGAGTAAATTTCCACCAGTGGGAGAAAGAAGACAGAAGGGGACTCAACAGATGAATTCCTTCCAATCTTCCAGGGAATTCCTGGGTGGTCCAGTGGTTAGGACTCTGTGCTTTCACTGCCGAGGGCCCGGGTTCCATCCCTGGTCAGGGAACTACGATCGATCGCACAAGCCACACAGCACGGCCAAAAAAAAAAAAAACCAAAACAAAATTTACAGTGTAACTTTCCAATAGCGTCTCTGTTCTGCCTGCAGACGACCCACCAGGCTGAGTAAGTACAACTATTTATCCAAGTTGTTATCTATACAAGATACAAGATGTTATCTGTATACCTACACAATTTGTTGTGGAGTAGAAGCCCGTGCAGTAAAAGAGCCTCTTGCAACCTGCTCATCCTCACTTCTTTTTTCCCCTCACCATTTCTGCACCTTCAGAATAAAACATCTAAACATAATCCTTTACTCTGGCTCTGTTTTCCAGTGAAGACGGAATAAGACACACCATCTTCCTGAGAATATGCATTTTAAAAATCATTAAATCCTTCAGAAAAAGGAACAAGGAATTCATTGAGAATTCTCACTGAGAATTATTTTCATTTCAGCAGAGAATTTCCAATAGCCTTGAACCCTACTGCCCTGCACAGTATGTTATCCATATGTTCACTCATTGCCAATGTTGGCCTGAACTACACCAGATCATCAATAATCACAGGGTTAGAACCTTGAAAGTAACATGATCCTTTGAAACATGTCCCATAGTGCGGTTCCTGTACTTACATGCTAATAATGCTGCTTCTTTATCAGATAAAGGTGATGGTTACTGTACTGGTTTTCTAGGGCTACCATAGGAAAGCATCACTGACTGAATGGCTTACACAATCAAATTAATTTTCTTATGGCTCTGGAGCCTAGAAGTTTCAGATGAAGGTGTTGTCAGGGCTGGTTCCTCCTGAGACCTCTCTCCTTGGAGTACAGATGGCTGTCTTCTCCCTGTGTCCTCACATGGTCATCCTTCTCTATGTGTCTGCGTCTAATCTTCTCTTCTTATAAGGATACTCATCCTATTGGATTAGGAGCCACCCTAATGACCTCACTTTAACCTCAATCACCTCTTAAAAGACCCTGTTTCCAAATACAGCACACTCTGAGGTGTGCTCTGAGGTGTGCTGTACCTAACTGGAGTTAGGCATTTAATATATGAATTTGTGGGAGGCGAGGACACGATTCAGACTGTAACACACACTATGCGTCCTTAAACTTTTGTCCTAGAAACCACAGAACTGTTGAATCAAGAGCAAAAGAGGGGACTTCCCTGAGGCACAGGGGTTAAGAATCCGCCTGCCAATGCAGGGGACACCGGTTCGAGACCTGGTCCGGGAAGATCCCACATGCCGCGAAGCAACTAAGCCTGTGTGCCACAACTACCAAGCCTGCGCTCTAGAGCCTGCAAGCCACAACTACTGAGGCTGCATGCCACAGCTACTGAAGCCCGCATGCCCAGAGCCCGTGCTCCACAACAAGAGAAGCCACTGCAATGAGAAGCCCGCGCACTGCAATCAAGAGTAGCCCTTGCTCGCCACAACTAGAGAAAGCCCACACGCAGCAACGAAGACACAATGCAGCCAAAACTAACTAAATAAATTTATATTAAAAAAAAAGAGCAAAAGAGAACACTTTGGTATTTATGTGTGTCAGTTAAGGATCATTGGTTGTACGCAACAGAACTATTCCAAACTTGAGAGGAAAAGGAAAATGATTGAACAGGAATGGGTGCAGTGCATGAAATTCAAGGAATCACCAAAAATTCAGGGCAGAAACGAAAAGGCGCCGGGCAGCCCCAGGGACTCTGCGTAGCAGGGGATAATGATCTCCCTCACACATCCAGACCACTGCTGGGACAAAGGAGAATCAACTCTCTTCCTTTAGTCTAGACAGGATTTGGTGTCCCAGGGGAACATTCAACTGGTCTAGTCGTGGTCGACGCTCATTCCTTGACAAGGGTCAGAAAGGTCATTTGTATTCACAGCCCCACCAGAACCGCACACAGTCTAGCAGGTGTGATTCTCCAAAAGAAAGTTACAGTGATGCTTCACTAAGAAAGAGAAATGGAGAGCTGGTGGCAAAAAAGGAAAGAAAAGAACATCGTGTCTCTCTAAGTTGGCTTGCCTCGTGCCATCAGCTGGCTGATCACCATGATTCCCACTGTGGACACAGATCCCCGTCTCTGAAGTTGGGAAGGATTTACCCCCTGTGCCATTTCTCCTCTTGCCTCTGTATTTTATCCTCCATTAGGTTGGGTGTTACATACCGTTACTTCTTTGGCCACAGGCTACGAGAGCAGCAAGGACTCAGCTGAGTCAGCAGGTGGTCCAGGCGGGAGAGGTGCTCAGAGGCATGTCCCCTGCCATTAGTTTTCTAGTTTTCGATTATTGCTCTTTGCTTCCACAATGCTGAAATGATGCCATATTTTAGTTACAGCTCTTTCGAGGAATCTTTGCTGCTCTTTTTGCTGTTACAGCCTGCGAGTGGCTCTTTCAAAGAGCCAGTGTCTTTTAGAGGATGAAAACAATAGAGCAGCAGATTTTATTGTAACTTCTATAAAGAAATCTGCCATCTGGGGGAATATGGTTGTCATTTCTTGATTTTCGTTTCTACGGGAAGGACCATCTAACTAAAGAGGAATATTTTTTTCCTCCTGTAATAAATCCAAATATCGTATTTCACATACATGAGGACGCTGTGTATACATCCCATTTTACATAAATCTCATATCCGATCTGACCCTACGTGTGACCTGGGGGTTATTAAACTCTGGTGTCCTGGACTCTCAGTTTTGCATCTGATTATCGTTTTGACAAATGTCACATGTTCCCCATCCCTGCAACCATAAAGGAGTCCACATG
This sequence comes from Grampus griseus, assembly GCF_964374135.1. NCBI lineage: Eukaryota > Metazoa > Chordata > Mammalia > Artiodactyla > Delphinidae > Grampus > Grampus griseus. The sequence goes on along the minus strand of NC_139016.1, from coordinate 5,123,611 downwards.
CCCACGTGGCAAGTAAAGTCCCGGATATTCCCTTTTTCACCCCATATTAGACTAGGACGCAGAACAGGAGTCACCCCAGATATTCCGTAAAAGGGTAGGAAGCAAGTATTTGGGGCTTGGTGGGCCACAGAATCTCTGTGAGAACAGCCATAAAGATAGATAAAGGAATGAGTCAGGCTATATTTCATTAAAACCTTATTTACATAAACAGGCAAGGGGCCAGAGGTGGCCCAGGGGTTGTAGTTTACTGACCTATGGCCTAGAATTCTCCCTTCCTCACTAATATATTGAGTTCTGACCACTCCAACAACAATAATAACAAAAATAATTACTAGCTTTTAAATCTTATTGTATATCTATCTACTATATATCTATGCCTCTTGTGCAAATGTATTCATCTCTGTAACAGCCCAATAAGATCGTTATCTCCGTTTTACAAAACAAGAACCAAGCTTAGTTAACTAACGTGGGCAATATCTCCAAACCTTCCAAATGAAGATCTGGATTTTGCAGTTTGGGCCGTTTTAGTCAGGATGGGTTGGACCATGTCAGTAATAAGCAATCCCCAAATCTCAGCAGTGCAAACCAACAAAAATCTATTTCTTCCTTAAGGAAAGTCCAGGCAATGCTCCAGGTCAGTTGCCCTCTTTGTAGCTGTCCACTCCAGTCTGCCTGGGACTTAGGTCACTTCTGCACCAACATCTTCTCCCATTTTCCCTACAATAAGAAGGGTCTAGAGAAGAACTTCTCCAACTTGAGCACGTATACAAATTACCCAGGAGCTTATTCAAGTGAAGCTTCAGATACAAGAGTTTTGGGGGGGGGGTGTCTCAGATCTGAATACCCATCACTCCCTGGTGACGTTGGGGTCTGGTGACCACATTCCAAGCAGTGAGTGATACCCTGGCAAGAAAATGATTATATATGGAAAGACAGACATCTGGTCAACATTATATTGGCCAAAACAAGTCACAGGGCTCTGCATAACCTGAAGAGCATAAGGGTGGGGCCTTTACTCCTTTCATAGGGAATAAAGGAAGCACGTCTCTTGGGATATAGTTGTAATATCTACTCAGTCCAGGCTTGGATGACCTCAAAGTCTTTACCCGTGTCACTGTGTTACACTGCTTATCCTGCTGACAGATGGAGATCGGTTCTGACCCCCATCCCGTTAGCTTGGAACGCTACCTTTCCCTCAGAGCCCTCCTCCTTCACACTGCATCCTTATCTCCTAACCCTGTGCTGTGCAAAATGTGGTTCCTGGTCCAGGAGCATCAGAATCACTGGGAGCTTGCTAGAAATACAGAGTCTCAGGGTCCACTGCTGACCAAATGAATCAGAATCCGCATTTTAACACGATCCTTAGGTGACGTGCATGTACATTAAAGGATGAAAATCATGCTGTATGATTTAAGCTTTTATAAACAGAATGGATAAACAACAAGGTCCTACTGTATATCACAGTAGGACTATTTTCAATAGTCCAACACAGAGAATTATATTCAACACCCTATAATAAACCGTAATGGAAAAGAATATATAAAAAAAGAATGCATATATATGTATAACTGCATCACTTTGCTGTACAGCAGAAATCGACACAACACTGTAAATCAACTATACTTCAATTAAAAATTGATTAAAAAATAATTAAAAAGAAAATAAAATCATACTCTAATCCGCCCCACAGACAGCAGACTTTCACCTGTGGGGAAATTGTCCAGCCTACGAACGTTGCCGAAAATGACCCTCATTTTCCACCATTGCCTGAATCCACCACAGCAGGTACTTCAGAAATCACACTTGAAACCCAGGGAGCCTACTGAGAAAAGTGGCAATCCATCTAAGGAGACCCTAACCCTAACCCTAACCCTAAACCCTAGCCCTGACCCTAACCGTATATTCCATATATGTGTTATATATATATAACAGCTCATGATAATGTTTGTTTTAAATTAAAGTAACTTATCTTATGAAAAAGGATTTATTACCAGACAACTTTTACATGCCTTAATATCCTAAGATATTCAACTGTAGTCATATAACTTCATACCATTAATCTTTTATTTCAAAGGATAGCCATTAAATACCATGTGCTGAGTTCTAGGCATATAACAAACAGTAAACGAGCCTTTGGTATCCAGAAATCCATAATTTCATTTGTAAATAAAGGAATCTCAATAGATCAAAATAAGTGTTCTAGCAAAGAGGAGTTCCGTGTGCTATGAAAGCACATGAAAGACTAAGAGAGGGGGCCGACACTACTGAATGGCAGCTATAAATCACACATTCCACCAAGTACTTTCATATCTATTTTTGCCTTTCCATCTGTCAGCAACCACCCTGTGATGTACGATTATCCTCATAACACCAAGGAGAACACTAGTCTCAAGGATATGAGGGAATTAAGACTCCCAAGCCCGCTGGTGGAAACACGCCAACCACTGGGGAGAGTGTACAACCACTGGGGAGAGTGTACAACCACTCTGGACATTAATTTGGCACCGCCAAGAACTCGGAAGGTGCAAATACTCACGGCCCAGCAGCATATGCCCCTGCTCCCAAGAACTGCCTCATCTAAACCAGGATGGAGACAGGCATTCAACTCTAGGCGAAATACAGAATCTCAGGGTCCACTCCTGACCAAATGAATCAGCATCTGCATTTTAACAAGATCCTTAGGTGACTTGCATGTACATTAAAGGATGAAAATCATGCTGTATGATTTTCTCCCAAAACTCTGCTTTTCACGACCTCCTGCTTTGTCATCTTCCTTAATCACAGACCAAAGGGCCAGGAAAGCCCCTTAAAAACCATCATCTTAACATCCCTGCCTTCAAACATGGAGGTCAAACTTTCCTTGTCATTTCGCTAGATCACTCTATTCCCGCAATAAATTCTTGCTTCTCTTTCTGATGCTCCTGCTGCACAGCTGGACAACACAATTATTTCATCTCCATTCGACCCTTTCCATAAATCTTGCCATTTCTGCAAAATGGGAGGTCTCTCGGTGTTGAGAATGAAATTAAGGGAGAGATCTCCAAGTGCTACTTCCTGCGTCCCATATCTGACTTGGGCACTCCATGAAGTGAATTTCTAGGTGAGTCAAGTTTACAATTATTACCCTTTTGAGACTATATTTGCATTGCCTCCAGCGGTCAAATGAGAATACCTCATGTGACTAGAAGTACGTTTCAGGTGAAATGATGAACGTGGCATACCGCCCCTGCTGTCGGTTGCTATCCCTGTGTATGAGAGCCGCTGAAAAGCTCCAAGCGTGGCAAGAGATGGCTTATTCTAGCAGACATGTGTGAGGGTATATAGCCTTGTGATTCATGGTTACAGCCCTTTCCAAGAAGGTCTAGCTCCTCTTTGGACCATGACTCCCAGACATCAGATCCACCTACACTCGCCATCTGATTGTCATATTATGCTGATATGGTGCCCAGCAGTAGCACAGCCTTGCCATGCTGTTAGATACCAAGAAATCAGCCTGTCTCTGGATTGTCTCAATGCACGGACTTGCTCGCACACTTGGGACATGTCGGTTCCTGAGAACTGTGAGCACCCAGCATCTAGCCTTCAAGCACAGTATGAACACCAGATGCACATTTCACGGTGCCTCCAAGGAAACATTTTCACTTCACCCTTACATCTCTTTAGGTTAAATTCAAAGTTGGGTTGAACTGTCCTCTGGACTGGATAGATGCTATGTGGACAGCAGGTTCAGAAATGAACACTTCCATCCTTATGGACAGCCTCGTATCAGCCAGTCACCCCTTCTCTACCATCCGTTCAGAGAATATTCTGCATTCAGCATCCATCTTCCAGAGACTGTTCAGGTATCAGTCAAGATGGTGGAGTACAAGGACCCTGAGCTCTCTTCCGCTCACAGGTACACCAAAATCACAACTATCTGCAGAACAGCCATCCATGGAAAAGGCTGGAACCTACCAGAAAAGATCTCCTACAGCTAAAGATATAAAGAAGGAAGTACAACCAGATGTGTAAGACGGGTGGAGTTGCAACATTGTCAAGTCCGATACCTCTGGGTGGGTGACCCAGATAAAGGAGAATAATTGCAATTGTACAGGTTCTCCCAAAGGAGTGAGAGGTCCGAGCCCCATGTAGGGCTCCACAGCCTGGGGGTCCTGCACTGGGAAGAGGAGCTACCAGACGGTTGGACTTTAAAGGCCAGTCGGGCTTACTTTCAGGCGTCCCAGACACAGGAGGAGGGGAGTAAGAGGAACAAACTACTATGAATGAAATAAATAAGCTATAAGGATATACGGTGCAAGACGAGGAATACAGCTAATATTTTATAATAACTATAAATGGAGTATAACCTTTAAAATTGTGACTCACTATCTTGTATACCTGAAACTTACATAATATTGTAAATCAACTATACCTCAATATAACAAACAAGAGTATTCAAGTTCAAAAAAATAATAACGCACTTCCCTCTTAACGCATCATCAGAGAGGTGTTCTGGTTTGGTGATAAAATTCAATTCTAATGGGTAGGATGCTTTTTTGAAACCATATTTCCCTGGTGTGGATTTGTACAGTAGAAATGGCCAAATCGGGAGGGCAGGGGGTGGGAAAGAGAGCCAAGTTTAACTCCCAGGGTAAGCATGTGTAAACAAGCTGGACGGGGACAAGTTACTTATTTTCTGTGGAACTTAGAGTCCTCATCAAAGATTCCTACTCACGGCGTTCCTTTAGGATTCAGTGAAGAGCTTCCCTACCTCAGACACAATTTCATAGGGTGTGTGTGAGGATTCACTGATGCGAAACCTTCTCTCACCCCAAACAGGTGACACACTCTATCACAGAATCTGACCGCGGGCTAGATATTTGAACACAGGATTTTTAGAGAGAATTGGAAATACATGCTTACCAAACGCATGGCAAAAGCCCTCGATAAACTGTAAAGTATTATGGGTGTTAGAGTTATTGCTGTTCAGACACACAGCCACGAGCTCTGCTGATTCTGTGAAGTAGACCATAATTGGCTCTGGGCCTGCTGGAAGGTGCACTTGGGACAGGACAGCAGTCCCACGGGACAGTATGAATACGGCAAATATGGTTAGGTGAATTTACAGTCTCTTGATTTCCCTGGACGCCAGAAGTATGTTGTGAACAGTTTCCCAAATACCTATTTGAATGGTAACGGAAACTGGGCAAAAAAAATGGACATACTTGGCTTTCTGCTACAACCCTGATTTATGTATGTGTTTAGATGCATACATGGAAGGTGCAGGACTCCTCACCTACGACCTAGGAGGTGATCACGGAAAAATTCGATGACAAAGCTCTTCTGATTGGTCAGCAATACCACTCTTCTAACTGACTGACAGGAAGATGCTCCCAGTGTGTTAATGGTGACCCCTAGTGCCTCCTATCAAATTCCACCTATAGCAGTAAGATATGCCAGACAACACCATCCTTGATCATCCATTTAATGTCTTAAAATAAAAACGCTATGTGTTCATCAGGAAAATATAATTCAACAAGCAAACCCACATTTTAGATAACTTCCCTAACACAGATGATTCATTAGAAGGAAGCAATGTAATGCCTCCATACATAATGATCAAATGAAGATATTCAAGGAAGAATTATTGATTATGGTAAAAACAAACAAACAAACAAACAACTGAGATCAAGACAAGTGACCGATGTCGAGTACCGTTTAATAAAATAGTCCTAGTGTCAGATCATTTTAAGTTCCCTCTAATTTTAGATATTTTCTTATCTAGGAAAAGAGGGAGAGTGGGGATATATTCTGACAGACTTGAATTAACCTGAAAAAACGGTTTTAATCAGCACAAAAGCTTTGATTGGAACGTTTAAGCCCTTAACATTGCCTTCAGGAGGACAAATTCCCAAGCGAGTTGAGAGTACTTTTAGAACATTCAAAAAAAACAAAAAACGAAAAAAACTGTAATGCTTGAGAAGGGGTGCAAATTTCAACTTTACTACAATACTTGAATGAGTAAAAATTAATAGGTTACAATGAAAATATTTAACTTAAAACAGTATTATACGCGGTAATAATTTTATGTTGTGTTCCGAAAGATCTCTTTGGTGTTTTACATATTCTTTACACTAAAAATTAAAGCAAATGGTACTTTTCATTGTTTTACATAATTGGCATGCTTCTTCTCATAATCCTGTACATAACCCCATGTACTAATTGTGTTTACATGCCAACTAGACATACATTAGTGCAAGGAAAACCTACCAGAGGGCTGGTCCACACGGCACTTTTAAGCCAAGCCAGAAGACCCTCAGTAACCTGACAGATAAGCTGCAAAAGCTACAGTACAATGACTAAGGCAGAAATGAGCAGTCACTGGACACACAGTCAATGCCAGGAGCTCTCACAGACTCTCCCGCCCTTCCCGATCTCCCATAACTTTCTGCTCACGTGGTGGACCCGCATGATCCCACCACCTGAGACTGACAACCGCACGCCCAATCTCAGGCCTCTCCCAGCATTTGAAGACCTGGTAGAACCGTCAGGCCCCAGCAGCTCCTAAAAGAGGCCAGGGGAGCAACATAGAGATGTGGATGTCAACACCCTACAGGGCACCTTGGACCAGTGGGAGATGGAAGACAGCACACACAGTTCTCTCTCCTTCTGTTCCAAAGCACACACCGGCCACACTGTCCACCCTGAGCCATTGTTGTCCCGCAGCTTCATCTCTTGGGCGAGTAGAGAAGCAGTGGTGCGGAAACCCAGCTACCTCTGCTTCCCGTTCTCTGCTGCATCCGTTCCCTACAGCTCCTCCCTCAGGGGCCGTGATTGCCGCTTCCAACAAAGCATCAGCCAGCACTGTGCCTAAGGTTTCCTTTTAGAGAACCAGGGCTAAGACACTTGTGTGTCTGTCTGTTTATTTTTCTTTGTCCTCACGGCAGGTACAAAGCATAGATGAAAAGATGAGAGGGGCTACTTTGAAATCATAGGATTGTATCTGCAGCATTTGGCCTCAAAGTCTGGGCTCTTTGACATATACGGCCTGTACCTTCAAATACCTAATAATTGTTTACCCTAACAATAGCCACACAGGCTAGGTTTTTACTGTTTTTATCTCACACTTCTGAGAGTCACAACATGGAGTTTCTTTCCCAACGGAGCAAATTTAGCAGGTTGTAGAGTCAGATCTTCTTATTCTGCTTGTCATGTTCTTTTGGTTGTGTTGGTCTCTCAGTTGAAGATGGATGAGGAAAAACTAGAACACATCCAAAGAAGAGTGTCCTGCATACCATTTCAGAAATGACATCAAACTGCCACAAAAAAAGGCCAGCCAAGATGCATAGGTTAGACTCAATAGTTGTTTTACAACATAGGAAGTGTCACAGCCTCTGTCTTACTATTTAGCATTTTGTACTATCATCCTACAAAGAAATTTAGAGAAATTGTGTTGCTTTATACCAAATAAAAGACTAAACAATATGAAAGGTATATGTGAGCCTCATTTATGACCCAATCGATCCTAAAAAAAACAAAACAAACAAACAAACAAAAAACAGTCTAAAGTAGAAACTCTCTACCATATGATCCTGCAATCCCACTCCTGGGCATATATCCAGAAGAGACGGAAACTCTAATTGGAAAAGATACATGCGCCCAATGGTCACAGCAAAACTAAAGAGCCGAGACATGGAAGGAACCTAAATGTCCATCGACAGATAAATGGATAAAGAAGATGTGGTAAATATATACAATGGATTATTACTCAGCCATAAAAAGAATGAAATTCTGCCATTTGCAGCAACATGGATAGATCTAGAGACTGTCATACTGAGTGAGGTAAGTCAGAAAGAGAAATACAAATATCACATGATATCACTTATATGGGGAATCTAAAAAAATGATACAAATGAACTTATTTACAAAACAGAAACAGACTCACAGACATAGAAAACAAACTTACGGTTACCAAAGAGGGGGCGGATAAATTGGGAGTTTGGCAGTAGCAGATTCAAACTACTATATATAAAAGAGACAAACGACAAGGTCCTACTGTATATGTATAGCACAGGGAACTATATTCAGTATCTTGTAAAAAACTATAATGGAAAAGAAAAAAAAGGAGAAACTTTCAAAAACTTCTATTTTTTTGTACTTCTAATAAAATTGTAACAGGTTTGCATTGTTGGTAACCTTTAAAGAGACATAAGCAGTATAGTCCTCAGAACTGTGAATTTTAAGATAGAAAAAAAGCAAGCCAGTTCTCCAGAAAGAACAAGAGTAAAGTGTCTAAAATTGCCCTGCAGTCTTTAATTCGATGCCCAGAGGAGCTATTTGTATTATTTATCTTTTTGTCATAGCTAAAAATTCATTGCCATCTCCAGTGTCACAAAGCCTTTCCTTTATAACTTCCTCTAGGAATTTTATAGCTTTAAGTGTTAGGTTTTGATTTTTAATCCAGCTGGAGTTTTTGCATATGATATAAGATAAGGGGTCAAGTTCTTTCTTCTGCAAGGGGATATCCAGTTTTCACAGAAGAATTTGTTGAAGAGACTGTCCTTTCCCCATATCATGTGTATTTATATAAGTACCACACTGTTTTGATGACTGTACCTTTGTAATATGTTTTGAAATCAGGAAGCATGAGACCTCAAAATTTGTTCTTCTTTTTCAAGGTTGAAATCTTTTTTCAAGATTTGTTCTTTTTCAAGACTGTTGTTGCTACTCAAGCTCCCTTGTGATCCCATATGATGTGAATTTTAGAATTTTTTTTTCCTACTTCTACAAAAAAACACAATTGGAATTCTGATAGGAGTTGCACTGAATCTGTAGACCGTAGACTGCTTTGTGTTGTACGAACATTTTAACAATATTAAGTCTTCCAATTCTTGAGCATGGGAGATCTTTCCATTTTTGTCTGTCTTCTTTAACTTCTTTCACCAGTGCTTTGTACTTTTCAGTACACAAAGTTTTCTACTTCCTTAAGTTTATTCTTAAAGTATTTTACTCTTTTGGATGTGATTTTAAATGAGGTTGTTTTCTTAATTTCCTTTTCAGAGTGTTCATTGTTAACATATAGAAAGCATCTGATTTTTCCACGTTGATGTTATATCCTGCAACTTGGCTGAATTCATGTATTTGTTCTCACAGTTTCTGTGACAAACCTTGAAGGTTTTCTATGTATAAGAGCAACATTTGCACTTTTTATCCTGCATCTTTGTGTTACCACACTTGTCCTTGCGGTCCCTGAAGAGACGCTGTTTCTGTAGTACACAGCCCTACAAAGCCACCTGCATAATTGATACATTACATTAAAAAAAATCACAGCAACAGGCTGAATGAGATTAGCACAAACCCAAAGGGTTGGCTGGCTGAGGCTTCAGAGCCCTCCAGTGAGACCTTTGTATAACGATCGAGAGCTGGGAGAAGGGCTTCTGCCTGCCTGCCTTATTCCCCACCAGCTGGCAATGATGGGCTTTTATTCACATCCCAGGATCAGAAACAGAAAATGTATTCAGAGAGCGCCACGGGGAAAAGGGAAGGCAAAAACACTCTAGCATCTTTGGCAGACTCATCTATTCTCCAAGTCACTTGTTCAAATGAGCCAATTTTCTTCTAGTGCTGGCTACGTACAGCTAGGCTTTTTTTCTTGCAGTCATGGGCTTTTAACCTGCGGCACGGATGGAATGCCTGAACTTGCCTGTAGATCTTCCGAAAGCAGCTCCTCCCCTCAGGCAAATTTAAACTGGCGTCGGAACCCATGACACTAAAATTCCCGAGGGGCTAAAATATTACAAGTTCCACTAGCTGATACAAAATTGGCTGGGAGATTAAAACAAAGATCATATTCCCAGCGTGGGAAGAAATATTACCCTGAATAATTTAAAGAGTGCTCTCATAAACTGGCAGGAAATGAAATTCAGAATTGCCCATCTCCTGGCACTGAAATTAAAAGAAGCTGCAGAGGGATAAAGGAGGGTAGAAAGGCAGAAAAAGAGTATTATCACCTAAATCCTTGATCTTGGTGATCTTTTCCTTTGGGGTAGAACTTGGTGAGTGTAGACATTAAAAAGATTAGAAAGGGTCCAGTCAAGGAGGAGAGAAAGGAAACCTAAAGGATGCTAGCTTGAGTAGTAAGTAACCTTTCTCTTGTTGGTAACAGGCAAGACCCACTCCTGGACTCCTCCTCCAGGTGGGGGCCACGTGACTGAGTTCCAGCTGAGTGTAAGCAGACTTGCTGGGCGACACCAACAAAACCTTCCAAATGACCACGCCCCACCCCTCCCCGCCCCATACCCTTTGCACTACACCCACTTGAAGCCACAGCACTGAGAACCTGGAAGCTACACATGGACGACCAGTGGTCTCCTAAGATGCAAGGTCTGTGGGTCCCAAATGCCTGCTTGGGGAGGAGCTGCCTGCCCATCACACACACCCGCTGTGGTCTTTACAGGAAAGAGAAACGAAGTTCCATCATGCATTGGAGTCATTACACGTGTTTGCATGTGCTTTAGTAGCTAGAATTCCCTAACTAACGCAGTATCTGAGTACCCTCAGACAGGATATCCCACATGTCGGAGATTCTGTTTACTCATCAGAAAATAACTTTATTAGGAGGAAATAAAGCAAGGAAACAAAGATGTTTCTTAAGCCAGAATATCATCATAACCTTCATCGCACATGAATGTAAAAATCAGATAATTCTCACCTAAGTGTGCACCTGAGGTTTAAATACTGTAGTTCATTGATTCTAAGCACCATATATGAAATTAGCATGTGTCTTAACCAGTGACGAGCATAGTCAAAGTGATATTTAAAATTTTTTCTTAGCGGTATTTTAAATAAAGCTACAACTCTCAATCTGTGGTCTTAGATTTGATGAAGTGGCATGCTGTCTGCTGGATTCTGAGACTGTAATGGCCATAGTCTCTGTTCCTACAGGATTAAGCCACGCGTCTCTGCGTCCTCCAAGCTACGTTACCCCAGAAAGCTAGGATGCTACACAGTCAAGGTCAAAGGAATGAAATCTGGCTTGGTCTGGTCCCACTGCTACATCCTCAGGGTGGGAGACTGTCAGCACATCACAGGACAATAGGACCTTCTAATTTCCCCAAGCTAAGTATACTCTGAGACTCAAAATTTTAATATAATGATTTACAGAAAGGTATAATTTTGTCCGAGCAGTAGCAGTGTGGACACATGGAAATACTGAGTAAGGAGAAATCACGGCCATCACATAAAGCTCCAATCACACACTGTAATTAGACAATGACTCATTTCTATAAATCTTGCTATGAGTATTTTATATGTTTTATTGATTGTACCATAATATTAAATACACAACACTCCAACCGATGGTTAATATCTGCTCTAAACATAATTTTTAGGAGTTAAGATAAATATGTGGAAATACAAATGTGGCCTTATTCTCTACTCTCCCAGGACAGATAATCAGGATAACTTTTTTTTTTTTGAATGTACAAGAAATCTTTTACTCCTTCAGAGAACTCCTCGAAGCAAATCCCATCTGGAGATGGCACAGAAAGCAATGCTCCTTACCCGGGCCTGCTGCAGTTCTTGCTGACAACTCAACCTAACACCCAATACTGACAAAACAGACATCATCGGACTATAGCTCCAGGCCAAATCTGGCACGCTGCCTGCTTCTATACAGTGCATGAGCTGAGGATTTTTTTTTTTTTTTTTGCATTTTCAAATGTTTGGGGAAAATCAAAAAGAATAACATTTTGTGACATGTGAAAATTCTGTGAAATTCAAATTTTAGTGTCCGTAAATAAAAGCAGACTGAAATACAGCCATATTTGTTTCTGCCTTGCCTCTGTCTGCTTTTGGACCATAAAGCCGGAACTGTTTGATATCTGATGCTTTGCAGACAAAGACCTAAGCCTTGCTACTCCAAGGAACTGAAGCAACATCACCTGGGAACTTGTGTGAAATACTGAATCTCAGGCCAGGCCCCAGAACTGATTTAGAATCTGTGATTTAAAGAGATCCTCAGATGAACTCACGCCAACATGAAAATTTGACAAGTCCACCCTAAAGAGAATGGATATTCTACCCATTCATCAAGAAAGGGATGTCCATTTGAGGCAATGCAAACAAACTGATTCACAACTCATAGGAGTCATAGGTATTTTAGTTAAAAAATAAATAGTAAATGATGAGACGTTAGTCTTCATGGGGCAAAAAATCTGAGAAAATTTTAGATTTAACCCTGAACAACTTATATTGTCCAATACAAAATGGAAAGAGAGGGCTTCCCTCGTGGCACAGTGGTTGAGAGTCCGCCTGCCGATGCAGGGGACACGGGTTCGTGCCCCGGTCCAGGAGGATCCCACATGTTGTGGAGCAGCTGGGCCCGTGAGCCATGGCCGCTGAGCCTGCACGTCCGGAGCCTGTGCTCCGCAACGGGAGAGGCCACAGCAGTGAGAGACCCGCGTACCACAAAAAAATAAATAAATAAAAATGGAAAGAGAATAAATATAAGCCTAGATGAGTTTTCTAAAGTGGATACTAGCTTAATCACAGTTGGGAGTTATTTTGTTTCTCTTTTTTTTCAATTGACCTAAACTGCTGCTTGTGGTAAAGATGTGAATAATTAACCAACAGAGCCATATAAGCAACTTCATCGGTGTGACGGCAGAATTTACAGGAGAATGTATGCTCTAAGGTTGTGACCTCAACAAAAAGCACTTCCATGGGCCACGGATCAATACGACCTATCAGTCAACATCCACTTATCCCAATAAGCAGTCTGTTAGGCTGTTCCCTTTGACACTCCAGCTAGTCATTTCATTACCGCTGCACAATGGTTTCTTACAGATGACCCAAAGATTCACGAGGAGTGCAATGCAAACGTTTAACATTCTGTTTTTCTTAGATTTAAACCCCTGTTTCTTCTGACGGTGACCCAGGAATTTCTCCTCTGGTCATTAATCCAGAGGAAGAGCTGACAAGATGAGAAGTGTAACTGTTTCTGCTGTAACTGTTAGCACATTCCCTAAACAAGGTTGGCATTTAGCCCAGATTATAAGGGATGACCTCCAAAAATTATCACCAGGCTTATTATTCCCCAATACCTATGTTTTCTGTTTCTACATTAGGTGAGCAACTCCAAAAGGCCAAACCTTCAAAATACTGGGGAGGAAAAATGTTTGTAAAACATAGTAAGAATCTCAAAAAAGAGTGGATACATGTATAACTGATTCACTTTGCTGTACAGTAGAAAGTAACACAACATGGTAAATCAACTATACTCCAATAAAAATTTTAAAATAACACCAAAAAAATAATGACATCCTGTGAAATCTCCCAAGATAAAACAGTCATACTTAACCCATCAAGTCCACTCACGTAACAGTCATTAAATTGATTTGCATAGAAATGAGGTGTCACGCACTACTGACAAACTTAATCAGTCATCCATATCTTCCCTTAATTCATGACAATGTGGTGATGTATGCCCACACAGGGGTTTTCTGATTCAATTTTTACCAGTGGTGATGGCCCCATCAGTTTGGGTCTAGATCACTATGGCCTCATCCATGATACATCGCAGTGAGTTTGCCCTGCAATCATTCCTACCCCTCCTGTTACCAGAATGACTGTCGTTCTGCCTCTGACTTAATGCCGAGCCCTACCTCACTCCATGGGGGTGACTTGGAGACAAGAATACTAATGCTGTCCATCACCACAGCTGTTTCCCCTACAGTGTTAAATAAATCCCCATGGCTTCTACTGAGTCATTGGTTGGAAAAACATGTATTACTAAGTGTTCTGATTTCCATTTTAAACCTTTATAGTTATTAATGCAATTCCTATAATAAATAAAAGTTTTATAAGAATAACCATACTCTACATTGGCTCCCCCTCGATGGAAAAAAATACCAGAAGGAAATGGACAATCCAATGTTTTCAACCAGACTGAAAATCGATGTGACTTAATTCATATTCACCTAACTAACCGTAATAGGTTGAAATCAGTGATGAGGAATCAGTAAATTCAGATTTATGGACTAGTCCCAGCAATGGAAACCAATGCTAGCTAACTTAAGAGGATAGAAAAGAAAACTAATGATCCAAATGACCCAGCAATCCCACTCCTGGACATATACCTGGAGAAAACCATAATTCGCAAAGACACACGCACCCCAGTGTTCATTACAGCACTATTTACAATAGCCAGGACATGGAAGCAACCTAAACGTCCATCGACAGAGGAACGGATAAAGAAGACGTGGGGTGTGTGTGTGTGTGTGCGTGTGTCTGTGTGTACACACACACACACACACACACACACACACATAATGGAATATTACTGAGCCATAGAAAAGAACAAAATAATGCCATTTGAAGCAACATGGATGGACCTAGAGATCATCATCCTGAGAGAAGTAAGTCAGAAAGAGAAAGACAAAAAACATATGATATTACTTATATGTGGAATCTAAAAAAAAAGGTACAAATGAACTTATTTACAAAACAGAAGTAGAGTCACAGATGTAGAAAACAAACTTACGGTTACCAGGGGGTAAAGGGGAGGGAGGGATAAATTGAGAGATTAAGATTGACACATACACGCTACTATATATAAAACAGATAACTAATAAGGACCTACTGTACAGCACAGGGAAGTCTACTCAATACTGTGTAATGACCTATATGGGAAAAGACTCTTATATAGAGTGGCTATATGTATAACTGATTCACTTTGCTGTACACCTGAAACTAACACAACATTGTAAATCAACTCTACTCCAATAAAAATTAAAAAAATAAAGTAAGTAAAATAAAATAAAATAAAGTACGGTCAGAGAGAATTAGAGCCAATGTCCAACAAGGACCGAAGGCATCTCAAACATGCCGACAGCAGGGACTGGCTGACTGCTTCCTCTGGGTACAGCTCCTGGGATGAATCCACTGCGGCCCTTTCTGTGCTCTGTTTAATAGCCAAAGTCCCTAAAGAGAGACTCCAGCCACCCTAATTTAAGTAACTTGTTCACCCTCTCATGATCCCATGAAGGTTAAGGGCGTTGTCTTAGCTCATCCCCGCAAAAAAGAAGCCAGGATGCTATCACTGAGAGAACAACAAGTGAATGGATGAAAGGTGATCAAAACAAAAACTCCCATAAAATTCCTTGCCTCTCTACCATCCAGAAAACCCATGTCTTCAGAGACACACTTTCAAAATTGTCCACCGCCTAACATGTAGTAGTCATGTACAATAAGAACTGCTCCGGAAAAGAGACATCACAGCCTTGCCACCTGGCCCAGTGTCCTGAGATGTCGCTGTGCTCTCCGGCTTTATCTAGATCCCATGGTGATGTTCAACTACATAGGTGGTAAGTGAGACAGTAACCACCACTGTCAACATACCCTACCATTTAATGTATTTAATTAAAACATGCAACTGTATTTAAAGACAGAGCATGTATTTAATTAAAACAGGCAACTGTATAAGACAGAGCAAGACAGGAAATAAGAATAGAACCTACAGGCCCACATGGTATCTTTCGCCTGCATCTTTTCCTACCTATTCAAGTCCCTCTTGATGGTAGGCAGCTTTCCTATTCAATAGGGCTCATTACTTGGTGGAAGGAGGCCACCGGAAGACACCCGAGCCCTGCAGTGCTACCCAGGCAGGGGGAGGCTGTCGTCATTCATCCAGACCCGGCTGCCGTTCCAGGGATCCCACTGGGCTTCTCCCTGTCCCCTATACAAGAATCACATGTCGCCGTAAGCGTACAAGACAGAGACCCCGTACAACACTCCAAACACCCAAAACAGAGACACAATAGCCCCAACCCAATAGGCAGACATGGAAACCTTATCTTCAAGATGTCTGCTAAAAGTGTGTCTAGTTAGAGAGGCAGTTCATCACTGCGTCCGGAGTTCAATGTCTGCTTCACACAAGCTCAGAGCCAACTGGAGGAAAAACAGATATTTTCTGAATGGGTCTTTAGAGAGTCTCATGAGCAGAGAGAAAAAGAGTGCAAGTGAGAGAGAGAGAAAGAGGCTGATAAAGAAAAGCATACACTAGTTTGATGATTATCAAGGTAGGGAAAATATCTGGTTAGAAATATTGAGCATTTGCAAAATGTTACGCGTTCTTATCTAAAATTTTGCAATTCCTTCTCACCTTAATTTTAACGTATATTTCATTTCATTTTACATTTTATTGAGTGTTGTGTGTACTGTATGGTAGAAACTTTACTTTTCTTTGTACAAAAATTCTGTGCATTCTTTCTCCAAAACGCTTTCTCACCTTTTTTAAGGAAGATTCTCCTATTACAGTGATGCAGTTTTTCACGTGACACTTTGAAGTGGAGTTGTTCCTCTGTATTGGGAATTTCCTAGAGTCCTCTGTGGAAGGAAAAATAATGTATCTTTATTTTTTATTTTATTAACCATTTTTTAAATTGAAGTATAGTGAAATTACTATAAATGTTGTCTTAGTTTCTGGTGTACAGCAAAATGATTCAGTTATGTGTGTGTGTGTGCGTCTGTGTTCTTTTTCAGATTCTTTTCCATTATAGGTTATTATAAGATATTGAATATATTTCCCTCTGCTATACAGTAGGTCCTTGTTGTTTACCTTCTTTATATATAGTGTGTATATGTTAATCCCAAACCCCTAATTATTCCCCCCCTTTCCACTTTGGTAACCATAAGTTTATTTTCTATGTCTGTGAGTCTATTTCTGCTTTGTAAGTAAGTTCGTTTGTACCATTTTTTTAGATTCCACATATAAGTGGTATCATATGATATTTGCATTTGTCTGGCTTACTTAATATGAGAATCTCTAGGTCCATCCATGTTACTGCAAATGGCATTATTTCATTCTTTTTATGGCTGAGTAGTATTCCATTGTGTATATGTACCACATCGTTTTTTTTTTGGCCATGCCATGGGGCATGTGGGATCTTAGTTCCCCAACCAGGAATCGAACTCGTACCCCCTGCAATGGAAGCACAGAGCCTTAACCACTGGACCCCCAGGGAAGTCCCTGTACCATATCTTCTTTATCTGATCATCTGTTGATGGACACTTAGGTTGCTTCCATATCTTGGCTATTGTAAATATCACTGCAATGAACATTGGGGTGCACGTATTTTTTTCAGTTAGAGTTTTCTCTGGATATATGCCCAGGAGTGGGATTGTAGGATCACATGGTAACTCTATTTTTAGTTTTCTGAGGAACCTGCATACTGTTTTCCATAGTGGCTGTACCAATTTACATTCCTCCCAACAGTATAGGAGGGTTCCTTTTTCTCCATACCCTGTCCAGTATTTATAAAATGATGAATCATAAATGGTAAGTACACTTATAGGATTAAAGAAATAATTAATGGTAGTAAATATAACAAAGGACTTATACTATATGCAAGAAGCAAAAATATCTTTGCTAAGTTTGTTGTGACTATTTTGGCTATGCTCTATGAAAAAGAAAGGAAACATGAGGAGTTAAACTAATGAAAAATTTATAATAAAGGAAACCATAAGCCTATGGATTTATATGTGATTATTGCAAAGAGTGATATAAAAAGAGGATAACAGGACAAAACCAATTACCTGTTTACTACTAGAGAGATGTGCTGAGCAGGAAAAAGGATATTTGTGTTTTGCAAGGCTCATAAACAGGCAAACAGTACAGATTCATGGGTGCAGGATTTGAGTGAGCTGATGTCAACTACCAAAAATGCTCTTTTGGGATACCTAGAATTCTTCATGTTTGATTTATCACAACTGCATTCTTTATTTTATAGCAGTGTTTACAGTTTACTGATTTACTAGTAAACAGGTTCTTCCATTTGGGGACAGCATTCTGCTTATAAATACACCATTAAAAACATAAAATTCATAAAAAGAACAATAGCAAGGGAAATTTGGGCACAAAATTGAGGTAATAAAAAAAGCCACATTTATCCTTTGACGTGTTTTTATGACCCAGACTGTGTTTTATGACCCAGAACTCTGACCTTTCGTTGTGAATGAAATACTTCTCCAGTTGATATTCAACCAGTGTGCATGAAATAAAGTTGAGTATTAACATCGCTAACAGGATTCTGTGCCTAAAGGTGATAAGCCCTTGTCTGAAATATTAATTCAGTGTTTGATTTACTATCTCTTGCAGGTTCCATCATTGCATCTGTGTATTGCATCTGCTTCATCAAATGCCTAAATACTCAAACCCCAATTTTTCCTATAATCCCCTTGCAGACAAGAACTGTACCAACTTATTATTAAGACAACTAATACAACAGCTACTTAGAGATGGGGACAAAATTATTTAAGAAAGTTTCTGATTCATTCCTGATTCCTTTAGCTGAGTAATATGCGTGATCCTAATTCAGAGTCTATGTTTTGAGCATATCTACAGGTTATTCATGTGTGTTCCTACTGGAAGACTTGCACTTGCAAAATATGTCCTTTCTAGAAAGAGATGTCTCTAGATTACCGTAATTCAGGATTTCTCAGCTCTGGTACTATTAATATTTGGGGCTCATAACGCTTTGTTGTAGGGAAATATCCTGTGCATTGTAGCAGCATCCCTGGCCTCCATCCACTAGATGCCAGTGACATTCCTCTCCCAGAGGTCATGGTCATGGCAGCCAACAATGTCTCCAGACATTGAAACATGTCCCCTGGGTGAAAAGCCCTCTGTTGACGAACACTGCCGGAATTGGAGTTAAACACAATCTAGAAACTCCACTGCCACAGCTTGGCAAAGAGACAGAGAGAAAGAGCGAGCGAGCGAGCGAGCCAGAGAGACTGTTCCTTCCTCCAGTTAGTCCTCTCCAACACCTGATGCACTTATTGCTGCGTTATCTTTTAATTCTTAGTATTAATAGCTTCCATTTTGCATCTCCACTATGTGCTAAGCATTTCACATGCCTTTTTGTAGCCCTCCTATCTCTACAGGTAGACCATTTTTCCGTTTTTGTTTTTTTTTTTTTTGACGATTAAGGAAGCTAAAGTTCAGAGAGCCTAGGCCAGTATCTCTCCAAATACAATGTGCACACGCATCACTCGGGTGTATAGGTGCAATTTAGATTCTGTTTCAGGAGGTCTGGGGTGGAGCCTGACAGTCTGCATTTCTGACAAGCTCTCTCCCAGGTGATGCGAAGCCTGCTGGTCCACAGAAACTACACTTTGCTGAAACTGACCCAACTCCCGCAGCTAGAAAATGGCAGAGTCAGAATTGGGAGCCGAGTCTGCTTCTCACCCAGGCTGCAGGTTTCCTCTCTCATCACGCCAGCTTTCCACACATGTCTGTGCCATGCAGTCAGCCATGCTCTTCTTTGGATGGTCTTGGGCTCTCGTATTTCACCTCTACTTTCCTGCTTACCCACGGTGCGGCAGGTCTGGGGAAACACAGAATGAGTGTGGTCAGTCTAAACGAATGGGCACCAGTTGGAAAGTAACTCCATCACTCTTTCCCTTTTCATATATTCATCTCATGAGCTCTTATGACATCACCTTCTAGCTGCCACACAGGGAGGGGACTAGAGCTTGAATTCAAAGTGAAGGAAACATAATCCTTTTCTCTTGAAGTTCATGTTTAATGGGGGATATCAATGCATAGACAGATCACCATGACTCAGCATCCTAGATGTATCCCTGAAGATGAACAGAGAAATTATTGGGTCACAGACTGAAACTGACATCATACCATCTCATCTGTGATAAGCCCCAAACCCAGCCCCAACCCCTCATTCTGTGGTCATTGCAATATGGGGCCATCTTTTTGCAACTGGGGTAACTGTTCTTTGAAGGAAGGTACCTGATTCTGCCTGACAAGCTGGAGATGATAATTAAATTTATTCTTGAACAAGGTATGTCACAAACAATAGAACAGATGGAAAATCTCACTCAGAAGGGATCATCATGAAATCATCTACCAACAGTTTTTATACTCATCACATTATGATTTCCCCGTACCTACAGTGCATCCATGGCTTTGTGAGCTATGGACTGAAAATGTAGGAAAATGGTTGATAATGATTTCAAAAATTGCAAGTGTTGCCAAGTAACCATAGGAACTGAAGTTGAGAACGTGTAAGTTACTGAATACGG
The DNA here is from genome assembly GCF_964374135.1 of Grampus griseus. NCBI lineage: Eukaryota > Metazoa > Chordata > Mammalia > Artiodactyla > Delphinidae > Grampus > Grampus griseus. Next base: position 5,103,532 of record NC_139016.1, on the reverse strand, counting down.
TCCTTTTGTAAAATTGTGGAGTAGACCTCCATGCCTCCTAATAAGAAGAGTTCAGGCGTCAGGAATTAATCACAACTACCGGTATGGGCTCTATCTGATGCTACGTTATTTGGGATCTCACTGCATCAAACTTTTCTCTTCTGCAACTTTTAGATCATTCTTTCTACTGACACACACCTATTTCTGTATCGTGAATTAGCTCATATGCCACTGACCACCAGAACAATGATGTCAGTAGAATGCAGAAGGTGCATTGGTGCATATAAATTTTATTTCAGAGATTAATATCTCATACCAGCGAGTCACAGCCTGGAATAGAGAGTACACGAACATACTTGAAATCATCAACCACAGGGAAAAGGGAAATGTACACAAGCTGCACTCACTCTGCATTCTCTCTCTGGCCCATGGAGCCAGCCATTCACTCACCTGGGACATGATTACCTGTTTCTCCCCGACTTCTGTACATTTTTCTTTGTCTTCCAAAACCTTCTATGCATCCCCCCACGCCCTAGCAAGCTACCATTCTTTAAGATAATATTCTACACTCATCCCGGCATCCTTTTAAAATGAACACTGTAAATGTCTTTCTCATTTGCTGGTGGGTTTGATATAATTGTATTTATTTGTCATTATTCAGGTTGCAAAGTTCAAAAGGTTTTGAGAAACATGCTCCCAACTCTTTTCCCCAAGCCCCATTATTTTTAAATGACAGTTTGGCTGATTACTAAATTTATTTTTCAGGTGTGTCTATATCATGTAATAGCAAAACAAAAACAAAACTCAAAAACAAAAAACCCTGTATTCACCCTTAGATCATCCACCAGCTCAAACACTCCTTATCTTCCTATAATAAAACTAACAAAAATCTTCATTTCACCCTGTTTCTCACTGGAACTACAGATCTCTGGCTATCCCTCACTTCACAGCCAAATCTCATGAAATATTCATCTCTAATTGCCATCGTGTCCTCACAACTCCCACGGCTGGCTTTCACGTCCTCCACTGCACTAAAACGTCTTCTGCGCTGGTTACCAGTAAGGTTTTTGTAATTAAATTTAACAGACAGAAAACCAGACGCAGTCCACATGCCCCTGGACTGGGGGGATGGATACACAGACTGTGGCGCATTCACACTGTGGCAGAAATAAAGCAGAAGGAGAAGGTGACGTATGCGACAGTGCGGACCCATCTCATATGCACGATGCTGAGTGGGAGAAGCCACATTCAAAGACTAAATCCTCTGTAACTGCATTTACGTGACAGTCTTGCCCAGGCAAAGCTGTACGGGCAGTGAACAGGTCAACGGTGGCCCTGTGTCGTCTGGGGGAGGATGGAGTGCTGTCGTACAATGGTACGTATGTGTCAATATCACAAAACCAAACACTTCGATGGGCTTTTCCTGTATGCAAATTATACCATAATAAAATAAATGAATAACACAGGTATATTTTGTTCCTCGGTCAGTGTATTTGAAGCGATGGCTGCCTATGACACTGGTTTTCCTTTCTCTGTGGTCTGTGCGTCCTCATTTTCTCCCTTCTGCCCTCATGGCTCCATTCTGGTCTCTCACGGATGTCTCTCTTCCATACACCCCCTCCCATCAAGCTGTCCAAACCCTCCGAAATGACACAGTTCTGCGGCATTCTGCTCTGACTCTTTTCTGGCCCCACGCTCCTGTTCACTGGTTTCTTCAGCCTACAGGTTGATGACTTACCCACCTCCCCAGACGTGTCACCTGACCTACTGGCTCACCTATGATGTTATCTTTGGACGTCTCACCAATACCTGTCCTGTGTTCGGGAAACTTCCCCTCCCTGCAGTGTCCTCTGGATTGGCAGAAACCATCCCAATTTCACCCTGAATGCAGGAGAAACTCAGACCTTGTCCTCTGACACCTTTCCCTCCACCTCCCTCCACACTTTCTGACAAATGAACAGCCAGGATTGATTCTACTTTCTACCCTTTGGATGAGCCCTGGAACCTGCTCCCTCCTCTCTGCATGTATTCTGCTGCCTGGGTTCAGATCCCATCCTTCTCTCCGGGGTCCCTGTGCTAACTTCCAGCTCTTCTCTCCCTGTCTCTGATCTTAACTCTTTCCAACCAGCCTCTTATTCGTTGGCATAACATGCACAGAATCCCTTGGGTGTCTCACTCCTTAACGCTTCATTTCAAGGGCCTCCCAACCCAGTCAGTAGATGTTGAACTCCTCGCAGTACTTCAGCCAGAAGACGCTGATGAGAACAGCTCTTAAAGTGTAGAGTTAAAATACGAACATTTATTGTTATTAAGTGCCGGAAACTGAGTCTACAGAGATGAATCACACCCTGTGCTGTCCTCAAGGAAACGGGGAAGAAAATGCATTTAAAAAAAGGCTCCGCACCCCCAGCCCTCAGAGGCAGCCTCTGCTACACCAGCACTTTTGAAATAAACGGGTCGGTAAAGAGAGTGTGTGTCATCGGCAAGTGCTTTGCCTGCCTTTATCTTTGATTTTCCCCAAAGTAAGGCTGTAATTTTGCTCTCTTTTTCAAGTTGAAAAAAATCGATGCTGAATTTAAGTCACTCCTCTATGTTGACTCAAACAAACAAACAAAATCACCGCTTAGAGTGAGGAAGAAACACAAATCAAACGCTGAAGAAGTGCACTGGTCAACACTACCCCAAATGTACTTATTTATTCTATTTTTCTCAGCGTTACCAAGGTATCATTGACAAATAAAATTGTAAAATATTTATGAAAGAGCACAATGTGAAGATCTGACACACGTATACCTTGAGAAAGGATTTCCCCACATCCATCACCAAAAATATTTACCTTTTTAATTATTTTGGTGACAACATTCAAGTTCTACTCTTCTGTCAAATTTCAGTTATACAGTACAGTGGTGTCAACTATAGTCACCAATGTTATACGTTGAATCCACAAACCTTATTCATCCTACAGCTGAAAAGTTTGTACCCTTTAACCAACCCTTCCCTACTTCCCACACCCCCTGGCCCTGGGCAACCACCATTCTACTCTCTGTTTCTGTGAGTTTAACTTTTCTGGTTTTTAGATTCCACATAGAAGTGAGACCCTACAGTATATGTCTTTCTCTTTCTGGCTTATTTCACTTAGCATAATATCCTCCAAGTCCAACCATGTTGTCGCAAATGACAGGATTTCCTGTTATTTAAAGGCTGGATAATATTCCATGGACTACGGTGTGTATATATATATATATATTGCATATTTTTTGATCCTTTCATCTGTTGATGGACATGTAGTTTGCTTCCATACCATGGCTATTGTGAATAATACTGCAATGAACGTGGGGGTGCAGGTGTCTCTTAGAGAGATGATATCTTTCCTTTAGATACAGACCCAGAAGTGGGATTGCTGGATCATATGGTAATTCTATTCCATATTTTTCATAGGTTAAGAAAATGGAAGGAAGGAAGGATTAAGATAAAGATGGTTAAAGCAAAACAATTATTCGTGACATTTGTTAAAATGGCAAGGCAGACTTTAAGGACTGTCTTGAATATATAGGGACCACTGCAATGGGGTCTTGTGGCAGGGGAGAGAGATTAGCCTCAACTCCAAACACAACAAGGAAAGCCGAGAAGCGAAGCCGAGTGTTTGTTTGGGGGTGGCAGGGGTGGGGTCAGGGGTGCACGGAAAATCACCAAGAGGGTAGGGGAATCCTTTGTAAACAGACCTAATGGGTTTCAAGCTGAAGGCAGGCAAGGGTGATCAGATAGCACCTGCGGGTTGGCGGGGGTTGGGAGTTGAGGGGAGTGACCAGATATCAAGGGTGGGAGATTCTAGCAAAACCAACTTGACAGAATTTTTGCTAAAACTGTGCTCCTGGAGGACCTGCCCAAGGATGGAGCCCAGCCTGACTCAGAGGAGTCTGACTAGAGTTTGGCCAAGAAGAGAATCTTTGTCAAGATTTCCTACATTTGCAAAGCAAAGGTCAGAAAGGTGCATTATGAAATAACAATAATAGCAAACTCTTTCTGCAGCGCTCACAGCACCCCATGTGATGTTTGATGCACGTCATATATATTCCTGAAATTCTCACTGCAGCCATAAAATAGTTCCTTGTCGTATCCCCATTTTACAGCAAAAGAAAATAACCTAGAACGTAAGTCACCTGCCTGAGATCATACATTTAGTAATGGCAGAACTAACATTACTAACCAGGCAGTCTAACTCCATAGTTTACCTTGTAATCATTGTAATACCTTAAGAAACTGGTCAGGGGCTTCCCTGGTGGCGCAGTGGTTAGGAATCCGCCTGCCAATACAGGGGACACGGGTTCGAGCCCTGGTCCGGGAAGATCCCACATGCCGCAGAGCAACTAAGCCCATGCACCACAACTACTGAGCCTGCGTTCTAAAGCCCATGAGCCACAACTACTGAGCCCACGTGCCACAACTAATGAAGCCCGTGCGCCTATAGCCCGTGCTCCGCAACAAAGAGAAGCCACCGCAATGAGAGGCCTGCGCACCGCAAGTAAGAGTAGCCCCCGCTCACCGCACCTAGAGAAAAGAAAGCCCATGCGCAGCAACGAAGACCCAACACAGCCAAGAATAAATTAATTAATTAATTAATTAATTTTTAAAAATTATTTTAAAAAAAGAAACTGGTCAAAGTGAAAAAAATGAAATTTTAATATTTAATGCCAGGAATCTTATAATTAAAAAAAATTTTTTTAAAACAGAGGTGAATAATGGTTTCTTAAAACCACTTCACAGAGGAAAAGGGTATTATGAAGAGAAACAATTCTGTAAAGAGTAATCTTAAAAAAGGACATTTATATTGACAAAAAGAGATCTCTTTGGCGCTTACTAAATACAGACAAAACAGGATGGACACACGAGTGTCCCCAGTCTTTGGGCCAACAGTCTCTCCCTCAGAAGGCCTCTTGCCTTAGGATGGCGTGCATTCACGCATAATGACTTCAAATCTTGGAAATCATATTTCAAGGAAACTCACTCCAGTTTTAAACTAAGCACACATAAAATACGGCCACTTCTATTTCCAAAAGTATTTCACTTTGACAGACCTGGCAAAGTATGTGGTATATGAGGTTGTTTGTCAAAAGCTCACAAACTGTGTCCTAATAATCTTTGTTTTTTTCCTTTTTACCAGAGAAAGTATGGGGTGCTATATATCAGAGAATGTTAAGTAAGTACCAGCGGGTTCCGGTTTTTGTTTCTACATGAGAGAGAGAAAAAGTAGGAATGCTCGTTCTCACGCCAAGTACTTCTTCATTATCTTTCAACACTTAACACACAACAGAACAGAGGCAAGGAGATAATTCTGGGTCTTCAGCTTCCAGGGGATCTCATACCAAGTATGGAATGACCTTGGGCCGCTGAATCCAGTTTCTTGAAATGAAAATATATGGAGGAAAATCACTGCAGTACCTTCAGGATGGACCTTCTCTAACGGAGCAGGACACTATGCGGTCTTCAGAGGACAGACACCCCCCCGGAAACACACACACACACACACAAAACGTGCCCTCCGCATGCCTCTAGTGTGTAGAAAAACTTTACCTCCTAGACCTTCCCCGAGTTCCAAAGAATAAATTTAATCAGAGAAGTGAGAAAATGCAGAAGCAAAGGAAAAGTCAGAAAGAGAAAATAATACCAGTTTAGCCATTCAACAAAGTCAAGGGGTTCCTCGAGGGCTATAGATCATCTCCTGAGCCACGTCCTTTGAGCTGTTTTGCAGATACTGAAACCTCCACCAGGCGGAAGAAGTTAACTGCGTGCTGCCCACAAGCACGCAGACCCCAGACTGGTTGGAACCAGAGGGTTCATGATGTTGATGCCCTTAAAACTACCTGTTTTTAAAATTTATCGTATCAGAAAAAATATTCAGGTAATATGACTGTGAACGATTTCACGGTAATGAATACTTCAAAAAGGAGAATCAGGGCTTCCCTGGTGGCACAGTGGTTGAGAATCTGCCTGCTAATGCAGGGGACACGGGTTCGAGCCCTGGTCTGGGAGGATCCCATATGCCGAGGAGCAACTAGGCCCGTCAGCCACAACTACTGAGCCTGCGTGTCCGGAGCCTGTGCTCCGCAACAAGAGAGGCCGCGACAGTGAGAGGCCCGCGTACTGCGATGAAGAGTGGCCCCCGCTTGCCACGACTAGAGAAAGCCCTCGCACAGAAACGAAGACCCAACACAGCAAAAATAAATAAGTAAATTACTAAACTCCTACCCCCAACATCTTCTTTTAAAAAAAAAAAGGAGAATCAGCAGAGTGTTAAACCCTTTCTGTATGTTTTATTTCACTTTCCGTTGCAGTATTTCTATCACTATAGCAACACAATCTGGCGAGTCACCCTTCGCAAGTAAAAGATTTTTCCCAGAAAAAAAAAAAAAAAAAAAATCCGTGCGTGGGCAAAGATTCTAGTAGAACTGTGGATCAGTAATACTGTACCTGGCCTTTTCCCCTGAACTTTTAAATGTTTGTCTAGCGCTTGACCATCAAGAGAGGCACGCTAATAAAACAGGGTAGGAGTATGGTCACTGGTCAGACTCAAAACCATAACTGCACTTGATCAAGAGTCCTTATACCTCATGCTACAAAAAGAAAACAAAGTCTCCACTGACTAGAGAGTGGCTGTCCCCCAGAGTGTGACAGTGAGTCAGGACAGGAACACACAGGGGCCCTAGAAAAGCCCTCACCGGTCACTTTAAGTGACCACTGTGTGGTGTGCCTGTCCCCCAATCTCCTACAGCCAGAGGGGAGAGTATGCTCATGTCTTTGTGTGATTTACCGTCTTGCTTTGAGTCCCCGAATCCCTTGTTTGAGGAACTGCTTTGTGACAAGGAGGGCCAACTGGAAGGTACGTGCGGGGGACCCACCCTTTTCTTGTGTGAAATGTGTCCCTCGGATGGAAGACGGTAGACACGTGGTCTTCCCCGCCCCGATGACTCAGTGGGTTTCGTTTTCCAAGGTGCGATGTTATCCCTGGACCAGGGTCAGGGTGAGAACATCTCTATAGAGACATGAACTACGGAATGGAACGATGGCGGAACTTCTGAGCCTCTTCCTGATACAACTTAAAGGCTGAGCTCCATCAAATCAAAACATTTTGCTTGAGCTGCTGACAGTTTAACCTCCAGCTACACGATCTCAGAGAAAGGAAGGTTTTTGCCGAGTAGGTGGAAGTCACCATGGACAGAAGGAAGAGAAAGAACCTACCACTTCACCTAAGACATTCCCCCTAGTGCTCCTCTGAGCCACAGTGAGACTTTTTATGGGCGCAGAGTATGAGCTACCAATACCAAAATGACCTGGGAGAATCTTTATGGAGAAGACCAGTTTCATGTAGTCTTGGGAATTTCCCATTTGATGGATAGCCAGGAGGCTTCCTTGTGCATCCGAGTTCAGTGCTAGCCTGTGCAGGGACTCTGAGCTAATTAGAGAAAGTGTCTCCTCTGATGCAAAGCGTCCTGGATCAAGAGACAACGTGGACCCCTCACCAGGGGTGCAGCCCCTCACCCTACCCCCGCTATGCAGCAGGGTCTACAGTGCCCACGTCTGCCCTTTGCTCAAGGCATGAAGCTGCATCATACGCTGCGTGTGCCTTCTGCCCTGGGATATCTATCCTGTGAAGGTCCTGGTATGCATGGAAGTGCCTTTTCCCTTGTGCTGTGTGAAGGTTGCCAGGACTCACCACACCAGAGCTAGCCTCTGGCATAGCGATTATTGTGAGCTACAGGCAACCGAGAACCAGCTGACACGGGAAAAGCTCTTTCCATCCCTCTAAGCGACTCCAAATAGAGTATATAAGCTCCCCCCTTTGGATAGGAGGTTTACGTTGATAAGGAAAATTCCCACTTGTAAAGACGTTTCTGACCAGGAAGAGAGGTGCTCCTGGAGACGTTTCTTGCCCCTGAGAGGCTCCAGTCTCCACAGGAGACCCGACCTTGTTTATCATACGTGTCCTCCCCTCCCCTCCCCTGCCCTGCCCAGAGCCTGCCTACCAGAAGATCAAACCCCTTTTTCTTAGTTTAGCGTAAAATGGTGTAAAGTCCTCAATCATCTTGCCTCTTCCTCAACCCGTGTTTCTCTTTGTGAAACACCAGTGCATTAAAACTGGGTTTTTTTCCATCTTGTTAATCTGTCTTTACCAGTTTGATTCACAGCCATTGAAACTAGAGTAGAAGGAAAAAAGATCTGTCCTCCCCTACAAGTTCAAAGAAAGCATCCTTTAAGAAGAGAGAGAAAAAGGACTGTACGTGTATGTGTATATGCACGTGGATGTGTGTGCGCACGTGTGTGCGCGTGTGTGCGCGCATGCATGCTTCATTGTTGTCCCCAGGCTCTCTGTATTACTCAGAAGCTCTCCTGCTCTGTGCTTAGATCCTGTCTGTGATGGCAAATGTCTTTATTGGGAAGGAACCACCTGCTCCGTGGGCCTATTTTGGTCCCGTTGGCTGAGTCAGCACTTCTGTATTAACTGTGTAGTTCCCACCTTCCCTCTCACCTCCTCAGCAGGAGAGACACTGCTGGACAAAATCCATCACAAACACGTCCAAGCATAAAATGTGTTCTTACACCATGAGAACGGACTTAGGCGTCAGTGGGTTAGTGAACGACTTCTATACAGAAACACCTGACACCCAACTGACCATGCTTTTGCCCTGTCTGCTTCCCTTTCTGAAAACAACAGGCAGATACCTCTCCGTTATCCAGTTAGGGAATGGAACTCACATCCAAATTAGACCTAAGCCCTTTCAACTGGGAAACAACTCTTGTTATACGGCAGCAGAAGGGGAGCCAACGTACAAGGAATTGGCACAAGATATGCAACAGTTTTTTACAAAGTAAGCTGAACAGAAACAGTAGCCACATCCTGGCTGTAGGTCTTAGTGGGCAACTGCAGAGGAGATGAGTTTAGAGCTTAAAACACTGACTCTTCACTGAGATCATCTGGTTCAGATTCCCTCCCCACCCCGCTTCCCCACCTTTCTCTTTTACGTTCATCCTCAGGTGTAGGTGGACCCAGCGCTAACCTAAGATGCTTCCAGCTCCTACGCAATCCACCCCACCCCCACTGTATGCCACTGCTGTTCAGATTCCCACACTTTAGTTATCTTTGCCTTTCAGGTACATGGGAAGAGACTACAGGTGCTCAGCCTCCCTGAAATGTGCCACTTTTGAGTGGGGATTATTTTGTGCCAGAGGCAATCAAGCCCTGCAGGTTCAAGGGAAACTATTACCACTCCCTAACTACTGAGAATAATTTAAGTGGTTTATTTTTTCCCCCAAAGAGTTATTCCCAGAGATAAATGTTAGCTAAGCAGCCCCATCTACCTGGCAGGGCAAACATCTAATTACCCAACATCCACTCTTCTTCTCATGCTGAGAATGACCTTCCTGTCCTTGGAACTGTAGGCCCCACCCCGTTCCTTCACCCAGGGCGGTGCACAGACCTCCTTTGACCCTTCTGTCTCTGAGCCTCTCCGGAATGTGGGATCTCTGAATCTCATGTGAGTGGGAGTACATACACAATTAAATTTGACTTTCCCCTGTCCATCTGTCTCATGTCCATTTAATTCTTAGGTCAGAAAAACACGGAAGGGTAAAATGTGCTTCCTCCCTGACAGGACTTGATAAATATTTTCTTCAGTTCACCTAACCTTTGTTAAGTATCTCCTTGAACTACTGTTTCCAAACTCTGTCCCGGAAGAAGAAATGCTTTATCACAAGAGCTCACTGCTGATGAGATTATCCAATTATTATTCTTCCCCTGAAAGAAAAAACAGGTGCTAATTTGACGGAAGCTGAATGCAGAAAGAAAAGATGGCAAACATGTAAGCCCCCACTATAATTCGTCCTGGTGGTAGAACTGGTTTTTCTGGAATGTGAGGCTGGGGTCAGGAATATCGACTTCTCCCTCTCAAGTCAGCCCATCTGATGCTGCTGGCCATGCCTGCCAGAGGAGTGACCCACACCCTGGTACTGACCTAGCTAGTCCTAGCTTGGGGCACCCTGGTCATGTCTGTCCAGTTTCATCCAACACTTCCTGTCAAGCACTCCTTTTCAGACTTAAATTGCTGGAATAATCCACACATTATAGCTCTGATTCCTCTACATGTCACCTAAGAAAAGAGACTATTCCACCCACCATCCCCCAACACACATACACAGAGTACAGGCAGAGTCTCCACCCTGCAGAGCAAACATGGTGCGCGATTTAGGTTAGGAAAAGATCTCCAAACTTTCACAAGGTTTCACTGCTGTTTCTTTGCTTTCATATGTCAGTTCTCCAACAAGATAAATGAGGGCTGGTGGCGGGGCTTGAAACCGGTGGTCCTTAACTGGGGATGATTGTGCCCCCTTCCCCCTGGGACATCTGGCAATTCCTGACACATAACTTGATGAGAAAGGGGTAGTACTGGCATCTAGTAAGTAGACACCAGGGTTGCTATGAAACACCCCACAGAGCACAGAACAGTCCCTCAACAACCAAGAATGATCCAGCCCCAAATGTCGGCAGTGCCACAGGTAAAAAAAAACCATGCCCTATGTCTATGTACGGAAAACTCACCAATATCAACTGGACACAGGTAGCAGGACACCAGTGCTTCAGAAAGAAGCAATCACGGTATCCCTGAAACCTCAGCTATCCATTTTACTAGCACACATAAGATATTTCACAGTGGAATGAAATCCATTCTGTTACTTCCTAACTCCTATGACTTCAATTCTCTATTTTTTTAATAGATCTTTATTGGAGTATAATTGCTTCACAATACTGTGTTAGATGTCAAACTATACTACAAAGCTACAGTTATGAAGACAGTACGGTGCTGGCACAAAAACAGAAATATAGATCAATGGTACAGGATAGAAAGCCCAGAGATAAACCCATGCACATATGGTCACCTTATCTTTGATAAAGGAGGCAAGGATATACAATGGCGAAAAGACAGCCCCTTCAGTAAGTGGTGCTGGGAAAACTGGACAGCTACATGTAAAAGAATGAAATTAGAACACTCCCTACACCATACACAAAGATAAACTCCATAAGACCTAAATGTACGAACAGACCCTATAAAACTCCTAGAGGAAAACACTCTTTGACATAAACCACAGAAGATCTTTTTTGACCCACTTCCTAGACTAATGAAAACAAAAACAAACAAATGGGACCTAATTAAACATCATTGTTCTATTTATAGACCACTGACCCCAAGACAATGAATCAGAGAAAACCCCTATAGAAATGCCAGATGGCAACATTCTATGATGGCTTATGGAAATATGGGCATCATCTCCTAGAGAGGAGAGTGGCCTCACCTACCACACACCTTAAGAAATATTCATATCTTCTGACACAGCCAGTGTATCTCTACGCGTTACATTCATTCTAACACTTAATTACATTTAACTTTCTGTTAACTGACAGGCCCAAGTAACAAGTTTTCTAAAACGCCTTCCAGGGTGAATATTCTATAATTAATACCCAGGAATGTGAGTTTTTATAGCTCTAGAGGAAACAAAAGATCTTCAGGGGGTGAATGTAAACATTCTTAATGGTCTCCTCCTGATACAAGACAGAACAGTGTCAGTTTGGAGGCTGTATGTTGGTTTGTTTGGTTGATTGATGGGTTAGCTATACTTAAAAAAGTCAAGGGCCTGTTCCTTTAAGACTTCAAAACGATGGAGGGGTGGACCTCAGACATTTATCCTCCCACTCCCCATGGACAGGACTGTTCTCTTCCAAATCTCTTGAATGATTTCCCAGCCTCTGTCTCCGATCAGCTCTATTTACCTGACTCATTTGACTACTCTCCTAGCCATTATATCTCAACACCAAATTTCTTTCCTCAGTGGGAAAAACAAACATTTAAAAGGAAGTAGGTGTCCGGCAACAAGAAAGCTGAAGTAGCGAGTTTGGGGCAGCTTCGACACACACCAGAGACCACTCAGAACACACACTCTGCCCCGGACCCAGACTCAGCCGCTTGCAATCTGCAGGCATTTTACCGAGCCTGCGCTCTAGAGCCCGCAAGCCACTACTGAGCCGGCGTGCCAGAACTACTGAGCCTGTGCTCTAGAGCCTGCAAGCCACAACTACTGAGCCCTCGTGCTGCAACTACTGAAGCCTGCTCGCCTAGAGCCCGTGCTCGGCAAGAAGAGAAGCCACTGCAATGAGAAGCCCGCACACCACAACAAAGAGTAGCCCCCGCTCGCCGCAACTACAGAAAGCTCGTGTGCAGCAACGAAGACCCAACATAGCCAAAAATAAATAATTATTAAAAAAAATTTAAAAATAATTTTAAAATGCAGCTACACATCATTGTGAAGATATTTGCATCCACTGCCACAGAGCTGAGTGCCATTTCTCTTATTGTGCCATTTTATGTTTTGTTGTTTGAAGTTTGCTTTCTGCTACTACTACTACTACTACTACTAATGTATAGCTTCACTGCTTGGTCCTGTAGAAAAGTAAGCATGGACGAGGTTCAGAAGTACTGACCAAAGAAGGCCCCATTTCTACTACAGAGAACAATCTCCCTTGTCTGGGAAGATACAAGGAAAAAGCACTTCAAGTGATACAGAAAAGGTAAGTATTGGGCTGCCCGGGTGGTGCAGTGGTTGAGAGTCCACCTGCCGATGCAGGGGACACGGGTTCGTGCCCCGGTCCAGGAGGATCCCACATGTTGTGGAGCAGCTGGGCCCGTGAGCCATGGCCGCTGAGCCTGCGCGTCCGGAGCCTGTGCTCCACAGCGGGAGAGGCCACAACAGTGAGAGGCCCGCGTACCGCAAAAAAAAAAAAAAAGGTAAGGATTGAGGGGACAGTGTATTCAGGAAGAATTGATAGGCATGAAGGGTGCAGAATGCACTTTTTTTTTTTTTTTGAGTAAGACTGTCACTTTATTTTTTTATATTTTTTAAATTAATTTTTATTGGAGTATAGGTGCTTTACAATGTTGTCTTAGTTTCTGCTGTACAGCAAAGTGACTAAGTAATACATACACAGAATGTACTTATTGATAAAGGAACTGGACAAGGCTGTTTTCCTAACATGATAATCGGGACCCAGGAAGTCTGTCTTTCTTTTTTCTTAAATCAGCCTTTCTTCACTTGGGGATAAGGACAGTGAAATGACCTAAACATGAGCCCCACTTCAAATGGCTCTGTGGACTGTAAGTCACTTGAGCTGTTGGTCTGATGGAAAAGTGATCAGGATTTCCTGTGCAGGCTGAATCCAGGGAGAGGATTAAGGAGAATCCAGGCTGATCATTTCAAGTCCATCCTAAATGACCCCTTTTCTGCAACGATGCCCCCTCACGTCTGTAGGGGGTGGTTCAGAGCCCTTGCCATTACACTCCCAGGGCACTCCACACCCACTGCTGTCAGGTGTGACACTTCAGTACTGGTCATTTAGAAGAGCACCTTCCCCACGAACGTGAGAACCAGAGAGACAGTGGCAGGATCTTCCTCACTTGTACATCCTTCATATCCAGCTCTTATTAGTTGCTCAACAAACCTCATTAAATCCAAGAGTGATTGAACATAAGAATGAGAGCAGAGATCACATCGTTACCATATACTTGTCAGGGTTCTAAGCCCTATCACCAATAAAGAGGGTAATTCAACCTGGACCGCCCAACTAGGAAGGACTGGAGCCTGTGCATAAACTCAGGACATCTTAGAGGCGTTTGCTAAAGACATCGCAATAACAGTTCAAGACTAACTATTATGGATGGAAATAATCTAAGTGTACAATGATGGGTAAATGGATAAAGAAAATGTGGTACACACACACACACACACACACACAGAGGAATATTATTCAGCCATGAGAAATAAGAAATACGCCCATTTATGACAATATGTGAGGTGACGGACGCTAACCGTATTTATTACGGTGACCTTTCACAATATATACAAATACTGAATCATTATGTTCTACACCGGAAACTAATAATAATGTTATAGATCAATTACATATCAATAAAAAAGCAGCTTTTTTTTTCTTAAGTTTGAGACTCATGTTTTTTCCCATGTGTACAACTGATAAAACATCTCACACACTTAACAACTATGGAAAGCTCATAAGAACAGAGCAACTGACCCTCGGAAGCTGTATGTAAATCAAAATACTCCACAGCATTGAACAAACCCTGCTAGGTGTCAGCAAACAGGTACATGGGCCCTCTGATTATGCAATCACCCAATAAAACACAAGACATAAGCTATTACAGCAAGGAGTCCAAGGCAGGCGATTCTAAGTCTAGGCAGCTAGAGAAGGGAATTTAAAGCATGCCACATGGTCGTCAATGCTCAGATTCTAAGGACTAGATTCTGTAAGAACCGGCGGTTAAAATTCATAGAGTGAGCTGAGTGAGCCCTCACCTGCGTGTCGGACGACAAGGCTCAGAGAAGGCACCCAGCTCCATCACCACCGCCCAAGTAGTCCAGTTGGGAAAGAAGCCTGGTGGGGAATAGAAAGCCCTTTCTTTAAGAGAAGCCTGATGCAAAAGCCAGCAACGCAGCCTGTGAATTTAAGTATTCTAAACAAAAGTAAACAAAGACATAGGGGCTTTCCTGGTGGCTCAGGGGTTGAGAATCCGCCTGCCAACGCAGGGGACACGGGTTCGATCCCTGGTCCGGGAAGATCACACATGCCACGGAGCCACTAAGCCCGTGCACCACAACTACTGAGCCTGCGCTCTAGAGCCTGCGAGCCACAACTACTCAGCCCACGTGCCGCAACTACTGAAGCCCATGTGCCTAGAGCCCGTGCTCCACAATGAGAGAAGCCACTGCAATAAGAAGCCTGCACACTGCAACGAAGAGTAGCCCCTGCTCACTGCAACTCAAGAAAGCCCGCGTGCACCAACAAAGACCCAACACGGCCAAAAATAAATAAACATAAATAAATTTATATTTAAAAAAGATATACAATTCGCTAGTTCTTAACTGTTCCAATTATTCAATTATTTATTCATGTATACATTTATTCACTCTTTCTGCAAACGATTATTGATCCCCAGGTAGAGCAGCGCTTCTCAGACTCTGATGAGCATACAAATCACCCAAGGATCTCATTAGAAAGCAGGTCTGACTCAGGAGGTCTGGGGCAGGGCATGAGATTCTGCACTTCTGACAGCCTCCTGGGTGATGCAGACATTTCTGGTCTGTGGACAACCCTGTCCCAGGCACATGAGACACTAAGAGGAAGAGTTCACAGTCCTTCTGGTTCAAGGACGGCCTCTACTAGACTAGGAAAAAAACCCCGAAAATCAGTGAGGTTTTCCTCAAAAGTTCTTGCACTCTCCAACAGACTACGAGACTCAGCAAAAAAAGTATATCCTTTTTATTCTCTCATATTGTATTATATTATGCTATATTCTATCATAAAGTATATATGCACACGCACCCATGTGGTTGCAGAGGAAAATTATCCTTTAATCCAATCTGGTTTGGAATGTGTTAGGAGGGTCTCCTCCCTCCCTCCTAATGGTCTATTCTCTGAACAACACCACTGTATGAGTATCTAGGAGTGTATGTGTGTGTGTGTGTGTGTGTGTGTGTGTGTGTGTGTGTGTGAGTGAGAGAGTGAGAGAGTGAGAGAGTGAGAGAGTGAGAGAGTGAGAGAGTGAGAGATTGATTTATCCTGTCTCAGGATGGACAGGAATAGTCAAGGTGCCTGGAAACAGCCTCTTCTGGCTCCCATGGTCTCCCGGGCAGTGCAATCTGAGTATCTGCCAGGTCACTACTGCCCTGCTGGCATTCTCCATGGAAACGTGGAGAGCTGGTCACTCCAGCCAGGGTCTGGTCGTCCTCTCCAGCAGGCTTGGCCTGAATTTACCCTTCCTGGTACTACGGACCCTGTCCTCCCTCTGGTGCCTTCGCCAGGAAGGCTAGCCCAGTCTTTGCAAGTGTGTTGGGGGTGGGAGTGATCATAGCCCTCACCACAGGGACACCCACGACAGCCCAAAGATAATCAGTCCAGCGCTCTTCCTCCTGTAAGAGAGGAAGAAAACATTTCCACTACCCTTTTAGGTTCAGTAGCTGGCACATGCAAATTAAACCAACAAAACCCAAATTAACAAATGTATACAGATTTTATTGATGTTCATAATTTTACCTGTATGCGGAGCTTCACAGAAAAGAAATGAAAACCCCAAAGAGTGAGTTAGACCCAGGAGCTTTTATATATATATAATATATGTATCTTGTTTGTTTGTTTTGGCCACACTGTGTGGCAAGCGGGATCTTAGTTCCCCAACCAGGGATCGAACCTGTGCCCCCTGCATTGGAAGCATGGAGTCCTAACCACTAGACCACCAGGGAAGTCTCTATCTATCTATCTATCTATCTATAATTTTAACCAAGGGCGATAAACTGTGGATAAGTGACTAGATATTGAAAGAAGAGTTTTAACTTCTGCGGGTGGTAATACATGAGAAGGTAATTATCTGAGGGAAACTTAAGGGTTGTTTAGTAAGGTTTGTTATACAGAATCAAGCTGGTACCCTCTGCAGTAATGAGTCATCTCCCAAGATTAAGAGTTGTTCTCTTCATCTGGAAGAAGAGTTTTACAAAGGAAAATGTGTTACCCTTATAAAGATAATGTATGGCCTGCTTTTAGGCAGAAAGGAAGAGGGGAGAGTTCCTCCTGTGTCCACTGTTCTTTTTTTTTTTTTTTTTTGGCCTGGAGCGCGGCATGTGGGATCTTAGTTCCCTGACCAAGGACCACAGGACTGCCAGGGACATCCTGTGTCTACTGTTCTTCACTGCCTTCAGCTCCAAACGATCCTTATGCCGATGTGGCATGTTTGGGGGGGGGGGCATATTCTGATCCCCTTCGTCTGCAACGTCAGAAGCTAAATATGATGAACTCTTTTTTTCTTACTATTCTCTGGTAAGAAACACACTCCTGTTCAGCCCAAGATATCTTCGTTTGGCATTTTGTGGGTGTGACTAACGACCTCCAGCTCTGGAAAGTTTCAGGCACCAGAGGTCAGCGTAGCTTCCCCCAACATGTACACAGCCATCACCCAGAAAATTCGTAACCGTTTCAGATTTCAAGTAGCTGTACTTGCGCTCATTTGCTCAGAGGCTGTCTTTTCCTCCAGACCGTATGTGCTGGGAGATTGAAGACGAACATCCAGCACTTGCAGGCTCCGTGACCCAAGATGCAAGTCTGTGGGTTACGTATCATAGTGATGGATGACAACTGTCCAATGCTCACCACGTCCTTGTGCACGCAACCTTCTAGGCACCCGGTCTGTGTTAATTTATTGAATCCTCCCAACAACTGACAAAGTGCAATGAGGTCTGGCACCATCGGCATTTGAGAGTTGAGGAAACAGTATTACCCAAGCAGGCAGGATTCAGGCTTAAGCAGTGGGCTGTCACCCCAAGGGGAATCAATTGAGAGGTGGGGCGGAGGAGAAAATGTGCTGAAACAATGAACTATCCACAATTCTTCCAAGTCTTCCGTTTCATACGTAAATGTCACATATATTTTGCGTTCTACTCCCTTTCTCAGAGTTTAAAACCTTTTTCTGCAGGAAAATCAAAGCCTCAGGGTGATCTCCCTTTTTTATTTCCAGCTCAGTGTCCTGACAGCTGCTTATGGGGGGGGGGGGGGGCTTGAGACGGTATGAGAGCCCAACTGATTGTGGAATAGGAAAAACAATAAAAATTGGGGTCTGATATGAAAGATTTATTTCCCTGTTTCACATAGTTTTTGAAAAAGGCATTACTTCCCCCAGATTTCTGGCCACAATTTTCTGACTTTTTTTTTTTTTTATGTAGACCATTTTTTAAGTCTTTATTGAATTTGTTACAATACTGCTTCTGTTTTATGTTTTGGTTTTTTTGGCCACGAGGCATCTGGGATCTTACTCCCCGACCAGGGATCGAACCTGCACCCTCTGCACTGGAAGGCAAAGTCTTAACCACTGGACCACCAGGGAAGTCCCCAGACACTTTATATCCATTTACTATAGAAGGGAACAACTGCCAAGACCGTGTGGGGAGAGCAAAACTTGCCATCCCTACACTATCTCTCTTCGGCATGTGGATTATTTTGAGCTGAATACAATCAAGGCCCAAAAGACTAAGGAAGAAACTTTGACCACCCCCTTAGCTGCCTAAAATAATTTAGATACAGGGGCTCTTTCTGGAATAGAGCATCACCAAATATGTCTGCAAAGACTATGGACCAGGTGGGGTGAGGGAAACTCAGCAGGGCCTGGAGATGACTCCACTCCGTGTCCCACTGTCTCTGCAGGCCCAGCAAACACTTGTTTACAAACGTTGGCTTCTCCGTCTCCATGGGAACGCCCTCCTCCCCTTTGAGGTCCCAAATCACTATCCCCAATATGCTCTTTTGTCTTTAGCTGAAGGTGGCACTTAAAGGGAGGGTTAGGGCCACTGTGGTTTCCCCGGGTCTCACCTATGTATACGTGTTATTCAACTTCTGCTTCATTTTCTCCTGTTAATCTGTCTCACGTCCGTTTAATCCTGAGACCAGCCAGAACAACCAACAACTGCAAGGCCATGTTTCTGGTGGTGCAATTTCATTAAGATCATCGTAAACAGCTGAGATGAGCTTGGGTGCAGAACCGCAGCACACACCATCAAAGGTGCTTGTCATGCATTTTATATACACAGATATAGGGATAATATATAGATAATATATTGCCATGCATATGTGTATACACATATGTAATGAGTGCATAACAGAAATAAATATACTAACTTCCATGTGCACTTTCTCTGAACTCAAACTCTCAGGGACTCTCTTGACCGGGTGTGTTTTAACTTCGTTTTATATTAGCACTCAAATTAGCACTGGGGCCATGTCAGACTGAGTGATGTGGATACGCCACCCACAACTGAAAAAAAATCTTTATCTTCACTGATTGGGAATTTTTAAATCTGTTGAATACACACTACTCTCCAACGCCATAATGTGCTAATCCACTCCTGGAACACAGACCTGTTTTCCTGTTCTATTTATTCCATTCTCTTTTCAAGCCATGACGCCCTCAGCAACTGACAAACGAATGTCATTGTGTTCTGAACAAACACACTTCAATTTCAATCGCAGTGCACAAACAGAGGATGATCCCAAAGAAGGCAAAACGCAGCTGGAGAGGTAAAAGCAAATAAACACTGGTATGACCTTTTAAAACACAACGCGAAAGCAAAACACTCTGAGTTAGAAACGTGGAGAAATTGCCTTAACCTACGCTATCGTTTTTAAATTCCACCATCTGTTTCTTTCTCCTTCAACATAACGCAAACAGTACAATAATAGGTGTTTTCTGAGCCTGACATTAAATAAACAATTATGGCTTTGACGATGATAGCAAAAATAAGTTACCCTTAATATCACATAATTTTTCTAAATGACCAAATAATTTGTGGCCAACAAGTTATGGACAAAACTGTGAAAACTGAAAATCATGATTTAGGGGGACTTCCCTGGCGGTCCAGTGGTTAAGACTCCGCACTTCTACTGCAGGGGGCAGGGGTTCCATCCCTGGTCAGGGAACTGAGATCCCACGTGTCACCTGGTGCGCCTCCCCACACCCCCAAAAAATCATGATTAATGAGGAATTTTCAGTCACATGGGACAATATTTGTGATGAAATATTCAGAAGGAAAACAGTATACTATGAATGTATGCCTTATATTTATACCATTTTATTATAATTAGACAATGGACAGATACATGATTAAAAGACATGGATAAATACATACTCAGAGGCATAAACATAATTAAAAAGAAAAGAAAACAGAAAAAAGGAAAAGCTGTAGGAGAGATACCAGAATCATAGCTATTTAGTGACGTATGGAGGAATTTTCCTAAAGAATCATTTTACTAAAGAGTTCACGGCGCAAAAAAAAAAAAAAAAAAAAAAAAAAAAGGGCTTCCCTGGTGGCGCAGTGGTTGAGAGTCCGCCTGCGGATGCAGGGGACACGGGTTCGTGCCCTGGTCCGGGAAGATCCCACATGCCGTGGAGCGGCTGGGCCCGTGAGCCATGGCCGCTGGGCGTGAGCGTCCGGAGTCTGTGGTCCGCAACGGGAGAGGCCACAACAGTGAGAGGCCCGCATACCGCAAAAAAAAAAAGAGTTCACGGAACCTGGAAGCATCAATTCATCTTGATCACTTGAGTTACAATTCATGACTTTCCCCCCAGTAGGAAATTTAGGTGGCTGTATATGCATATCTGGGCATGTGTGCCTGCCCACCAGGATTTTCTCAAACTGTTCAGACTAATAATACGCAGGGAATATTAAGGTCAAATACTTGATACCTTTTTTCCCACTTCCAGACTCACATGCTGTTTAAATATTCAAGGCTACTGTAGTCTCAACGATGAGCAAATAAAATTCAGGCCCCATGGGAATGACAATAAATAGAATAGTACTTGTAAACAGATGTCATATACACACATGCACACACATATACACACGTAGAGACATATATACACATATATGTGCATGCACATATCTACTTATGTAGATATGTTACATGCTGTATAACACTCAAGGCTCTTTTAGTCACAATGATGCTCGATAAATAATTTAGCAATTAGGCCACATGGGAATAACTATAGAATACTTCTTGTAAATACAATATATATACACCCACATATATACACACACACAAAGAGACATATAGGGGCTTCCCTGGTGGTGCAGTGGTTAAGAATCCGCCTGCCAATGCAGGGGACATGGGTTCGACCCCTGGTCCCAGAAGTTCCCACGTACCACAGAGCAACTAAGCCCGTGCACCACAACTACTGAGCCTGTGCTCTAGAGCCCGCAAGCCACAACTACTGAGCCCTCATGTCACAACTACTGAAGCCCACGCACCTAGAGCCCATGCTCTGAAACAGGCCACCGCAATGAGAAGCCCGTGCACCGCAACAAAGAGTAGCCCCTGCTCGCTGCAACTAGAGAAAGCCTGCGTGCAGCAACAAAGACCCAACACAGCCAGAAATAAATAAGTTTTAAAAAGAGACATATACAGATATGTATGTGCATGTACATATATGCATACATACGTGTATATATGCACAAATATGATCATAATCATAAACATTACCAACTTAGCTAGAAAAACAATTCCAAAGGGCACGCTAGTGTGGAGGAACTAACCCTTAGCCTGTGGTCTCTCTGTCCATCATGTTCGCTGGTTGAAATCCTACTCCCCCCGCCCCTCACGCTCTCCTATCTCCATACACAGACAGCCACCTCTCACCTGTGTGATTTCGAAAGAACTACTCAGTGTCGCTTTGCCTCAGTTTCTCAGTCTGTACAACAGGATCAATAATTTTAAGACCTGCTCTGTATTTCTGGGGGGAGACCTAAGTCTCATGACTCAGTCTACTGCTTATGAAGTAATTAGTAACCATTAGCTAGACCTGTTGACATTCCATCCCAGTACATGACCCCAAAGAGCTCAACTTCCCAGAGTTTTTCTAAGCCAGTCATTGCAGAAGTTCAGAGGTGGCCCCTGAAGGGACATTTACTTTCTATCCTGGGGCTACAACAGGGGTTGGATTGGCAAACTGCAGCCCGGGGGGCCACACCCGGCCGGCACCTTTTCTGAGCTCCTCGGAATGCAGCCACACCTCATTCATTTCTGCACTGTCTGGGCTGCTCTCACCTAGAGACACATAGCATGAGGCTCCTGGACTAGTAAACCCTAAAAAATTTACAATCTGGTCCTTTACAGAAGAAGTTTGGACTTGAATCTCGATGAGGCCTGGAGGCAACATTTTTATTCTAAGTTCAAGGTTTTCTTCATATGTATATATTGACAGAGGACAGTGCTTTATATATGACAACAAACACAATGTCTCTGTCCACTGGAAGTGCCCTGTGATGAAGAACTGGTTAATTGTAAATGATGATTTATGAGTCACGGGCTGAAATAACCACAAAAAAATGTAATTACAAATGACATAAGTGAGGAAACAGCACTGGCTTCACAATACATTCCCCACCTGAGTCAATAATGCCACTTTTAAAAGGAAAAAAAAAGACCAAAACGGGAACATGTTCATTTTCTCTAGAATCGTCTCCTGTTTCACTGGCTACGTAATTATAAGTCTCCATGATTTGATTTCATTTCCCCACGGAGCTTTCACTTTATAACCACTCTGGTAGAATTCGCAGGGATCGGGGTTTCTGCTAGGACAAGGTCTCTGTCATAAAATTGCTTGTTCCAGCATGGCTCGTCCCTGGCTTTAGGAAAAACTCAAATGCACGGAGTTAACGGTACGGACAGGGATTGACAAAGCAGTTTAGGATGCAAGCCACAGGTGAAAGCATCTTTGATACTCCTGAGCCTGGAAGATGGCGATGTCCGTGGTAAACTACTTTTGCAGGTGCTGTACTTTTTCTTTCCCAAGTGGAGACCAGGGTCCACATTTTTCTCATTGTGTGGCTGATAACCCTGAGCTCACAGGCCTGGTTTTAAAGGAGAACGTTCCCCATGCTGCCTCAAAGCTGCAATCGGCACCACTGTCATTCTGGGTCTGCAGCTCCCTTTAGAACGGGACAGTCATGTCTTGCTAATCATCCCAGGCTTGGCAAGTCTTCAAAACCAATATAGCCACTCAAAAGAGCGTGCTTAGGGCTTCCCTGGTGGCGCAGTGGTTGAGAGTCCGCCTGCCCATGCAGGGGACACGGGTTCGTGCCCCGGTCCGGGAGGATCCCACATGCCATGGGGCGGCTGGGCCCGTGAGCCATGGCCTCCGCGCCTGCGCGTCTGGAGCTTGTGCTCCGCAACGGGAGAGGCCACAGCAGTGAGAGGCCCGCGTACCGCAAAAAAAAAAAAAAAGAGCGTGCTTAAAGATGAGGTGCAATTGATGGACTCCTCACTGAAATGGACTTGCAGGCTCCAAACAGTAGGAAATACAACTGAATTCTAAGAGCAGGCTGGGATCGGTCAGGGCATAATGACACTCCCCGGCCTGGAGTCTGAAGCTTGTGGCCTGACTTTGAAAAGGTTCCCGTCTAATGCTGCGTCTCTGTCTTCTCCCTACCCTCCACCCACTGCCCCCCAAACCCCAAGCCAAGTGGTTTATTTGCTCTTTTGTTTGGCCTTCAATGACTTATGTGTCTGGGAAGCACCTTTCTGCAAAATGTAATAACTCCTGCCATGGAAACAGACTGTTTTTAATGACAATAACTTGATATTACAGGTGGTTCCGTCAATTACTGCGAAATTGCCATCAGGTCATAAAAGGTCTGTAGACATAGAACCTGATACAATGGTGGCTAAGAGGGAGGAGAAGACACTCTCGGGAAACCTAATAATAAAAATGTCCAACCTAGCGGTCAATTGGGACAAGGAAAAGACCTTCTGGGGGACAAAGTTCCTACTTGAGAGGATAAAAGTCCACTCCAGGCCGCCAGGAACCAGCCATCGTCTGACAGCTATGCCAGCTGCCTCTTCCACCCTGGTGGAAAACAGGATTAGTCTTTCTTTTCTATTTTTCTCTACAGGAAAATAAAAGATTCCATCATCATTAAAATCAAACCTAGGGGGTTATAATGGGAACGCTCTGTACTTTCTGCTTAATTTTTCTAAAAGGTAAGTCTACATAAAAACAGAATCAAAATCAAAAGCAGTCAGAAAGTCAAGGATACAGGGAAGGAAGCACTGCGGTTGTTTTGCTGGTGAAATTTGCTGGTTGTAAGCATAAGCTCAGGGCTCCTTCCCCATGGCGTTTGCTGAAAATCTGGACAGATTCCAGGAAAAAAAACCCGTGAAGTCCACGTAACATGCTTTTGTCTTTCTTCTGTGTGTTTTAATGACAGAGAAATGTCACCTGCTATGAGAGAGCCAAGTGCAAGAGAGGTAAGCAGGATTTCCACCCAAGGAGGAGATGGGTAATGTGTAAGATTGGAAAACCTCTCAGATCATCAGAATGCAGGGCTGAATCCAGTTTCAGCTTATTCAATTGTGGACAAAAAACGTGGTCTGCCATTTCAGTAAACAAAGGACGTTGTGGCCACCAGGTCATCAGCTACTGTACCCTGAGGGGAATCCAGGTGGGAGAAAAACAGGATACTACTGACCCTAGATAACATGCATATCAAAGGAATGATTTCAAGGAGCCTAGACTCTTCCCATACATGGAAAAGAATCATTAACTTGAGAGGTCTGTTTTTTTGCAATTAGCAGTAATCTTTTGATGTTCAATTACATGCGTTTTTTTTGTTGTTGTTTTAATTTGTTTGTTTGTTTCCAGCAAACACTCCTATATATCCTGGCTCTTCCCTTACCTCTTTGGAACAGTTTCTCAGAGCTATCTGAGAAACACCGTCATTAAGGTCCCCAAATAAAACATAACTCTCAACTTTTTAGGCTGTGCAGTTTTCTTTTTCAGCTGACACAACTTATCACCCTCTCCCTTCTAGATGTTCTATCTGTTTCCTAAAAATAAATGGCAGCAACAGACTAGGATATTCCTTAGATCCTGCTGGTGTTGGAGAAATACAGGAGCAAAGAATGGAGGAACTGAATTCCACAAGGCGAACTTCTCAGGGTACAACTTGGGCTCTTTCTAGTAAGACTAATACACTACACAGAATATGGCATCTGAGAACATCACCTACATTCTCACTATGAGGAAAGATCCCATACTTGCAGCAGACATTCAGGCGATCGATTCTGAATGTCTACTTTGGGCTTTGGTGGTAGTGTAAGCAGATGAGGCAGGGGGTCCTTGGAGAAAGAGAACCAGGCATGGCTTTCTTGACATAAGAGAAGCCATATTTGGCCTAAGCCGTTTTGTGATCTAAGCCTGGCCACAATGCTTTTCCTTGAATAGGTCTCAGTAATCAATGAGCTTAAGAGGACAAAAGAATGCAGAAACAAAGGAAAAGCAAACAACAGTTCAGTGATAAAACTGTCGTAGTTCCTCCTCGAGGGATACAGGTCACAATCCAATATCCATCTTTGAGTTCTGCAGGAACGAAGGTCCCCACCCAGGTGGAGGATGGTAACTTCACACTGAGACCCCAGACTGCTCAGAACCTAAGTGATGATGGTGTTGACCTTTTCTGACCCAGGTGACTTCAATCAACTAAAGCGTGGACAGTCAACCTTTGTCCCAGTTCCAGGCTGAATTCTCCTCTGCTCAAGCCCCTTCATGAACAAGCATGTACCTTTAGCTTAATAGTTCTCCAGCTTGGCTGTCTCGGGAGACATGCTTTGGGAAAGGTCCCCAGCACTCTCCTTACTTGCGGCAAGTCATAAATCCTTCCTTCTCCTGCAATTTGGCCTGGTTGTGTCTTGTGGCTCCACTCACCAAGACGTGAACCCAGTTTTCGGGTAACACTAGTGAAACCGAGAAGGACCCCGTGGGGCTCCCGGGCGTGGTAGCCTTTCTGCCCTGCCCCGTTTCTTGACTCCAGACTCTGTGACCTTCCCTGAGTTTCAAAGGGCAGGTTCAAACAGATGTTAGTCCAGGAAGGGAGGGGGTGCAGAGAGGAGCAGTCAACAAACAATAGTGCAGCCTTGGGGCAGGGTCCTGGCTCCCCCTCAAGGGATACACATAACAATGTCTTGAAACTCTTTTAAGAGGTCAGCATTCTTCATACCAGAGAAAGACCACCTGAGGCTACATTAAAGGAACCAGAGAAGGTCATCAAGAAGATTACCAGATTAGAGGACTAAAGGCCTTACACACACTCCACCCTTGAACCCTTGCCAAACTCCTCACCAAACTCCCCTGGGTTGGGACACATCGTTTTCCAGGGCAGGAACCCACTGTGTCCCCCTTTGCCTGGCAAGGCAATAAAACTATTGTTTTCTACTTTACCAAAACCCTGTCTCTGAGATTCGATTAGACACCGGCGCACAGAGGTCGAGCTTTTGGCATCAGTAGGGAGAAAGCGCGCCCTTGGGCAAGTTTGGACTCCAGGACGCTTGGGTTTCCTCGCCTGGGTTAAAGAACTGGGTTACAGTCTGTTCTTTCTGAACCAAAATAGCTTCCCGTAGTTTTGTTTTATTAGTTCAAATCTAAAAATGTCGTTGATTACAAAATATCTCTACAAATCTTTTCATGTATTCCCCACTCTTCCCCACTGCCCCAAAACACACGGGGAACAGAGCGTGGCTGGGAACGGGATCCTTGTTTCCATGTTCAAGGTGGTTGGAAAAATGCAGGGTCTTTTGTCCACACCCCTTAGCCCTCTGCCATGAACACCCCTCATCAAATCACTGAAGGATGATTCTCCTCCTTGAATTAAATGACTGTGGCAGTCATAATATAGTATCTATTTTGTTTTAATATTCTAAAATAAAACATCAACCTCCCCTCCAACTTCCCCACATACCTGCGTGAACTGCACCTTTTTCTTGGAAAACGCGTCATAAGGATGACTGCCTCAAACGTTGTATGAGTCATGCACTGGTGAGCAGTTTAAATCCATTTAAACGGCTCCTGGCTTCCTTACTGAAAGGAGGAGCTGAAGGCTTTTGTTTCCACTTCAGTGAGACATTCTTCTCTGCATTTGTGCCTATTACCTCACTAACGAGTGATCATGTCTGGTCTAAATTCAATGCAGCGCTTCCTTTCCTAAACTTCTCTGGTGGCTACAGCTCTGCGATCTACAATTTCACTGATGCTGTGTTCTCAACATTTATTTCTTTAATGACAAACGCATTTAACGACTCCCTAGTGAGAGATTAGGAAAATAAAATTAGTTTAGCAGTTAGGACCATGGAGAGTGGAATCAAAGGATCTTAGGTCTGACTGTGGCTTTGCCCCTTGATAACTGTGTGAGCTTGAGAAATGTACATGGTCCCTCTAGGTCACGAGTTTTCTGCATTTCATGGGGTCACAGTGAGGGTTTGACTACAACAGTGCTAGTCATACAGTAAGTGCTACATCACGTCTGCTATGAGGGTGTGAAGACGATGACGTCATCTATTCAACTTTAAAATTCAGGGAGAAGCAGAAACAAAGCTGGGGTTAATTCTCCCTGGTCCTGCCAAGAACAGCTTTCTTTCTACTTGGGAGAACTTTCTGATGCCAGGAGTTACGTGATAAAAACAGTTTTAACAGAGTTGCTGTCTTCTGAACAAAGGGAAACATATCCATGATAGGTTTGCTTTTAGGGAGTGGGTCATGTCTCCATGTCACTTAAGTAAAACTGAATTTAATTCCAAGCTACATCACCAATAGAACTACCATATATGATCCAGCAATTCCATTCCCGAGTATATATCCAGAAAAAAAATAAAAACACTAGTTGGAAAATATACATGCGTCCCAATGTTCATAGCAATGTTCATAGCAGTACTGCTTATGACAGCCAGTATATGGAAGCAACTCAAGTATCCATCAACAGACGAATGGATAAAGATGATGTGGTTTATGTATGTATATATATATATACATACACACACACACACACACACACATATATATAATGGAATATTACTCAGCCATAAAAAAGAACAAAATTCTGAAATCAACTATACTCCAAAAAAAAAAATTTAAAAAAAAAGAACAAAATCTGCAATAACATGGATGGACCTAGAGAATATTATGCTTAGTGAAATAAGTCAGAAAAAGACTATATGATATCACATATAAGGAATCTAAAAAATAAAACAAATGTATATAATGAAACAGAAGCACACTCACAGATATACAAAACAACCTAGTATTTACCAGTGGGGAGAGGGAAACAGGGAAAGGGCAAAATAGGGTTGGGGATTAAGAAATACAAACTACTATGTATAAAATAGACAAGCAACAAAGATACATTGTACAGCACAAGGAATTATAGCCATTATTTTGTAATAATTTTTAATGGAGTATAATCTATAGAAATACTGAATCACTATGCTGCACACCTGAAACTAATATGGTTAATTATTATTAAACTAATAATTAATCAACTATACTTCAATTAAAAAATAAAAAGAGGGCTTCCCTGGTGGCACAGTGGTCCCAGCCCTGCCTGCCAATGCAGGGGACACGGGTTCGAGCCCTGGTCCGGGAAGATCCCACATGCCGCGGAGCAACTAGGCCCCTGTGCCACAACTGCTGAGCCTGCGCTCTAGAGCCCACAAGCCACCACTACCGAGGCCCACGTGCCTAGAGCCCATGCTCTGCAGCAGGAGAGGCCACGGCAATGAGATGCTTGCGCACCGCAATGAAGAGTAGCCCCCGCTCGCTGCAACGGAGCCCCAGTGCAGCCAAAAATAAATAAATAAAATAAAAAGAACTGTGAACACCAAGAACCTAACTTCGAGGTACCCAGCTGAGACCAGACAGAAGAATGGAAAGGACGGGATTGACCACACAGCTGGAGGGACGCCGCTGGGGAAGGGGACCACCAGCTAAGGCTTCAGCATCCAATGGGCTGGCAGGATGGATAGGAATGTGCCCCCACCTTACTCTGGAGGAGTTGGCCTGAGTCAGAAAGCGGAGTGCGGACCTCCACGGTCTTTCCATGCTTAGCACCCCAAATCCTGCCACAGGGGAAGGTTCATAAAACACTTATCAGGCCACATCTCCCAGGAAGAAAGTCAAAGGAGCAAAAGCTGCCACCCATCCCCATCCCGGTTCAACAAATCAGTGGGTAGAGGTGAGCATCGCATAGCTCCATCTGCCCTCTCTAGGGAAAAAGTGTTCAACCATAGTCATGAAGAACCATTCTGAAAATGTTAAGTTCTGACCCTTTCAACAGAGTGCACAAAACGCTAATTTCAACTACTTTTCATACTCCAGGCACGTTTAAGAACAGCCTTCCCCACATTTTATGTTGAAAGCCCTGTGTGTTCCCTTCCCCATCTGTTTTACCTGACCCCAAGTTTGCTCTTAAACTAGAAACCCAGCTTTGCTTAAAAGAATTGGCTAAATAAAATTAAGTAAAGCTCTGTCCTAGAGTGGGAGGGGGAAAGAAAAATATTTCATAAAGATGTATTCTGTGGCTTAAACAAGTTTCTCCTTTCAAACTTTAGAATATATTATGATACCCCGTAGTTTATTAAATAAATATTATTGGAGAAAAGGAAGGAAAGAAGGGAGGAAGGAAAAAGCTAGGGAGAGATAACAAAACTCCCAGTTCCCATACGGTAATATAAAAGATAGCATTCTTCCCTAGCACCAGACAAGGAATTCACAAGCAATACTTTAAAAATTATCAAACGTATTTAAATGATAATCAGAGAAAACTAAAGGTCACGTGTTTGCAAGAATATTTTACTCAACAGTGTTCTAAAATTCACTGTATTTCATTGACTAATTCTCCAGAAATGCATTTGAAAATGGATTCTTTTGTCAACATTCTTTTATCAACGACTCTAAAAATGAAATTTCACTTGATTTTTTTAAACTTGAGATCTAATTGACATATAACATTATATTAGTTTCAGGTGCACAACATAATGATTCGCTACTGGTATAAATTAGGAAAGGGTCACCACCGTAAGTCAACATCCATCACTACAAATTTCACTTGATTTCTCAAACTTTAAAAATCTCCTTCCCTGCCAAGATTTTCAAAAGAATAACCCTGTCATATCCTCCACCGTTAACAAGAACAGGGCTTCTACCCAACGTGTTAACTTTTGTACGTCTGAATCAACAGTAGTTTCACCTTTTAATTAATCTAGGTGCTTCAGAAGCCTGGACCTCTTTGGGAATGATCCTTTTAATTATATGCCCTGTCTCTTCTCTTAAGAGCACTGCTGAAATTTTGCCAGCATGATCTCTTAGATCTTCTAATCACTCTAGGAGCCAGGATAAGTTTCCTTTTCTAATCTATCAAGTGCTGAAAGTTTAACCGATGTCTGGCTCTGTGCAAGGGTTTCCTGCTTTCTTTGATTATGCAAATCTTTTCTGTGTATGAGAACTGGAGACTAGCTTTGTCCTAGGTTGTTGAAGAACAGCTATTTCAGCTGACTTCTGATTCACAGCTGCTCTGCTCATCACTGGCAATTCACCTGAAGATTTTGTAGAAAAGGTAAGATTGGAAGATTTTATATAGGTATATATGTAGTTATCTGGGTAACATTAATTATAATATGTATTATCTACTGATATATATTAGCTATCATATACACCATTATATACAATATATGCAGCCCATATAATGTATAGATATAATTAGTTATAATACATATTATATACTGATATACATTGATTATATATATTGTATATAGACTATATACACATTTTATATACGTGTGTGTGTATATATATATATAGACTGAAATTTTAATTACAAAGCAACCTTTAAGTGAAACAAGTATTCAAATTTACATTCAAGAATGAAATACTTCGTTAAGGACTGGGTAAGCCATGTAGAGTCTAAAAGTTGTTTTTAAAACACGAGCTTCATTAGCAGAAAATGCCAATGAGATGGTCAGAGTGCGTTGTCTCATGGAAAAGGTTCATGCCATTATCTTTAAAGTTTATTAAAAATCTCTACCTTGGAAGGGTTTAAAAGCCAGATTACTCTAAACGTTCATTTTTTCATAGCTATATGTTTCCAAATGTACGTGCCCGTAACTAATGTCTTTGTGTAACTCTCTATGTGGATGAAGGGTGGTGGGGAGACTGGGTGGTTTACGCACACCGATATGCATATCATTAAAAATACCTTTAATTTAGGTGTAAAAAATTATTTGAAAGAGGATGATATTTTGACTGTAAGTGGAGAATACCACGGAGAGAATTTTAGAAAGGGGCATGAATTCGGCCAGCATTCTCTTCCTAATAATTCCAATTTATGTACAAAATTAGGTATCTTGCATTATTTCATCAGAAACTCCCTGGGAATAGACTTTTGCCTATGACCGGTTATACTGGTAAACGCTTTAAACTGACTTTTTTTTCTAATGAGACCCGAAATAAAACTGAAACAATATTTTATTTTTGGTCCTTGGCCAGAACAAGAGGATGAAAATGGCAGAGAATCTTAGGAAATGAAATAAAGAGGACCCCAAGATGATCGCTGGGCCGCTTATTTCAACACCTCTTTACCAAGAGAGTGTCACGTCTGGAGAGCAGGTTGGGAAATAAATCCAGTGGTAGAGTCCAGACCAGCAAAGGTGAAATTAATTCAGGGATGCCTCTGTAGTTGGGCAACTCAGTGAATTACTTTGTAAAAATGTTCTTAAACTACAACAGAAAATATTCTTTATCGGGGGCTGGGGCGGGGGGGACCCATGGTTCTTAACTGCCGTTTTATTTTAAAGACATCAAAGAAGTTTTCATTTGATTCTGTAATCAAAGCGAAATAATTAATATAACTAGAGAGCAGAGACCAGAAGATCAATGGAAAAGCAGTGACGGGTAATCCAAAGCAGTCTCCTTTAGAACCCAAGTCCTCACTTAGAGATGGCTTTCAAGACCACTATTTCGGGAGAATCTGAGAAATAACCCGTTACGTCGGGTCTGGATATGGGGAGACAACTGAAGGAAAAATTATTTAGGTTACAAAGAAATTATAATACTGTTAGATTCTCAGATGAATTGTTCGAAAGGAAACTGAAGTCAAAACGAAGATAAATAAAATCCAAGAAAGAAGTCTTTTCTCTTTCGGGTTCACTCCTGTATCCCTCACACCCAGAACTGTGTCTGACACACACACAACATGAAGGAACAAATTCAAAATGATTCACACACATTTCCGTAGCTAGGTAGTATTACAGTGAAGCCTCAGAAAACATAATGATCAAATCAGATCGACCAAGCAGTGGCAGAAGAACAGTCTACCTCTTAACTCCCAAGACTTATATGATGATAATTTATAAAGTAAAGGTCCGTGGCATTTTCTGACTGAACAGCCTGTAGTCTTCCTGTCTACATAATTGCTATTTTTCTTTTTTTAAAGCATTGATTTCATGGAGGACACAAGTAGGCCAGTTTGAGACAACCGAACACCTTTTACGTTAAGTCAAAACAAAAAAAAAAGGCTCAGATCAGGTGGAAATGATCTCTTCCTTGACAAGTTATGAAGCTGACCGCCACTGTTATAAAGTCCTTGCTGCAGAGACACTGGACCCTGCTGCCCATGGTTTTGCTGTTTCCCAGGGTCCTGGAACACAACCCCACCCAGACAAGGGCGACAATCATCTCCCCTTAGCTGAAATCTGCCTTTTGGCATATCTGACAAAATCCAACTCTAGCTGCTGAAACAGCAGCTTTACGTTTCCGGGTCCCAGCAGGAAGGCAATAAAACCTCTCGGATTCTCCACCTTTGCCCGTTCCCCACGAGAAGCAGGGAAGAGAGCGCTCAGGTCTGAGAACACGGGCAACCCTGTTAGGGGAGACTTCTCCCCGAGTCATCACACAGCCTCCCACAAGAACTGTAATCCCATCAGCCCGGCACACTGCACGGCCCACTGAGCGACGCTACACCCACCCTGGCCCATTACAGAAGCAGCTTCCATAAGGCAGCACTTGTGATAAGCCTTCTGGTATATTTCCAATAGCACTGAGGACCCAATGTCACGAAAAGAAAATACGCAGTGCAGTGAAAGGGACTTACCGCCACAGCAGTTGTCGGCTCAAGGCTGGGGACACCCTGTAGGCGACCTCTCGTGGGGCGCAGAAAACGTTCTCGCATTTCTCCCGCCGTGGGCTTCTCTGGATGAGCTCATTCTTCCTTTTCAATCATACCCCGTCTACCTGAGCAGCCAGCTGGGTTTTCTACTCTTGCTGTGACTTTTACTCAGTTTCCTAGAGCTTATCCTCCCACAAGCTCTGCCTCAGGCTCTGCCTCCTGGGGAATCCAAGCACAGACGGGAGGCGGATTCTTGGGCCAGAGAAGATTCAGGATGGAGGCGGCCCACCTCTCTGCAGGAGTAGCGACCGTACGGCCGGCGGTAAGCGGGTGGAGACTGCACTGCCCAAGCAGGGGCCTCCCAGTGACAAGTGCTCTCACCTGTGGGAAACTGCAATGGCTTGTGGGGTGGGGAGAAGACACGGCTTTGGGAGATCGCACCGCTGCTGCCCTTCCCTGGAACGCGGACCAATCATCGTTGTTAAGGATCGGTCGGCAGGGCAGCTGCTTTCAACAACGTGAGGCGCCTTGCAAAAAGAAAATACGCTCAGGGTGGCTAATCGGCAATCTACAGCAGGGCCTGAAAGCCAGGAGCCGGCGTGCAACGCTCTAAGGAAGATTCATCGTCTGCAGCTGTCAGGCAGTTTTTGCCGGAAATCATGACCAGGGCGGGTAATCAGGAGCACAGTGGCAAAGACGACTGGATGCTGACGAGCCTGCCGTGATGGGGAAAGAGTAGCACCTGTGTCCGTGGACTAGCCTGCGGATCCCAACACACCCACATCCCCTGGACCACCGCTAGGTGACACGGCGGCCCCCAATCCTTCCTTTGCAATGGCCTCACCTGGAGCAGGTACCTCTGAAAACAAAGCTTATCCTCCTCAAGACGCACCCCCTTCTTTCTCTGAGTTCCTTAGAACTGTGGTTTGCAAACTTCAGCACACAGAGCATCGCTTAGAAGGTGAGTTTAAAGCACAGATGGCTGCACCCCACGCTCCCAGCTTCTGACTCAGCCAGGCTGGGGCGGGTCCCGGGAACGCGTGCTTCTCCAGCTTCCCCAGGCAATGTCGCTCCTGCTGGTTGAGGGGCCACACTTGCAGGAACCACCACTTTGGGCCTATCCCCAGGCTCCACCCCAGATGAGATGGGTTGCACCAGGCCTTCTCTGCGGAAGCGGGCAGCCTGTGTCCCAGAGGAGCTGCTTGCCCAGACCAGGTGTGGGCACGTGAGGGGAGGTGGATCTTAAGACAGGACTGGGACGGGAGGAACAGAGTAGAAGATACCCTAGATACTAGATCAGAGGATGCACTGGCACAGCGGCATCCACTCATGCCTTGGGATTCCAGTTTCTGAAGGGTATTCAGAGCTGATCCTCAGAGTATGATGTGACGGCACCTGGAATAGTGGACACAGAAACGGCCTTCAGTAAATAAAGTGGCGTTGCCAGATGTCGGTGTAGAACTGAGAGTGGGCTGAGAAGGATAAGAGAAGCTGGGGTGCTAGGATGAATTGCTCCTGGAAAACCGGATATCCTCCACTTTTCTCCCTGGGAGAATTCAGAGGACCCCCTTCACGACAGCACTAAGGGATACACAGCGGAGGGGGTGTCAGCATAATTCAGAAGCTACTCAGCGGCTGTTACCTGCAGGCCAGGGTGGATGGTGTATCCACACAACTAAACTCCCAAATAGTGACGCTATTGATTGGATTCTGGAACAGCAGAGGGAAGAGGCCAGCACGTAGCCTTCAGAAGCAAGGTGAACCTCATGACCGTAATTGGCATGACCCCAGAGTAACAGTCATCGTGCCTGATGCCCGGGGAATCTGTAGCTCACAGATCACGGTGAGGCTTAGGGGAGTTTCTCAGTTTCTTTACTAAAAAGAAACTAGAACTTCTAGTCAAGCGGAAAGCTGCCATCAGCTGCTTCTTTAGAATGATCACAATCCCTTACTCAGTTTCCAGAGTTAGGGCAGCTCACAGACGAAACAGCCCACTGAATGGAGGAAAAACCTGTAGTATGATGCAAAAAAGTACAGTCAACATTCCTGTTACTTTTCCACAGTTGCATGCACAGATAGTTGCCAGAACTGTGGAGAGAATACAATACCCAGAAATTTTTAGGACTCCTAGATAAGGACTTTTGACCCAGTTCTTCTCATGGTGTGTCTGATGGTTCCATAGACCTTCCTAAGTTATTCTCCCAGTTCACAAGTATATAGGTGGGATGTATCTACTTACGGCTGGCACAGCCCTCATACGGGTTCTCTGATCTGCAGTGTAAAGGTCATCATAATAGGAAAAGCCATGTGGAATCCCCTAAATTGGCCAAGATCGTAGATCCATAACGATAACACACTCAGGAGAAACTGCAAAGGTTGGTCCATGATTTGAAAACTTGAAGGATGCTGGAGCAGTGGGTGCCCTTATAGCCTTGTTCAAATCACATGTCTAGTCTATACAAAAACCACGTGTCATAGAAAATAACTGGGAATAACCATGAACTTAACCAGACCATAGCCCCAGTGGGGGCCGCTACTCTAGAAATGGTATATACAATGGAGCAGGTCAAAGTGGTGTTGGCTGTGTCACATTTTGAGAATTATTCCATCATCAAGGATGATCAAAAACATTTCACCTTCCCATGTTGACCCTCCAGCTCTCTCTGTCATCTTGGTCATCTTGGCATTCTGTACAGCAACACACTTGTCCACTGTATCTATGACAGCTCATCCACTGTATCTATGACATCATATCCACTGTATTTATGACATCTCTTTATGAGAAGGAGAAGACAAGTTCCTTTTGTGCCCTAGTAAGACATAGGCAAGCCAGAAGGTGGTAGATTAACTCAACAAAGACTTCCTGGCTTGCTCTACTGGTAAGGTTTTCGGGATGCAGTGGTCTGGGGCATGCCAGAATGTTTCTTCTAAGGTAGGTAGACGGCATGGATGGGAAGGGTCTGTCCCGGGAAGGCCCCACAGGGTCCTGCTCCCTTTACACCCTAATGGTTCTTTCCTGACCAAACTCCCCAGATGCAGCAGAAGCAAACATTTTAGGAGACAGTAAGATTGTTCACCAAGGAGCTTTTCACAGCACTGTCTAGGCAGGTTTCAATTCACTAAGGGAATGAGGATCTTCTTGAAACCTCCAACCACTGCATACTTATAAAAACTTAAACAGCCTAGCATCCGCTGGAATATTAACACTCCCTTTTCACAAGCCCTGTCATCCTTTGAGGAGATTCTAACTATGACTTGCTTAGGAGTTGATACCACCGAAGGAAATCTGAGAGTGCTTTGAGCTCCTCGATGTTGAGATGTATGCATTATATTATAGATGCTAAATTTTTCATACTTACAAAATGATTCTTCATTGCAGGTGATACAGAAAATATGCAAATCTATAATGAAAATCGCAAAACTCTCTCCTAAACCTACCTCCCAGATTTAAAGCTTGATAACTTCAAGCATGTTCAATTCTAACCAAAACTTATGTTTCAATTTTCTCCAAAGAAAGAAGCCATGATGCCTCCTTTAATAATAACATAACTGCCTCAAGCAAAGCTGCCACGTATAGCAACTGCATAGTATTAACGTTTGAGCAAAGAGTTTGAAATATAAAGTCTACAGCCATTTCACATGATAGGAATTTAAATGAATAAATATATCTCCAAAAAGTCCTATAGTCATCAACGTGATTTAAGGACAACTCAGTTCAATGGGCATTGACTTGACATCTCTTAGTTTAGGCTGTTTACCAGGAATCAAGGGTGCAAGGATGAGTAACACGTGGATCTTATATTCAAGGATCTTACAGTCGAATAGGAGAACCAACACATAAGCCTTAACCGCATGCACAGATCTGAAATACAGAGGGAGGGGAGAATGACTTGCAGTGGGGGTCTGGGAGGGAAGCCTTCAGGGAGATGATACTAAGTAGGATTTTGAAGCGAGTCAGCATCTGGTATTGATGCAAACAAGGGCGGGTAAATTACGAGAGGAGGAACCGTTTGCACGAAGACCCATCCACAAAGAAGAGCTCATGGTTGCCTCTAAGCCATTGCATACTTTCCATTGTCCTTTTAACCATCAATTTCAGGTGATCAGGATCAAATGAGATGGACTCTTTGGGAGAATAAACACATCCAGATTGGGATTTCTTTCTATGTGCCTTGTTCACAGTGAAACCCAACTCCTTTTCCAAGGAAAGCCCAGTGTGTGATTTTTCCAAGTATGTGAGTTCTCTGTCTTGGTTTCTGGTCATTGCACACCAAGCAGGGCACAACTGGGGTTTCCTTCTGAATTAAAAAAATAAACAAAGCCAGCGATGAGACGTCAACTCTGCCAACTTTTTAATTATATTTTGATGGCTTTTCAGGAATAACACCTTTCTTCAATCATACATCATGCGCAAACAAAATGAAACCCACACCTGAGGGCCCACCAAATCACAGACATCATTACTAGAACGACGCAAAGTTAATTGTTGAAATGTTGAGTTTTGAGAACCTTTTTCCTCCCCTCACTATTGATTAAACAGCTCAAGGATCCAGGTCGGTAACAGTACCAAGATTCAGCATCTATCCTTGCCAAGGGAAAGATATGCGATTTCACATCTGAATTGCTTCTACTTCTCATTACTTAACAACTACTTCCAACAATTTCTGAACTTTGCTTCAAATACGAGGCCCCTAGTTAGACAACAGTCGATTGGAAACGTACACTGTCGGGTCACAGCATCAAAAATAAAAGGATCATATGCCTTTCAGTCATTCAACCCC
This sequence comes from Grampus griseus, assembly GCF_964374135.1. Lineage (NCBI taxonomy): Eukaryota > Metazoa > Chordata > Mammalia > Artiodactyla > Delphinidae > Grampus > Grampus griseus. Next base: position 5,066,198 of record NC_139016.1, on the reverse strand, counting down.
TAGGTGTAGGTAGGTAATATTATGAACTCTATATGAATTCATTCAACATATATTTCCTGGGTACCACCATGCATGAGGTCCCATGCTAGGTGCTGGGTGTCCACCAACCACACTTCTCTTCCTTTACTCAACAAGTGTTTATTAGGAACCAATTTTAGGCTCTGAATTTTAGGCAGTGAATACAACACATTTTATAAAAATCGCTCTAACAGATTTGATAAAAGTTCCTATGAAGAACAACTAGCAAGGGATTGCTCTCCTGCTGTTTGCATTAAATGGATAAAGACTATGTTGGTAACAGTTTTTTTTTTTTTTTTTGGCGGCACGCGGGCCTCTCACTGTTGTGACCTCTCCCGTTGCGGAGCACAGGCTCCGGACGCGCAGGCTCAGCGGCCATGGCTCACGGGCCCAGCCGCTCCACGGCATGTAGGATCTTCCTGGACCAGGGCACGAACCCGCGTCCCCTGCATCGGCAGGCGGACTCTCAACCACTGCGTCACCAGGGAAGCCCAACAGCATTTTAAAAAGATAATTATAACTATAATAATCACGACAACAAAACTAATGCACGGTAAGCTCTTCATTTGAGCTGCATGCCACAACAAGACTTTGTTTTTTTTTTTTTTTACTATTTATTTATTTGGCTGCACTGGGTCTTGGTTGTGGCACGTGGGATCTTCGTTGCGGCATGCTCCGGGATCTTTTAGTTGCGGCATGCAAACTCTTAGTTGCGGCATGTGGGATCTAGTTGCCTGTTCAGGGATCGAACCTGGGTCCCCTGCATTGGGAGTGTGGAGTCTTAGCCACTGGACCTCCAGGGAAGTCCTCCCACCATGACCCTTTGTGTGTGTTATTTTTTTAACATCATCATCATCATCATCATCAAAATGACCTGAGACTGGTCCCATCAATACCTCCTCCATATACATGACAAATCAGGTGTCTCAAATAACCCACCCAATATTACCACATGGATAAAAAAGACACAAAGTGGATTAACTTCCAAAACATTATGCTGATTTTTGAAAAGCCAGACAAGAACCACTAGATAGTGTACGATTCCAGTACACTGAGAGTGCAGAACAGGCAAGTCTAGAGACAGAGAGTAGATAAGTGGTTGCTGGGCGATGGGGGGTTGGGCGGGGATTGACTACACTCAGGCACAGGTGATCCTTTTTGGGACGATGGAAACATTCTCCAGCTGGACTCTGGTGGTGATGGTCGCCACAACTCTATAAATGATGAAAAATCATCAAACACATGAGTTCTGTGGTATATCAATTACACCTCACTGAAGGTAGCAGAAGTTAAAAATGGCCCCAGCCCAGGAAGAGTGAAATACCTCCTCATCTTGAAGGACCACAGACGCACGGTCCACAGAGTTTAACGTTTCTCATCTTCCCTGTTCAGAAGTACATTTCTGTGTTTCTGCTTTCCTTGCCCGCGGCCACCTGACTCACAGCACTTCTGATACCAGATAGTGGGGGGTTGCCAACACCACGCGATTCTGGGACACCAGCTGGGTGTCCTATCGTTTAACTCAATTCTGACACCACCTCCCTGGAGATGGCATCAGATCCCACCAGGGAAGGGCTCTGTCCCACGAGATTGTCCCCCCTTCAGATGTGGGAAGGGACATGGAGCTGCCGAGTGTCCTACGAGTGTTCAAGTTCACCAGCCTGCAAGCTCCCCAGCCCCACACTCTTGGGATTCTTAGGGAGGCTGCCTCACGAAGGTGTGATCGCTCATGAACTGCTTTTCCAGCCCCTCAACCCTTCCCCGAGAATGGAGGGTGGGGCTTCTTCAGTGGAGAAGCTTAAGTTCCAAGCTTCTCATCACGGCTGGGTCTTTCTGATGACCAGCCCCCATCCAGAAGCCCACCAAGCACTGCCTCATTTGAGGAAAAGACTCTCCTATCACTCAGGAAGTTCCAAGGGATTTAGGAGCTCTGTGTCAGGAACCAGGGGACTCCACACTGTTCTCTAATAATATGTATTTTTTTATCACCTCACTCTCCGGTACTAGGAAACTGCGGATCCTTTGCATGGCTTCTAGACCCAACTTTTTCTGTTGAAATCAAGCTGCCCTTCAGAATCTAGGTACCAATCACCTGTGACCTCTTCCGCAGCCACCTGAGCTCTAAATGCCCATGGTTGCAGCCAAGTACAGGGCACAAGTCCTGTTCTGTCCAGTCCCTGTCCCAGAACAAGTCAGAGCGCCTGCACATTGGTGTATACCCACCCCACCCCTCCAAAAAAGTAGCATCTATCAAGCCTCTGATATGTTCCAAACACAGCCACTTCACTCAGGTCTTTTATTATTTCTTATAAATCCCTGGAGAAGACACCTCATCATCTCACTTCTAAGATGCAGAAACCGATGCTTAGAGAGGTGAAATAACCTGGTCCAAGGTCAAGCAGACAATTAACGGCAGGGTCAAATTATGAACCCAGCCTCTTCAGTTCCAGGAACTCTCACGGTAATTAATTCTGACTACTCAGATGGTCTGGCCTCTGATCTGTTTCGCACCACTCAATCTAAGTGACGATTCCGTTTCCTCATTGAGCTTAAAGGTACTAGCTACAGTGTGAAACCACAGAGCCCTCAGTGGCTGAACCAAGCGAAACGAGTATGTTTGCAACAGTTGGGTCTCCAATCAGATTGTAACTAAGCCATGCAGAACTCCTGAAGAAATGTAAACGCTAAATGGTCTTTAAATACAACGTATCTTCAATTTCATTTTTATCACACCAATAAATTAGTGCCAAACACATTTCAGTTTTCATATATTGTTTTTTTTTCAAACTTCCAGGTAAACCTTTATCTAAAAATGACCTTTCCATTGCTCAAGGGCATATGAGACAAGCCAGCAGAATCAACAGCATGGTGGTCTTAACAGAGGATAGAAAGAACCCAGATAAGGAGACTGGGATGTGTAGGATGAAAACCAAGTAACGCTTTTTTTTTTTTTTTTTTTTGTGGTACGCGGGCCTCTCACTGTTGTGGCCTCTCCCATTGCGGAGCACAGGCTCCGGACGCGCAGGCTCAGCGGCCATAGCTCACGGGCCTAGCCGCTCCGTGGCATGTGGGATCTTCCCCGACCGGGGCACGGACCCGTGTCCCCTGCATCGGTAGGCGGGCTCTCAACCACTGCGCCACCAGGGAAGCCCGCTAGAGTGTGTTTTACAGAAAATTAGCAGAGGAAAATGACAAGGGGGCCATCTTTCTGAGAAGAACTCATAAGACTATATTTAATTTCAAGGATATCAGTAGTGGCATAGCAAATACGTTTCAACTGAAAGCATCACAGTAAATGTGTTGTTTTTATCATTCTCAAATGGGGTAACTTTGCACACACACACACACACACACACACCCTTGTGGGGACAGCTGGCAACGTATGAAGACATTTTTTGTTTTCACTACTGGGGGAGAAGGGTGCTACTAGCAACCCGTGGGCAGAGGCCAGGGACTCTTTTAATCATCTCACAGCCCGACACAACCAAGAGATATCCAGCCTCAATGTCAATCATGCCCAGATTGGGAACACCTGGTTTATGGTGAGGCCACAACGAACTTCAGGTGCCGCTAAATAATAACCATAAGAGTTTCACTAAAGCAGTAATGATCTGGATTATGTATTTTCTTAGTATTACTTGATACTGAGAATTACTGGAATTCTACAGACAAACTCCCAAATCGGCAAACAGGAGCATCATTTCCACTCCTCTTGAAGGAAAAGACTAACTTTTGTACAGTAAGTAGGCTACCAAAGTACAACACTATCGCAGGATGGGGAGTTCACCCTTGAACTTGAATTGCAGACACTGTGATCCTTTTAAAATATGACACAAATGGGGCTTCCCTGGTGGCGCAGTGGTTAAGATTCCACCTGCCAATGCAGGGGACATGGGTTCGAGCCCTGGCCCAGGAAGATCCCACATGCCGTGGAGCAACTAGGCCCGTGTGCCACAACTACTGAGCCTGCGCTCTAGAGCCCGCGAGCCACAACTACTGAGCCCATGCCCCTAGAGCCTGTGCTCCACAACCAGAGAAGCCACCGCAAGGAGAAGCCCACGCACCGCAACGAAGAGTAGCCCCCACTCACCCCACAACTAGAGAAAGCCCGTGTGCAGCAACGAAGACCCAATGCAGCCAAAAATAAATAACTAAAATAAATAAATTTAAAATATGATACAAATGAACCTATGAAACAGAAACAGAATCACAGACACCGAGAATAGACTGGTGGTTGCCAAGTGGGAGAGGGATGGATTGGGAGTTTGGGGTTGGTAGATGCAAACTAGTATATGTAGAATGGATAAACAACAAGGTCCTACTGTAGAGCACAAGGAACTGTATTCAATATCCTGTGATAAACCATACTGGAAAAGAATATGAAAAAGACTGTGTACATATATATAACTTTGCTGTTATATGAGTCACTTTGCTATACAGCAGTAATTAACACAACATTGTAAATCATCTATACTTCAATTAAAAAATATTCATCACTGTTTCTAGTGCAAAATAATATACTGGAAATGGAGCCATTCAAACTAACCTTCAGAAAAGTGTCCCCAGGATGAAATAAATGTCAGATTTTTTTAATTGCTCCTACAAACATGAAACCGACCAAGGAGCTTCCTTTCCAAGTTTCCTTCTGCTAGGACATACTAATTAAGCTCTTCTTAGGGACTCTTGTTTAGAAACTGCTCAGCTATGGTGTTCTGGTGTTCAGGCTACATTTCGTGGGCCTGATCGCTGATTGAATGAACTGGCTCGATAGTGCTTCACACTGAAGACTTGGAAGTAACCTGCTCCAAGCCGTTGCGTTCATTAATTTCCTGCAGTCATGGCAGCATCATTAGATACTGATTTATTGGAGACATTTCAGCTTCCTGGAGCTTCATTCCAGACTCCAACGCTCATGAGAGCTATTTATGGTTTATCAGACAAAAAGTACATTTCCATTTAATAAACTTCTTATTTATCTCTTAATCCTTACACACAGAGACGCTCATAACACCGTCAGTCAATGTTCTGAAGGCTCACTTCAGAGTTCTCAGTGAAAGGTACCCACTGTGGGGAAGCACATTTCTTGTACAACCCAGATTTTTTCCGATGCTATGCATTCCAGGATCCTGCCTTCGGCCAAGGAGGTAATCAATCAGTCCCCAAAGGCAATGCTTTAGCTGCAACCATCAGTAGAAAACACAAAACGGGTAAGGCTTGTCCCACCTGAAGGTCATTACAGCTCCTGATTTCACGGTTTGGAAATCTTGCACCCCAAACCGTTCCCTGTCTGAAAAAGGGCCACGCGTGCTAGCTGAGATGTTTAAAAGAGAATGCCACAGGTGGGTTTTCGGTTCTGGCATTGGCTTTACAGGTTATGGTGGAGCACTGAAGAGTAAGGATTGACAAATCCTGCACATTAGAGTTACCTGGGAGGTGGTTACGAAGAAGACTCGCATCCCCCAACCAACCGGAATGAACCAAGGCGTGCAGGGTATTAGTGGGGGGAGACGCCAATGCCGTTCGCTCTAGCTGTCTTTCTGCCTGCGTTCTTGCTTCTCCATCCAGTCTCTCCTGCCCATCTCCACTCCTACTTTCTCTTCCTCCCGATTCTTCCTGTACTTTCTTCCTCTTCCTTATCTCGCTGCTGCCTAATCTCCCCCCTCCTTGCCCCGACACGGTGCTGATGCTCGGGAACCAGGGGAAACCACTTCTTCACCAGTTCCCTTCTTTTCTGCGTGAACCTGTATGCACGTGTGCATGCGTTTTGCAACCAACAAGGAGGCTGACAAGCCTCTCTGCTGTCCCACTTCCTGTGGATGTCTGTATAATATTTAAGCATTAATTATGTAATGTTTGTCAAGTGTTTGAAGCTCCTAGGGAAAAAGGCACTGTATTAACAGCATTATTATTACTGTTTTCTCAGCGAAATTTCCATTACCAAACGCTTCAGGAAATGAGTAGCGGCCATCTGTCACCCAGTTTTTAAACGCTTCCCTTCGACAGGATTTTCTTTATTGCTAAAAGGAGGTACTTTGTATACAAAAGTCATTTTTAAAAATGAGTTGAACAGCTGTTGTGCCCTACACTCATTTTAACACCTTGCTAGCTGGCTATTATTTTCAACAGCTTGAAAAACAGTTTCCATTCCTCGGTTTTAATAATGATCATGTAAGCATGCATTGTGTTAGACCGTAAGCAGCTTTGTTGATAACGAGCAAAAACAGCGGCTCCTACTTCACTTCTTAATGGATTACAAGGTTTCTCAGGCAGTCAGATCTTGCCTAAGGCCCTGCATCACCTGAAGCATGAGCAGAGGATGGTCTCCAGGGCAGGCTCAGAAAGCAGAGACAGGGACTTCCCTGGTGGTCCAGTGGTTAAGACTTCTCGCTCCACTGCAGAGCGCGCAGGTGCGAGCCCTGCTGGGGGAAATAAGATCCCACGTGCCACCTGGCCAGAAAGAAAAAGGCAGATGTCCTGGCCCAATCCAATCTTTACCTGCCCCTTCATCAACACTGAGCATTTCCAATTTTCTGCTTCATATTTTCATGTTTTTTAAATAGTTAAATGTTTAAATTATATATAACTTATTTTTGTGCAAATTGTAAGGAAGGAATCCAGCTCTGCTATTTCACCATATGGCTTTTCAAGTTGTCCCACTACCACGTTAAAAAAAAAAAAAAAAAAAATTATCCACTTTCCTGAAGTATCACATTATCATAGACTAAATTCCTGTGTCTGACAGGGCATTTTTCTGACCTTCTACTAAGTTAACTGCATTCATCTCTCAATTATCAGGCCAATACCAAACCATTCAAATATGGTCTCTATAATGTATTTTTGTACTGAATTGCACCTCCTCAGGAACTTGCATTTTCTTCCTGAATGACCTGGAATGGAGGCATGCTAGTAATTGCACACATTCGCATGAGTCTTTACATAGAGGAAAAACAAAGTACCAATGCATCCCCCTAAAAACCCATTAATGCTTTTATAAAGTGAAGCAATCTATGTCTCTGAAAAAGTTTTCATCATCATAAATACAAAACTCTAAAAGGTGAATGGCCTAGGGTTTATCAGATGTGTTACAAAATATCTTTATGGATGGGTTCTTAAAAAGTACAATTGATACTTTTCAAATATCAGGACCTTTGAACTGTGTCTTTAAATGGGAAGAGCTGAATTCCGCCGTAACTGCGTTCCTAAATGTAACAGTAGATGAAAACTAGTATTTTATCCTGATCCAAACATGGATGGACAACAGATTGTGTGTCGGGATTTCCTCTGGCTGTGAAGACTCTGCTAGGATAACTTACATAGGTAAGATCGGATTTATCTCTGGAAATACTGCAGGGATTGTAGGAACAACTCAAGAAATGCACCCATGGCCCAGGATCCTTCTACCTTTGGTGTGATGTGGCCTTTCTGTGCCTGGTCAGCAAACGGCAGCTGAAACTACAGACATTGTGTCAAATCTCCAAGTAGAAAGGAAAGGGAAAGAAGAAAAAGTGCCGGCGATAGATGATACCAAGTTCCACTGGCCACCCTCACATCACATGGACACTGTTAGCTGCAGAGAAGTTTCGCAAATCAAATTGCTTTCATAGCTTTTGGTACAGAGGTAAAGAGGAAGGAAGCTGGATATATCAATTAACTCAGCTAAACTACAATGCCATATTGTTAAAAAAGTTCACCTTCGTGTCAGAGGGTACTCAGAATTAATTAAAATGGACATTTGGGCTTCTAAGACTATAACAACAACAACAACAAAAATACCCACAAAACAACAACAGCAAAACACAAATAGAACAAAACAAAAAACACAAAAAGGTAACAGAAAAAAATAACAAAAACACACACACACACAAAACCAAAACAACAACAAAAAGATTACAACACACAAATTCTAAAACCAGCCAAGGAAAAATATTTAGTCATGCAAGGACTTCAAAAGTATATCAAATGCATGCACTTCTTAAAAAAAGGGGAAAAAGAGACAAAAACAAAACTCTTCAAGAACACTAATAAGCTGATAAATGAATCAAATTAATACACAAAGAAAAGCGCTATGTATAATCAAAATGTCAATAGGCAATGAAACACTGAAACTCCTGGCTAATTTATAAACAGTTACCATGGTGATTAAGCTTAATTCAACAGTCAGAACTAAATCTTAAAAGAAAAGAAAAATAATGTAACATATATACTATGTGTTACAATATATAACATTAATGTATATAACATACTATATTGTAACTAATATAGTTGCAATAATCTTGATCTAAAAAAACAATTCATTTTAACCAAAATCTATGCAGAAGGAAGTTAACTGGCGTTAAAAACGGTGCTAAACCATTACTAAGGGGCAGGGGGCAGGTGATGTTATTTTAGAACTAAATATCTAAATATTTTCTCTTTGGTAGAATTTTCAAATACCCAGGGGAAAAAAGAGAAAGAAAATTTGAGCAATTAAGTAAAAGGCAGGAAATAACTGAGAAAATAACAAGAATAAAAACTCAGAATTTTTTAAATGGCAGAGAACCAAATATCACGTACTAATGGAATTTTACTTATGTTTACTTAGTGTAAACTTAAGGTACTTGTACAAATACTTTAGACCTGTGGTTCTTGAACATTTTCCCCAGACAAACCTGCCTGAGAGACTCAAAGAGCCTCAATGATAACACGGGCTAATGCAACTGTTAGTTTCAAATCAGGGGTTACGTGGTATATGCATACAGTGGAATATTACTCGGTCTTTTTTATCTTATTTTATAACATTTATTTATTTTTGGCTGCGTTGGGTCTTCGTTGCTGCGTGCCGGCTTTTTGTAGCTGCTGGAGGCAGGGGCTACTCTTCACTGTGGTGCGGGGGCTCCTCTATGCGGTGGCTTCTCTTGTCGCGGGGCATGAGCTCTAGGTACGCAGGCTTCAGTAGTTGTGGCTCACGGGCTCTAGAGCACAGGCTCAGTAGTTGTGGTGCACGGGCTTAGTTGCTCCACGGCACGTGGGATCTTCCCGGACCCGGGCTCGAATCCGCGTCCCCAGCATTGGCAGGCGGGTTCCTAACCACTGTGCAACAAGGGAAGTCCCTCACTCTTTTTTAAAAAAGGAAATCCTTCCATTTTGGAACACCATGGATGAACCTGGAGGACATTATACTAAACGAGGTGAGCCAGACTCTGAAGGACTAATACTGCATGATTCCACTTACATGCGATATCGAAAATAGTGAAACTCACAGAATCAGAGAAGGGAGTGATTGTTACCAGGAACTGGGGGGGGGGGGGGGGGGGATGGGGAGGTGTAGTTCAATGGGCATAAATTTCAGTTATGCAAGATGTACAAACTCTGCAGATCTGCTGTACAACATAGTGTCTGTGGTTAACAATACAGGTTGTGCACTTAAAAGTTGGTTAAGAGGATAGATCTCACGTTAAGTGTTCTCAAAACAACCACCAAACAACAAAAAACCCCAGTAATTTGTTCAGCATACTCAAACATTCAGCAATTCTAGCTATCAGAATGGTCCTGGCCCAATGGGAAGAATCCAGAAATATCTGCTACCTGGGAGAGCCATCCACATACACAAGCTTTCCTCTCTTCTGCTGAATGTATTTTATATCACTCCAGCTGACTCCAAAATCACACGGGTGGAATTTCAAATCCACCGCTTGCGAAGGCTATGTCTACGCTCGTATAAAGCCTCAGATTTCCCCCCACCGTCCCCCGCCACTCCCTGTTCCATATAAATTCATGTTAGGACACGAATTGTGTTTGAAGGAGACATCCCTCCCACCTCTCGAGTATTCACACATATTGGAACTTAGTAAAACACTGGTGAAATATTAAATATTCTGGGAAAGTTCCCCACAGACTTTATGGGAAACATAACTCAGTGTGTAGGTGGTGATGTCTGACAACGTTCTAGCCAGTCATTTATAAGCAGAAGTGATGTGTAACACTCTAAGCCTGGCTCATAAAGTCCTCCATGAATTTCCTTCATCTTTTTCTCCCTTTCTGCTGCCTGGGATGGAGATGTTCCCACTCTTTGCCCAGGAAAACCTTGGATATCATCAATTTTTTTTAAAGTGTAAAAAAAAAAAAAAAAAAACCAGACTGTAGTAAGAATATTGTACCTGCTTAGATCTCAGCTTTTCAATAAAGTCATAACAGAGCAGGAAAAGGTCCAGAGAAGGGAAGACAGAATGATTAAAGGTCCAGAGCTGCTGCTCCCTTCAGAGAACCTTTAAGGATTAGTGGGATTCCACCTGGAAAGACCAGAGCTGCCAGGGGATATGACGGAAGTCTATAAACTCATAAAAGGCAGAACTGGGATGAATACAGACTTGCCCACCCAATCCCAGTTTACCATATCGACACTCTTTCCCTCACATCTAGAAAGAAGGAAATTAGGATAAACAGAGAAAGGATAAGTTAACAAAACCGAGCAGGTAGCAAGGGGCTGATGTGCAGAAATTATAACCTAGAAGACCAGAGGCTGATTGCAAATATAAAAAACTTCAAATAAATACTAGAAAAATTCACACATCACAGTTCTATTAAAGGAGCTAAAATGATGCCTAAAAAATTAAAGAGGCTTAAAACTGACCAAAAGTGAATGGCTTACAATTAGAAATATCTCTAGATTTTGAATCTTTGTAACGATGGCATTGCACACACATCCTCACCAGCTAGCTGTGCTGCTTTGCAAACTGCCCCTGCCAATATTGCCTCTACTGGTTAGTTGCAAAATATTTTTGTCATTAGATTTATTTTGTATCAGCCAAAGTGCTGTTTTTATGGAATTGCCCATGGAGAGAAGCCCGTTAGGGATTCTGAGTGACCTGAAGAAGTTCTGGTAAACTACTAAATTTAGATAAGATTGAGCCTTACACTGAAATTCTTAAATGACCTCACTTTTCAAATGTCCTCCAGGCATGAAACACACCCACTAGTATAATATGTAGTGTGGGCAGTTTGAGAGATAAGGAGACATTCTGCTACCAGAGCAGGAATATAAATCAGAAGAGTCACTGATTCAATACCTGGATGCTTGCAGATTAAATATAGTCACTTTTAAAAATCAGGTTCCACAAAATTGTTGCTTTCTACGTGATTGCCGTCTAAAGCAAGTAACATGGCTTCTGGTTATTATAAGACTAACGAACACTCTCAATTTTTTTTTTAATTGAAGTATAGTTGATTTACAATGTTGTGATAGTTTCTGGGGTACAGCAAAGTAATTCAGTTACACACACACACATATATATCCTTTTTCAGATTCTTTTCCATTATAGGTTATTACAAGATATTGAATATAATTCCCTGTGCTATACAGTAGGTCCTTATTAGTTATTGATTTTAAATATGTATATACATGAATCCCAATCTCCCAATTTATCCCTCTCCCTCACCTTTCCCCTTTGGTAACTGAAAGTTTGTTTTCTGTGTCTGTGAGTCTGTTTTTGTTTTGTAAATAAGTACATTTATATCATTTTTTAGATTCCACATAGAAGAGATAGCATATAATATTTGTCTTTCTCTGTCTGACTTACTTCACTCAGTATGATAATATCTAGGTCCACTCATGTTGCTGCAAATGGCATTATTTCATTCTTTTTCATGGCTGAGTAGTATTCCCTTGTACATATGTACCACATCTTCTTTATCCATTATCTGTCAATGGACATTTTGGGTGCTTCCATGTCTTGGCTATTGTAAATACTGCTGCTATGAACACTGGGGTGCATGTATCTTTTCGAATTAGTTTTCCCTGGATACATGCCCAAGAGTGGGATTGCTGGATCGTATGGTAGCTCTGTGTTTACTTTATTAAGGAACCTCCATACTGTTCTCCATAGTGGCTGTACCAATTTACATTCCCACCAACAGTGCAGGAGGGCTCCCTTTTCTCCACACACTCTCCAGCATTTATTATTTGTAGACTTTTTGATGATGACTGTTCTGACTGGATATCCTGTAGTTTTGATTTGCATTTATCTAATAATTAGCAGTGTTGAGTATCTTTCCAGGTGCCTGTTGGCCATCTGTACGTCTTCTTTGGAGAAATGTCCATTTAAGTCTTCTGCCCATTTTTGGATTGAGTTCTTTATTTTTTTGATATTGAGCTGCATGAGCTGCTTGTATGTTCTGGAAATTAAGCCCTTGTTGGTCGCATCGTTTGCAAATATTTTCTCCCATTCCGTTTTGTTTATGGTTTCCTTTTTTGTGGAAAAGCCCATAAGTTTGATTAGGTCTCATTTGTTTACTTTTCATTGCAGAATTTTTAAAGAAGAAGGCCAATGCTGCCCAGCTGGGAATTTAGTTAGTTTCTGATGCATTTCTATGTGGTATTCCAAATTCATGGCACAGATATCATGAGTGAGTACGGTGCTGTAGCAGAAAATTGCTACCTTCTCACACCAATGCACTTTTAATACAAGGAGGTAATTAAGTACTGCTCATGATTTACTGTTAAAATTTTGCCAAATCCCTGCTGGATTCACTTGTATCTTTTAATAATTATGATCAAGGGACATTAACTCTCATGGCCAAACTTTTTTTTTTTTTTAAACTCTGGAGGTATAAATACAGACCTTTCCAGTAAAATGTTTTATAATCATTTGAACGGTAACATTTCAGAACCACTGTCATTTGTTTATCCCTAAATCTAACCCTAACTTCCCTCCTTAATCCCACCCCTCCCTCCATGGCCCCCTCTCTCCTTCTGTCACTTCCTGTCTCCTCCTCCTACTTCTATGTCACTTTCTGTCCCCCCACTTGTATTTCACTTCCTGTCCCATCCCCCTACTCCTATATCACTTCCTATGCCTTCTCCCTACTCCTATGTCACTTCCTGAACCCGCCCCCTGCTTCTATGTCACTTCCTGTCCCCTCTCACTACTCCTATGTCACTTCCTGTCCCCTCTCCCTACTACTATGTCACATCCTGTCCCCCCACTCGTATGTCAATTGGTGGCACCGCCCTCTCCTTCTATGATACTTCCTGACCCCTCTCCTTTATGTGACTTCCTGTCCCCTCCCATCAACTACCTGTCTCACCAAAATTCATACTCAAGTCTCCCAGTTAAGGAGCATCCTTGAGATGACGGATATAGGACCAGGCAGAGAAAGAAGTTGACGGGAAAGGTCTTCATCAATGGCCTCAGCTGATTTGATGGAGATCTCTAGGACTGGGATAGCCCCTCAGTGTGATCCACTCTTGAAGTGACGGTGAGGATCAGCCTTTATACCCTTGCTAGCACCAGGTATTAAGTGCAGGCTGCCTGTGAAGTGGGAACTCTACCTTGGGTGAGGCAACTCTCTTCAAATGAGGTCTATCCTGGAAGAGAGATTCAACCACGATCTGTGAATACAACACACAGAAGATGGGAGATGAGATGCCTTGATCCTGATGGGGTCTCTGGGGGGATGGCACAGCTTCACCACCCTAACCTTCTCTACTGAATTGTGCTGTCACTGAAAAGGGTACAAAGAACATGAAAATGTCATTTGTACCCTTAGGCAGCTTAAAATTCCACTAGAGAAATGGGACATAGATGCATCTCTGAAGTAGTACTCATTGACTCTCCTCATCAGAGACAGTTCATAAAACTTGAATTTTATTTCTTTTAAAATGTTTCACTATCAATAGAAATAGAGCAACGCACTGATAATTTTAGACGAGGAATGCATGTGCTATGACCCAGAGGACAACTCCTGTCACCACCTGCTTTAGTAAATAAAGCATTATTGAAGCACAATCACACAAATTATCAATTGGACTGAGTGTCTAACCAGGACCACAAGGGACAGAACAGACATAGATCCCAAAAAACTGACAGAAGAAAGAGGAAGTATTCTGAGCTAAAAACAGATGAAGAGACTACTACACGAAGTTCATGGTCCTTCTCACTGAAAGAATGGGGTAATTGACTTCTTATTCCATAAGAAAAATTAGAAAGCGCTGGGGAATTAGTTCAGAATAGACAGTCTAGAAATAATTTTATCCAGTAGCTAAAAACTAGATTTTTAATTAAGTTACATAGATTCCAGATAGAAAGAGCAATTCAAAATACAGTACCCCCGTTTATAGGACATTCAGCACTTGGTGTCGGGTCACCTTGAAAATCAGCCACTCACCATGCATGCTTCTGAACTGCATGGAGAAAGAAAAGTGCAAGCAACCAACAAGCATTAGATTCAAGAAGTGCAGGATAGGTGTGAGAAGCTAAGGCAGCCCTGCCAAGTTCATAGGCTCTTGCCATGACGGCATGTAATTCAGAGGCCTCCTGTGGAGGGAGATGTGATGGGGCAGCTGAGGAAATTTAAGTGGAGTCTAGGATCTTATCATACTGACAGCTCATTATTCCTGGCACCCAGAGAGGAGAATAAACACATCAGCCAGCATCCTTTTATAAGCAAGCCCAAAGGACCCAATGGGAGCTTATGTACCAACAGACTTTTCCAGAGGTGACACCAGAGCCATTAGAGACAAAACCTAGGCTTAAGGCTGAGTGGTACCAACAGACATTTGTATTCTAACTGTGCATCCAAAGCCACTTCCCTAAATGACACTTGAGGGTTTTCATTTAGATCTTTTGAATTATAATTTCTGGCTTTATTGCATATTTCATCGGGGCCACTTCCAAATGGATCTTCTGGCATGGTTATACACTATGACAGAGTGATATTCACTTTAAAAGTCATTACGTTAATCATCTCTGCTACTTTGATTTAGTGTGAGGGATGGCTGATTGCGTTTTCTTGCTTATCGTAAGAACTTTACTCAGGGTAAAATGAGTTTTATTTTTAAACAGAAACTGTGGATCACAGAGCAAAAGTTTAAAGCACAGAGGCTTACGGTTTTGTTTTCTACACACATACACAGGTGTTAAACCAAATTTGACTGTGTAACTTTGCCTGAGCTGAACCAGCCACAAAAATGTAGTGTTTGCTTGAGATGAGAGAATAGGAGAACTGAATTTATTGGGTATCTTCTGAATCTAGTTTGAAAACATTGTACCATCAGTGGTTACAATGCCCACCCAATAGGAGGGAGGCTATAACGTGCCACGCACTCAAATCAGTGATTTGACTTATTATTCGACTTAGACTGATGACTACATTTGAAGTATTTTCTGATTTCCTAAAAACAGTTTCTCACAGGCAATACAATTAAACATAGATATAGTGGATTAAAACAAAATTAAAGATTTCTGAGCAACTTTGGGCATAATCAACAGGGTGAAAGGCAACCTACAAAATGGGAGAAAATAATGGCAAATCATATATCTGATAAGGGGTTAATATCCAACATGCATAAAGAACTCCTACAACTCATCAATGAAAAAAACCCAAATAATCCAATTAAAATATGAACAAAGGATTTGAATACAATTTCTCCAATGATATACAGCTGGCCAACAAGCATATTAAAAGATTCTCAGCAACACTAATCATTCAGAAAATGCAAATTAAAACTACAATGAGTTACCACCTCATACCTATTAGGATAGCTACTATCAAAAAACAGAAAACAAGTGTTGGCAATGAGGTGGAGAAATTGGAACCCTTGTGCACTGTTGGTAGGATAATGTAAAACAGTGCAGGCACTATGAAAAAACATTATGGGGATTCCACAAAAAAATTAAAAAGTAGCACTACCATGTGATCCAGCAATTCCACTTCTGGGTATATATACCTAAGAGAAATGAAAGCAGGGTCTTGAAGAAGTATTTGTATATACATGTTCACAGCCACAGTTTTCACAGTAGCCAAGAGGTGGAAGCAACCCAAGTGTATATCAGCAGATGAATGGATACACAAAATGTGGTCCATCATACAATGGAATATTATAAGCCTTAAAAAGGAAGAAAATTCTGACACATGCTACAACATGCATGAACCCTGAGGACATTATACTAAGTGAAATAAGCCAGTCATAAAAAAATACTGTATAATTCCACTTATATGAGCTATTTAGAGTGGTCAAATTCATTGAGACAGAGAGTAGAATGGTGGTCGCCGGGGCTGTGGGGAGAGGCATGTGGAGAGTTTTTATTCAGAATTTCAGTTTTGCAAAATGAAAAAAAGTTCTGGAGATTGGTTGCACAACTGTGTGAATATTCTTAACGCTACTGAACTGTAGATTTTAAAGTGGTTAAGATGGCAAATTTAATGTTTTATCACAATTTTTAAAAATGTTATTTCAAGAATGGTTTCTTAACATCAAGAGCTTTGTACATTTTTGTTTGCTTTCAATCAAGAACTCCTAAATCGCAGGTAGAATGTCTTGTGTGTCTACCTAAAAATGTAAATTGGACAATTTTCTTCAAACAAGATAATTGGATCGTTCAAGAAGCCACTCTATTTTTATAAAATGTTTCCGAACCAGAAAGAAATGTTGGGAGTCGATGTGACACGTCTGAAGCCCCCTTTATCAGTCCTGCTTTTGAACACCAATGTACTGATTGTAAACTGTGGTGATAAGCCAACAAGCTTTCCATTAAAACCAGCGTTAAACTTGTATGTTTCCTAAGCTGTTTCAATTGATGATCGAAATGGACGGGGAGAGGTGTTGAAGGAGGGGTTTCTATCCATCGGAGGTCTGAATGCATATTCCAGTTTCTGAAAGCTAACATTTACAAACAGACTTCCTAAAATAACAGATTATTTCACGTTCTCAGCAAATACTGATCCAGCACTTTTAGGGATGCTGGGTAGCTAAAAACATGTGCTGTTCATTGTCTCCAAGCAGATACAAGATGACTCCCAGGAAATAATGAAAAATTCCAGGTGGTTATGTCATGATGCATAAATGTCACAGCACGAAATACAAACAATCCTACCTAACCTAGTTTACCTTTTCTAGGATATGGGCTCAGGAAGAGCCTGCAGGAGTGGTCATGGGGCCCCCATTATGGAGTAGAGCAAGGAGCCTGGGGCTGGAAAACTGGTCGCTCAATGTGAAGGTGAAAAACATGGAAACTAGAACGCACCAGGTCAAGAACCATTGCTGCAGTGATGGAGACAAAACCAGCAAGCCAACAGGAAAGAGTAAATCCTCTCTCTCCTCTTCCTGCCTTCCAAGAGCTTCTGGTGTCCCCCATGGGTACCACTAAATAGGGAGCCAGCTGATAAAGCAGCAGCAGCTCCAGCATCCCAATGGAGAATAAAGATGATGGATTTGGAACTAAGACATATATGCTTAAACATCAGCCCAGAAACCTTCTTGAATCCCTTTAGATTCCTTCCTGAACGGGCATGATAAGCGCCACACCCCCGGAGGGACTTAATAATTGCTTGCTGACTGAAGACAGAAGTGCCTACCTTGGGTTGATTACTGAAATTGAGCGGATAAACATCCACATTGAGAAGCAGCAAAGCAGGGTCCTGCTCCACGGTTAGGCTACACTGGGTCCCGTGGGGCGTCTCTCCTGACAAGTGTATTCAGGTGACACCAGGTTAAAGTGACCAACCACGAAAGCAGGCTTGTGAGAGCTGTCTGAACTGAGAGCAGAGTGAAGCAGATGAGCTTCCCCGGTGGCGCAGTGGTTGAGAGTCCGCCTGCCGATGCAGGGGACACGGGTTCGTGCCCCGGTCCGGGAGGATCCCACATGCCGCGGAGCGGCTGGGCCTGTGAGCCATGGCCGCTGAGCCTGCGCATCGGGGCCTGTGCTCCGCAATGGGAGAGGCCGCAACATTGAGAGGCCCAGGAACAGAAAAAAAAAAAAAAGAAAATGGAGCAGATGGAGAATGAATCGAGGAACCACGGACAGCTGGGACTGAACTGATTTTTTTTCACCATTTGGCGGATGAATCTCCATCCCTTGCCATCATTACTCAGCCCAGTAAGACCTTCCAGACCTCAGCATCTAGAAGAAGAATCCTAAATGGTTCTCCTCTCCTGATGGGCCTTCTTGCACTTGTTCAAGTGCTGTCATTCACTGAGTGATTCAACAGAGTGCTAGTAACTCTCAGGTACCCCGTTCTGTTCTAGATGCCTGTCCTCTAATTAATAGGAGATCCAATAGCTAATTCCCTTTTTTTACAGCCTTAACTCTTCTAATTTTTTTAATTGGAGTATAGTTGACTTACAATGTTGCATTACTTTCTGCTGTGCAGCAAAGTGAATCAGTTATACATACACATATATCCACTCTTTTTAGATTCTATTCCTATATAGGTCATTACAGAGTATTGAACACAGTTCCCTGGGCTATACAGTAGTTCCTTATTAGTTATCTATCGTATATTCAGTAGTGTGTATATGTCAATCCCAAATTCCCAATTTATCCCCCCTCCTTCCCCTTTGGTGACCATAAATTTGTTTTCTTCATCTGTTACAACCTTTAAAGTAGCTTATTTAAAATATCAGGGGCAGAGTATCACTCCTATGAGACTCCACTATTTATCTAGGGGTGTTTGATCACCTGCATTTGACAAGCGTTGTCAGCTATGGACGCTAAAGATGGCTTGTGTTCAGAGTCAGGCACGCAAGGCAGCTACAAAAGCAGACATTCCAGCTGACCAGCCACTGGGTGTGCCATGCACTGTTCAAAGAGAAATGATTTGGCTTCTGTTCAAGAACTGCCTTTTCTGGAAATGCTTGATTTTTGTTTGTTGTGTGTGTGTGTGTGGGGGGGGTGATGCTTGTTTCTAAGATGGCATGGATTCTCGTGATGGTTAGAGTTTGTGCCAGCTTGGCTAGACTATGGTGCCTAGTGGTTCGGTCCAACATTAGTCTAGATGTTGCTAAGAAGGTACTTTGTAGATGTGTGAACATCTACCATCTGCCGACTTTCAGCAAAAGAGATTATCCTCTTTAATATGGATGAATCTTATCCAATTAGTTGAGGGCTCTACCTGCTCAAACACTGAGGTTTCCTGGAGAAGAAGAAATTCTGCCTCAAGATGGTAACATAGAACTCCTGCCTCAGTTTCCAGCCTGCCAGCCTGCCCTACAGATTTCAGACTCAAGACCACAGTGTCAATTCCCTGTCTGAGTTTCCAGCCTGAAAGCCTGCCCTAAAAGTGCACAATTCAGACTCAAGGAGACTCAGGATTACAATGTCAACTCTTGCCAGTTTCCAGCCTGCATATCCTACCCTACGGAATTTGGACCTGCCAGGCCCTACAATTGAATGAACCAATTCCTCAAAATAAATCATATATATATATACACACACACACACACACACACATATACATATATATCTTTGTGTGTATATATATCTGCGTATATATGTATATTTTTAAATTAATTAATTAATTAATTTTTGGCCACGCTGGGTCTTTGCTGCTGCACGCGGGCCTTCTCTAGTTGCAGCGAGCGGGGGCTACTCTTCGTTGCTATACGCGGGCTTCTCATTGCAGTGGCTTCTCTTGTTGCGGAGCATGGGCTCTAGGAACGCAGGCTCAGTAGTCGTGGCTCGTGGGTTCTAGAGCGCAGGCTCAGTAATTGTGGCGCACGGGCTTAGTTGCTCCACAGCATGCGGGATCTTCCTGGACCAGGGCTCAAACCCGTGCCCCCTGCATTGGCAGGCAGATTCTTAACCCCTGCGCCACCAGGGAAGTCCTATATATGTATATTTAAAGTAATATATGTGTGTGTGTATTTCTCTCTCTATATATCTATATCCTATTGTTTTGAAGAACCCTAATTGATACAGTTCTTTACCTGAGCAAGAAAACAAGGTTCAGGAAGCAGAAACCTCAGCGGCAGAGAAAATAATAGCCTTGTGTCATCATTCCCTCTCCAGGGGAGAGGTAACACTGCTTTCCTCCCCCATCATTACTCCTACTTTGCAAGGAGTGTGCCAAGACTCGCTTCTCAAGGTTGCTTGAGTGCAGTGGATTCAGCAGAACTGGAAACTTCCCGGTGCCCCTCTTCCCATCGCTGCCATTGAATATTAAATATTGAGGGAGCATTCTGCCGGGTTATCAACGGCACATCCTGCCGTAAATTCGTTCTGGAGGCTCGCTATACTCTGGCCACTGCTGGTTACATCCAACCCGGAAGAAGAGTCAATATACATCTGAGGACTCCCAGCCAGACTTCACAAATCTTTTTCCAAGCAAGACTCATAGATAAACATAGCAGTCACACACACACAAAAAAAACAAAAAACATAGCAGTCACCAAAACGTGGTCAGACAGCAGGGCAGTGCTCTAGAATAAGAGCTTTATTGTAGAGCGTAACAGACCATACGTGCAGGACGCCCCTGGGAAGCCTAATAAAACATGAAGTAACTGGGGGGGAGGCAAGGTCATTTCCTTCAACTACGCTTCCTACCAAGAGAGATGAAACACCTTTTCTTAAAACAATACTATTTCTTTTCTCATTTAGGAAAATTGGTTTTGGTTCCCCAAGTGGATAATAATTAAAAACAGTGCCTACAAAAGAGATGCCACAGTATACTTGGACGTTTAAAATCAGAATCTTTAACTTGGGGCATAATCTTTGGGTTTTCATCTCCTCAAGTATGTTTCTATTAACAAAGGTAGCTACTTTCAAAGTTGTGCACTGAGGCCATTTTTTACATCGTGCCTGCCTGTATTTTCTCCCATTTCCATAGGAATCATGATGCCCAGACACTCCGAATTCCTCACTGGGCTTTGAGATCATTGCTGTGAGCCCCAATTCCTCACTGGAGTTCGAGATCATTGCTGTGAGCTTTGCAGTACTTTTTGGTACACAGATTATTAGACTGGACACCAGAAAGAATCAAGGTGAGGCAGGTACCTCTCTACATATATTGTGGATAAACACACTTCAGATCATTGGAAGTTTTTCCTTGCCCAAGGAAGATGAAACAGTTTGTCCAAACACCCCACTTCCGAGAAGAACTGTGGCCACTTCTGTGATGGAATGTTTCCTGGCTCGCTTTAAACATTTTTGCGTGATGAGATTTGCACTGCTGTGTTACAGAGCTTCGGGAGCGAAGGAAAACCCCCTGGGAAACCACAGAATTTTTCTGTCAATACACAGGTAATGTTAGCTTTTATGGAAATATTCAACTAGGCTTGAAGACAGGCATTTCCATGGCTGTCCCTATGTTTACAGAAAATTATCCTTTAAAGGTAGGTTCAATCATAGGGTATCTGTTAAACATACCGACTGGCACGTTCTATAGGAAATAACGTTAATAAACACATGGCTTTATTCTGCAAAGTGTTTTTTTTTTTTATGTCAGAAGAGGCAGAAGACAAAGTACAAAGCAGTATACTGTAAGAGCATCTTTATAATTATCCGAGAAGTTCTTCCTGATTTCTTTACTGTCTCCTTTGACTTCCTTCTCCTCCTATTTCTCCCTCCTCTCTCTTTATTTCTTAATGCTAAAGATACAGCTGGCACTGGCACCCACTTTGGTCTCTTTTCCTCCTTCTTTTTTTAAAATTATTTTTTATTTTTGGCTGTGCTGCGTAGCATGTGGGATCTTAATTCCCTAACTGGCCGATCAAACCCCTGCCCCCTGCAGCGGACGCATGGAGTCTTAACCACTGGACTACCAGGGAAGTCCTTCTTTTCCTTCTTCTATTAACTACCTCTAGTTTCTTCCTATATAGTAGGGAAGGACAAATCTGACTCCATATTAGATCTGTTCCTTTCATTTTAACCTTTGTGCTCTGTTGCCTGTGCTTAGTCATGCTGGCCCTGCAACTTTTGTAAAAGAATGTTATCTATAGCCTGAAATATACAGGATCGCCCTCTCTCAAGGCTCTGCCCTTTAAGAGTCCATTCATATAGTGATAAAAAGTTGCAGAACAGAGAATGTCATTTGTCTTTTGGAGGTTTACAGCAACATTGATCGACCACGTTGCCACCTGCAAGAGCAAAGGATTCCAGACACCAAGAAGTCTGCACCAACCAACCACACCCCCTCCCCTCATCTTGCCTTTAAAAGTGTTTCTGGGAGTTCTGAGTTTTGGGGCCATGAGCCTCCCGTTCTCCTTGCAAGGCCCTGCAGTAAAACTTTCTCTGCTCCAAACTCCAATGTTTCCGTTTGTTTGGCCTCACTGTGCATTGGACACAAGAACTCGTGTTTGGTAACGCTTGGAGA
Organism: Grampus griseus; assembly: GCF_964374135.1. NCBI lineage: Eukaryota > Metazoa > Chordata > Mammalia > Artiodactyla > Delphinidae > Grampus > Grampus griseus. The sequence goes on along the minus strand of NC_139016.1, from coordinate 5,044,115 downwards.
ACTTAGGAGAGCTCATTTTCTTCCACAAATCTATCTGCACCCTCTCACCACTTTTAGATTGGGTCCCTTGTCTTTTACATTGACTTGTAGCAATTCTTTATAGATTTTTGATACAAATCTTTACTCACTTGTATCTGTTGCAGTTATATATATAAATATATATTGTGTATATATATGTGTGTGTGTGTGTGTGTGTGTGTGTGTGTGTGTGTGTGTGTGTGTGTGTGTGTTGTTAATTGATGCATTTATCATGCCCTTTGAATGCAGCTGGCTGCAATTTTGAGGCAGTCACATCTACTTTCTTTAGGGAAGAAATCTCTGCATTTCTGTCCCAAGCACTGAATTAGCATTCTCTGCAGTAGAGCAGGAAATGGGGAGGTGGTTCAATAATTTAACGTGCATATAATTTTTCACCCCATGTCTCACTTATAACCATCATGTCCCTTGTTTCGATTCACAAGCCTCTCAGCGTTGAACCATTAACTCTTTGCCCTAAGAACCCTCAACAGACATCTAAGAAAAGAGGTTCTCCTACCTTCCACACCAGCTACCATTCCTCCTTCACATGTTGGCTATGTTCAGAATTCTTGATTGTTATTCAAATATATACTCTACTATTCTCTTGGTCATTTCGATTCCCTTACTGTCATTGAGTGGAGGGAGAAGACATAAATGAGTGTGACCCATTCACCGCTTTTTAATGCAAAGACCACACCCTTGATCCCAACTCTGGACGCCCTCTTGCCTTTGCACAGGCAACTGGTGGGGAGCTGTCCAAGGTTCCCAGATCACTATTAGAGCTACTCTTGGACACTCTGGCTCAAGAGTAAAAATGTGCTTAAATATAAAGTGACAATTAAACCACCACTTGTCTCTTCAAGTATGTTTGTATTAACACTTGGTGATATGGAAAGTAAACACATCATGTTGTGTTTCTCTTTCTGAAGCATATTAACAGTTGCTGTATTTTTAATGATTACATACATTTACGACTGTAGAACACTGCATTTAATAGATACCATTGTTTACATAATCATCCCCCTA